>NC_089275.1:23422870-24079834 GCF_963678975.1 Dysidea avara
GTTGCACAGGCACTCCATTGTGGGTGACAATAGCTCACATGGCTGCCTGAGAAGGCTGTGCATGTATGTGTGCGCACGCGCGCACTATGCAACAGTAGAGCTGGTATAAATCCCACTGTGTAAGAATATTTTGATAGGTGTGTTGCTACTGTTCACATGAAATCACTTACTGTTTGTATGTACTTGTAGCTTAAAGACACATTTCGTAGTGATGCTCTAAGGACATTGAATCGGACTGATGTTAGTTATAACACAAAGAATCTTGTTACCTGGAATGATGCCCAGAAAGAGGTAAGTATGTTGTGGCCATGGTATGTATGTGTGTAGTCTGTCTAAACTAAAATTGTATGTAGCTATTCTTGATAATATTAACTGCAAATTTATCCTAGTATGTCTTTGTATTCTCTCTCTATATATGAAATATGTGCAAGACATACCAAATCAACCACATTTGCAATTCGAGTTAGCGTGGCTCTACCTTATACTGATAAGTTAACATGGCTCCATGCATGCAAGTTTGTGTGGCTCACAACAGGAGCTGCCTCCCATAAGACTAGACTATCAATCAGTGGGTATGGCTCCATGTATGGCTCAGGCAGCAACAGACATGGATTCGTGTTCATAAGTGGGTGAGGCGCCATGTATGCCTACAGACAGAAACACATGATCCTGAAAAGTGTGGCTCACAAAAGAAACTGAGCAGCAGCAGCTGGATGACCCTACCTATGAAAACAACCCGATGTATGTAGTGGCTGAATCCACAAGGCAAATATTTCAGCACAAAAGGATTATATAGCATGCACACTTCATCCTTCTGTCAGCTTACAACACGTGCAACCTCACATACAACAGTTACGCTTGTGCCTTCATTCACAGGCGAATCTATCCCCAATTAGTACATGCCTGTAGGCCTCGTAGAAGTGAACCAAATAGTTGGGTACTGCATTGGTTGAGATGTACACCGCCAATTTACCAGTGAGAGCATTTCAAATTCAAATCTCACCTACCGTAATTGTTAGATTATTAGTTTCACCAATATTTATTGTTATACAACTGGTACATATTTATACGTATATAAGATTTTTGTAATGTCCTGAACTTATTCAGACTTCATGTTAAAACTTTTTCTAAGCGGAACAATTACACTGTATTATTATGTGTAGGTACATTGTTGTGGTGCTGACTCCTTCCATGACTGGCTACCTGTGAATTGGTCTGGTAATGGAACAAATTTCATTCCTGAGTCTTGTTGTGCTACTGCTGGTGGTTGTAAAACTGGAAAATCCATTCCTTATCCATTCATTGGAAATGCAACAAAAGTGTGGTCAGAGGTAATTCATAATAATATTATATGTGACATTGCTGTACATGTGTTACTTGTAACTGAACAGCACCAATTTCATATAGAGTGTAATTGGTACTGTCAGTTAAGTTGTCTTGGGATAAAAATTGTGGTTTTCCATATTGACTTGTTGTATTAGTTGTATCCTACGGAAATGATGAACAGTCTGTGATGAGGTATGTGATTCAAATAAAAACTAACCTTGAATTCTGGGCCTTGCTACAATAGACAGTACCCTGTACAAGGAGAATTCAAGTAGGGATCATAGAAATGAAAAGTAAAGAAGCTAGCTAAACTCGTGTTGGTTTGGGTGACTGGTCGCGCACTGCAGGTAATAGCCTACCGTATGCTTGGGAGAGCATAACAAATCAACGATGAATTTGCAATGCTTAAGCTATCAGGTCTCTATAAATATTTTATAAAGATCTGCTAGCAAGTCTCTTAACAACTTCATTATCTACATCTAATCATGTTATGCACACCATTATCTAATGTACCCTATACATGTACAGTACCGATTCAACTTGTATGTATTTACTCCAGGGTTGTGTTAATGCCATTATTGATAAAGTATCTGACCAGATCGGAGCAGTGGCTGGTATTTCTGTTGCCATTGGAGTCATCATGGTAAGATAGCCTCAATAATGAGGTGATCCTATTTAGTAAAAAAAAAAAGATGTCATAATACACTTTGTTATATGACATAGCAATAAAACAATTAAGACCATGCTAAGTGAGTGGTCAACTTTAGGCAGGTACATGTGTTGAAGTGAGCTAATGTGATAGACTATAAGATAAGGCAAACCATGTATATAGAACATAATAAAAAATATTCTTAAAGCTGTACTTAGCCCTGTTGTTGTGGTATCAATGTATATCCTTATCTCATACACTATCACAACACTGCTTAAAGATTTAAAGGGAGCTAACTGCTAACTTGGCATAACCTCTATCCTACCGTAAATATGTCATAAAAATTTCTGTCATTGGCTGAATTGGTGAAAATTAAACTGATGGATTGTTTTTATGAAACGATAGCAATCCACTGGCCACTGATTGATGGTGACTACACCTACAAAATATATGGTTGTCGTGATGGTTAAATTCATTGCATGACTTCACATTGATGTTAAATCCAGGATCTAGAATAACTGTTTAGTGCTTCCAAGTAACTAGCAGATCAGATGTTTCATTTCTTTGCCATGATAGATTATTAGTGTTGTCATAAACAAAATGATTACTTTAGTCAAGATGAACATAGATTTTTATTTTTCGAATTTGCGGTATTAAAAGCTTACAAATACACTGTACCTAAGTCATGGCACCTGATGGTATTGGTAATGTGGTGTATAATTGTAGGGCACTCAGCATCTTATGATGTTGTTTTTGTCTTCTTGCAGATTCTTGCTGTGGCGACGTCTTGTTTGGTATCGATACTTCACAGGAGATCTGACCGTTATGAGCTGGTGTAGAGTCATCACAAACATCCAAGATGTGCTTTTAACTTGTACCATATATATTGCTTAACTTGTACTATATTTTACACACACACTGTACCATTAGAAATCATGCAACCAGAAAGGCATTGTTCCACGTGTAATGTACACAGTAATTGAGTTTGCTGTTCAATGTTGGCACGCATTTCTTATTGGAAGTACTTCGTGACTATCGTCACGTGATTATCTTTTGAGTGTTAAATGGCTTCCTAAGCATTTCAACTGTTCAGCGTTTGGCTGCTCAGCAGTACACTGTCCCCTCAAGTTGACGTTGTTGTTCTGCTCTCATTCGACGAATGCTTCGTCATGCTCTCGCATGTCTGTCCACACATACACCGCATCCCATCACATGACGCGATCGCAAGCTATAAAAGGTTATTAACCACTACAAACTGGTCATAAAATCTCTGTAGGTTGATGGGTTTATCGTCTAGTGAGAGTGGAGGCATGGAAAAGAAGCTCTTGTGTGTTAATATCAGTAAGATTGGATTGATTATCATTAACATAATTGTTTTGGTGAGTTTTAATGGCTTCACTGCCCGGCAACTTTTACGATAGTATGCTACGCTTTAAACTTTATTTTTTCTTTAGTGTTTTGGAATAGTATCGTTGGGAATCGGCATATGGGCTGCGGTAAGTGAATTATTTGTTGAGTATTAATCAGTGTGATTGTTTGTGTGTGGTCACGCATTGCGCGGGTCAAGCGAACTCTTGTAAACTTTGGGGTGTGGCTAGGTCACACCAATATGGAATAATCACTTAGCAAACAGTCTCTGTAAATACAATGGAGCTTGCAAGAATCTTGCATTTCATTCTCCCTGGGATGGTCCCAAATATTTTCCATACAAATGATACAACGTGACCTGTATTAAGTGGTCACTTACAGTTGCTAGCCAAGAATTCACTGGACATTTGTATATGTAACACTAACTCTTAGGGTTCACTGTCTTACAGTTAGTGGATTATTCAACTAATAATCTGGCATCATGATGGACAATTGTCACCATCTCAATAAACTTGTAACTGGTACACTGAACACATAAATGTTTTGATGTAAGGTTCCTTTCTAGCTTTGCCTTCATTGCTACACAAATAACCTACACATCACTCAAATAGCTTTTCATCAAGGAATCTGATGAGCCAAATCTCATGTCTGTTAACCAAAGTATGCAGAAGTTATGACGCCTTGCTTAGACAATGGTGTTGCATTTATAAGAAACAGGCAAAGCCTATGCAGAAATCCAGAATATTCTACAACAATTTTGATATGATTATAATTCATAATCATAATTCTGGTCCAAAGGTGACCATTGCACACCAGTTCCATTGCATATACTATTGTATCTGAATTCCATTTATGTGACCTACGTATTGAGTGAAAAACCTGACTAACTAATTTGCTTTTTCTCAAATTTCATTTACGGCTTCTTAGAGGGAAACCAATGGGCTGTTCAAGTTATAACTTTATCAGCTGAATACTGGCCATAGAAAGCAGGAACAGCAAAACAATCAATTTACATAGTGACTATGCTGAAATTAATATACAGGCACTTATTTTATTGTCATGAGTGCAACACTGTTGTGTTTACCATGAACTGGAGATTCCATCAAGATGAAGTTTTTGGCCTACACCTATATATACCCAAGCAGAAAGGTTAGAAATGGCACCAATAAAATGTAAACAATTGTACAGAAATGACTGAAACAAACATTTTCTTATTCTCCATTATGAATACAGTGGTACGTATAATTAGTCAATTTTTAGTCTTGTTTCACTGTATTCCACGGTACCACCCAAGCGCAACATTTTGAGCAACAATTGCACGTGATTAAAAAACTTGCTCGAAAAGAGGACATGGCAGCCATTTTGTTTGTAAGTCTTTATCCCTTGACTGGAAAGATGAAGACTCGCAAAGGAAATGGCTGCCACACCCCTTTTTTGAGTGAGTTTTAAATGTGTGCAATTAGTGCTCGTGACGTTTTGTTTGGGCAGTACCGTACATGTGATTAAAATATTCATAAAATTGTAATATGCATATTTCACCCAATGTATTTCAATGTGTAAACAGAATTATACAAACTGGTTCACGTATAATTTCTGTCAAGAATCATGTCAATAGGACTTAAGGTCTTAAAGTGTATTTTTGAATGATCTTGTAAAACTTCAGTGACATAGCCACACCAGGCCTAGGGCAGTCTAAACCGGTTACTGGAATTCAATTTTTATGTCAGTGTAAAGTACAGTTAGCCCTGGTAAAGCCTTGGTAGCCATGGTATTTGCTATGCAACAGAAAAATAATTATTGTTTTTTTTGACATCAAGAGATCTATAGTACAATCTCTAATCAATACATGTGGAGCACGTGTAGGATCTGGAAAGCAATCTTACTAGAATATTTGGTATCAAATTGATAGGTAGAGTAGAGTGAGCACATTGGAAGACTATCATGTCAAATGCAACTAAGCTAAATCACATAATGATTTTATAAAGTAGAGTAGATATCTAGTTTTTACAAACACCTTCTTCATAACTAACCTCAAGTAGTCTTGAAGCTTGACGGAAGTGCACAAACTTGCAGATCTGTCATGGCCACTCTTCAGGGCAACGTAATGCTGGTGCAACAATCTAACTACACATTTCGAATGCTATGACATTTATTCTTTTCTACAGTTCTCAACAATAAAGTCAAATGATTATAGTAGTACCATTTAAGTAAGGACCACCCCAAAAATTTTCCCTAAATTCCGCCTTTGAAAATCATCCTAGAGACATCTTGCGCAACGAAAATCACCTGTACTAGCTAGTCCATATAATATACAAATACACAAAAAAAATTGGAATTTTCAACTAGAGTAGGGACCATAACACTTGATAAAAAGTACTGAAACAAGCTGGAGCAGTGCACAATATTACTGAAATCACAGTAAAACAATAAGAAGTGGTATATCCCTACTGTGCATTTCCATTGTGTATCTTGAACACAGTAGGGATGTAACACTTCTTATTGTTTTACTGTGATTTTGCCTGCCTGCCTGCCTGCCTGCCTGCCTGCCTGCCTGCCTGCCTGCCTGCCTGCCTGCCTGCCTGCCTGCCTGCCTGCCTGCCTGCCTGCCTGCCTGCCTGCCTGCCTGCCTGCCTGCCTGCCTGCCTGCCTGCCTGCCTGCCTGCCTGCCTGCCTGCCTGCCTGCCTGCCTGCCTGCCTGCCTGCCTTACCACAGTCACAAGGCTAGAGGCCAAATGAAGCAGTGCACAGCCACCATTTTATACCACAATAACAAACTCCTAGGGACACGTCGATTTCACAGGCAATTTTTTTGGTATAATGGGTGGGTAAAAGCAGTGAGCAAAATGCTGGCATAATATAGCATAATAGGTGCAATTTTTGTGAAGTGGATACAAAAATTGCACAAAAGGTCAAGATACTCTAATAGAACAGTCAGACGCGATAAAATATAAACAATGCATAGCTAATTGTTAAGGGAAGAACGAGTGGTGATCGAGATACCCTAATAGAACAGCCACACATGTTAAGCAATATTAGCTAACTTCTTACTATACATGTTAATGGGGCGCGCTACTAATTTCTGTGGCTTTCCATGCAAAATTTTGGTTTTCATTGATCTGTGTTTGCCTTTTGTATCAAATGTGTTTGTAGTACTTAAAAATCATCATCTCCAGTTAGAAGTACTGACTTTAAGGCTCAGTTTAGTATTTTAGACCCAAAGAATGGGAATTCTACAAATTGTGGATCTAGTCTCACAGTTTTAGTTCTATGCTTCTTAAACTTTCTCATCTGCTACCTAAGTATATTTTAACAAAAGTATGGAAATAAATTTTTTAAGTACTTGATCAAATGAGCTACTGAACTCTCTAAGTTTTCTATGAAAAACAGTAATCTTCTCTTTTGAAGCCATAGTAGTCATATCTAAAAATCGATTTCTAAAGATAATACTATTACAAGCCAATACGAGGAATTTTGCAATTAGCTGTAAGAGGAGAATCAATTTTAGTGTTAAGATCACAGCGTTTTGTAACCACACCATAATACACACATACTTCAGAGAATTCCACTCAGATTTGCATTAAACAGAAGTTCAATGTCTCAACTAAAACATGTTTTATTCATCAGGTGGAGAACAGTATCTATGTTGATTTAAAGCTTCATATAAAACACGTAATTTTATTCACGGAAGCCATAGGCCATAGTTGCTTTCCCCTTTAAGAGTAAGTGCAGATCGAGATACTCTAATAGAGCAGTTACTTTAAGGTGAAATTGTAGCTTTACACTTGGAAATGGTAAGACTAATGCTGAGCAAAATTTGTAAGCTTGAGCAAAATATGGAGCATAATAAGTGAAAAATAAAAGAATTGCTGGAAAGAAAATAGGTGGAAAAAAGCAAAATAGACTCATCCCTTAAACTCACCAGTGGGATGTTCCTTTTAGGGTTCTGATGAGTATAGGCCCTCTGCACCTTGTCTTTTCTTTTATCTTCAATCAGGCTGCTTGTCTTCTTCATCATGTCGAGCTTATTATGCTTTTGAAATTGCCTATTATGCTTTTGAGCAATGCTCCAAAATTTCCTCCATTGTGCTCCAATCATGCCCAATTGTGTTCCATTATGCTCCAATATGCTCATATAAAATTGTGTCATGACTGCTCTATTAGAGCATCTAAAGCATCAGTGAATACTCTATTACGATGTTTCAATATGCAGTGGCTGTTCTATTAGAGTATATCGATCTTTAGCTAATCTTTTCTTCACAATGCAGCTGTAAATCTGATTTTTGCACTATACCGTTCTGCATCATGCATAATAGACAGAGTTTCAGCTTCTCTGATGACCAATGCAAAAAAATTGTGCCTATTATGCTGGCATTATGCTCAGTGCTTTTGGCTACCTAAATTTGGGGCATAATCGGTGCAGGCCTAGTTAAGTTTTGTATCAACACTTTGTTTCAGCAGCATATTTATTAGATGCCTCAGAAATTGGATTTCAGAAGCGCTTCAGTCCTGGTGCTGGTGCTACAAGGTATCCCAGGCAAAATGATCCTGCAAGAACTTTAAGCAAGATCTTGCAAGAGAATCCGGTCATTTCTTGCAGGATTTTGCAGGAACCCTGCAAAATCCTGCAAGAGGTTTCCAGGATCTTGCAAGACTCTTGCAGGAGATTCCTCTTGCAAGAGAATCCGGTCATTTCTTGCAGGAACTTGCAGGACTCCTGCGGGATCTTGCAGGATCATTTTTGCTGGGATACTAACTAGATATCTACAACTTTGTGATTGAGATCCCATTTGCAATAGGTTCGCAACCACACCCATCAAATAAAGATCTAGATTGACTAATAGCGATAGAGTACAGACAATCTAGCTTTTTACTTAACAGTAAACAAGATTACCTCACCCTTATTGGTTTAGCTAGCTGCATACCCCCTTGGCTGACTCTAATGCAACAGTCACAAGTTACACTGTAGCTAGCTGTGCTACAGCAAAAAATTAGTATTGTTAATTTAAAAATGAAGTAGGGATCTATGCAATAAAATGTAGTGAAACAAGAGATGAATGATGGTATATATTACAGCATAGCTTGGTGGGAAAGTCCCTACTTTGGCACATTTAGCTATAACAATTATTTTGTTCAATGCCAAAGTAGCGACTTTCCCACTGAACTATACTGTAATACTATCGTTCATCTCTTGTTTCACTACTTTTTATTACATAGAGGATAGATCCCTACTTCATTTTTAAATTAACATTTTAAAAAAATACTAGATCCCACACTCGTGTCACCATGTATATTATAATCATATATACACACCTGCCATTGTACCATGTTTGGGAATTCATCACCATTGTGACTACTACTACTACTAGTCTGCTATATGTATTTATTTAGAGTACTGATCGTGACTACCTGGACATTTCTGGAAAGGATGACAGATACAACAGTGTTGGAGTCTTGTTGGCCATTGTTGGTTCCTTCATACTCATAGTGGGAAGTACAGGAATCTTTGGGATATGCTGTGCTTCAAAATTGCTTGGCCGAATATTGCTAGTAGCAGTAAGAAAATATTTATGCAATTTGTTTGTTTGGTGTTGTAATCACTTCCTATACTTTAGCTAAGTAATAAATATGATCTTTGCCAAAATAGCTCAATATAAGCTATAAAAAAGGTGTACCTTTTTTCACAGCTTAGCTGTTTTAGCTTTTACATCTAAAAAAATCCTGTTTTGTTTTCTCTTCTACATAAGTACAATAAATAAAATGGAACAACCATTTGTTGTATTTTAGTGTTCAAATTTTAAAGTAAACTTCAATTACACGAAAACAGCCAAGCTGTGATAAAGGCTGGCTTTGTGGGTTGCTGCTGCTTATTCTTATCTACAGACACAATGATGATTATTGAAGACTGCATGACAAAAGTTATAATTGTATTGTTTATTTGACATTTTGGTAATATTATTGTAATAGAGTGCACTTTTTGTGAGGAATTTGATAAATCCATGAAATTATAAACTTTTACTATTGGATGGATTTTAGCTAGAATTTCACTTATACAGTAGAAATTAAGTGAGGTAAACAGTTGTGATAGCAGTGGTTAAGGGTTTGGGTGTTCAGTATGGAGGTCTCTGGTTTGAACACTGGTAAGTTTTTTTTTTTACATTTTCATATACTTTTTTATCCTGCAGTGGCTTTTCTATTAGAGCATCTTGACCCCGTGATTTACAGTTGTTTGGTTTTTGCTTTGTAACTCTGTAGCTGTTACTTCTTCGTTTTTTGTTTTTCTTGATCTGTACCAAATTTCAAGGTAATTGAATTATGCATTATACATTTGATATCAAGTTTTGCAAAATGTGCAAACAGAATAATCTAAACTCCTGTAGACCCCTTAAGAAGAAGAAAAAAATTGAAATTTTAGCCATCCATATCCTACAAATGGCTGGGTAAATATAATCAAATTTGCTATGTGGTCTACACTACCTTGCAGACAGCTATAATGTAAAAATGGCATGCTTTGCTCTGATTTATTTGCAACCGCGATGTTTAAGTTATAATATGTGACTGAATTTTGGAAAATCACCCATATGGGCATGCATAAAATAATTAGAATTTTCAGGTTTAGTAGGTTGCTAATAAGAGCAGGAAACAGTTCTAAAAATATTTCAAGAATTTTCTTGTAATTTAAGGTATTGAAAATGGCTTAAAACCATCAACAAGTAGATTTGTACTATGAAGTTTGTAATCTGATCATTAAATATTTTAGGTGTCAAATGCGCCCACATGGGTGATTTTCCAAAATTTGGTCACATAGCGATATTTGATTTATTATTTTCCCTGTGTGCCGGCAACAAATGGTTGTTCTTGATGACATGCTATATACCCGTGTTTCATTTTTTCACTATAATTCCATAGATGTTACTTTGATCTCTACCAAACACAAAAGGTTTGAGTTAACCAGAAATCATAATGGACTGGAAATGGACTCACAAACAGACTAGCTCATACAAGACTTTTAAAAATGGATTTTCCAGTATAGCATCCCTAAAACATTACTAAGCACAACAATCATCTTGCATCAGCCTTTGAACATGATTGTGAAGCATGCTTGAGTCAATATCAAACCTCTAAGGGAACTTGTCTGTGTTAGTGCTGTAAACAAGTTAAAACGTCCTACAAAATAGACAAATTAACTTTTGTAGCAACCAGCCTTTGCCAGCCAATGAATTGCAACATGGTATGATCTTGAAACTAGTTGAAGCCTGCCCCATCACCACCCATCATCTGAGATGCAGCTGTGAAACTACTTGCAGCAATATTAACCTGAACAGTATCAGCATCTGTTCAACAAGTCTTAAGGCTTGCATCTTAGTGAAACAAGAAATATGAATGATGGCATTACAACATAGCTTAGTGGAAAAATCCCTACTTTGGCACTGAACAAAGTATTTGTGACCCACTGGGCAAAAACCGGCCATTTTTGCAAAATTTTATTTTGCTATAAAATAAAATGGGTAAAAATATGCATGCTATCTAAAATAATTTACCCACATTTTAATAGCTTTGGTATGTACTGAAAGAAAGCTCAAATCTATACACCATCAGAATTGCCTGTTCATGAGGAGTAAAAATGTTTTGGGTTCGTACAGCGTACAACACGTGAGTTATGGGCATTTATATGATCATGATGCGGTAGAAATAAAGTTTACTGTCATCATTTCATTGTTGGATAGCATTCTTCTTTGTCCACACGGAGACATACAGGGAAAACACTATACCTTGATGGATTTATCATAGTGAACAGACGGAGCCAAACCCCGTCTTCATAGCTTGTTTCAGTCGTGAGTTATGATTGATCAAATAAGCACCTGTAATTTATTTACCGTATTGTTGCTGTACAAATCAAATTTATTCCTGTTCCAACTGTCTAGCACTATACTATTCATCACAAAAGTCTGAAACGTTGGCAGTCCACTTATTTGTTGCTATAGATAAAAAAGAAGTAATAAAATGGAATACAAAGAATATGTGAAAACAACCAGTTTCGGCGGGTTAAAATTAATTTGTGACTAAATTTCAGGAAAACGTTCCAAATCGCACATTAGTAGTTTCAAGACATACGGTTTTAAAGAATTCAAGTCAACATAACTTGCCTACGATAACTAGTATGTGTGTGAAATTCACTAAAGAAATGCATCAGTCTGTTACCTTTCAGACCACCTCCAGTACTTGTAGCTGCTGGTAGAGTTTCCCACTAGAAAATATGAACAGTTGGATGAGCGAAGTAGTATTACGAGTGTTCACAAAAGGGAGGAGAGTGGGGGGTGGGCATGAGATAGATTTCAAAATGGAGGCAGACCATGATTGAAGTCCAGACATGAGATTACGGGACTGTGCTGGCTTCTTAGTGGCTGATATGCAGCAAAATCAACGTTTTTTGGGGTGGTGTGGAGCCATCCACCAGTAAACCACTGATTCTTGCCAAGTCAGGCCCTTCACAAGGCCTGAAACTGCCATCCGAGCTCTCCACACCACCCCAAAAAACGTCTGTTAAAAACAGCCTCGAGTAGTTTGAGTAGTACTGAGGGTCAAATCTGGTAGTGTATATGATAGTGCAGCTATCCACTGGTGGTGTTAGTTTGATTTTTCCTGATGTGTGATATTGGAACAGTTTTGTAAAATCTGGTCACATTTGTGATAGCATGCCAATATACGGATTTTACCACAGAGCTATTCTGTAATACTATCATCTTGTTTCACTATTTTTGTCATACACTGAAACCTCGGTTATCCGAACCCCTGGGACCAGGGGTGCTGAAAAGTCCACTGTGTATAAATAACCTTAAAATAACATAAAGAACATTTTTTTTTAATTTTTAGTATTATCAACTACCCTAATAGAGCAGTCATTTCCGTAGTTCAGTTAACTGAGAATCCAGATAAGTGGGGTCCGGTTTCACTGTATATACAATAGATAAACATAGTACATGTATAATGTATGATATTTGTCAACATTTGTGTTGTATTAGTAATGCAGCATAGAAGGCATTCTTGTCACTTTGAATTATTTAATTTATAGTATGCTATTGTCATGTCCATTATACTTGTGATGGTGCTTGGTGGAGCAATTGCTGGTTATGCACAGCGAGACGACGTAAGTAGTATAGCAGATTATATAAATCATGTGTAAAATTTCTGGGGCTACATATAAATGATAAAGGTATATAGACCCCTGGATGCTGGGAGTGTAGATTATTAAATACTACATTATCATTGTATAGCTTAAAGATACTCTCCGTGATGATGCCTACAGAACTTTGAATAGGACAGAACATAACAAGGAATATCTTCGTGCTTGGAATGATGCCCAGAAGGATGTAAGTTATTTGTATAGATGTTAACTTGTTAAAGAGTATGTCTGAAAGTTACACAGCTCCAAGTAGTGCTGAGTTAAACCATATCTGTTTTTGATACCATCTAATTTCTTAACACTGCAATACCGTAGATTTTTTTTTTTAAAACAGTCTTTAAAAGCTTCACTATTTTTTATGAAAAGCATACATATGAAAGGATATGGACTGGTGTAGAATAATGCACTGCAATGAGCTTGCCAGCACAATTCTGTCTTGAGTAAAATGTTTAGAAACTGTATATTTGTATCTGGATCTAATAGTAGAGGTCTAAAATGGTATCTAACTAATTAAAACATACCAATATTGCAGTTATACCACAATATCAAGTAACAACCGTCTATGAAATATCAAAACCACTCAGCACTACTTCCAAATATCATGCACTGGTACCTAGTAGCTACAGTAGCCTACCCCTTTGATGCAAGATTTGCCATGCTGTGTATGTTTATGTACTTTAGTTAGCTTTAACTTGAAGTTCATTGGAAACCAAGTGATAATTATCAGTATTATTTACTTGTACAATGTAATTGTAGTACCCAACCTTATACTTTTTATCATTCAAGTAAGGTGACAGATTACTAAACATTTATTGGTGAAGTGATTACACACACATTCACAGGTGTCAACTACTTGTAATTGCTTGGTGCCAATAACACTGTGCTATACCTGCACTAATGTTACATGCTACTAGTTTGTATACAGAATTTATCCAACACACAGATTTACTTTTGAGTCCAGCTTATCCTTTAAGTACAGTTGTCTTCTTTGTGTTGTTCCGTGGTCTGCTCAATGGCTAATACGTGGTGGGTAGAAATACGCATCCATGCATTGCACAAACGATTATTTTACTGATCATTCGTCATTTAATAACTATCATATAATATAGTATGTACAAGTTGAGCTGGATCCTTAAAAAAAAAACAGTTAAAAAGTAATCTTTTTCTCAAGAGAGCATTTCAGCCAACCAGATGGTAAGCAAAGGTGTCAACAACAGATATGCACAGTTTGGCTCCACTACAAGTTTGGGAAAGGGCAGTAATGAACACTGTACTTTTGTAGCTTCCTCATAGGAAATGTGTGGTGAAAATTTTGATTGATGTGTCAGACATTTGAACAAAAGATCTAATTTTTAGTGAGTCAAGCAGTGCTACAAATGAACCAAATTTCAAGATTATGTGTAATTGCATCTGTAAGATATTAAATGTTTTTGAGGATCCAGCTCTACACATACCATACTAGTTGAAACTTAGCAACTACACTGAGCCTAGCCTAACCTGTGCACCCAAACCCACAATTAAACACTCAGTGTTGCTCAATATAATGAATCAAAGCATATCGTATCTTCGAACTGGTTGGACATCAAAGCCATGAGTAAATAATAGTTAAACTTCAAGTGGCACCTTTAAATGCCCACACTAAAGATTTATTTGTATACATAACTTTGGGCAAGGCGGTTTATCAATGGTAAACTTCTGATGACAAGGGTCATATATAATATATAAGTGGAATACTGGCTGGAGTGATTTGTCACCCAGCATGGTGTGGGCTATTTATAGCCTGAGGGACTGGTTGTATAGGCCTACTATAAATATAATGTGGTGACCTGATACACAGAAGCATACACAATTACTACATAACCTCTTGCCAACCTGCACAATGTGGAATGATAAATTTTCATGTTCCATGTGTTCACAAGTCATTGTCTTTATAGGTACACTGCTGTGGTGTTGACTCGTATCAGGATTGGCTGCCTATACAATGGCGTAATGACACTATTGGTGTAATACCCTTATCTTGTTGTGCTAAAGTTAATGGGTGCTCAGGTGATTATATTGTTCCAGATGAAGAGATAGTGTGGACACAGGTAAGTGCTATTGTCATTAATCAAACACATCATAATGTAATATGCATAAGTTCAGATTTATGTATAAGAGTTTTGGCACTGTAATCAAGCACACGTATACACTTGATAGAAGCATACATATTGCCTGTTAGATGCACATTTGATACTTACATTAATCACCATTTATTAAGCACATCATTGTAATCTATATTTCCATGCTGCATGTATAGCAATTTCATTGTGCGTTACGCACACTATATGTGACTGGATCTGCGAAAACCGTTCTTATCGCCCAAGACAGGAAGTTTGATTTTTATACACTAACACAAAGCTTAATGAATGCACTATCAAATTTCACTGTCACAGTTGACCAGAGTAAAGTGGTATGCTTTTGCTGGCTGCTTTTTTAAAGCACAGTGGCGAGTCGTACAAGTAGTCTGGAGTCTTGATGGAGCCCTGGCCAGCTAGGAGATGGCTGTGTGTGGCTGTACAGCTCCGTGGTATTGGACAATGACCTGTGCTGTACATTTCCTTTCATTTTAGCCAGTTCTGAGCCCTGAATGGCCCACAACTTGGCCTAATTCATCTCAACACGTTCCTTTTCAATTTTTGAACACCATCTTGCCCGCCTTTCAGGGCCCCCACCTCCCACCCTTCTGGAGCTCGCCTAATACAGACAACCTCGGTTTAAAAACTATCTAAAATGGTGGGAAACTTGGCAGTTGGCTACTTCTTCAGTGGATGATCTGGAAGGTAAGAAATTGCTGTGAAACGTGTGAAAATTTGGTATGCGTAGCTACCACCACTGGCCAGCTACAACACTCTGAATATTTAAAACCAACGTTTCTCGATACTTTTAAATGGGCAATAAGACCGGTTTTCTCAGAGACAGTCACATATGTACAAATACTCCATAAGATGCTTGTCTAGCAATAATAGGCCAAATGAAGCAGCATACTACCACCATTTTATGCCACAACAAACTCACCAGTGGCATGTGCCTTTGCCTTTTGGGGTGTGAGCTCTCTGCACCTTTCCTTTCTTTTCATCTTCAATCAAGCTGGTCTTCATCCTTTTTCATGCAATGAAACCTTATTGAGGTGTTAATTTTCCTTATTAACACTTTCTTTGAGCAGCATATTTAGATGCCACAAACTTATTAAAGCACTTACACTATGTAGATACCTGTAACTTCATGATAGGTTCAAGACCACATCTATTAACATGATTCAGGATGATTAATAATGATCAAACACCGAGACCACACCTCTTAAATCAATTACAATGGCACACTCCATTTAAAATACTAGTTTCTTACTGCACATGCATCAAAAAAAGATTGTAGCTATACGCAATTTTGTTTCTGAATATGTGCCCCAAATATTGAAAAGTAAACTGACCGCTACGCTTTACTTTCAGCTATGATTACACATTAGGAACAGCACGAGAAGCATATCTGCAATCAGGGGATCATGGAGGCTTTCACTTTCTCACAAAAAATTATTGACTAGAAACCAGCCTCACAATACTTCATGGCACCTTGGCAGTATTGGCTAGCCCCAATAGTGTCTTCAGTATGACCAGAAACGCTTTCAATAAGTTGCTATATTTTTTTATTTAGAGGAATTTTCTGACTGACTGACAATATGCGTGCAGTAAATGACCAAAATATTTCACTGTACTGTATGATATTCAGCTATGCATGCATGAGATGCACCCTTGTCATAGATTATATATATTTAAACCCCAGTGCGTGGGAGTATTAAAGCGCCGCGCTGGGTTATAACTACCATACAGCTAGACAGAGCAGCGCTGCTACTGTGCGATATATTAGTTATCACCCAGTGATAACTAACTTATCACTCTGTTGCAGAGCCACTCAGTCTCTTTCGTGACATCATAATAACCGCGAATGGCATTGTTTACCAATGGAACAAAGAGCCAAATAAGGAAATATTGATACAAAACACACCAATACAGCACTTAAAACTACCTAAATCTTACAAGAAAACTGTTAATCCTTTACACAATAACACTACAAATTACCAATACGATAATTTGACAAATGTCAAGAATAGTATGTGATGATTTTCGCTCCAGCAATCGCTCCCAACGGTCACTATGGTGAAGAACTAACTTCCTCTAGCTTCATCGTTCTATCGTGGACTATGGTAGCCACTTGTTGGTCTTTATTTTTCTCTTGCACACCATGCGACACCACCATACCAATTTCTGATGAAGGCAAATCGTACCTGGAACTGCTGCTTCATAACACCGCCCTTCACTATAGTTTGTAGGCAGTATGTAAGGTCTCTCTTGTAGCTATGAAGTAGAATCTCCACACAATTCGGACAAAATCTTGAGCACAGTGACAGGAACTCAAACCGGAACTTAATTTACTATCCGTAAACTTCTGCGCACTCCCGCGCACTGGGATATAAAACAGTTATATCCCGTATACTCGGATGATATCATTGTTATTACACTCGTACCGGGATATAACTATAACATATATATATATATATATATACTCTCTTATTTATTATAAAGTACCACACTTAATGATAGTGTATTTACTCCAGGGTTGTGTTGATGCCATTATTGATAAAGTATCTGACCAGATTGGAGCAGTGGCCGCCATTTCTATCACTGTTTTAGTCATGATGGTAAGAACAGTGTTTGTGTGCTTACAAAACTATTAAAAATAATGTATAAATTGACTAGAGTATTTTGTCAATGCATACACTTTATCCTGAATCAAAGTAAATTAACAAAATGTATAAAAACAATGCAAATGTTTGCTTATGTCAGGTAAGGATGGTTGGATAATTAAGACATTACTAACTGCTGATCACTCTGCAGTTTAATAACTGTGTATATATATATATATATTTGCTCATTGTAATATTATTTATTATTTCATACATAATTAAAATGTTGATTTGAAGTAAAATTAATCTGCCAAACATCTGTTAGTGCTTGGTAAACTGATTTATGGTTTATACTGATTTATCAATCAATACTGTTGATGACACATTGTTGAAGCAAGTCACCCAACTTGACTGCATGCCACACTACCATGTGTCTTGAGATGTATTTAAAAATATGTAGCAGGCCAGGTTGTGCGTGAGTAATTAAAATTTTGAAATTGTGTATATAGCCAGTGACGAAATAGATTATAACTATATTGCCTCGTGTGTTTGTGTTTCATCTTAAAATAGTTTAATTTTACTCTTTTTCACTTTTCTATATACATTATGTTGCTCACAGATAATTGCTGTGGTGATGGCATTGATAGTAGTGGTGTTCAACCAGAAAGCTGGGAAGTATGAAGTGGTCTAGAACTAACTAACAACTAAACGTATTTTTCATGATTATAAACTTTGTAGTGACTATCACTTATATACTAGCAAGCTTTTGTCATTTTTTTGGAATACTTTGAGGTGCATATTTTACAACTTGTATTTAACCATATACCCACAATGTACCATTGCTATTACATAATTGGGCTGATATTATGTTTAGAACAAGTTGCTGTAGTTAGTTAATTAACACCATAAGTATATATATATATATATATATACAAATAGGAAGCTTACTGCGTACATCTTTATCATTGGGTATGCATTACAGTGGTACCCTTCCCTTCCCTGACATGCTCATAGTGTTTGTCATTAAGCATTGATCACACATGTAAGGTTGTGTATAATTAGCAAAGCAAATATAGAATAGATGTACATTCATGCTTGGTGTCAAACATGTGTGGGTGTACTACTACTACTACTACAGAAGATACACTTTCATAATAAGTCAGGTGATAGATGTTTGTTACTGCACGTATAGTTGAAGTCAGACATGGGGCCAAGTACATGAGTACTTATACTTAAGTACACTTAAGTACAAGTTTGAAAATACTTGTGCTTTACTTAAATACTTTCTTAATTTCCCCAGTGTACTTGTACTTATACTCAAGTACTTTGCTAAGTACTTGTATGTACTTGAGTACTTAAGTACTTGTCAGTACTGCAAACATTGTGCGTAGTTTGTACACAGTGGGTACGTAACAAAATTGCATGAAGGTGCAGTGTACAATTCTTCTAGTGCCTTCCCTAACTTTACTATGTGTCATGTAGCCATGATTAATGTCATAGCATTCTGGCAAACAAAAACAATGTTGCTGCTTAAGTTAGTGCATTATAAGAGTTTAAGAGAGTGAATGGTAGACAAAAACCTGAAAGTACCAACCCCACTAGGTATACACTTACATACTACAATACACTGAAAACAGTATATATTTTGCTACAGCAAAATGTACTTATACTTTACTTGAGTACTTCCAGCATGTACTTGTACTTTACTTAAGTACTCTCTTGATTGTCGCTGGAGTACTTGTACTTGGAAAATTCAAAAGTACTTGTACTTTACTTAAGTACTTTCAAATGTACTTGGCCCCATGTCTGGACTTGAAGTTGTTCAACTGGAACACCTTCATCAGACAGAGGTTGATCACGGCATATCCTCACTTCAATATTTCCAGTTTGCTTTTTAGGAAATTGACAAAAGAACTAAGGTGCCCCAACTTGGTAGCAGCAGCTGTTCTCAGATGAGCAGCCTTTTCCATTCCACAAAGGGTCATCAGGATAAAACTTCGTATTTACATGTCTCCCAGTAGCAACTGATTCACAGTAATAGTGGCTGCCAACATATGCAGGAGGATTATGTCCAGGATATTTAGCACAGGGGCAAGTGTAACCACCTATTGAGTAGTCATGGTCATCGCTTACACCGACTGCATAGGTACAGATGTGCCTACGAGGACTGCCAGATGTTATAGATATTCCATCAACGTATACACCATAAAGTGTCCTTGATGTAGTTATTGAAGTAGTATATATAAGTGTTTGTATACCTTGTGCAAGTGCATATGGATAGAAATTATCCATGCTTCCCTTCTAATAACTCTTCACTTTTCCACATATATATATCCTACTATAGCTAGCGGAGAGAGTTGAGAAATGAACTGGATGACATCCTGCAGCCTGACTTCCTGTACAGTAGGACTTGTAGTAAACATTGTTGTTCCATCCTTTACGACAGACATCCCCTCTCTTAGTATCAAGATCAACAATCTTCATCCAACCACCTTTCACACCACAACAGTCTATTTCCATGTCACAGTAGGCAAAGACGAGGCCAGTAAAAGTAGTCTTGATAACATAGTAACCAGACTTTCCATGGCTCTCTGGATTATTATCATAAATGTCAGCACAAGAGGATCCAGGTGAGCTGACATCAAATCCATATCTGCTGCAATTGGTAGCAGCAATAGCATGAATCAAAAAAGCCACTACTATAAAAGTATAATATAAAGCCATCATCTTTTTTCCAAGTACTGCAGTTACAAAGTACGTAGCTAGTGCTGCTAAACATTGTATTTATACTAGTAATTATGCTTTGCTGGCTAGTGCTGATTCAACAACATCTCGTCCAGGGAAAATATGGGTGTATCCATTCACTGGACTGGATTGCTGGATTGGACTACTGGACTCAATTTTTTTTGTTTTCTTACCTTTTATTGCCAGACTTAACTAAAAAAGTGTCTTAGAAACTGACAACATTCACCACGAGACATAAAACTTAAGTACATTAATAACAAATCTGTTCACTAAAAACTTAGAGCAGTTTGTTATTGAAAATAATTAGCCTACTGCTAGCAATGTTTCAAGTACTGTGCACTGTTGACACTGTTAATGCATGTCCGTCTTCTCTAGCCTTCTTTTGTAAAATAGCACACAATAATATACGTTTTACACCATTCAGTTACATTATGTAACAGAAATCACCTATAGCCTGCACATTCACCCTAGCTTTTGCTCTTTGGTTTATAATGTTTGCAAATAGCAATGAGTGTTACATTTTAAAAATAATTGCTTCCCAATGTACACAGTTTCAAACAGGTAGGTAAGGCCCTACAGGGTAAATTGTTTGTAGTTGAACTCTCTACAGGGTGACTTGTTTCTGCACATATTTGCAAAAAATACAATGACAGTAACAAAAATTCAAACCAAAGTTAATCATTAAATAGACCACACCTCTTTCAAACATACTTAATATAAAATCCTTAAACAGGCTGTAGGACCAGGTATCTTATAGACCTACAGCACTTGTGCTGAGTCTTAATAAATAAATTTTAAGAAATAGACTACAATTAGCTACATGTGCCTCTTTTTTTTAAGTATGCAAGACAAGACATGGAGAGCCCTAGCTCTATGTGTGATATGCTACTCTATGTAATCACTTTTAGTGGTTAAAAGGTGTTTGTGGTCGGAAAAATGTGTTTGAGCAAATTTTATGTGAGTCCAATAATCCAGTCCAGAAGTCCAGTCCAGTGAATGGATACACCCAGAAAATACTGTGCAATTATGTAACTGCCACAGTGGAATTTTTTGAAATTTATGTGGTTGATGATCTCGCATGTTGTGGTTACAAACAAACATGACCGAAGACAATATCACATAGTTCATAGTTGTTTAAAGTTTGCCATTTGACTAGTTTACTTAAAAGTATGAAGTGTTAATTATCCCACTAAAGGCTTATGAGTCATTACATCTTTTAGCAGATCTAGACAAAATAACCCTTGTTAATGAGACCTGTTTGGAGTCAACTAAGAAGGATGAGATTTCAGCTGATATTACAATCCTGGTACCATTGAGACCAGCCCAGCAATGGTATAGAAGTACTACAGTAACTCTCTGCACTTTCTCACAGGTTGCTAGAGCAATACGCGTTTGATTGGTATCTATGCCTACTTTGTATACAGTGCTACATTATCTATATTGAGGCCATAAGGTACACTTTAACTATGTAACTACATATTATACACTGGTTGGTGTGGACTGTTAAAGAGAAGTACATAGTTGCTACATATATGTTGAATTATCTTTCTAACTATGCTCAGCAAGTTCAAATTCAAAGACTTGTCTATCAATGCCTGTTTACATTAATTTTAGTGTTGCCTATTCTAGCAATGAGAGAAGCATTTGCCAAGCAGGTATGTAGATATCTGTAATGGTGCTAGCAGGCTAGAGACACCTCTTTTTCATTAATTTTAAAAGTGTCAAGTAAGCATCATATCTGAACAGGAGTTCTCCATCAGTTAATCATTAATAAATGGTAGCATACTTGGCATTTTCAATACTGGGATTACTTTCACTTTCAATATGTGGGTATCCATAATGATGCTAGCAGCAGCCTAGAGACACATACTTCATTACTTTTATTTTGAAAGTACCATTATTTATCAGTTACCACAATAATCAATCATGAATAAACAATAACTTACTTAATAATTTCAATATAAAATTATATCAACTGGTATTACATGCATATGGTAGTCAAGAATTTTCAATTAAAAGGTACGATAATGCACCACAGTCAATTGGCTGCCAGTACTCGAACTTTTCAAACACACCTTAAGTAGCTAAAGTCTTTGAGCAGGCTGTAGGACCAGGTGTCCTACAGACCTTCAGCACTTGTGCTGTAAAGCATTAATAAAAAAAATAAATAAATAAAAGTACGTTGATTCAACTTCTCAGCCATGGAAAATCTTGTGCAATTATCAATGTTATGCAGATAGTGGGTAACATCATGACTGAAGATAATGTTTTTTGTAATTGCTAACAGTTTTTTGCTTGGCTGGTATAGCTATAATAGAAGTGCTGTTCCACTAGGGACCTATATGGGATATGTGGAGTGGGGTAAGATTTTAATCCAAGAATTACCCTGGTAACCAGCTCAGCATGGTATAGAAGCACAAAATTTTTAACAGCCTGACACTGCATTTACAGCAGAGTTTATTATTAGCCCTTCCCTATAATGATAGCACATCCAGTAAAAATTGAACATTTAATTAGTTGTGCCTGATTAGTGTCTATATGTGCCTTGCTTGCTACTGACTCAGACGAGACATCAATGAGGCCACAAAATGATGAAAAGAATATATTGAGGTAATAAAGCAAACCTCGGCCATGTTTGGTATATACCTACTTGCTATGGACACTACATTGAGGTGTTATCAGCATTGTGTTATCTAGTACATGGTTGCTACACTTTGTTATACTGTAATTGTCTTGGTGAGTTTTAATGGCTTCATTGAACACGAGGTGCACTGACTCTAAATCCTTATACTTTATTCTTAAGTGATGCTCTTTTTCTAGAATAACATCAGAATATAGACTAATTCAGTTATATTTGTAATGTGTCACTACCAGGTTGTTTGTGTGTGATCACATGAGCTTGTATGCTCAGCAATCATAAATTCAAACACACCTGATACCTATTTCAATTAATAATTAGTACCTACTAGTATAGCAATGGAAAAAGTATTTGCTAAGTAAGCACGTAGGCCCCTCAGAATCAGCTGTTGCTGTATTATATGGCTTCATTAATTCTTTTGCTATTGAAAGTGCCAAGCATGCATCTAGGCAAATCAATAATTAGCTAACCATAAATAAAATAATGAGGAGCTTACTTGGCACTTTCAATATCATAATTAGATCAACTGGGGTTACATAGCTAGGTAGATCAGTTACACATGTTTTAGTCACATATCGTTTTACTGTATCACTGATCAGGATTATCAGCATCTGATCTGGGTGTGCCAGATGACAGGCAAAGAGATGCGTTGATTATATCTTTCACTGAACAACAACACTGCAGCACAAGATAGCATTACTAACTACTGTCAGAGATGGATTCAGGAAATGGCAAGGGAGGAGTGCATGTGAGAAAAGACAATTTGAGGTGTAGAAAGTAGGAACAGGTTACTCAATACATGGGATGAGTTTAGTAAAAATAAAATGACATTTAAAATACATATTCTTTTAAAGTAGTCACTGAAATAACACTGATAGTTCCTTCTTCATACAACAGTTTGGCAGTCAACATACAATTCCATTGTGACAAAGAGTTATACCATGCTCAATATCTCATAATACACTTATCCAATGATAGTTTATGCAGATCCTCTAGATTCTATGTTCTGATCTTGACTATTTCATCAATGACAAAAATAATGAAATAAAATTTCATAAATGACTGGTATCACAACATGGTATGCGGTACTACACATATTATCACTCATATTAACATTATAAGTGTATGCAGCTAATGAACATAGTAAAGTTTACAATATTTTCCCAGAAAAGAAACATAGCAGCTATGTGCATAATAACTGGATTTAAGTTTCACATATGCACACAACATATTAAAACCACTGAAAGTGGAATGTTGAAGTTGTAATGTGTAGCCACAACAAATAGATAACTTGTTTGTTGTGAAAAGCTGATGTAAGTTTTGATGGCATTCAATTGTTGCATGTCTAAATTGCATTGTGCTAACAGCCAGTGACTGAAACAGAATAGGGTGGGCAGTGTTGGGAGTAACGCGTTACATAAGTAAGGTAGTGGCGGGCGTTTCCGGACAAAGCTTGCACACGCATCAGAAATTTGTTCATTCCTCCTCGAAATAAAAACGGATTTTAAAATGCTTAGTGCCGAATTGTAGCTATTGAACTAGGCTATCGGTGGTATAAATTATGGGTGATGAAGTATAGAGTACTAGGAGAAAGAGCATGTTGATTGTGTGTGCCAGTTAACACGTCGCAGGTAATGGGCTTGGATTCCAGTTGTACTATATCTAAATCATATATCCGTTCACTGAATAGTGTGACTGATCATTTGTGCTGCCTATGGTTGCTTAGAATTATGAACGGTGCCCTCAATCTCCTGTTAACATGCGTAGTAAAAGTTTTTTACACAAAAATATTCTACACGCGCAAGTGAATTGTGATGTATTTTATTTTATTTTTTTTTTTTAAATTTTAACTGCTTTTTAATGCAGGCAAGGCCTGCATTAATGGTCTGTGGGCAACTGGTGCCCACAGCCAGAAAAAGTATACGTACAACTTACATTTACAATTGAATGTATAAAATTACAATGAAATTAAGTTAGCTGGCTAAGGTTATTACATACATTTACATTTGGTATATAGTTGAACTATCCTATAATTTTAAAACTTACATGTGTATTTAATAATAAACTTACTTATATAGCTAAGTACTTATTTTAAGAGAGAGCGAGAAAAAAAAATTAATTACTGCTGAAGTTTGGTGGGCGAGGAGACTTGGAGCAGGTACTACAAGGGCAAACAAAGTGCATACTTTGAGGATTGTCAGAGTTAAAATTGTTTGTAAAATGCTGCCAAAAGATCTTGAGTAACTGTGATTTAATGGTGGAAAAAGGTTGATTTAAGTCAAGTACTGGTAGACTGTTGTAGGTTCTTGGTAATCTGTTAAAGTAGAAGTTACTTTGTTTGTTGGATGATGTAAAACTGTATCTCGGCAATCCTTAAAGCTATCGAAACAAAACTTTAGTATTTTATAGTACACAAATAGGGTACTTAGGTACTTAAACCATAGCCTGATTGGTTTCTATTCCATCCTTCAGTAGCAGATTAAAAACTAAGTGTCCGGAATACCCAGCTGTCCGGAAACCCCCTTACTTACCTTAACGTGTTACGTAGTATTATTACTTTTGTGGTATTAACTATATAAGTAATACTACTAAATACGTGATAAAAACAGGTAATGTAACTCAAGTTACTTTACTTACAAAAGTAATGCGTTATCTAAGTAATATAGTTGCTGTAAGTTGTGTAACAAGTCTAATATTACATAATATTATTGCTACAAGTAACGAAGTTACTAATCTCGTTAGTTATTCTCTGAGTAACGCCTAGCCACAACCGGCGAAGTAACAAGAAGGCTACTGAATGAAGCTTATTCACCAGCTTCTTACTTTTAACCAAGATTTGCACATTGTCCAACAACGTAATCGTGTCACGTGATAAAGTGGTAGTTTCACACGTGACAGCTTAAGGCTGTGGACACAAAGTAATATAATATGTAATATTATTATAGTTACTTTATTTTATGAGTAATATATCAAGACACACGGTAGTGTGTCGTGCGGCCCAAGAAGCCGGCGTGCCACCCGTGAGTATATTAACAGAAAGAAAGAAAACGCAATTTTCACACCTATGTAACTCTGTGATCCCTTATCCGATTGAAACCAAATTTGCTGGCGACGTGCCGGCCAGCAAGGGGAGTCCACACACGAAATTTGAAGAAAATCGCTCCAGCCATTTCCGAAATACGAGCGAACAAAATTTCGTTTTAATTTCTTCGTTTTTTTTCTTCTACTTCTTCATTTCGCACACTTCGCAAAATCCGCCATAAAACACGAATGCGTGCTCGGATCGGGCTGAAATTTGGCACACTTAAAGAGCGCATTAAGGCGGATCTGTGTACTAACTTTGGTAGGAATCCGATGAACATTCACGGAGTTATGATCGATTATTTGCGTAAAATAAGGTCGAAGGTCTGTCACGCCTACAGGGTAAACTCCTTTGAGGAATCAGTTGAAAATTGCTATGTAGATGGAGCAACTATCGTAGGAGTGCCTTTTTGTAGTTTGAAAGGAATCGGGATAAAGACCACGGAGATATGACACAAAACCCGACCTGTGTCAAAATCACGCGATCGATTTTTATGAATAAAAAAACTATTAGTTTTCGTGTCTATCAGGCAAACCGCTTAGAGAAATCAGCTGAAAATCAGTATGTAGCTGGAATACTCATCATAGAAAGTTCTTGCAGTAGTACAGAAGAATCGGATTACAAACCACTGAGTTATGATTCGAAAGGCAACTACGTGTAGCAAATGCGAGGTCGAGATACTCTAATAGAACAGTCACCCTAGTAAAGCATTCAGCTGCATTTATAATTTACTCAATTATATTACATTGCAAGTTATTCTGTAGGGAATTCAGCTACAAACAAGTCACCCTGTAGTCAGATCAGCCAGAAGAAGGTACCTAATAGAGAGTTCAGCTACAAAGAAACCATCATGTAGAGAGTTCAGCTCAAACAAATTGCCCTGTAGAGAGATCAGCTAGAAGAAGTTACCTTGTAGAGAGTTCAGTTACAAAGAAACAATCATGCAAAGTGTTCAGCTGCAAACAAATCACCCAGTAGAAAGTTCCGCTATGAACAGATCACACTGTAGAGAGTTCAGTTAGAAACAAGTCATCTTGTAGAGAGATTAGCTAGAAGAAGTCACCTTGTAGAGAGTTCAGCTACAAAGAAACCACCATGTAAGAGAGTTCAGCTGCAAACAAATCACCTGTAGAGAGTTCATCTAGGAACAAGTCACCCTGTACAGAGATCAGCTAGAAACAAGTCACCCTGTAGAGAATTCAGCTACAAACAGATCACCCTGTAGAAAGATCAGCTAGAAGAAGTTACCTTGTAGAGAGTTCAGCTACAAACAAATCACCCTGTAGAGAGTTCAGCTAGAAACAAGTCACCCTGTAGAGAGATCAGCTAGAAACAAGTCACCCTGTAGAGAGTTCAGCTAGAAGAAGTTACATTGTAGATAGTTCAGCTACAAAGAAACTACCATGTATAGAGTTCAGCTGCAAACAAATCGCCCTGTAGAAAATTCAGCTACAAACAAACCACCCTGTAGAGAGTTCAGCTACAAACAAGTCATCCGGTAGAGAGATCAGCTAGAAGGATAACCTTGTAGAGAGGTCGGCTATAAAGAAATCACCCTGCTTCATCTTTTCTTCTTCCTGTGGTAAAGAAAAAATGATAGGTTAAAAAAAGCCCTAAAGCCGGCCATAGGCCAGCTTTGGGGTATACAAATACAAAAAGAAGTGAAATCTAATCAAAAACAGCCAAGCTGTAAAAAAAGGAGTGCTGCCCTTGAAAAGGCTATGGTGAAAAAAGATGTGAAATCCAAGGTGGCAGCCAAGAAATGGCTGTGATGGTAGGTTAATGGTAAAAATTTTAATAACGATAATTCAGGTGAATTTTGTGCCAATTGACCAAGCAGCACCAAATTCACCTGAATTGTTGTTATTAAAATTTTTACCATTAACCTACCATCACAGCCATTTCTTGGCCACCACCTTGGATTTCACATCTTTTTTCCACCATAGCCTTTTCAAGGGCCGCACTCCTTTTTTTACAGCTTGGCTGTTTTTGATTAGATAACTGTAACTAAATAGTTCAGTTGCAAGTAATATGTAACATGTAACTAGTTACTTTTACAAAGTAACTTGCCCAACACTGAGGGTGGATAGCAGCTGTGTGCTACTGCATATTACAAGTGTGTAAACTGCATATTATTCTTTCGGTTAGTTTAGTATAACTACATTACAAGTTGTATCCCTAACAGATAATTGCTGTCATAATGGCATTCATAGTAGTGGGCCTAGTAGTGGCATTAACAAGCAAGTTGGAAGATATACTAATGTCTATAACCAACAACTGGACTAAACAAAATAACAAGGCATAGTCATGCTTTTTCAGTAATACAATAATTTATGTAGCATACACCTGCTACTGGCTGCTAGCATTGTTTTGAAACACAAAATATTCAACTAGATTTCCATTATGCAAGAACACAATAATGCACCTTTTCATAGTGTAGTCATATAAGTGTATGGGGTACGCCTCCTACAAAGCTCCCTGCCCTTCCCAGATAGAGATATTTATTGTAGTTTTGAGCAAACATTACGCATGTCAATTTATCAATACTACATGACAGGCTAATACCCATATAGGTACAACTACTTACTGTAGAATCAAAAGCTGATACAGTATAAGATATATTGTCAAGCATATATTATATGTGATTATAACTAACTAGCTACACTATATACTACAACAACAAAAAAACAGGGGTAAAATGCTACATAAAGTCAATTGCAGTTGCTTGTTACCGCACATATAGCTTAAGTTGTTCAACTGCAACACCTTCATCAGACAGAGGTTGATCACGGCATATCCTCACTTCAATATCTCCAGTTTGCTTTGTAGGAAATTGACGAAAGAACCAAGGTGCCCCAACTTGGTAGCAGCAGCTGTTCTCAGATGAGCAGCCTTTTCCATCCCACAAAGGATCATCAGGATAAAACTTCGTATTTACATGTGACCCAGTAGCACCTGATTCACAGTAATAATGGCTGCCAACATATGCAGGAGGATTATGTCCAGGATATTTAGCACAGGGGCAAGTGTAACCACCTATTGAGTAGTCATGGTCATCACTTACACCGACTGCATAAGTCCAGATGTGCTTACGAGGACTGCCAGATGTTATAGATATTCCATCAACGTATACACCATCAAGTGTCCTTGATGTAGTTATTGAAGGTGTATATATTAGTTTTTGTATACCTTGTGCAAGTGCATATGGATAAAAACTATCCATGCTTCCCTTCTGATAACCCTTCACTTTTCCACATATCCTACTGTAGCTAGTGGAGAGAGTTGAGAAATGAGCTGGATGACAACCTGCAGCCTGGTTTCCTGTACAGTAGGACTTGTAGTTGACATTGTTGTTCCATCCTTTAGGACAGGTATCCCCTCTCTTGGTATCAAGATCAGCAATCCTCATCCAACCACCCTTCACACCACCACACTCTATTTCCATGTCACAGTAGGCAAAGAAGAGGCCAGTAAAAGTAGTCTTGATAACATAGTAACCAGACTTTCCATGGCTCTCTGGATTATTATCATAAATGTCAGCACAAGAGGATCCAGGTGAGCTGACATCAAATCCATATCTGCTGCAATTGGTAGCAGCAATAGCATGAATCAAAAAAGCCACTACTATAAAAGTATAATATAAAGCCATCATCTTTTTCCAAGTACTGCAGCTACAAAGTACGTAGCTAGTGCTGCTAAACATTGTATTTATACTAGTAATTATGCTTTGCTGGCTAGTGCCGATTCAACAACATCTCTGCCAGGGAAAGTACTGATCTCTATTTCATTAATTATTTTATTTCAAAAGTGCCAAGTAAGCATCTGAACAGGAGTTCTCCATCAGTTAATCATGAATAAATGGTAGCGTACTTGGCACTTTCAATACTGCATTATATACATAGGTTAGCAATAGATCTTTATATAAGTACATGTGGTTAAAAGGTACACAATAGATAATGTACCACAAATATCTAAAGATGTAAGTACATATAGCTAGAAACTGAAATCTATAAAGAGTGATAAACCATGGATAAAGCAACTGTTATTACTCTGGCTATATCCCTCCTATGCTCACAAGGGCTGCCAGATGTTATAGATATTCCATCAACACACGGGCTAAAAATAGGGGCTAGTTGTGGCCAAAAAGCTAGTTGTAAGTGACTTTTGGCTAATTGTAAATGGTGATTGGGCTAGTTATAAAAGTCAGGCTAAAATATCAAGCTGCACCACAGAAAAGTATAACCTCAAAAGTTACATATAGTATTAAGTGCACATGTATGTAGCTTAAATCTCTTACAGGGATTTGGCTAAAAGTACCTGAAGATCCTGTCTTGAGATGGCTATTTTTCAAAAAAATTCTCCACTTCACTATTTGATTAGAGATTGCCTCTACAATTCAGCCTATAGTCATAGTTACTTTTATTACAGTCCATGACTAAAATTGCCCTAAAATCTAGCTAATAATTGTACAATAGTTTATTCTAAAAAACTACTTTCAAACCCTGTAACTATGCTGCCTCTATACGTAGTTCTTTTAATCCTTTCAATTCACCATTTCCTTAGATTTCAGTCATTTCTCTCAAATCGCTTCCAGATTCAATCTCATCATAGCTACATTTCAAAAATTTCCTGGGGCAGTATATATGCCGCAGCCCCCCTAGTCCCCCTTTGGCCTCCACCATCCACTGACATTTCACTACACAAGTTAGAACTCTTTTCACTACTTTAGCTATTTAGACAATCACAATGATAATTAGAGTACAATATGTATATACATCAAACATAAATGCAAATTTTGTTTACATGTGTAATGAATCCCCCCCCCCCCCCCCCCCCCCACTCTCAGGTTTGGCTAGTTGTAAAAAATAGTTTTTTTAGCCACTGCATCAACATATACACCATCAAATGTTCTTGATGTAGTTATTGGAGGTGTATTTTATATTCCCGGTGCAATTGCATATGGATAGAAGTCATCCTTCTGATAACTCTTCACTTTCCCGCATATCCTACTGTAGCTGATGGAGAGAATGAAGAAATGAGCAAACCTGCAGCCAAGAGGATCCAGGTACATAAGCTGATATCAAATCCATACCTCAATATATAGCTACAACAGCGTGCCCCAAAATAGTCACTCCTATTGTAATGAAGTCATTATCTTGTTACTCAAGTACTGCAGCCACACTGCTAATCATTTCACTAGTTCTTTATGTTTCACCAGCATTATTGGCTGCCAGTTTGTGTAGTGCTGATTCAACTTCTCAGCCATGGAAAATCTTGCACAATTATCAATGTTATGCAGATAGTGGGTGACATCATGACTGAAGATAATGTTTTTTGTTATTGCTAACAGTTTGTTGCTTGGCTGGTATAGTTAATAGAAGTGCTGTCCCACTAGGGACCTATATGGGATATGTGGAGTGGGGTAAGATTTTAATCCAAGAATTACCCTGGTAACCAGCTCAGCATGGTATAGAAGCACAAAACTTTTAACAGCCTGACACTGCATTTACAGCAGAGTTTATTATTAGCCCTTCCCTATAATGATAGCACATCCAGTAAAAATTGAACATTTAATTAGTTGTGCCTGATTAGTGTCTATATGTGCCTTGCTTGCTACTGACTCAGACGAGACATCAATGAGGCCACAAAATGATGAAAAGAATATATTGAGGTAATAAAGCAAACCTCGGCCATGTTTGGTATATACCTACTTGCTATGGACACTACATTGAGGTGTTATCAGCATTGTGTTATCTAGTACATGGTTGCTACACTTTGTTATACTGTAATTGTCTTGGTGAGTTTTAATGGCTTCATTGAACACGAGGTGCACTGACTCTAAATTCTTATACTTTATTCTTAAGTGATGCTCTTTTTCTAGAATAACATCAGAATATAGACTAATTCAGTTATATTTGTAATGTGTCACTACCAGGTTGTTTGTGTGTGATCACATGAGCTTGTATGCTCAGCAATCATAAATTCAAACACACCTGATACCTATTTCAATTAATAATTAGTACCTACTAGTATAGCAATGGAAAAAGTATTTGCTAAGTAAGCACGTAGGCCCCTCAGAATCAGCTGTTGCTGTATTATATGGCTTCATTAATTCTTTTGCTATTGAAAGTGCCAAGCATGCATCTAGGCAAATTAATAATTAGCTAACCATAAATAAAATAATGAGGAGCTTACTTGGCACTTTCAATATCATAATTAGATCAACTGGGGTTACATAGCTAGGTAGATCAGTTACACATGTTTTAGTCACATATCGTTTTACTGTATCACTGATCAGGATTACCAGCATCTGATCTGGGTGTGCCAGATGACAGGCAAAGAGATGCGTTGATTATATCTTTCACTGAACAACAACACTGCAGCACAAGATAGCATTACTAACTACTGTCAGAGATGGATTCAGGAAATGGCAAGGGAGGAGTGCATGTGAGAAAAGACAATTTGAGGTGTAGAAAGTAGGAACAGGTTACTCAATACATGGGATGAGTTTAGCAAAAATAAAATGACATTTAAAATACATATTCTTTTAAAGTAGTCACTGAAATAACACTGATAGTTCCTTCTTCATGCAATAGTTTGGCAGTCAACGTACAATTCCATTGTGACAAAGAGTTATACCATGCTCAATATATCATAATACACTTATCCAATGATAGTTTATGCAGATCCTATGTTCTGATCTTGAGTATTTCATTAATGACAAAAAAAATTTCATAAATGACTGGTATCACAACATGGAATTTTTTGAAATTTATGTGGTTGATGATCTTGCATGTTGTGGTTATTTCACAAATTCTTTTTTTACACCACTCAGATGAAACATGACAGTAAAATATCTCATTGTGTACATTTAACACTATAGCTGGAGAACTTTATTAGCCAATGATTATATTGGAACCTCAATTATCTGAACTCCTGATCATGAGGACCACCTATAGCGTTCAGTTAACTAAAAATTCCAAGCTGTTATAAAAAATGTATTTGACACTATCAAAATGTTATGAAAACATTGACTACCCTAATAGAAATATAATTTCCAAAGCTTGAATAACTGTAATCTCTCTTATCTGGGCAGTCTGGTACATACTACCCAGAAATGTCCATAACTAAGAAATGCATGCAAGTATGCTAGTAATGTTGTTGTTGCTAATTTGCTATCAGTTAGTGCTATGGAGTTCAGTGGGTAGAGGAGGAAGTCATTACAGAGTATTCATGCATGGTCACTCCCCTGGGCTGTAAATGCATTATCACCGAGCAACCAAGTTATTATTAATAGAATAAACAAGCCATGTAACAAACGGCTCCCTTCTTGTGCTTTCATCTATAGTGATATCATTTTTAAAATACACGAGCCTTGTATCTTCCTTTAAATTATAAACTGAAAGTGAAATGATGTGAAGCATGCAGGAACTCCTGCAGTAGCTAAACTAAGACAACTGTATACCTATATGTTTATCACATGTACAGGTGTAAATAATGTGTAGGCTATACTGTAACATCATTTTAATAACTAACCGACAACAAAAGACATGATTGCAGCTTTCCCTATATGCAAGACTTGCCATATTGTGCATGTTGTGCACTAACCCCCTATCATGTGCAGGACCATCTCCACATTTGTGTAATGGGAACCAAGCATTAAATTTTAGCACCGCACCATTCACTATGATGCAGCTATGTAGCATGCATATTAATGTAAATTTTTAAAGAACATGAGGTGCCTTATGCCTTCTCGCAAGTACATTGAAATGATGTGAACATACAAAACAGCAGAGCTGTGCATAGCTAACTACATACAGGGGCGTAGCCAGGATTTTTTGAAGGGGGGTTCCAGCACCAGCATTGAGTTACTAGAAGCAGGGGTCTGGGGGCTGCGCCCCCAGCCGCTGAGAGACTTTCAATATTTTAATAAATCAAAACTCAGCAAATTACTATATTTTATGCAAAAAGCACATTAATTGTGATGCATTATTAGCCTAGCCTGGCCTAACCACGTGCAGCTGTATCTGCAATTAGCCACAAAATTCTTGCACAGAAATATGCCTATGTGCTACAACTTACTAGAATCTGGCCTTCTAGATTCTGCATGGATTCTTTTCGAAAAAAACTTTAGAATGCCACCTGAGGTAGCACTTTTACGCTTCATTTATTTCGTAGGTGTGCACATGTAAACACGTGTACACGTGTAAACATGTGTATTCTTATAAATTCATTCGCAATAGCGAGTAGAGGTACTTGAATTCCTCTGCCTGAAGACCTGTAGCTACCCATTTCAGTGGCTTTGTGTAAGTTAATTCAGTTCTAGTTAACCAGTATCACGATTTAAAAAACTTAACTCTGAAAAGGGGGTTCGTCCGAACCCTTTGAACCCCCCCTGGCTACGCCCCTGACATATACTATTATGCATACTTCCAACTTCCACACAGATACCATGGTGTGTTAGTAGTACCTGTCATGTAGGCAATACATGTTATCAGGCTCTACATGGCATTTAACGTGACAACAAAAAGAAGTGAATTTGTAAATTTTAATTTATTGCCATGCATTATAGCTAGTTACTCTATTTTTGTGTGTAGCTATCTATATAGCACTAAAGCAAAGTTAGCCTGTATAATGTACTACACCCTTTACTACCCTACAACATGTACCTATTGTCACCACCTTCCTTAGTTTACCAGTACAAAGGCACTTAATTAAGAGGGAACAAACAATATTGGTAGGAAGTGAGAGATTAAAGATATGGCACAAAAGATTACACATGTAGCCAGTAAGAAAAAATATAATTAGCATGTATGCATAATATTCCTGTAACAAAAAGGTTGTCAAAGCAAAAAAAACCTGCAACAAAAAGGTTAAACTGCAAGAAAGCACTGTCACTGGGATTTGATCTGGTAACTGACCTCACAGTTTCTAACTCCATGCTTTACCAGTTGAACCAATTGTGGCTTAGAGTTCTTCTATACTTGTCTATAAAGCCAATTTAAGCTTAAGTTGAATGGAATAGGTGTTAACTTGTGGTTTGCATGCAGTTTACAGAAAGAATTCAAGCAAATTTTTGTCTACACTCTTGCACTAATCACGCTGTAAATGACAAACAACGGCAGTTAGAAGCTTCATTTAACAAATCTTAGATGATGAGCACTTTGTTTGACACAGCAACAGCTTCAACAAATGCATCAGTTAGCAAGATAATCATCTGATATCGAAGGAATGTAGACAGATAGACAGATGGACGGCTTTTCAGCTTTATATATACATATAGATACATTTGTAAGTTGTCATATAGGTATCTGTATCCCTGTTATGGGATACTATGCACTATATATCACAACACAGTTTATAATTAAAGATTTAAAATGGAGCTAATAGTTATAATCTTTCCGCTATGTAATTGGCATTGTACAGCTTGTTTTATATTGCACAGGAAGTATGAGTTGGTGTAGCATGTGCTTTTAACTTATACCATAATACAATACACATAATAGCTAGGCATGCACAGTGTTAGTATTAATTGTAACAGGTAAAGAAGGCCCAGAGAGCCTGCAAAGCCTGATTTTTACAAAAATAGCTACCTATTATTATAAAGCAAAACCTATAGCTATATAATTATACAACAAAGTAGACCAGCTACGGTCAAGTAAATTTTTGAAATCATTTAATGAGGGTGCATTAACTACATGATAAGGTAGGTCATTCCAGTCATTGCTCTTATGGTAAAAAATGAACATCTCACTCTAGTTGAAATATGTGGTTTAAATAATTTGAATTACGTATTAATAGCTACTCATTCTGTTATACTGTTCTGTGAATGCTATACCACTAGAGGGCCTAATGCCTGACTTATAGAGTACACTGCTACACATCTTGAGATCTTCTCTCTGTGCATTCCTTTTTGCAAGTGTGGTTATCTACTGTTGCATCACGTGATTATCTTGTAAAGTTAAATGGCTTCCGAAAGCAACAGTATACCGTCCCCGTATAGACACAATCCAAAACTACGTAATTGTCATAGCAACAGCTTTCCGCCATTTTGAATGGGGCCAGTATCAATTATTACGATTGCGCTACATTGAAATCCGATGATGAATAAAGCTCGAACTGGGGGGTATTGTCGAACAATTGGCCGTGGAAGTCTTCGAGGTTGTAAATTGGTTAGGGGCAGGTGGTTATCAGGGTTGAACAAGGCGCGAAGCATCGACAGCCCAAATTGCCTTGTTGGCCCACACAGGAAGCACTGCGAACCAAATAGATAGTATTTTAGTATCCATTACTGCGGTAAATTATTTGTGATAGTAACCGTAGTAGCGGCTGACCATCCAGGCGCTCCTTGTACAGGTAAACAAGGGAATTAGTGTCGTCAGCGCTTCGCGCCTTGTTCATCACCTGATAATCACCTGCCTTTAGCCAGAACAAATAATTTGCAGCATTAAAAGCTTTCATGGACTATTGTTTGACAATATCACTTAGTTCGAGCTTTCTTCATCGCTGAATTTCATGCAGTGCAGTTAGTGATTATTGAAATTGGCCCCATTCAAAATGGCGTCCGAAAAGTGGGCGTAGTTTTGGATAGTGTCTATTAACGTTGTTGCACTCGTACGTGAATTTATATCGTATAGCATTATAAACGCTTCATCATGTTCTTCCCAGTCATGTGTCCACAAATAAACCTCATCCCATCACATGACGTAAACTATAAGGGCAATTATTGTTTATTATTAGTACTTTACAATGATTAGGCCACTCCAATTGGTAATTATGTTTCTGGTCCTTTGAAAATCAGTTTTAGGTGCGGGCGGGCGGAATTCAGCAACAAAGCAACAATGAAGTGACTGCTCAATTAGAGTATTTTTGTGATTTACTGACTGTTCTATTAGAGTATATCGATCCGCACTATGTACTCTGCCCAATTTTCTTGCAGGTTTTCACTGATAAATACAAATTAACACTTAGATAGTTAGATTTAGCATACTTGTTGCAGCCCAACATTTGTTTCTGAAATCCAGGTTTTTCAAAAAGCTGATGCGGGCATTTTACCCATGTATTTCTGAAATTTCACATTCTCCAAAAAAGGATGCGGGCGGTGGACCAGAAACATAATTACCAATTGGAGTGGCCTTAGGTAATTATGGACTATATTTGAGAACACTTAAACTGAAAGTGGACAGTGACACAAAGTGGAAAGTGACCTCGGAAGTGACAAACTGAAGAATACGTAGCTAAACTAGTAAGAGGAAATGGAAACGAAACGTCTGTGTGTTAAAATCAGTAAGAACGGACTGATTATCATTAACATACTTGTCTTGGTAAGGCTTCAGTGCACGCGAGGTGCACTGTCTCATATACTTAATTGATTCTTTAGTGCTTTGGAGTAGCATCCTTGGGCATTGGAATATGGGCTGCAGTAAGTCATTTGTATTTGTGGTGGTTATTTGTGTGCGGTCACACGAGGATCATGTATAATTGATTGGTCGCTGGGTCTACCTGACGAGAACTATTCCTGGTATTAGCTCCTTTTTTCAGCCATTGGAAGATGCTATCCGCTTGCAGCTTCTTCCCTCACTCAGTGGACGTACTGCAGGTTCCACTACTGAACGTACCTTGGTTTCTCTTCCCTGTCGTTTTGGTGGCTTGGGTGTGGTTAATCCCACTACCATTTGTGATTCACAGTTTGCTGCTTCTCAACAGATTACTGCTCCATTGAAAGAACTAATCATTAAACAGTCTGTTTGTGCTCATCACCCTGATACTCGATCCATCAAGGCTCAGGTCCATCAGAGCAGGCGTATGGGACTAAGGAACATGCCCTGGAGATTAAGACGAGATTAAGAACAGTCTCTCTACACAACTTCAAAGAACTGTTGATTTGAATAGTGAACCTGGAGCCTCTTCATGGTTGTTAGCCCTGCCACTACAAGATCAAGGTTTCCATCTTACTAAACAGGAGTTCTGGGATGCGCTCCACCTGCGTTATGGTTGGAATTTACTGAATACTCCTAGTCACTGTGTTTGTGGTGCCAATTTTTCTACTAATCATGCCATGATATGTCGACATGGTGGCTTAACATTCGTACGTCATAATGATTTACGTGACATCAGAGCTGAGTTACTGTCTAAGGTTTGTAATGACGTTTCCATCGAGCCACCTCTTCAATCTCTCAGTGGAGAAGTGATTACTCCTCAGTCTGCCAACCAACAAGATGATGCCAGAGCTGATATTTATGCTCGTGGATTTTGGGGGCAGCGGCAAAGTGCCTTTTTTGATATAAGGGTGTTCCATCCAAATGGACAGAGCTGCCGCAACGCTTCTATTCCATCTGTATATAGACGTCATGAGCAACAGAAGAAGAGGGAATATGGTGACTGTGTCCGTGAGGTGGAGTTGGCATCTTTTACTCCTTTAGTTTTTTCAACAACTGGGGGTATGGGCAAGGAAGCAGTCACTTTTTATCGCCGTTTAGCTGATTTACTATCCAAACGCAACACCATGACCTACAGCAGCACTCTTGCGTGGCTTCGTTGCTTGTTATCATTTTCTCTTTTAAGATCTGCAACTATGTGCATCCGGGGAAGCTGTTCCATCTCTTACAGATCATCTGATGCTTCCCCAGAACTGGGCCTTGTTAGTGGCCCCAGAGACTTTTAAATATCCCCATTATTGTTTGTATAAGTTGTGTCCAGCACACATGCCTTTTGTGCTGGGGGTGGAGGCGGGAATAAACTTAGGGGCGTGGCTTGTCACAATAATGTGATAATTATTTAGCAAACAATCACAATCAGATTGGATTTTTCCACAAAGAAAATTCCCGTTCTTGCTGTGTCTTTGTATTGATAGGTCTAGGTAGGGTCCACAATTAAAAAAATGATAATCACAAAATTGTCCCCCTACTATTTCAACCTGTAGGGCATATCAAAGTATTTTTCTACATACCAATAAACCTTATTTATCTTTCTCCATACAACAAGAATCGCGATTGTTTTGTGCTGGAAATCGTGAAGAATTGCGCGCTCTCCCGATGAAGCATGGGTTCCTTCCCATACTTGGCATATATAGTCCAGGTCTATACCTGATTATAACCCACAGCAGAAATAAATCGATTTGCTACTGTGGATTCGGTATGGAGCTACTCTTTGCCGAAAATCGGCCAAAAATCACATATTTTTGGATTCGGAGCAACCCAGCAATCAACAAAAGGAGAGCCCACAAACCTTCACTATACATGCACAGCGCAAGTTTCATATGGATCTGAACTTTCCTTCCATCAAACTAAGCGGCATGAAATTTCTTCCTAGCGCGTATGAGACTAAATGGGAGGCGTGGCTGCAATAACTCCAAGTTTTAGTTTCTCCAGCAAGTGATTTAGGCTTCAATATTATGTTGTGACCACCTAATGGTATTAGTTTCCAACTAGAAATGGATCACATGTTTATGGATTGATTTTTCGTGTGCATTATGGCTATATATGGTTAGCTACATAGTGGTATAATCCAAGAAAATTTCACTAGTATTTTATCGACATCTGACTGCGACACCACTGATGAAGCTACTAGATTTAGGCGCAGTAAAACTTGGGTCCTGGCAGGGTTGTTTGCATGCAAGATCGAGATACTCTAATAGAACAGTCATATAAACAGTTGTGGTATTTTAACAGATTTGAAGCAGACAGCTGACAAAGAGTATTGCATATATATACTAGCTATATATTTTTAGTGCCAACAAAAATCATTTACATCAGTGGTATATAAGTTTAGCTAGTTTGTACTTAATTTCTTCTTAAAAGTAAAGGAGATATGTCCTCAATCTTATTTTTTTAACAATAGGCTGCAGGCAGTCACTCTGTGCTATGTTATATATATATGGGCCTTTAACAAACAAGAAATTTTAGGTTTTTCACCCATAGCTGAAGGATGTTACTTATTTTTGGCTTTATCGTGTGAAACCGAACCAAAGGTCCGTTGGATAACTGTTATACCAACAACCACAATGTACTGAGTGCTCTATAATATATGTATAACATGCACTTTGTAGAGCTGTCTATGTATGTGTATAGCCATTCCTGAATTTATGTGAGGTGTATTCATTGAAGAAAATTACATGTACTTTAGAAATTACATTTTAAATCACATTTAAGGAAATAGATCCGTAGTGGGAAGACATAGGCCATTGAAACTGAATGTTATACCGAGTATCATAAGTTCGTAAACTAATGACTCATTATAAAAAGGATATCTGTAGTAAATGTCTACATCTCACACATGCAATGTGTTACCAAATATATAGTCTATAGATCAACATAAAATTGCATGCACATCCTACAAGCAAAACAGAAATTTAAAAGCTTGCAAAATTAATTAAAATATAATTATATAGTTATGCATTTGTACCATTAAAATTATGTATTGTATTGTATTTATTACTGTGCACAGGGGCGTACGGAGGGGGGTTTCCAGGGGTTTCAAACCCCTTTGGATTTTACACAGTACTTGAAACATTAAGAAATTGAAACTTCAGGTTTTCAGAATCTGGAATTTATCATGGAACAGGACATATTTTAAACAGTTAAATAATAGTTAGTAACACTTATAGCATTGTTCTGAATTGTGAGTTTGGTGAAAAGATCAAGATACTCTAATAAAGCAGTCAGGAAATATGAACTACTCTAATATAACAGTCACTTAGCTGTAGTGGAAGGAAACCCCTTTTCAAAATTCCTGTGTACGCCCTTGGTGCCGAGCCTCCACCAGAGAGTATAATTAAAGAACAGGAAAATTATAATTTTGCACAATAGATTGATATTTCTACCATTAAAATTTGACAGCCAGTTTGTGTGATGAATTTTTGCTTAGCAGTATATGGACCTATACAAATCATTACAATTATTGAATGTACAAAACTTACAGTTATGAAGGTATAGCTAATTAATCAAAATTGTGTGTTGTGCCATTTAGTAGTGCAAGGTGGCCAATTCATACCAATATTTCTTTTTGAAATGCCCCTGCAGCTATTGTAGTGAATTGAAACTCTAGCAGCATAATTATTCTTATTACTTAATCTTGTCTATAAATATTGCCTCTGGGTATAGCCATGCACTCATAATGTGGATTCATTTACGGTGTACCCCAACCAGTAATCTGATACTGTTGAGGTTTCTTTCCAATTGCACTTTTACCCTGATATTTAATTCTTCCTGTTTATGGATTCCGCTTTCTTACTAAAGAGAACAGAATAGTTGATAGACTGGAGACTGTTTGCTTGACTGCTCTATTAGAGTATCTTGATCTTACATACAAACAACCCTGCCATTTTTGGTAGGACCCGAGTTTTACTATACCTAACTCTATGCTTCACCAGTTGTGTCTCAGTCAAATGTTGATAAAAATACTAGTGACATTTTACCTGGATTGTACCACTACATAGCTAATCATGTATAGCTATAATGCAAATGAAAAATCAATCCATAATTATGTGATCCATTTCTGGTTGGAAACTAACACCATTAGGTGGTCACAACATAATATTGAAACCTAAATCACTTGCTGGAGAAACTAAAACTTGGAGTTATTGCACCTCCCATTTTAGTCTCAGACACTCTAAGAAGAAATTTTATGCCGCTTAGTTTGATGGAAGGAAAGTTCAGATCCATATGAAACTTGCGCTGTGCATGAAGTGATAACCAAACTATATTGCTGTATAGTGAAGGTTTGTGGGCTTTCCTTTTGTTGATTGCTGGGTTGCTCCGAATCCAAAAATACGTGATTTTCGGCCGATTTTTGGCAAAGAGTAGCTCCGTACCGAATCTACAGTAGCAAATCGATTTATTTCTGCTGTGGGTTATAATCAGGTATATACCTGGACTATATATGCCAAGTATGGGAAGGAACCCATGCTTCATCTGGAGAGCATGCAATTCTTCACAATTTCCAGCACAAAACAATCGCGATTCCTGTCGTATGGAGAAAGATAAATAAGTTTTATTGGTACATAGAAAAAATACTTTGATACGCCCTTCAGGCTGAAATAGTAGGGAGGCAATTTCATGACTACCAATTTTTTTCATTGCGGACCCTAGGCTATATAGACTCTTACATGCAAATTCTGCAGCTTTCTTCATCCCGCTGCAGAAGCTGTAAAAGTGACCTGTTCTCAATTATTGGTTATTGTCAGTCAGGTGGAACTGCTCGTAATGCTTGAAGCTGATTAAGTGTTTTTGCATAATATAGCATTTCACCTAGCATGGCTGGTGTCAACAAACTTCTCAACATCCTGACTGAAAGGGTGAGGCCCAACCACTGCTGTGTTTATACCAATCACTTAGATTACCATGAAGGAAAACAATGTGCAATGTACTCAACCCAAGTCTCCAAAGACAGTTAGTACTCCTTTATGGTTTGATAACCAAGGTGTATCATGAAGTTATGATACAATACATCAGAGTTTGCCTTTGTATATAAGTGATTATGTCATTGATTGAATGCATCCAAACAATATCACTGGCAACTGAACTAACTTAAATTCTCAGCATTTCTCACTGAACTGCAAACGTGCAGTGCCTTCATGGGTTTAGAGAACTGTATGATACATTTCTTGCTAGGCCATTTGCGAACACGACCATCCTGAGCATTGCAAGTGTTTCACAATAATTATTGCACTTTTACAGCTGCTCATAATGTGTTACAAACCACAACACTTGTCATTACATCATATCTTCACAATATGCCCTTCTACAGGGTATATGGGAGTAGGATACTCTCCTCAGTATATATATATATATATATATATAATGAACTCTTGCTATTACATTACTACTATTATAGTATATATCCTACGTATATAATTATTGTGTTGTTTATTTAGAGTACTGATCGTGACTACCTGGACATTTCTGGAAACGATGACAGATATAACAATGCTGCAATCTTGTTGGCCATTGTTGGTTCCTTCATACTCATAGTGGGAAGTACAGGAATATTTGGGGTCTTCTGTGCTTCAAAATTGATTGGCCGAATATTGCTGGGATTTGTAAGGGAATGTTTATGTAATAACTGATATTAATTTTAGTTTGTCTGCATTTTAAGGTGTTGTCACCACATCCTGAATATTAGCTAATTGTAATATATACTATAATCCATACCTATTGTAGTTGTTTTTCTATTGTTGCCAGTTTAGCCAAGGAATCTGGCCAATCATAAGCTACATCATACGTTAATTTTATGCAGGATAGTTCAAACACAAGCCATCTTTAATATAGAATTTATTATTAGATTAGATACTGTACATTTATGTACAATATGACAAAATTTGTCATTCCCATCAATGGTAAATGTTGAGCCTGTAACTTCTTAAAACTATTGATGGATTAGGACTCAAAGCACAGGCTGTACCAGGTATTGGCAAGTGCAAAGAAATTTATCCGGTTGTTTCAGAACATCATTCTAAGAAAATATACTGCAGTTAACACAGCCCTCACGAGAGTCCAATTCAACCAAAATTAGCAGCAATGAAATCAAGTGTCAGAAGAAAATTCTAAAGCTGTATCACATGATCTTAAATCATATGATTCCTGTTTAAAAATGTGGGAGACTTGTATATAAAGAAAATAATCCTAACTAGCCAGTTCTGTTTGTACAGTATGTACGTAGGTACTATTATAACATTGTGTTATTTTATGGTGGTCTACTAATTGCACTTCAATATAAAGGTGGTAGCTAAACTAAATACGATGCTTGATATCCTTATTCATCCATGCCAAACTTCTTTTCTAACAAAGCTTTCTTCAAACTACAAACTATAAGCTCTTATTGATATTGTTAAGTTGCCCGGAGGCCTCGAAAAAAAAAATTGTCATTCATTGTCATTCATCTCTATGAACTCAGTAACATTGTTCCAATTAGTTAACAAAGTAGTTATGTATGTATAATGCTTTTAAGTAGCTATCAGAATTTGATATATTTGTCAACATTTTGTATTTTGAGTGTAGCTATATGAATGGTACTTTTGTCACTTTGATTTTTTATAGTATGGTGTTGGCATGTCTGCTATAATTTTGATTGCATCTGGTGGAGCAATTGCTGGCTATGTGCATAAGGATAAAGTAAGTATAACACATTATGAGTTATGTGTGTAATTTCTATAGCTATATGTAAAGTACACAAAAAATTGGAATTTTCTTCATGGACTTACCAGTGTCCTTCTTTGTGTCCCATTCATGTTTGCTGACAGTGAAAGGTGTCAATTTGGCAGTAGCACATGATGGCTTCCCTTTGTAATGTAAATTGTCCATAGTTTTCATAGTGGCTACTTTGATTGCATAGGTGCTTTTCAAATGGTTCTTGATTCATAATGCTGTGTAACGGGTTGAACATAGCTGACAATGAAGCGTAATGGATACTTCACTCAGTTTTCAGAAGATAATTGATAGCTGGGGTGCACTGCTCCATTTTTTCTCTCGATGCAGTATACATGGGTTCACCAGTCATAATAATTTTATTTTGCAAAAAAAGTTAACCAACAACTGCACGAAAACTTTCAAATTTTCAAATAGAATAGGGACCATAGCACATCGATAAAAAGTACTGAAACAAGTTGGAGTAGTGCATGATATTAAATCACAGTAAAACATTAAGAAGTGTTATATCCCTACTATGGAAATGCACAGTAGAGAAATAACACTTCTTATTGTTTTACTATCATGCACTGCAGTATGCCAAAAGGCATATGTCTGGCTGAAGAGACGTCAAACAGTGAAAAATCAAGCCTATAGCCTTAGCCATTATCAAGTTACACTTGTCTGAAGGCATCAGTCAGTTAGTTACTCAGTCAGTTAGTTACTCAGTCAGTAGAAGATTTCATTTTAAAATTTTGTTGCAAGTGTTTTGGGTTGATCTGAAAGCTTGTTTGGGCTTAGTTTTACTTAACCAATACTTCAGTGTCATCAGGGAAAAGTGAGGCTGGTTTTTGGGTGATGTTTTTTTATGGGCCATGCCCACACCTTTGTAGTCCCTACTATACAGTACTATTGTAAATGTACAATGCTTGCCAAGGGAAAATATTTTTGAGGTGCTGAGGTAAAAGGTTATAATACTATGTAACTAGTTAATGGAGGTATATAGATAGCAAATAGAAGATCAAGTAGTGAACAACCCAAGATAGAAGCAACAGAGAGATCTAATGGGAGGTAGCCTAATTTAGGAGTCTTGTTTAATTAAAATGGTACACATAGAATGCTTTGATCTTTAGGTCTATAGCCTAACTATAGCTAGTAGTGGGTAAAAATCATGCCACTGCATTGTTTCACAGTTGAAACGTACTATTCCAGATCTTTTCAAAAAGATCTGAAACCTTAACAAAGTAGTTATCTCTTTGTTCTTCTTTTTCTTGTTTTTTTAAGCCGACTAGTTTCTGGTAACTGGTGAAATACCCTAGAACCAGACTGCTGTGGTCAGGGTTACCACTGATAATCCATGCAAACTTTTCTATGGGATCTTAGAGAAATTTTTGAAAATGGCAGTTCTGAGATTGCATCTAGTATTGTCAGACAGAAATTGAAATGTTTCATGCTCTTTCAGTTCCCCAGCCAGATCCATCTAAGTCACACTTGGTACGTTTTACCACTCTCTGTACACATGCCAAATTAGGAAATTTTCCACATAGATTTAATCATATTTTTATGAATTAACCACCTTAAAGTGAAACTTAGAACAGACTTTCCCAGGAAAAAATATCTTGCAAGATTTGCAGTGCAAGATCCTTGCACTGTTCTTGCAAGAAACATGCACTAATCTTGCACTGAAAATGTCCCTTTTCTTGCAAGATTCACAGTTTGTAAGAATCTTACACTGAAAATGTCTCTTTTCTTGCAAGAATCTTGGAAACCTTACAAGATATTTTTCCCTGGATTATGCAACCTTTGTATCTCACATACAGACATCGAGTAGTGTACAAAGTTTTGATCACGTGGGGGTGTGGAAAGACAAACAACATGTATATACATACATACATACACATGTTTTTGAAAATAATTTCAGGAAACCAATTATGCACCTACAGCTGAATTGTGGCTGGCTGTGGGCACACGCCTGGTTTAAAAACTAAGAACCTTGGAAATCACCTTCTATAATATCCTCCATCACTGCCTGTTCCAACGAACTAAAAAAGTCTACCAAAGTACACATTTGAATCATGGCCATACTTGTGCACAATTTTTTTTACACTCTCCTCAATAATAAGGTGACCTTATTAAATTTGGGTGTTAGTAGACTGTACCAGCATATGCATATCAGCTGCAATATACAATCAATCTTTTTAATTTGTATATGAACGAGTATGTATGTATCTTCTGTTGTGGATGCAACAAGATCGTTAATAAATAAATAAATAAACAAATAATAAGGTTATGGGATAGATCTAATCAAAGAGATACATGATTGCCAAGACAATCATTGTATTGAAATCTCTGAGGTAACATTCTCCCATGCATTTGCTGCTATCAAATGCATATTGGTTTATTGGTAGATACTAGAGGTGCACCAATATAAATATCAGTATTAGTCGATATAAATATCAGTATTACCGATATCTCAATATAGTATTGTTACCGATATCTCAATATCAGTATTGTTACCGATATCTCAATATCAGTATTGGTCTTTTTAGCAGATATTTTACTTAAGTACTATAATTTCAATGCTCCATCTTGAAGCACTGTGGGTAAAGCGCAAGGCTTCAGATACTACCTGTTTTACAGTGGCCAAGGGTTTGATTCCCAAGTGAAGGTGTTTTTTCTTTGCTCAGACCATTTTCGTTGTACCTTTTCGCAAGTTTTTTTTTTGCATTTTGGCAACCACTTTTTTTTCTCAACATTTTAACATTTATTGTAGTGTCCATATTGAGAACCTTTTACGTTCAGATGTAACCCAATACTAATAAATATTGATATCATTATCAGAATCGGTAATTTTGTAGCTAATATATCGGTTATTGGTATATTGGTAAATCATATTGGTGCATCTCTGTACATAAATCTATATATTATATATGAAACATACATACATAATAATTATGTACTATGTATAAAGTGATATGTATAAACATTCGATAAATTTTTCAGGTTTTATTACATACTACATATTATCATTGTATAGCTTGAAGACACTCTCCATGATGATGCATACAGAACTTTGAATAGGACGGAACATAACAAAGATTACCTTCGTGCTTGGAATGATGCCCAGAAATCTGTAAGGATAGGTTACTGCCAATGACCTTGATATTACATAAACATAATGTGCTTCTATATTATTTCTACATTTATACTTCTGGTGTTCATATGTAACTTATATAAATCTTATTTGCATTCATTAGTTGGTGGTAATAAGTGGCAAAACCAGACTTCTGCTTTACCACCTTTACCCTTCCTACATGTCCCTAGTGGGAAGAAACATGGCGCTTTTTGCACCATGTTTCTAGCAGTCAAGGCTCAGCCATTCTTTCAGTTTTACAGAAGTTCACTAATGATGAATTAAACCCTCTAACAGACAAATGTAAGAAATCATTACAATAAAAGGTGCTTAAATAACACGTGGAGTGCAAATTTAATCTGTACCTGAATTATGGCTACTTACAGGGACAGATCTAGGATTCCAAAACGGGGGTGCTAAGCTAGGGGCATCTATATTGGAAGCTAAGAAAAGTGGCAACTGGTTGATACAGCTACAATGTGTGAAGCACGCTCAGCATGCATGCAGAGTATGCTTTATCTAGTAAGGTCTGGGGTATGTCCTCACAGGAAAATTTTGCTTTTTGAAATCAAATTTGGCAAAAAAATTTGACTGAACTTTATAATAAGCATTACATGTGAGCCACTTTAGCTATTGAAATGAAATCATTCTAGCAGTGGTAACTAGCCTTCATAATTCATAAAGAACACAGCATAAATGTTGCAATATGGTTTGAGTTCAAAGTTAAAGTTCAATGGGTCTAGGAGTTGGTCTTTATATTCTTTATAGTTTTATTGATAGATGTTTTATTAGAATAGTTGACTGTTTTATTAGAGAGAATTTTGATGTTTAGTAATTTTACCCCTGAAATATCCCTCTTGTTGATTCCTAGAAAAAAGTAGCTCTTTTCTTCTCATTCTTTTCCATTGCCCATGTATGCTTTAGATGTAATTGCACCTGTACTGTAGCTTCTACTATTTGCACATAGTAAAATTTTGAACAGGGGAGGATACTTCAGCCACCCATGCACCTCCTAATCTGCCCTTGATTTGTATGGGATAAAATAGGAAATACATTGCACATCAGCCTTCAGGTGATGATTCCTCTTGTTTATGTACTTTTCATTGTAACAGTCCCTACTAGTATATACATTTTAAGTTTGTATATATAATTGTTGGTAAGTCCAAGATACCGTATTAAAAGCTAGGAACAATACTATTGGACTATTATTAGCAAAGTCATGCTGGCTTTAATTGCAGGAGTTTATATATAATTAATGACGCACACAGTGGAAGTCAGTTTACAATTTATTGTCTTTATAGGTACACTGCTGTGGAGTTGAGTCATTTGAGGATTGGCTGCCTGTACAATGGCGTAATGATACTGTTGGCGTAATACCTGTATCCTGTTGTGCTAAAATTAATGGGTGCTCAGGTGAATATATTGTTCCAGGTGAAGAGATAGTGTGGAGACAGGTAAGTACTATTGTTGTACCAGGGGCCTATCCAGGATTTATCCAAGGGAGTTTCCAGATTTGGTAGCGAGTTATTGATGCAGGGACAGCACCCTAAATTTTGAACATCAAATACTTCAAAATTTGCTAGTTCATGCTCTATATATTAACACCATACAAACTATGATCTTAAATATATGCTTGGTTGCTTAGCTCCCTTTAAGTCCTATCAATTATGGTGTTAATATGGCTGCATGGTCAGGAGTACTGTAGTGAACTATATCCAAATTCTCCAGTTTATAGAACTCACAATTTGATGCTTCAAGCTAGTTAAACATTTACATTATTTTAAATAGTGTCATTACATTATTTTTAAATAAAATTATATCTTCAAATCCGTTATGAATGTTCTATTAGAGTACTCTATTACATCTGACTGCTCTATTAGAGTATCTCAAACTTTATTAATGTTTTTCCTTGTATAGTTAAACTTATACTCTTGTTCTCCCTAACACCCTTTTGTGCAAGGTTCCTATTACATGCACTACATGTAGCTCTGCTCTATTCCCATCTTTATGTATATTTGTGCAGCCAAGCTATGATGGTTTGGCGCTCTAGCTGCAAGCCCACAAGTTCAAATTTTGAAGGGATTTCCGGAACCCCAGGAAAACCCTAAATACACCTATGACAAGATTCAAGGTAATGGGATATTGGTACTGTGTAAAATTAAGGGCACATACTTATACAATTGACTAGTTTACGTACTCATAGCTGCCATGTGGTGGATAAAATTGCTCTAACAAAACATGCAATTTTGACATGCCTATTTCCTGAAGGGACATGCCCAAAGAGAGGTTCCCTTTCTGTCCTTTGTGCACCATTGTAGGCTCAATATGTAAACTCATTGTGCATTTTAAAAACTGATTAGCATTAACATCATTGGAGCCTTTTCTCAACCGCCTCCTTGAAGGCCACACCTTTTTACACAGCTGAGTGTAGATGTTATAGTAGCGAAAGTTTTAGAGAAACTCTTGTGGAAAGTTATACAAGCATTGAAAATTGGATTGTGGATAATAACTTAAACCGTTGTAGTTGGACATAATTCAGAGAAATAGGTAAATACAGACTGGAGTCATCATGTAAAAATCAGATACATATAACAACATACAATTATTCATTAACAAAATAACAATGTTTTGCTTATGGAAGTACTATGTACTATGTGGTAAATGTTGTTGTAGGGTTGTGCTGATGCCATTATTGATAAAGTATCTGACCAGATAGGAGCAGTGGCTGGTTTTTCTATTGCCATTTTGATCTTGATGGTAAGAAATGTGTTTGTGTACATATTGTAGCTATGACTGTAGGTTATAATCAAAATAAATAAACACAATGGGGATGACTGAATCTGACCCATTTTTTAAAATAAAACTGAGGTATATGCAAGGAGATACATTTTCAGCAGTCCACCAGTGTATCTTAACAAAACAGGGTAAGTTTTATAATCAACAAACAGTTAGTGGGTGTGGCTACATGTAAGTCTACAGGCAGCAAAACATGTATCCTATATACAAGTGAGCATGGCTTTAGCACACCTACAAATTTCAACACACCATACTGATAAGTGGGCGTGACTCCACATATGCCTAAAGACTATATTACACATTCCTAATAAGAGGGTGTGGCTCACTATTTAATAGGCTGGCTTGCTGCAAGGCTAGACTATGATATACTATAGCAATCAATTAGTGGACATGGGTTCATGTAGGTGGAAATTGCTAGGTTTTTTTTTGTTGATTTGTGATTGCTAGCTGAAGGGTGTACATGATTTTTGCTAGAGGCATCACTTCACCTACCTGTACACCACTACCCCTTACTGGGATTACTAAGGGATTTTGGCCTGATTTAATCTAAATTCTACCCCACTAGTTGAGCATTTTACCATTCAAATTTTTTTGACATGCACAAGGATTAGTTGATGGTAGTTTACTTGCATGTAAACTTGTGCATACCATTCTACAAGTAGTCCATTTCCAGTGCAATAACATTGTGTAGTGACATGTACTCCTAGAAATGGAAGCTATACTGTGCTTGACTGATTGCTGCTTTGCCATGAAGGATAAAAGTAACACAATAGCACATGTATTGTATGGCTATCAATACGCCAAAAGATTCTTATTATGTGAATTCTAAGCATTTCTGTGAAAGAACACTTTTCTGCTACACTTGACAAAACACATTAGTTAGGCAAGCAGGCGTGGTAGAAAATTCTGTCAAATGTTTATAAAAAAAATTCTGTGGCAATTTGACGAAAATGTTGCAGGTAAATCTTTTGGGCTTGCAACCAATACTGCCAAAATAATCAGACAGGAAATCAAGGCAGGTTTTTTGGTGATATTTTATCATTGGCCATGCCCAAACCTTCATCATCTCTACTATACAATACAATAACAGTACTATTGCACTGTATGATAGACTGCAGCACAACTGATAAATGGACGTGGCTCCCGGTATGCTTACAGACCTAGACAGTAACACGCAACCCTAATTTAATGAGCATGGCTCACAATAGAAACTGGGCTGCTGCAGGATTAGAATATAATGTGTTACTTTAAACATTGTCAAACTAAAAAGTTATTATGGATCAGACCTGATGATCCAGACAAAATGATTCAAATGAATCAAATACATTCAAGATATAAAACTCAAGATTCAGATACTAAATATGAAGAGATTCTGAGTTATAGTTGAACTTCCTTGTTTATTTTTTCTTTCATGTCCATTTAATGACTACTGCCAAGTACCTCAGTGCAAGGCAAAGAATCTCTGGTTCTATTCAACCAAATGTATGCCTGCAATGGATGGAAATGGATACCTCCATGAATACATAAATCATGATGTCTGCACTAATTAATCTGCATCTTTATTTTAATAAAAAAAGCTTCAACTTCTAGTATATGTATCTACAAAAACAAGTAGCTGAATAACACTACACAACAACTTATGTCCCATTGCCCAGGCTTCATACCCAGGTGGGTTGCAGGCACAAGTGATTAACCCAGCACTTTGTAGCGAGCTTATACACAGTCACTACTGGACAAGCTGCCATGTAGTAATCTATATAACTCTACACACTAACTTGTAGTTTTGGTTTAGGTATCATACCCAGGTGGGTTGTAATGGGATGGGCAAATTGCCTAGATCTCTTCAAGCAAATACAATAATTGAAGGGCTATGGTTACCAATGTGTACTTCGTCACCATGTCAGACAGTGAAGCAACTATCTTACCTTGCTTGTAATCATTGTGTTGAAGAGATACACAAAAGACTAGTGATCACCCATGTGTTCGCTTTGCATTGTGTTTACATGGGTGTTGTGTTATAATTTTTGATTACAGTTGTTTTATACTGAGGTGTATGATAATTGTTGCATGGTAGCTAGCAATAAGGCTAATGGACTGCTGCTATATGATCACCAACTTTGTACTAACAGTAGTTACATGGTGATGAAGGCTCTATCATTATGTGCATTAAATTTGTTATGAGCACATATGTGTTATTAAATCCTTCCACATGATGTCACCTTTATGATGAATGTTCTATTAGAGTAGTTTGACTGTTATATTTGACTGTTTTATTAGAGCATCTCAATGATTTAAAGATGTTCTTCCTTATAGTTTCATGTATGCTCACTTTATCTTATAAGTTTCATGTTAGCTGTGTTGTGCTGTGCTGCACTGTTCTTTTTCTTGTTGTGTATTTTAGTGCTGCCAAACTTCACTAGTTCAGTGTTCCAGCTCCTAACCTACAATTTCAAATTTCAGAGAGGGGTTCCAGAACCCAAGGAAACCTGCTCCCTATGCTTTTATAAACATTTCTATGCCATAGTATCCCATGTATGCACCACTAATCATTATAATTCCCTCAGGGTTGTGTGTGTTTCCATGTATTTTCATCTGCTGCACAATATTTATAGCAAGCCAGTATGGCATGGTTTGCATGAAAGCAACTAACATTGGGATTTTGAAGTTGTTATGTGCAATGTTGAATTTCATTAACACTGCTGTACATTTAAACTGTTTATTTCCTTTCAGTATAACTACAGTATGTAATATTATTACTCACAGATAATTGCTGTAGTGATGGCATTCACAGTAATGCGCATCAAGGATGGTGACACTTACGAAATGGTCTAAAAGTAACAGCTGAACTTGTTATGATAATTGTAAATTTTGTGTACTTTTTAGTATCAATTACATAATGTGACTGTCTCCGCAAAACTCTGCCTAGTTCACAAAACTTCTGAATTTCTTTTTTTCTTTACCCTCAGCATTATCTACAGTGTTCAAGGAATGGATCAACAAAGTTTCAGCTTATTGTGGTGAGTAGTTTTGGAATTATAGTGCTAGACAGAAGGAAGAGCAATTATACTGAAAATAAACTACAGGTGCTTACATTTGCAGCTTTTAGTATACAGCATTGGTATTTAGCTTAAAAAGTTTACCATGCACGGATTGGCAAATCAACAAAGGTATGGTTTTACCCCTGTAGTCACTTGCGCCATACATGTATGAAATTTATTGAAGAAATGACAATGATCTTGTTTACTTTTTCTGCCAGCGCATGGGACATTCATACCATTGGGGCTATTTCAAACTCTCCTTTAGCAGGCAAATAAAAATGATTTATAGGTTTAATTGCTTAGTGACTGGCTTCCTGGAGTAATGGTTTCATTAAAAGTTGCATATCATATCAAAAATAGTCCATTGGATTCAGAATCTAATAAAATAAAATAAATTTACAAATTTTAGTGGAATTCCGCATTTCAGCTGACACGGTAAGCTCAAATCCCACTAAACTGAGCACTGGGAAATACAGTTTTTGTTTATATAGGCTTATACAATCAAGAACACAACCACGTGCACTATGAACAAAATCACTCACGTGGATGCTTTCTTGAAGCAACACTCCGTATATTTCATCTTTGAACTAAAATGACGGATACTAACCCAGTAAATCTTAGTTAAATTCATTCAAAATATCAAAGAATAATTCATATATATGGTATTCCAGGCCATATATTCTAATTAAACTGATTAGTTTAGGTTGAATTCCAATAGTCTGGGTAACCGCTAAATCCCACAATACATTACGCATTGGGAGAAAAGATAACCAATTTCAGAAATTGTGAAATGACGGTTATATGCTCTACAGCTAGAGCCACGAAAACAAGGTGGAGTATTCCTTAGAGGTATGTGAGTTATTAAAAGACCATATTTTCTGGGTACCATCATGTAATGTTGCTAGCTATTTGAAAGTACAGGAAAATCTCTATCATTTTGCAACTCTTTATGCGTTTTATGCAATTTAGGGGTGTGTACTTTCACTGCTAATGTATTGCTAATGTCCCAAAACTTTTTGACGTGTCTCTTTTCACATGCATAATTTCACCAATATTTTGTTTTTCTCAAAATGCATGGTAAACTAGGCTGGAGACAGTTACACATGTAGTATACACTAACTAGCTTTTGAAATGCATAACATCATGTATGAGTATAAACATTGTACTTGATCTTGCTCATAAAAACATATGTATAATGCACTGATGTGCCTTTACCCTATTTGGTAACATACATCCAAATCTCATAGTTTGTTTCACTTAGAATTTCTCCATTTTCAGCAAATGGAGGAGGAAGAAATAGTATAAACATAATAAGCATTACATATGTAAATGTGTACATATATATATAGCTACATATTACAGGTACAAAGAGGCACAACTATTAAGCAAATATAAGATAGAGTTTTGTCAAGCATGTGTGAGTCTGTATTACACTAGAATGCACTGGGGTCTGGCATGTAAAGTCAAGTGTACATGGTTATTTGTTACTGCAAAGGTCGTCAGGATAAAATGTATCAAGTGCATATATCCCAGTATCTCCAGATCACAGTAGTAGTGACTACCGACATATGCAGGAGAATTGTGTCCTGGATATTTGTTTGGCACAGGAACAATTGTAATAGGAATAGTGGTCATAATCATCACTAAGACCAACCACATAGGTGCAAATGTGCTTACAAAGACTGCCAGATGTTATAGATATTCCATCAACGTATATGTCGTCAAGTGTCCTTGATGTGGTTATTAGGTGTATATGTTAAATTTTGTATTCCCTGTGCAATTGCATATGGATAGAAACCATCCATGCTTCCCTTCTGATAACCCTTCACTTTTCCACATATCTACTGTAGCTGGTGGAGAGAGTGGAGGAATGAGTTGGATGACAACCTGTAGCCAAGAGGATCCAGGTGAGCTGGAATCAAATCCATACCTGCTGCAACCAATAGCTGCAACAGTGTGACCCGAAATAGCCACTGCCTATTATAATGGTATAACATGAAGTCATCATCTTGTTACTCAAGTATTGCAGCCACACAGCTAATGCTTCTAATCACTTCACTAGCTAGTTGTTTATGCTTCATCAGCATTGTTGGCTGCCAGTTTGTCTAGTGCTGATTCGACTTCTCAGCTGGGAATGTCTTCTGCAATTATCAATGTTATGCATATAGTGAGTGACATCATGACTGAAGATAATGTTTTTATTGTAACAAACAGTTTTTTGCTTGGCTGGTATAGCTAATAGAAGTGCTGTCCCACTATATAGGGACCTATATGGGATATGTGGAGTGGGGTAAGATTTTTATCTAAGAATTACTCTGGTAACCATTAAGGCCAGCTCAGCAATGGATTAGAAGCACAAAAATTTCAACTGCCTGACACTGCATTTACAAAAAAAATTATTTATTAGCCCTTCCCAATAACGATAGCACATCCAGTAAAAATTGAATATTTTATTAGTCGTGTCTGATTAGTGTCTATATTTACATTATTGTGCTTCATTTGCTACTGACTCAAACGAGACATCAATGAGGCCAAAAAATGATAAGAAGAGTATATTGAGGTAATAAAGTAGACCTCGGCCATGTTTGGCATAGTATATACCTACTTGATACAGACACTACATTGAGGTGGTGTCAGTATTGGAAGCTAGTGCATGGTTGCTACACTTTGTTATATTTCTAACTACTGTAATTGTCTTGGTGAGTTTTAATGGCTTTAGTGCACATGAGGTGCACTGCCTCTTAATTCATACAGTTTACACTTAACTGATGCTCTTTTTTCTGGAATAGCATCATTGGGCATCAGAATATAGACTAATTTATTTTTGTGGTGTGTCACAGCTGGGTTGTTTATGTGTGGTCACATGAGCTTGTATGCTCAGCAAGCATAAATTCAAATACACCTGATGCCTATTTACAATTAATAACTAGTTAGTGCCTACTAGTATAGCAATGAGAAAAACGTTTGCTAAGTAAGTACATAGGTATCCATGTTGTGTGTTAGTAGCCATATTGTTGGCACCTCAGAAACAGCTGTTGCTGTATTATATGGCTTCATTGATTCTTTTATTATTGAAAGTGCCAAGCATGCATCTAGGCAAATTAGTTGCCACAACACATCAATAAAATAATGAGTACCTTACTTGGCACTTTCAATATTATAATTAGATCAGGCCATGCAAAGTAAATTATATGTTTCTGGTCCTACCAATTCCCCAAAATTGGCCAGGTGACCAGGCTTGTTTTTAAAAAAAAATTTTGACTACATTTGACATAACAGCAGTACATGGGAAAAGCAAAGTTAATGTATAACGTTGGTTCATCTTTATAAGAAAAAAGTGTTTCCAAGACATGAAAATCTTCAACAGGTATAAAATATTATAATTAAGTTATTGTACGGTAATTGTGCAATTAATTCAGCAAAAAAATGACAGACACAACATGGTATGCTATACCACAAGTGTTACACAATATCATTCATATTGACATTATAAGTGTTTGCAGCTAATGACCATTGTGAAGTTTATAATATTGTCCCAGAAAACAAACGTAGCAGCTATGTGCATAATAACTGGATTTAAGTGCCATGTACATACAACATCTCAAACCCAAATTAATAATAATGTTGAAGTTGTAATGTGTAGCTACAACAAAATAGATTACTTGTTTGTTTGTTTGTTACAATTGTGACAGCTGATGTAAGTTATGATGGCATTCAATTGTTGCATGTCTATATTGCATTGTATTAACAGCCAATGACTGAAACAGTATAGCAGCTGCATAATATAAGTGTTTTAAACTGCATATTATTTTCCTTTTGGAGGTATAACTCCATTATGAGTTGTATCCCCTAACAGATAATTGCTGTAGTAATGGCAAACGTAGTAGTGGGCCTGGTAGTGGCATTAACAAGAAGATATACAAATGCCTATAACCAACAAATGGACTTAACAAAATAACAAAGCATATTACCATGATTTTTTGTAGTGTAATAAGTAGCATACACCTGCTACTGGCTGCTAACATTATTTTGAAATGCAAAATATTCAACTTGTAGTTGATCATGTGCCATAATGTATCATTGTCTATTAACTAGGCTTTATTATGAAAGAATACAATGATGGACGTTTTCATAGTGAAGATATAAGTGTATGGGGTATGCCTCCCACAGGAGCTCCCTGCCCTTCCCAGATAGAGATATTTATTGTAGTTTTGAGCAAGCAATATGCATGTCAATTTATCAATACTACATGGCAGGCTACTGCATATAGGTACAACTACATACTGTAGAATTGAAAGCAGATACAGTACAAGATATATTTGTGTCAAGCATGCATATGTGATTCTAACTAACTATCTACACTACTACAAGACAGGTCTGGGGTGAAAAGTCAGCTTGTTACTGCACATATAGTTGAAGTTGTTCAACTGCAACACCTTCATCAGACAGAGGTTGATCACGGCATATCCTCACTTCAATATCTCCAGTTTGCTTTGTAGGAAGTTGACGAAAGAACCAAGGTTCACCAGTTTGGTAGCAGCAGCTGTTCTCAGATGAGCAACCTTTTCCATCCCACAAAGGGTCATCAGGATAAAACCTCGTATTTACATGACTCCCAGTAGCACCTGATTCACAGTAATAATGGGTGCCAACATATGCAGGAGGATTATGTCCAGGATATTTAGCACAGGGGCAAGTGTAACCACCTATTGAGTAGTCATAGTCATCACTTACACCGACTGCATAAGTCCAGATGTGCTTACGAGGGCTGCCAGATGTTATAGATATTCCATCAACATATACACCGTCAAGTGTCCTTGATGTAGTTATTGAAGGTGTATATATTAGTTTTTGTATACCTTGTGCAAGTGCATATGGATAAAAACTATCCATGCTTCCCTTCTGATAACCCTTCACTTTTCCACATATCCTACTGTAGCTAGTGGAGAGAGTTGAGAAATGAGCTGGATGACAACCTGCAGCCTGGTTTCCTGTACAGTAGGACTTGTAGTTGACATTGTTGTTCCACCCTTTAGGACAGACATCTCCTCTCTTAGTATCAAGATCAGCAATCCTCATCCACCCACCCTTCACACCACCACACTCTATCTCCATGTCACAGTAGGCAAAGAAGAGGCTAGTAGTCTTGATAACATAGTAACCAGACTTTCCATGGCTCTCAGGATTATTTTTGTATATGTCAGCACAAGAGGATCCAGGTGAGCTGACATCAAATCCATATCTGCTGCACTCAATAGCTGCAACAGTGTGACCCAAAATAGCCACTACTATAGCAGTATAGCATAAAGTGACCATCTTGTTACTCAAGTACTGCAGCTACAAAGCTAGTGCTGCTCAACATTGTATTTATACTCACCAGTTGTCATGCTTTATCAGCATTTCTGGTGCCAGTCTGTCTAGTGCTGATTCAACATCTCAGGCAGGAAAATCTTGTGCAACTACGTAATGTAGCAGCCACAATAGTTTGATTACATTATACACAACACTACACACAGTAACCTAAGCCTAACCTGTTTTCAAACAATTGGCTGACATGGTTATTTTTGCAAACTGAGTTAATAATGATAGTTGAGGACTTTGACAATGCAATCTTGATACAGTCCAGCATTTGTAGACAATATATAGCACACTAGATAGAAAGTGTAGCATATAATTAGATTTAGCTGTGCTTCACTGATTAGTGCCTACATGCTATCACTGATTGCTACTAAAAGGTGCCAGATTGTTTACTAATGTTCCAGGAATTTTACAGTGACACATCATTGATAGGCCACAAAAGTGCAGAGTCAGCCAAATTGGCCTTGGTATACAGATGTCAAGAAGAACTCCTCAACTGAGACAGTATAATGAGATGATCAATGTGGTTTTATTGAAGAAGTGCATAATGACTTACTGAAGTCTCACTGGAACTATACATTAAATGATTTTCATCAGTGTCTGTGTGTATATACTTTGCCCCACATTATGTCATTGTCGTTGTCTATTCAATTATATAATTTTTGTAGACATGCAAACATGTTCCCTCATCACATCACAATTGGCTCATGAAAGAGCATCTAATTCTAAGCCTTCTACTTGCGATCATTAATAGAAGGCTTAAGTTTCTTATATTTTTAATGGGAATCTTGATTTTTGACTGCCAGTGGTACTGGTAATGACTTGTCTGCCCAGTGTGGAAATCCAATGAAGAACAGAAGATCAAATATTGGCCTTACCTCCTGTAACTATTAGCCTCAAGTACACACAGTTTTTAGTGCCTACTAGCCTAGCTATGACAAAAAAGTGCTTGTAATATTTTGCAAAATGAGATGCATGTACAGTACCTAGCTATTGCAAGTATATGTAGTTAAGAGACAGTGATGCTAGCAACCCATGTAGCACCCAGCATTATTGCATAGGTACTTCTGATAAAAAAGAATCAATGAAGCATTGAAAAAGAAGTGCCTACATATTGGACACTATATGGCTGCTAACATCATAACTACATGAGGGAACTACTGTGCTGTTACTATGATCAGCAACTTTCTGAATACAGCTATATAGTGGTTCTCCATCAATTATATACATGCCGCAATATATCTTGCTTAACACTTTCAATATATATATATATATATATATATATATATATATATATATATATATATATATATTAAATCTAATATAAGGATATATAGTAAAATAATGTATAAAAACAGCCAATTACAGAATCAATGTATCTAAGGCTCTAAACTATAGTATGAAAATGTTGACCTGATTACTGAGAAAACAACTAAAAGTATAAAGTGGGTTTTCTCAAGAAATAATGGGTTCAGCCAACCAGATGATTAGTGATTACAGTGAAGATTTGAAGAGCAGACATGTGTGGTTTGGCTCCATTACAGGTTCAGAAAATGACTGTACCAGACTATACCAGACACTTTTATGGTTTTCCATAGAAAATGACTGTACCAGACACTTTTATGGTTTTCCATAGAAAATGTATGGTGTAAATATTAATTGGTCATAAACAATTATGTTTTCTGAAGTGAAAAAATTTAACCTAAGCTTTAGCTTTGCAGCACGTAAGGTATTGCAGTGAGTGTATTATCAGAGTGATTGTCTGCTCTTTTAAAAATCTCAATGGCTTATGAAAATTAATTCCTTTGTAGCTGGCTGTAGGGAGAATGCTTCTGTATCCCTTTTAAATCTGTCTTGATGCATGGAGCTAGCAATAATAACACAATTTCTCTGTACATGGTTTGTACAGCACCAGCATGTAACTCGAAATTAAGTGTAAAGTTGGCATTACTCCAAATGCTCCATACATTATGTCGTACTATTTTTTCAGGTAGACACTGTAGACCAAAGACAGTGACAGATAAGTAAGCCTGTATGATAGTGTTGATATCAAAAGTCATTATATAAAAAAGTCAAAAACATATATAGTTAGGGATCATTCATTATTTTCAGCATTTTTGCAAGGATACAGAGAATATGCTAGGGGGGAGGGAGTAAAATTCATCTTTTTTACAAAATGTTGGTTTTAGTAGCACCACATAACTAAAGTATAATCACAATAATAAAGTAAAGTGTTTGATAAGGTGGTGAAAGCTGAGTTGCAGCTGGACACTAAATGACTGCTGTTTCAGGAGCTAGTCAAGCAAGGCTATATTCTATAAATAATCAACATGCTTTCAAATGCCTATGTTAATTCTGACGATTAGCAGGTGCAGGAAGAAACTTAATGCTGGTCATACAATAGCTATCACATCATCATTTTTATAGTACACTTTTGGGTAGGAGGGAGGGTGTAAGCAAAAAGAGTACTCTCTGTACGCTTGTGAAAAAGCTGAAAATTATTATGGATGATTCCTTAATATAGTTGTAAAAACATGCTTTTATAGAGTTTAATACAACTCCATCCCTATGCAAAATTGCTGGTAGATCCTCTGGAGTTAAGAATAAAGTATGAGATGATTGCAAGCAAGCAAGCAAGCTTTAAGTATACTATTTATATAGAACCAGGAATGAAAGTCATCCATTCTTCCATTGCTTTAATAATATTAAACAGTGAACTGTGCACATACAGGGGTGGTGGTCCTGGTGGAGCAGGAAAGACCTGCTATACCACCCCACCTTTGCAGGGGAAACTTTGGCAAGAATCATCTTTGGCAATGAAAGTTATAAAATGAATTTGAAGTATAAACATACCCTATTGTGCACTGCATGAACACATACTGTATAGCATCAAAACAGACATATACATCAGTATTTGGTGTTAAGAGTTATACTCTCTAGTTTGTGGATACCATACCATTTCACTAATGATTTCACTAATGCTAGCATTGTGAAGATTTGCTGTATTGTTGTGATGCTTTTGTTGGACGCATTTTGACAATTGATACAAGTTACCATATACAGCTTTATTGGCAGGAAATAATCACATTTGCTCTGGTTGTAGGCTACTAGTTGTTGTTCCTTTTAAACAAGTTACTCCAATTGTAGGCTATTATTAGTTGTTGGTCTCTGTAAACAAGTTATTCCAGTTTTAGGCTATACCAGTTCTCTGTAAACAGGTTGTTGAAGGTGATACCAATTGTTACCAAGTTACTCCAGCTGTAGTCATCAAGCTGTAAACACCACCAGATCAGACTAATGGAGGCTCCAATCAACTATGCGGTAAGTGACCAGTCATCTAATGGATCATCTGATGACATCTTCTCTGATGTGCCATTGTTTGCTACCTGCCTGAAAATGTTCCTGTTACTACTAGCGGTCCCCACTATTGTAATACCAGCTTCAGTGATCATACATGTCATATGGAAGAATGAGAGATTACACAAAAATATTATTTCTTTTCGGTCAACCTACTGGTCAATGATATAGCCACCACCCCGAGATATGTGTACAAAATATTATTGATGATCTTATATTTGCTTGACTTGAAAATACCACATAATGTCATCTTATTATAGTGCTAGACAGTAGGAAGAGCAGTTATACTGATAATGAACTAAAGGTGGTTACATTTGCAACCGCAACTTCCTTTTAGTCTACAGCATTGGTATTTAGCTTAAACTTTACCATGCATGGATTGGCAAATTAACGAAGGTATGGTTTTACCTCTGTAGTCACTTGTATGAAAGTGGTTTTATTGAAGAAATGACAACGACTTTGTTTACATTTACTGCACTATAAACAAACGCATGGGACATGCATATCATTGGGGATATAGAAAGATTTTCAAACTCTCCTTGAGCAGGAAAACAAAATGGTGTATAGGTTTAATTGCTTAGAGGTTGGCTTTCCTGGAGTAATGGCTTCATTAAAGTTGCATACTGTCTCTTTTTCCATGCGTAAATTCACCAATATTTTCATTTTTCTCAAAATGCATGATTGTGTAAACTAGGCAGGAGACAGTCACACATGTAGTATACACTAACTAGCTTTTGAAATGCATAACACCTAATTATAAAAATTGTACTTGATCTTGTTGATGAAAACATATAATAATGTACTGATGCGCCTATTTGGTAGCATACATCCAATCTCATTGTTTGTTTCACTTAGAATTTCTCCATTTACAGCAAATGGAGGAGAAAGAAATGCGGACGGTATAATCAGTTATCACAATGTCAATGTGTATAGCAGATAGTTTTGTCAAGCATGTGTGAGTCTATATTACACTACTACATCACAATGCACTAAGGTCTGGCATGTAAAGTCAAGTGTGGTCATTCATTACTGCAAGGGTCATCAGGATAAAATGTATCAAGCGCATATATCCCAGTATCTCCAGATTCACAGTAGTAGTGACTGCTGACTTGTACAGAAGATTATGTCCAGGATATATTAGCACAGGGACAATTGTAATAGGAATAGTAGACATAATCATCACTAAGGCCAACCGCATAGGTCCAGATGTGCTTACGAGGGCTGCCAGATGTTATGGATATTCCATCAACACATACACCATCAAATATCCTTGATGTAGTTATTGAAGGTGTATATATTAATTTTTGTATTCCCAGCGCAATTGTATATGGATGGAAACCATCCATTCTTTCCTTCTGATAACTCCATACCTACTGTAGCTGGTGGAGAGAGTGGAGAAATGAGTTGGATGACAACCTGCAGACAAGAGGATCCAGGTGAGCTGACATCAAATCCATACCTTAGCTGCAACAGTGTGACCCAAAATAGCCACTACCTGTTATAATGGTATCACATGAAGTCATCATCTTGTTACTCAAGTACTGCAGCCACAGAGCTAATCATTTCACTAGTTGTTTTATGCTTCACCAACATTGTTGGCTGCCAGTTTGTCTAGTGCTGATTCAACTTCATGGAAAATCTTGTGCAATTATCAATGTTATGCATATAGTGGGTGACATCATAATGTTTTTTGTAATTGCTAACAGTTTGTTGTTGCTTGGCTGGTATAGCTAATAGAAGTGCTGTCCCACTAGGGACCTATATGGGATATGTGGAGTGGGATAAGATTTTAATAGAAGAGTATATTGAGGTAATAAAGTACACCTCGGCCTTGTTTGGTATATACCTACTTGCTATGGACACTACATTGAGGTGGTATCAGCATTGTATTATTAAAAAAGCTAGTGCATGGTTGCTACACTTTGTTATATTTTTAACTACTGTAATTGTCTTGGTGAGTTTTAATGGCTTCACTGAACACGAGGTGTACTGTCTCTAAATTTGTACACTTTATACTTAATTGATACTCTTTTTCTGGAATACAGTGGAACCTCTCTATTACGGACATTTTGGGACCCAGAATTTTTGGTTACTTTTTGCTGTAATATAGAGGTTTTCCTGTTTCATAGGTAAAGAATGTATTAACCAGACCTGTTAGGGACCAAACTTTTTGTCCTTATTATGGAGGTTTTTTCTATTGTGTCCTTAATTCGGGGAGTTTGTTAAAAGAAGTTCCACTGTGGCATCATTGGGCATCGGAATATAGACTAATTTATATTGTGGTGTGTCACTACCGGGTTGTTTGTGTGTGGTCACATGAGCTTGTATGCTCAGCAAGCATAAATTAAAACACACCTGATGCCTATTTACAATTAATAATTAGTGCCTACTAGTATAACAATGAGAAAAGTGTTTGCTAAGTAAGTACATAGGCCGGTATCCATGTTGTGTGTTAGCAGCCATATTGTTAGCACTTCAGAAACAGCTGTTGCTGTATTATATGGCTTCATTATTTCTTTTACTATTGAAAGTGCCAAGCCATCTAGGCAAATCAGTTGCCACAATAATTAACCAACCATAAACAACTTACTTGGCACTTTCAATATTGTAATTAGATCAACTGGGGTTACATAGCTAGGTAGATCAGTTACACATGTTTTAATTACATATCTTTTATCACTGATCAGGATATGATGACCTGCATCTGATCTGGGTGTGCCAGGTGATATGTGTTGATTATCTTTTACTAAACAACACTGCAGCACAAGATAGCATTATTAACTACTATCAGGGGTGGATTCAGGAGATGGCAAGGGAGGATTTAATGCATGTGAGAAGAGACAATTTGAGGTGTAGAAAGTAGGAACAGGTTACTCAATACATGGGATGAGTTTAACAAAAATTTAAAATACGTATTCTTTGCCGCAGTCGCTGAACTAATTCTCATAATTTTTTCTTCATGCAATAATTTGACAGTCAACGTACATTTCCATTGTGGCAAAGAGTTATACCATGCACAATATATCTCATAAGATACCTAGCCAATGATAGTTTATACAGATCCTCTAGATTCCATGTTCTGATCTTGAGTATTTCATTAATGACTGGTATCACAACATGGTATGTGGTACCACACATGTTACACATATTATCACTCATATTAACATTATAACTAACGACCACAATATTGTCCCAGAAATAGCTACGAGCATAATAACTGGATTTAAGTGTGTGCACAAAACATATTAATGTGATGTGTAGCTGCAACAAAGTAGATAGCTTGTTTGTTGTGAAAGCTGATGTAAGTTTTGATTGCATTCAATTGTTGCATGTCTAAATTGCACTATGTTAACAGCCAATGACTGAAACAGAAAAGGGTGGGTAGCAGCAGTGTGCCACTGCATATTACAGGTGTGTGAACTGCATATTTCCCTTTGGGAGTTTTAGTTTAGTATAACTACATTACGAATTGTATCCCTAACAGATACAGGCATTCATAGTAGTGACATTAACAAGCAAGTTGGAATACATACAAATGTCTATAACCAACAACTGGTCTAAACAAAATAACAAAGCATAATCATGCTTTTTTTGGTAATATAGTAATTTATGTAGCATACACCTGCTACTGGCCACTAGCACTGTTTTGAAATGTAAAATATTCAACTTGTAGTTGATCATGTGCTATAGTGTATCTTGTCTATTAACTAGGTTTTCATTATGCAAGAACACAATGATGCACCTTTACATAGTGAAGAAATAGTAGGCATATGAGTGTATGAGGTATGCCTCCCACAGGACCTCCCTGCCCTTCCCAGATAGAGATATTTATTGTAGTTTTGAGCAGGCAATACGTGTGTCAGTTTATCAATACTACATGACAAGCTAATACCACATAGGTACAACTACATACTGTAGAATCAAAAGAAGATACAGTATAATATATATTTGTGTCAAGCATATGTGAGTAACTAACTAGCTACACTACTATAACAGAAAAAAGTCAATTGCAGTTGCTTTTCACTGCACATATAGTTGAAGTTGTTCAACTGGAACACCTTCATCAGACAGAGGCTGATCACGGCATATCCTCACTTCAATATCTCCAGTTTGCTTTGTAGGAAGTTGACGAAAGAACCAAGGTTCACCAGTTTGGTAGCAGCAGCTGTTCTCAGATGAGCAGCCTTTTCCATCCCACAAAGGGTCATCAGGATAAAACCTCGTATTTACATGTGGCCCAGTAGCACCTGATTCACAGTAATAATGGCTGCCAACATATGCAGGAGGATTAGGCAGGAAGCAATTATGTAGCAGCCACAATAGTTTAATTACATTATACACAACACTACACACAGTAACCAAAGTCTAACCTGCTTTCAAACAATTGGCTGACATGGTTATTTTTGCAAACTGAGTTAATAATGATAGTTGAGGACTTTGACAATGCAATCTTGACACAGTCCAGCAATTGTAGACAATATATAGCACACCAGATAGAAAGTGTAGCATATAATTAGATTTAGCTGTGCTTCATTAGTGCCTACATGCCCTCACTAATTGCTACTAAAAGGTGCCTGATTGTTTACTAATGTTCCAGGAATTTTACAGTGACACATCATTGATAGGCCACAAAAGTGAAGAGTTAGCCAAATTGGCCTTGGTATACAGATGTCAAGAAAAACTCCTCAACTGAGACAGTATAATGAGATGATCAATGTAGTTTTATTGAAGAAGTGCATAATGACTTAATGAAGTTTCACTGGAACTATACATTAAATGATTTTCATCAGTGTCTGTGTGTAATATAGTTGTAAAAACATGCTTTTATGGAGTTTAGTACAACTCCATCCTTCTACGCAAAATTGCTGGTAGATTTTCTGGAGTTGAGAATAAAGCATGAGATGATTGCAAGCAAGCAACCTTTAAGTATACTATTTATATAGAACCAGGAATGAAAGCTATCCATTCTTCTATTGCTTTAATAATCATTAAATTGTGAGCTGTGGTTATAGCACATACAGGGGTGGTGGTCCTGGTGGAGCAGGAAAGGCCTGCTATACCATCTTTGCAAGGGAAACTTTGGCACAGAGCAACTGTGGCAATAAAAGTTATACAATGAAGTTTGAAGTACAAAACAGATATGTATGCCATTCTGGCTCTGGGGGGCCTGGAGTCATGCCCCTAGGAAAAGCTTCAGATTTTAGAATTTCTGAGATGTATTAAGACTCTCATTGCATTGTTACAGGCGAACTAAGTAGCTACTTGTAATTTTATTAATATGACTGTTCTATTAAAGTGATTGTATGATTGGTATATTAGATATCGCATTCTCTGTTACAAGCAAGGGGTGGGTACATGGCTCCATCGCCTACAAGTACGTACATGCATAGCTAACTTTGTGTATTATATCACAAGTAAAGAAAGTGGTAATTTCTCTTGTGAAACTTCTCATAAAAGTTAATTTAATAATGATTGTCTACACATACATGTAGACAGACTGCATGAATCTATAGAATTCAAATTTAACAAGCTATTGGCAGTCCTTGCCTTTAGCTGTCAGCCACAGCATTTATTTAATCACTATTGTTCATCAACAAAATTTACACATGTATGGTGTGGCTGAGATACAATAACAAAAAAAACTAGTATTTAAAAAGAATTGTTAATTTAAAATGAAGTAGGGATCTATGCAATAAAAAGTAATGAAACAATAGTTGAATGATGGCGTTACAGCACAGCTCAGTGGAAAGTCCCTACTTTGGCATTGAACAATATAATAATAGCTATTGTGCTAAAGTAGGGTCTTTCCCACTGAACTATGCTGTAACACCATCATTAATCTCTTGTTTCATTACTTTTTATTGCATAGATCGCTTCATTTTTAAATTAACATTTTCTTTAAATACTAGTTTGTTTAGTTTTGTTGTTGTGGCACAGCTAGTTACAATGTAACTTGTATTAGTCCACTTGTATTTTCCACATCTGTAGGTATGGGGAAGGCAGATACCATCATTTATAAACATCTTGCCCATTTGCTCAGTGAGAAGTGGAGTTCCCCATATTCTGTGGTTATGGGCTGGCTTCGCTGTAGTTTGGGGTTCTCCTTGCTGCACTCTTCAATAATGTGTATCAGGTGATCGCATTCTAGATCCAAGCATCCCTGTGTGCCTCTAGCCGTCAACCTTGCTGCTGCTGAGGGACACCTGTCTCCTTTAGAACAATAATGTAATATACTGATTTTATATTGTGCTTGCTTCTTTTTCTTATAAAAATAGCTATGTCTACCAGAACAATGTAACTTGTAACTGTTCTATCATACATGACTGTTGTATTAGAGAGTGACTGTTGTATTAGAGTATATCTCGAATCAGCCAAGGGTGTGCAGCTAAGACCAATAAGGAGTAAGGTGATCTTGTTTACTGTTAAGCAAATAACTAGATTCAAGAGCAATTTCCAACTGGAATAACTTGCCAACCTCAGTGATTGATCATGAGTCGGAAAACATTAACATAATTTATTTACTAATCTATTACTAGACATATAACTAGTATAGCTGTACTGTAATCATGTGTATGTGTGTAATTTTCCTTGGGGCGTTATTCACTCCCTGAGCCTGCCTGCCCAGTAGAATAAATCAATAAATAAATAGATTGTTAAGAGGTGGGGTCTCTGTATTAGTACTCCTAGATCTTTATTTGATGGGCGTGGTCGCAAACCAATCATAGGGTTTGCACTCAGAATTAGAAGGTGCTTCTTTTTGTTGTTTCTGGATATTTTCACACAGACTGACCCTTAAGATAAATCATACAAATGCTAATTTGTTATCGGATTGTTTGTAGCATTCGTTATCAGCATAATTTTAGTACATGTAAATATCCAAAAAGTGGTTACGTGACCAAAAATCCCATCATATAGGATTTACACTGCAAAACAGCATTTTACCTCAGCTCTTTTCATTGTTTCTGGTTAGTTTCACACAGACTGACCTTTAAGATAAACAAACTAGCACAAATTTTGTTATTAAATGTCTATTACTTTCAATATCAGTGCAGTTTTAACTCTAAATATCCAAAAGTGGTTACATGGCCAACAATCCCATTATACAGCTATACAGGATGTGCTATAGTATTAAAGATCTAGAAGTCTTTATTGAGGCATGAAATACACTAATTGTGACTTAGAATATCATGATTTTAGAATAGGCTGTCCAATGTAACTATTGTGGTATTTTTGGTCATATGACCATATTTTGGATGTTTTGTGTGTTAAAATTATGCTGATACCAAATGCTACAAGTAATCCAATAACAAAGTAGCACTTGTTTGCTTTATCTTAAAGTAGGCATTCCAGTATCCGAGATTTTTAAATTAAAAAACTCTCCATATATTCCCCAATAGAACCCTGGCACAAAATAACAACCCGCATTTAACTTAGGATTGCTCCGTCATTTGAGCTCCAATGAGGATGAAAATCACTAAGCAGTTTGTCCACACGCTGATCATCATGAAAATCTTAGTTTTATCGTGCTCATTACATATAGGTAAGTTTGTGTTGTTTTGTAACCTTTTCGAGCCTTGTAATGTATGTAAAATGTGTACTGTCGAGTGGAAGGTAGTCACTGGTGCTTACTTTAAAGGGCATAGTTACTTTGCTCGGGTTAGCGATTTCCAGCTCCACAGAAATTTTCTGATGGCTGTGTCATCAGCTCAAAAGTATAAACCACTTCAAAGTCCTCATAACAATGCCATAATTGAAACCACAACTCCAACTTAGGTATTGTTGCATCATTGTGACACCTCCACTTTTCAACTTGATGTTTTTACTTATTTGAGATGCCACTTGCCTATGGGTATACACCATTGTATTGAGAAGTGTGAAATAGGTCAAACATATTTACTCACCACAAAGCATACAAAGATCACTGAGATCGAAAAAAAAATAAATAAAATAAGACCTCAAGTTACTCTCATTACATGTACAAACTTGCAGTTAGAAGCAACTGCAGTTTCAAGACAGTCCAGGAGGTTACTGGATGGCTTTCTAATTCAATTGTGCCATTTTTCCCTTTAAAAGGTATAAGGAGCCCTGGAGAAAAAATGTACTTTTTTCATGCCGAAGTAGCTAATTCTAACCCAACAAACCATATATTTCTGAGATTGGCAATCAATACTCTATAATATTGAGCATATAAAAGTCCATTTTTCCAAAATTTAAAAATTGGGCTGGAATGCCTACTTAAAGGTCAGTCAGTCTGTGTGAAAATCTTCAAAACAACAAAAGGAAGCACCTTCCTAGTTTCAGTTGGAAACCCTATGGCAATCACGAACGAGATCCCAATTGTGAAGTAGCAGATATCTAGCAAGTGTACCTCTTATAGTAGCGCTGGGACTGAAGCACTTCTGAAACCCAGCTCTGAAATAATTCCGTGGCATCTAAATATGCTGCTGAAAGAAAGTGTTGATATGGAAAATTAATGCCTCGGTATGGTTTCATTGGATGAAGAAGAAGACAAGCAGCCTGATTGAAGACAAAAGAAAAGACAAGGTGCAGAGGGCCTACACTTGTCGGAACCCCAAAAGGCACATCCCACTGGTGAGTTTGTTATTGTGGCGTAAAACGGTGACTGTGTGCTGCTTCATTTGGCCTCTAGCCTTGCAACTGTGGTAAGTGAGGCAGTGAGACTAACATTCGAGTTTTGGTAATTTAAAAAAATTCTATATCCGGCCACCTGTAAGCATTTTGTTATATTTAATGCTGTATTATGTATTATATGGACTAGTACTATTTTGTAAAGGTGATTTTCGTCGTGTAAAATGTCTCTAGGATGACTTTTGAAGGGAGAATTTTGGGTGGCGCTCGAAATTTTCACCGCAATCCCTACTTAAAGGTACTACAGTACCATTTGATTATTGTTAATTAATAAGATGCTCAGCTAGACAGCTACATATATGATTATGTATAACTACTGCAATCTGCTTCAGATACAGACTTACAGCTGATAGCGATACAGTAACAGAATTTGTTTTTGACAACACCTTGTTCACTAGAATGAGATACATATCACTAAAAGTATGCACTGCATATTGTTTCCATACCCTCAATATTAGCACTGCATGAACACATACTGTATAGCATCAAAGCAGACATATATACATCAGTATTTGGCATTGTCAAGTAACTCTCTATCTAGATTTTGGATACCATACCATTTCACTAATGATTTCACTAATGCTAGCATTGTGAAGATTTGCTGTATTGTTGTGATGCTTTTGTTGGACACATTGTGACAATTGATACGAGTTACCAGATACAGCTTCATTGGCAGGAAATAATCACATTTGCTCCAGTTGTAGGCTACTAGTTGTTGTTTCTTTTAAACAGGTTACTCCAATTGTAGGCTATTAATAGTTGTTGGTCTCTGCAAACAAGTCATTCCTGTTTTAGGCTATAGCAGTTCCCTGTATACAGGTTGTTGAAGGTGATACCAATTGTTGGTAAATAATTTGTAGTCTTCTAGTTGTAAACACCACCAGATCAGACTAATGGAGGCTCCAATCAACTACACAGTGCAGATGAGTGATCAGTCATCCAATGGATCATCTGATGACATCTTCTCTGATGTGCCATTGTTTGCTACCTACCTGAAGATGTTCCTGTTACTACTAGCGATCCCCACTATTGTAATACCAGCTTCAGTGATCATACATGTCATATGGAAGAATGAGAGATTACACACAAAATATTATTTCTTTGTGGTCAACCTACTAGCCACTGATATAGCCACCACCCTGAGATACATGTATGAAATATTTTTGATGATCTTATATTTGCTTGACTTGAACATACCACATAATGTCACCTTCTTTTTCATTGTGACAATCCCGCAGGTTGCTTTACGTTTTGCTATTGTGCTTTTGGCTATTGATCGTATCATCGGTGTTGGATTCCCATATCGTCACAGGAAGATCATGACAAATAGAGTGGTAAAAATTCTAATAACTGCTCTATGGGTGTTAGCTGCATTCTTTGGGCTCACAGCTAGGTTTACGTCAACTACAGTATTTGTGCGTCCTTTTGGGAATTATGTAATCACACCTGGTCCTATACCATCTATTATAAGTGCAGGTTCAATGTTAATGTCTGTACTAATGATAGTGTTCAGTAATGCATATCTATACTATGTAACTGTGCAATCCAATAAGAAGCTACAACAAAACAGAAGGCTGAATGGCAGGGTTGATGGACATGAAACTAGCAGAGCACAAAGATTATTAAATAGTCTTCGGATGCAAGCTAAGCCTACTGCATCTGCTTTTGTCTTGGGTGGTATTGATTGTGGTATAAACTTGACACGGGTCATCGTGTTGGTTATTCTGAGGTCAGCTGTTCCTCTATCAACTGATGTTATATATGGGTACACCTATCAGTTAAACTACCTAGTGGAATTATGTCAAGTAGTATCTCACATCTTTGTTTATGGTGTCTACATGAAAGAGATTCGAAGGCAATTGCAGAAATATGAATCCTATCAAAGACTCCAAAGAATGCTTTGTCTGCACCAGACCAACAAGGTTGCTCCAGCGATTCCCACTAATTGAACGAGTGAACATTATTGACAGACAACTTAATGCATATACCCTAATATACTTATTGTATTGATTAATACAGTTATGTTGTATATATGGTACTATTATCACAAAGTATCTAGACATGAGTAGTGTATTGAGTGGTTAAGGAAAGTCATTTCAGACACATGTGTAATATAACACATTTCAAGTTAGCCAAATGTTACATAATGGATTCCTGATACATACAAAAACCAGTTCAGCCGTGAAAGAAAAGGATGCACCCATACGTAAAGACACGACCAAGTTTAGGCCACAAAATTTGATTATGTGTTTTTGGTTCCTTGGAGGGAACGAATTGCGCGGTCATTATTCAGTAGTAGTCAAAATATTAATTTATTGATCTTGTAAGCACCAATTTCTATTTACACAACAATTAGTTTTGTGTAACTATCACTCCATGTCCTACATTATCAAAATTAATGTAGTGCATTACGCTATGTAATTAAGATTAAAACAAAGCCTGGTCAGCTGGTCAAGTTTTTAAGAGTTGACAGGCCAGAAACACATGTAGCTTAGCTAAAATGCTTCAAAAACAACATTAACCAGTGAAGAATAATATTTGGCTCTTTGGCCATATAAGCCTTGCTTGGTTGTTCTGCATATTTTTGGCTAGTTACTTGGCCATCGTTTTCATTAGTAGGTAATTGTACTTAAAAGAAAGCTTGCAATATTATGTGAAAATTAAAATACAATTTTCTGCATAGTATATATACTAGCAATGAACTCCTATGAATGTTATGTACATGAACCATTGTAAAGCTAGAGTTATGGAAGACACTGAACTTCAAAAGGAGGAGAAATGCAGGCAAAAAATCTTCAGAAGCTGATCATGAATAGAAGTTAGTTAATATAAGCTTGTAAAAAACAAAAAGATGATTGTAAGTAGCTCATCATTTTAAAGAAAAACTAGGACAGTATAGTTCAATAGTTGGTAAGGTACTACATACTTGTATATCACCATGAGTACATTAGTAGTAATAGTACTTTGTTGTTAGGTATAATATTATATAACTGAATTTATACTAAGTACCCATACACGATGAATGTACTATAGTTCACCAATACATTGTGAAGGTTTAATATTTTTCTTTGTATAGTATTTGTCAAACACATTCTGACAATTGATACAAGCTAACATATAAAGCTTCATTGACAGGTATTGATCACTTAAAGCTTCAACACATAAAGCTTCATTTAGTCTAGTTGTAGTCCACTAGTTGTTGTTCCTGGTAAACAAATTGCTCCAGTGGTCACTGCAGTAAACTATTAGTTGTTGTTTCCTGTGAACAAGCTGCTCCAGTGGTAAGCTAGCTACTAGTCATTGTTCCCTCAGTCATGTATATAAGCTACTAGTTGTTGTTCCCAGTAAACTAGTGACTCCATTTGTAGACTACTAGTTGTTCCTGGTAAACAAATTGCTCCAGTGGTCACTGCAGTAAACTATTAGTTGTTGTTTCCTGTGAACAAGCTGCTCCAGTGGTAAGCTAACTACTAGTCATTGTTCCCTCAGTCATGTATATAAGCTACTAGTTGTTGTTCCCAGTAAACTAGTGACTCCATTTGTAGACTACTAGTTGTTCCTGGTAAACAAATTGCTCCAGTGGTCACTGCAGTAAACTATTAGTTGTTGTTTCCTGTGAACAAGCTGCTCCAGTGGTAAGCTAACTACTAGTCATTGTTCCCTCAGTCATGTATATAAGCTACTAGTTGTTGTTCCCAGTAAACTAGTGACTCCATTTGTAGACTACTAGTTGTTGTTTCCTGTAAACAAGTTACTCTAGTTAGTTGTGGCTTCCAATAAACAGTTGTAGACTATACTAATTGTTGTTTCCAATACATAGGTTACTCCAGTTGTGGACTACTAGTTGTTGTTTCTAGTAAACAAGTTGTTTTATTTGTAGACTACTGGTTCTGTTCTCTATACAAACACCACCAGATCAGACTAAAATGGAGTCATTCAATAGATCATCTGATGACATCTTCTTTGATGTGCCATTGTTTGCTACTTACCTGTGATACCAGCTTCAGTGATCATACATGTCATATGGAAGAACAAGAAATTGCACACTAAATATTATTTCTTTGTGGCCAGCCTACTGGTCACTGATATAGCCACTACAAGAAGATATGCATATGAAATATTTTCAATGATCTTATACTTGTTTGGCATGACTGTAGCACACAATGATATCTTTTTTGTCATTCTCACAATTCCAAGAGTTGCCACATGCTATGCTTTTGTCTTTCTTGCTATTGATCGTGTCATCGGTGTTGGGTTCCCGTATCGTAATAGGAAGATAATGACAGATAGAGTAGTCAAAATCTTAATAACTGTAGCATGGTTCCTAGCAGCTGTCATTACTTTCAGCATAAGATTCACATCATCTCTCTTGCTTGCATGGCCTTTTGGGAATTACATAATAACACCTGGTCCTATAGGCGCTGCTCTGCTTGTAGGTCCTATGTTGATGTCAGTCATAATGATAGTAGTCAGTAATGCCTTCTTGTACTACAGTACCGTTCAGTCCAACATAAAGCTAAGGCAAAACAGAAGGTTAGCTGGAGGTGATCAGTATAAGATTAACAGGCTGCAAAGACTAGTGAATATCCTTCAAATGTAAACCAAACCTACTGCATCTGCACTGATTTTGGGTGGCATTGATTGTGGTATCAACATCATACAGGCCATTTCATTTGCTGTAGTCAACACATCTGTTCCCCTATCATCTGGTATTACAATTGAGTACATCTTCCAGATAGGCTATCTAATGGAATGGTGTCAAGTAATGTCTCATTCCTTTGTCTATGGTGTCTACATGAAAGAAGTTAGAAGGCATGTGTGCAAATATAAATTTTACCAAAGGCTTTGCAGTTTGTTTCCTTTGAGACACAACAAAGTTGCTCCAGTTACTATGCACAATTGAGACATTGTAACTGTACCATGTATATACACCGTACAAGAATATGCAGAATAAACTTGAACTGCATATGTGAATTCATGTAATGACTACAATATTCAGCACTCTATAGCATACATTAAAATCAAGACTTAACATGTAGCAATATAACATATGTACCACACCCTGTGGTAAAGATCAAAAGCACCATACTGTGGTATATAACTGATATAACATGGTTTGTGGCTACACTTACCATATATGGTGTAACTTCACACATTACGTGAAATCTTTATCTAAACAATAAACAAGTCCAAGTGCTTAAATCAACCAACTATTTACTTGAGTTACAGAATGGATTGCCGATGAACCCTTGTCTCCTTTGTGAATAACTGAGTAATCACAAGTAGAGTACTGGTGTGGTATCGCTAAAGACTCTTAAACACCTACTCCATCAATGATTCTACTGATTTTGATCACAAACAGGTGTACTGTTTCACTATAAATTGCTACGTATCTCTAATCATTTCATCTATTGAGGAGATATAGAATATACCAGTTATAACACAATTGTTAGGAAACATATATACACTCTCCCTCGAGCATTGTGCTCTCTCAGGATCATGCGTATATTTCAGTTGTATCTCTCGTAAACATGCTATTATTACATGACAGGGGCTACCAAAATCCATTTAAATGTGTGCATGTCAACTGTTTTGTAATTGACACAGACATCAACTTTTCAAACATACAGAAGCTATACTTATAATATCTTCAAACAAGCTTTGGGACCACTAAGTACCATTAGCTGGGATAGCCATATAAATAAATAAAAGCTATCTTATATATATTCAGAGATGATAATTATTTATCATTCCATTTACTTTACATCTATTAAACATCAACAAACTCTATCAAAGAATATCTACATTGCCCCAGAGGTCTATATGTACTAAGTAAGTATCACAATTCAACGATAAATCTGAGTCCAGCTACATGCTCTGAAGAATATATTTTCCACTAGAGAAACTTAACTCCAGAGCCAGCTACTTGAATCCCCTTATGTTATCTGCATTTTTGTTACTGAGTTTGTACTAGCCTGTCTAGGTCTGGATGATTCATGCTTATATAAGGCCACATAAGCTTACTTATTAGCTTCTCATCCTCGAGCTCTTGCACTCAAAATACCAGTGTGGGAGGACCGATTTTTATTTATTTTTTACTTATTAGATAGCTGAATTAGTTAGCTAAAATGACTCAGAATGCAGTTCTCTTAGACTGCTCTAGCAAGGTATCAACTTTAAAAGGTGCTAGATGGCTGCACTAAGCCACCAGTGGTGCAAAAAATCCTTGATGATTGAGGTAAGAAAAACGGTGATGCGAGCAGGGATGAGAAACTAATATAATAAATTAAGTCTATGTGGTCTGAAATGATTTACAATGGAACCTCAGTTATGACCCCACTTATCCGGATTCTCGGTTAACCGAACTACAGAAATGACTGCTCTATTAGAATAGTGACTGTTCTATTAGGGTAGTTGAAACACTGATATTTAAAAAAAAAAAATTTCTTTGTGCTATATAATTTATGCACGGTTGGACTTTTCAGACTTATGAACCACCCCTGGTCCCAAGGGGTTCAGATAACTGAGGTTCCAGTGTACTGATCTAGCCGACCCTGGTATACAGTAGCAGGAAAGTAACCACACTAGTGTTTGGGGTCAGTTAAATTAATTAGTTGATTTAAAGGAGTTTCTTCCCTGCAGACATAGCCTAGCAACCCTTCCATTCAGTTGAGAAAACAGAAAGCTTTTAGAATACGGTATTCCCGTTAGCTCACTCAAATACTCTAGTTTGAAATATGTGGTGGATTATATTAGTGGAATGGAATTGAAAATTGAATTCATGCAATTTGCCACCCATAGATTCTTTTTTTATATAGCTAGCACCCCTATAGTTACTCAATATACTCATACGTAAGGTATATATCATCTATACTATACCTGGAGTGCTTTCTCCCGTTGCCAGCTCCCCTGCACCTGACTGTCATTCAGTTGAAGCCTTCACCTTACCGGAAATAGTTGGCTCTCAGTCGGGTGATCCGCAGCTAATTGATAAATCACGTGAGCGACACCAGTGCTTCTCACACAGCTGATTCAGTTGGTTCAGTTAACGTTCTCATCGCTGGTTACGAGATGAAGTCTGTAAAGCTCTTCCTGTACATTGTACTACTGGCCATAGATACAACCTCCAGTGCGGCTGATGATTTTACAGGGCTCGTTTCAGGGGAAGGCTACTCTGAAGACTTTGGCTCAGCGGAACCATTTCTAAGTTGTAAGTTAGTGATGTACCAGACTTTTAGGCACAAATGTGGTTAGGTAGATACCCCCCGTGTTGCTCTTTCCACTCAAGGTTTGCCTGCCAGGAAGAGAGGTCACCTGGCTGCAATACTATTAAAAGTGACACATAGCTGTCATAGTGCTGAAAAGCAAGTTGCTACCACGTATAAGCAACCTAACTACTTTGCACCTCAAAAGTCTAGACACTTTAGTTTAAAGAAGTGTTTGTTGGGTTGAGTGACAGAAAAGCAGGCCAAACCAAATAGAAACTCTAACGGGCCTATTAATACACAGCTTGAGCTATTGGGATTTTGCTGTGTTAAATGGCCAAGTTGTACATGTCACTTTTAGTACTAATGTAACCTCTCTCCTATACCTGAGTGGAAAAAGTGTTATGCCAGCCTACAGTGGCTTGCTAGATTCACTTTGGTATGCTTACATGTTTACATATAGTATCAATTTTGCATACCAGTGGATGCAGTGACCTCTGTGTAGTTTGGCTGAATGTACATGGTTGTGAATGTTTATCATTACAAAATAAACAGGTTTTTTCCAGTGTCTTACACAATGTAACGAACACATAACAATTAACCCATACCTTATTAGGAATTGTCACGTTAATAGTGTGTGCATGTATGTCAGCATGTTGAGACCTTTCTAGTTTGACCTATTTGATTGGCTTGCCCTGCAAGTTTTGTATTTTAATTGTGGAACATGCTACCTCAAGATTGTCAAAAAAATCCCCAGCAGCTAAGCTATTAACAATAAATGGAAAGAGACAAACGACAGACGTCATGTTGCCTCAATTTTATCAGTCTTGCTTATAACATAATATAACAGTGTTAATTAAAAATAAATTGCAGGTGTAGTACTTGTTTGAGATGAATATTATGTAGGAGTGTATGTATATACAGAAGTTGACACGTTGTGTGTTTTATTATAATAAGTACAAGCTTGCATGTACATATTATCTGCAGGTACCATTAATCAACCCACTGTTGACTATTGCATCTCCATCTATGATGGAAAACCAGTACTCCGGGCTTTAAGTCAGGTATTTAGTTAAGTTTGTATAATATATTACCATGTGACATATTATTCATAACTGTTTGTGTAGATAATGCATGTTATTACTAACAGCATGAAAGTGAGAGGGTCAGGCGGCACAGAAACATGCAGAACAGGGTCAAGGGTCATTCAGGTCATATCTTTATGGGTCATGATCGTCTCATCTTAAAGGACCTAACCTGAATTCTGAATAGAACTATGTGTATTGGAAATTGTATATTGGTGTGAAGGAAGGTGACGTGCTTCACTATTATGATGATGAAAACGTAAACAAGGCATCACTATTAAGTTTGTTCTAATGAACATAAAAGAAGTAGCAGTCTAAAATTGTTATATGACCACTCTATTAGAGCTGTGACTGTTTGAAAAATGCCACAAGTTATCCTAGGAGCCACTCCAATTTTTGTGCACAAGGATGCCTAAAGCTTACTTTGTTAACATAACAATCCACACATGCACAAACACACACGCACACATTTACCTTGTAAACAATAATGCAGATGCAATTAATTGTGCCCTAGCTTGTGTCTGTACTTTAGTGCCAGTTGTATCTGGTGATGTTGACTTGGTTTCATCCCTCCATGGGTGATGCAGCCACATTAAAGTTGCAAATTAGTTATATTGTAGATGTATTTTATATCCTGAATTGATCATTCATGATTTTGGAAAGTGGGCATATACAGCATGTTACCGTAAAACCACAATGTAATGGTACTTGTATCATCATATATCAGCAAAAATATTAATGTTATTTACCAAATACCACATTTGATACTAGTAGTTAATCCTAACAGTTTTTCATCCCCTAGTTTATTTTTATGAAACCCGCACACATACTGTGGCCATGACTCATTGGACCTTAGATAATGGAAAAGTTCGGATAAGTGAAGTCCGTACATTTATATACAGAGCAAAAATACTCTAATAGAACACACACTGCAGGCAAAACACTCTAATAGAACAGTCACTTCCACAGTTCGAATAAACAGAACTTTTGTGATGGTTGGGTAATGGGGACCACTATAATTGGTTTGTGTTTTTCACACAGTATAACTGTTTGTCTTGTATGATAGCTTTGTTTTTTTTTAATTTGTCTGTCATCTGACAAAAATTTTGACCACCTAGTGTGTTGTTTTGGGAAGTGACTTATTCTGATAGGGACTATCAAAGGTTGATAGCAGTGGGGGTCATGCCAACATAACTTAAAGCATAATGGGTAATTGAAAGCATCAAACATTAATTATGCCAACGTAATATGGATGATTTTCAAATATTTTATTAAAATTCACAATGCACACACCAATGATAAAGCAAACAATAAACACGATACAATATATTTCATATTAAATTTTGCAATAATAAAATCAAGATACTCTAATAAGTCACTTAGTCAACTAGAAAAATAGACTCTAACAGAATGTTCAGCTTTGGAACTTCATTTTTATTCCGAAAGTGTAGTGTTGGGCACAATAGGAAGGACTTTTGAGAATGTAATAGGTAAAAATTTGATTATAATAGGCCGTGGTCTAATAGCAATAAGCACTGACAAAGGTGTACAAATGCTACAGTGAATCATCAAAAGTGCAGAGGACATGTCTCGATTTGTGACTTAACACATGTACAGGTACTTTGTCATAAACACTTTATATCACAAAATCACTGCATCGATCCTTTCAGAAAGCTAGTTATGCTACCTTTTTTCCACTGGTTTATTCAAATTAAGCCACAAACCTGTTGTTAACATAAACTATCAAGCAGCTGCCACCATTTACTGTGACACTAAAATTTCTGTACTATCCAACCTACATATAAACTAGTCAGGCCAGGGGGCCAGGAGTGTTTAGCACAGTAGAAACTAGTGGTGTAGAGATAAGAAGTTGGAATTTGATGATTGCTAGTTTCTTTTATAGCTCTATGTATGTAATAGTATGACTTGTTTGTTAATCCATTACTTTAGGTTACATCAAACTTGTCTACTCCACTGATATTTTCATTAAGTTATGAAGATGAAATCCCTTCTTTTGTGATGAAGGAAGTTCCTCCTGTTATAATGAATGCCACTTGTTCAGATCAAAATTGTACTGCATTATTTATCATTGAGCCTGTCTATGAATTATATGATAACCTCACCGTCAATGTCACAGTCAGTACTGATAATTGTAGTAATTCAACGGTGAAGATAACTAGTGGACCTATCTGTAAGTGAACATTACTGCATTCATATTTATAATGAAAATCTTAATAATGCAATGTGATGCAGAATTTTCTTCTCAAGCTGGTGCTGTACAAAGATAAAATAAAATTGTCATTACTGCTACGTGTAAATTAACATCAAAGCTGTCCCATATTGTATGGTTATTATCAGGATAGAAGCATTTCTTCTGTCTACTGAAATTATCATTCAGAAAAATTACAAATTTCTTAAGCGAAAATCCAGCCATCTTTCCCTGTTATATATTAGCAATTCTGGAACTGAAGTGAGGTTTCACTGTGGTCCATGTACTAAGGTATTTATAACAGAAGCCAGAAGTTCAAAATGTTTTTAAACATTTCTTCAATTGTACCACTTTATAAACAGAAAAATATTGAGAAAAAATTTATTTTTTTACAGGATGACATTGATCATATAACTCCACCATCCTATGATGGATTTTTAGAATGATCCTTGAGGGAAAAATTATTTCCATTAATTTTAAAATTCTCCCAGAATTGTTATACAACTGAAAATCTTCTGCCTGTTTATTTCTAACCACATTTCTTTGATACTATAAAAAACTCTTGCGTAGTACACAAGACTGTTTTATAACGTCAAAGAAATGTGATAAGATTTTAAGCTACAGTATTTACACACATTTGTGTCTAGGTGTCATATTGTTTGTGAATGTCTAAAATGTTATTTATGTTAATGATCTATTACATTTACTTTAGGGACTAATGCAGTGGTTGATGTTAAAGTTGGCAAGATAACGGAAACTGGAGCTACTATAGTTTGTGAACTACTTTGTTTCTCAAAAGACTTTGGGTGTTTGCTGACATATATAACATGGCTGAACAAGTCAGTCACGATTCAGGATCCTACATTTCATATCTCCAACATCACAGGGGATCCATACAGCTACAGCTATCCTAGTCAAAATATAACTGTTACTGATCTGGCTAGCGACAACATGTATCACTACTGTGTACATGCCATTAATTTGACTACTATGAATATTAGTGGTTTTCCATTGTGTGGGAATTTTACAACTGTTACAAAACTTCACCACAATGAATCTGAAGGTAGTGTATATAGTAATGTCATATCCCATAATAGATGACACAATTATTTAGTATGTGCAAAACCAAAATACACACTTTTTATAAACTCTTATCAATGCAGCAGTATTGTGTTATTAATTGCCATTCTAATAGTGTGATTTCGTTACCACACAGTATGATACGGCAGAAGTAGAAAATTTGACAGTAAAAATTAAATATTTAGCAAATTAAAAAACTTGTCTATTTGATGAATTTAAATTTAAATTTGATGGCTCCTCTTGCTTGCAGGAGCTCTTCAAGATTTTCAGATGGCATCATGAAAGCCCAAGCAAATCCAGATGGCCTTGAGTGATTGCTTTGAGTATTTATATAGCTGCATCCAAAACCACAAGTACAAATGTAGCTACAGTAGCTACTTATCTGAGATGCATCAGTAGGAGAGTCTCTTGGTAGAATGCCTTGCTGGTGCCTCTGGCCAGCATATGAAAAAAATCTGAAAGGTACAAAGAAATGTTGGACTGCACTGTGGGACCATGTTTAGTAGCCAGTATAGCTTTTGATGTTGGCAAGATTTTTGCTGCATAGGTTCGCAGGTCTTCCCTTGAATTTCTCCGTGTTTTTGATTCCTTTAGCTAGCCAGATATTTAGTGGTCTTAAATTTGACCATTTCAGTGGAAATTTGCCAACTGCCAAATTTAATTGCCGGTCAAATTTTCTGCGCACTGTATATTAGAGATCATGGGAATTTGAACTTTACTGCAAAAGCTTGACTTGTACCCAAGAGTCCCCTGACTGCCTTCAGTGCAACCCACAAATGCTTCTAATAGTTTGTTACAGTTAAAAAAAATTATGCAAAGAAATTTCCTGCTGACTGATTGATTGACTCAGACCAGCATAACTCAATACAAGGTAAGGCTATACAGGCCTGATTATTCACTGTTAGACGTTGCTTAATTCTTAATTCAGCTAGACAGGTGGCTTTGTATGTACAATGGACACATCATGTTTTGTCCTCTTTTGTGTCCTATTTCTTTCTACTGGCAGTGCAAAGTGTTCATTTGCTGTAGCATGAAATGGCTTCACATTTATGATGGAGTTTTCAATATTTTCTGAAGTGACTGGATTGATTGCAGAGGTGCTTCTCATTTGTTTACTCATAATGTTGTGTAACAGGCTGAAAATAAAGTGTTAATGGCCACACTACTTAATTGTTCAGTGATTAATGGTTGGGGTGCGTTCAGACACAAAACTAATCATGATTATATCCAGCACTCTTTTGAAACAGTATGCATAGGTTTTCCAGTCATAAGAAACAAAAAAAATAGTGAAACAAGGGGGATCGTCTACACATAATTCAGTCATGCAACATGCAACATCGACTGAAGTAGGAATTCTCTATGTCCACTAGTACATCTGCAAGTGTAAGTGACTTCCTGTTTAATTACTTTTATTTCCATGATCCCTAATCGAACTTGAAATTCCAAAGTTTTCCTTGTGCTTTTAGACGTGCAGTTAGCAGGGTACGTGCATTTGTGATTTCTTATTATCCATTTCTTATATAAGTAGTAAGGTTTAGTTTCATGTATTTCAAAAGAAATTTTTTGAATAGAGTAAAAGTACCATTTTATTAGCTATAATGAAATAAGATAGGATTTTCTGTAAGAAAGGTTTTCCTGCATGCTGGCTTTATCAGTAAATTAACCATACAAGTCCTCAAAAACCATCGTGACCATTCTATTAGAGTATCTGACTGACTGCTCTATTAAAGTATCTTGATCTTGTATGGCTTTTTTTGAATGAACATGGTCTTTTGTAAGACAATATTCTTGTAAATTACTGTCACTGATCCGTACAGCTGTTGAACAATGCAGGTCACTTAGAAAATAAACATAACATTTAGATATTTGTACACCCTACATCAAAAATTTCAGTCCTGAAAATACCTTTAGCTTCTGGGGCCCCCTGCTCCATATACCTACTACCCTGCTGTACCCCAGCCCCTCCCCCCCTTGCCAAACTCTGGATCTGCCTTTGTGCTACATTATAGATACTAGTTTTATATTGTATTAATCTGTTTCATTATAGGTATCAGTGGAGCTCTTATTGCTGTTATTACTACAGTCCCAGTATTGGCTGTTCTAATGATTATTGTTGCCATCATGTACTACTACTGCTATAAGAAGAATAGAGCATTAGATGGACAAACGACAGCAGCTCAATTGGCAAGAGCAGTAGCAGGTCGTAGTGGCTTCTTTGTACAGTTGGCAAGTGGTCAGGCAGATGAGCCAGAAATACGTAATGGATCAGATACGGAACAGAAACACGAGATAGATGATTTTTCACATGTGGCTCCCAGCGATGATATTTCTCTGCCTTCAGCTGAATACACCGATTCTGTTTGAATGTCCTCTCTCCCATTGGTTACATGATAAATGATATAATGTCTTAACTGATCCATATGTACATTAACTGATGTGTTATATAGTTGGTGTGTGTTAATGTGTATATTGTGGTCAGCAATACTGTTAATTATATGTGACTGTGTTGTGGGATTAGCTACTTAGTGTATAATAACTATACTGTAGGCATAATTCTAGAAGCTGGTAGCTATAAGTTACATATTCTATAGAATCTGATAGTCTGCCTGTTACTAATATAGTATAGGCTTTGATGTGGCAGTGTGTGATTTCAACAATTAGTTAGCATTAAAGTGTTATAGCTGGCCCTAGCTCTGTACTATGTAAACCAGAAACCCATACATAAAAGGTTTTTTGCTACTACTACAATTTGTGCCATGTGTTAGAGATGATAAAATAGTGATGCATGCTATCTTTGCTAATCAGATCCAACCTGACGATCAATTTAGCTTTGTATTTTACTGTATGCAATAAAGCATGCATGTGGCATTAAACTTGATCCTTCCTTGAGTGAATCTTTAATGCACAGACTGCAACTTTTCAGTGGTAAGTGTTCATATGGTTAGTCATATTATGGTGGAGCAGGAAGAAGTCTGTCATTAGGTGTGTTGATATAAGGTGCATGTATGCACGAAAAGTGGTTAGTACCAATGACTAGGGGATGATGACTTAATTTATAGAATTGCAGATGCACGTATTCTCATAGTATTACTGAAAAAGACTAACTGGTACGACTCAGAGTGCAAGACTGCAGCTGCGCAACCCCATGTAATTACAATTATATGATAGGTGGAGGGAGAGATCCATCGCTAACATAATATATGCGGCACCTGGTCACCTCCAGATAAGTCAATACCATGCACCACAAGGTTAACCATTATGCTATGCTCTAATGCCTTGTACTACACAATCAGTTCCATGTAGATAAAGCTGGTACTGTGTAGCTAGCCTAATGTTGCAGTGCATAATTTGAGTGCTAAGCCACATTGAGAGCTTACGTCCATCATATAGTCCTGCTTAGTCTTGTATGACCACTGTCATCGTACAAAGATGATCTACGTGGGCATGACAAGGTGTGTGTTCAAGTAAAACAAACAAAAAAGTAAAAATGTAATAGCTAGCAGGCTACAAAAAAGGTTTGATATTGTAAGCAACTGATGCTTGAATTGAATTTTGAAATCCTCCAGATCGGCCTTGCTACAGATTCCCTAGCCTGTAGCTATGACAACGACTCAGTAGATCTACTAAAATCCCTTTTATTGTGTAGTAAATGCCTGGCTAGTGGTCTGGTGGCATAAATGCACGGTGCTAACATAGACACCCCTACTTATGGTGCTAACAAAATTAATAAGAAATTTATTTAAATGGCGCTTAACTGATACAAATAATGGCGCAACCGGGGACACAAGATTGGCGAAACCTACTGGATCGTTATTTGTACGAGTTATCAGTCGCTCTACAAAACTCTATCGATGACATTTCCATGCAGCTAAAAGAAAACTTGGCCGCGTGTGAATACGCTGAGATCGATAGTGTTCCAAACAAAATGAAGAAGGTCGAGAAAGTGGTCATCTCAGTGAGGAGTAGAGACTTGGAGACGTTTAATAAGTTTTGTGATGCACTAGAAAAGACAAACCACAAGGAACTGGTTATAAAACTGAGAGGTACAGTATACTACTATATGACGTCATAGAACTTCCCTTCCAGTATATCTATGCTTCCACTTATAAACTGTACATGTTTAGACTTGACAACACCCACTAAGTTTATCACATCTGGTTAAACTCTCTATGACATACGCACCTAACTTACATGACATACAATAATATTGTTGGAAGGTATTTGTGGCTATAGGGACTGTCCAGAATCACTCCATTTTCCTTGCCATGGCCATTTTTGGCATTTACCATATGTGGTCATGCGAGTTCAAGGACACATCGCATTAATTATTTTTAGGTGTATTTTTTGCATCAATAATATAGAAACCATCGAGTAGAAACCACCCAGTAAACCTTGTTCTTCCTCCTTACATCGTTTGCTATAATTGTATGTGTAAACAGTTGTTTTATTAAAGAACGTGTAAATTATTGTTCATGCATAAATAAAAACTTTTGACAAATTTCTTGCTGACTTAGTAGTTTTGGGAAAGTGTGTGGGAACCATATGGAATCAAACAGATCCGTTTTTCAAACTGACTAATGTAGAAGATTAATGCAGCCTTCACTTATTAGATACAGTAGCATTAATGATATTTTGATCACATGGGTGCATAGAGATGATGTCAGGGACCAGGCAGGTATCTGCAGCTGGCTGCAGTACACCTGGTTTGAAAAATATACAAAAATTACCAAAATCCTCATAGGATTTATTCTGAAGTCATGAATATTAGTTTTTGAAGGCTTCATGATCAGTTGGTAGCTTGCCAAAGCGTCATATGTGAAAATTTTCATTGATAGTGTTGTAATCCCTAATTTGCAGGGTTGTATGTTGCAGTATATCACTACATACTCTTAAAATCAACTACTTGTGTTAGTCTGTATGCAATTTGAATTTGAAGGCTACTGAAGCATATACAGTGGAACCTGTTGATCATGACACTTATAGAAAATGAGGAACACCTGCTTAATCTGGACACTTTTGATCATGGTCCCAAAATAACGATAATAACATGTAAATGAACAGGACACCTCAACATATTCAAGACACTAAGATGTCCTTAATACACAGGTTTCACTGTACCACACATTAGAACTGCCAATAAAGTACACGGCTTATTTCTCAAGTCTTGTGAAGTAGTGAAAGTCACATTTTTGTGTACTACTGTATATGTGCTACAGGCTACTTCCATCTATTACATGTAGGTCAACCATCTCCTCTCACTGGAGAACAAGCCTTCTCTATACTGCGTGCAAACTATGTTCGACTACAGGAAGGTCTACCTGTCAATGATATCCTCCCAGAACTATTTGCCAGAACTGTTGTTACAGAGAGTGAGTTCTTCACATTACAAGATCAACCCAGTGAGATTAAGCAAAGACGTGAGCTTGCAAAGTGTTTGTTGACAGCTGTACGGCGACAACAATCAAACTTTGACACTCTCTGTGATGTTCTACTCAAAACACCAGGTGTTGAAGATCTTGGGAAAACACTAGCAGCTGATGGTAATAAAATATTGTACTGTTACTAGGATTCAGTAATGAGCATGATAAGGTGTTTTACCCAATTTGTGGAAAGGTATAGCTTTTGAATTGAAAGTATTTTGGATTACTTAAAGTGTGTTTTGGCTCTTGTAGTCAGGTGGTAGAATAATGTGGTGGCATGGTAGATGAGCCAATCTCCTATTGTAGCAACCAAATGACAGAACTAGTCAGCCCTTGAACTGCGTAATACATGTACAGCAGACACTTTTCATTTTGCCATCCTGAAAGTCTCCTCAAATGCTGCACTCAATACTAACTGTTCCAATATGATTACTAGATTAGAAACACAAGCACCGAAAGAGGGCCCAACTGTATGCCAGTGATACCAGTAGAATCAGTAGTGCAATAGACTACCTAACAGTTTATGATTTTAAAATATGTTTTAATATTTTGTGCAAGGAGGTACCTTTAAAAGGAATCTGATGTTGTTCTAGCTGTGACAAAGAAATCCTTGAAGTGTGTGTTGTGTGTGTATGCTTGTGTACTGCAACCATATACATAGTTGTTCTATTTTGTTTTTCATAGCTGAAAAGATAAAGAAACAGAACTACAGAAATGAGTAACATACAGCATTATTTATTATGTGTATTTTTACATCTTTTAAGTGTTACATCATATATTATCTATGGTTACATTTACCTTATTTTATTTAAGTACCATTGTCGAAAAAAGATTTTAATTCATTTATTAGAAAGAAAAAAACACTACATAACACTTTCATACAAGTGTATCTTGTGGAATGAATTAATATGAAAATATACTTCTATTACAGCATACGCATTATGTCCGAATTTTATCCTTTCTCTTTTCCCTGAACAATCGTCTAAGTACACCTACTTGAATGACGCCGACAGTCACTAATATGATGCAGTTAACAACAGACCACCACTGCACCCTGTAATTGTTACTCTCCGCTGTGTGCCTGTGACGTGACTCGCGTGCCTTGAAGTGTTGCTGACTGTTGATAGCTTTGTTTAGGTTAGTCCTGATAGACGACAATGAGTCCTATATGTAAAGACAGTGGTAATGGCATCCATATTGTAATAAGATGACAAACAAGAATAGGGCCTCAAAGAAAATACCCAAGTGGCCCTACAAATAACTAGGTGTGTAGCTGTAGAGTTTAAGGTTAGCTAGCACATAGTAACCTTAAACTCTACAGCCACACACCTAGCTATTTGTAGTGCAACTGAATAGTAAACTTGCTTACCAGCATGTCACTTAGTTTGATGTCAAGTTCAACCACCATAGCATCTTTGTCAGTAGCAACAGGCTCAACAATCTCTGCAGCTGCTTGAGGATCATAGACCAGTAGATCAAAGTAAACCACTCTATCTGAAAACAGGCTGTGTGTGTTGTCCATACAAAACTGGTATGTTCCATCTACACCGACTTTGTCTATAGTGTGAAGATTGTCCATTTTGCGTCTATCATCTACAAGTATTCTTCCATAAGGATCCATTATTTCAAAATCAATGTCTAGTTCACCACCTTGTAGAACCTACATAAAAATATTGGAATTGAACATGTTAGTGGCTAGGAAATCTCCACTAAACAATTTAAACTGTTAACACATTTTATTACTACTAAAATTCTACCTTTTTAAAGTACGTATGTAGCAGCCTCATTTTTATGTAAAAGGCCTCCCTTCACCACACACCATTGGATTGCACTATTGTCATTTATTGCAGTTCATGCTTCTTTAAAACCCCACAAACATGATCCATTCACAAATGTAAATTTTGGACATCTGGCACGTGATGCTAGACCCTACATTTCTTATTTTTGCCTAGTAAAGGAGGATATGCTAAACTTTTATTAAGCTTTCAAGCCGAAGTAACACTACAATATATCCCATTATCCAAACTTCTACTGGAGGGCTTAAACTGGAAATCGGGAGATTTTCTGTCAAAATAATTTTGCTGTAAATACGATTGTACTTTTGCACACAACCTGTACAATACAGTAAGTATTTATCACTGGATATTGCATCTGAAGTCAAAATGCCATTATCTGTTTAGAATGTTGGTGCTTCATGAAGCCGACACGTGTCTCATGCACCACCAGCATATACAAGACTGCAAGATACACTTCATTACAAGTGCCCAGAATGGAGTGGAAACTGTGTTCATAGTGTTTGTCTACAATGGTATACCCATAGGTTGATCCTGTTCCAAGATGCAGGCACAGTAATACAGCATACATCATTTCACAGACTTTGCCTTCTGCATGCATCCCAGTAATAGCGTTGAAATAGTAGTCGATATATATCAAGCTAAGGTAGGGTCTGCAATCCGAAAAATCGACTTTTACAAATTTATCCCCCTACCATTGTGGGATGTTCATTGTAGTATTCCATTGCTAGATCTACCATGAAACCGGAGGCATGATTGTAGTATAACGATTTTAGTATCTTGTGAATGCAGAATTTATTTTTAAAATTTTGGGCTCCACACAAAGGACTGGATAAAACTTCCTACCTAGCTAGATATTATCTAGTTATTGTAGTAAAAGTATGCACAGTAATAAGCAAATGATCTGCTGGGTTCCAGGCACAGGGTTGCTTTCTTAGAAAACACACACACACACACACACACACACACACACACACACACACACACACACACACACACACACACACACACAAATTTCGATTTCAAACTGCCCTACCAGCCAAGACAAGATAAGCCAACTCTTCTTCACAGTGATGTGATAAGGTTGGATGCATAGTCTATCTATGCTGTTAGTCTGGAAAGGATCTGAGACTTCTTACCATCTGGGTGAAGAGCATCAAATATTGTGTGTCATTGCATGGGATTTTCTCAATGGTGCCAAGTACTTCTGATGCCACATTCTAGTCACCTGGTAGTAGTAGTAGCAGTTGGTATTACTGTGATTTCATATGATGCAGTATACCAGCAGCTCACCAAGAGCTCCACCTAGTTTGAATCGAAAATCAAAGATTTGGTGCTTTATTTGGTTTGTTTTGGAATATTTTGCAACATGATAGGATGATTTAGTAAAGATTGGAAGCTGCTGTGGAGCACGAGAGGTGAAATCAAATTTAGCTACCTCCTGTGATGCAGAGCTAGTAACAATGCATGGAAGCTGTGGATGAAATAATTGATAACCGCTGCTACCAAACCTTCAGGGACATCTTTTGCCATAGTTCTAGTCAATAATTGACCACTGTTGCGGCTGCAGAAGCACTGGAAACGGCTAGAAAGCGTGATATAATTCTTTAATGCAGCAGAAAATTTCGACGCTCATCACCCAGGTGGTGAGAAGCCTATTTTCCAGATTAATAGCATAGATAGACCATGTATCCAACCATATGAGGAAGAGCTGGCTTCTCTTTCCCTGGGTGATAGGATAGTTTGAAATTGAAAATTCTTATTTCTTTGTTAGTTTTTTCAAAGAAAGCAACCCTGTGCCGGGCACCCAGTGAATCGTTTGCTTATTACCATACTTTTTAACAACAACTCTGGAGAAGATCTGCAAGTTTCATTCAGTCCTTTGTGTGGAGCACGAAATTTTAAAATAAATTTTGCATCTCTTGAGATACTAACAATGGCATTTCTGCGAAGACAGCAATCGTGCCTCCAGTTTCATGGTGGATCTAGCAACGACATACTACAATGAACATTCCGCAATGGTAGGGGGTCGATCTGTAAAAGTTGATTATTCGGATTGCGGACCCTACCTAAGTGAACATGCAATCACCCATTTAAAGCGCATTCAAGAACAACATGTGACTAGCACAAAACAACGGCTCACAAAGTATCACAGAATTGCATTGCAATTATAAATTAAGCACCTGATATTCCAAGTCTATTTCTCCTTCAGCAGAAATTTCCTGATAGAAACAATCCTTCGAACCAGCTGGCACCCTGTACGTCATGGTCACGTCCACTGCCTGCGACAAGGCCAGTATACTCAGCAACAGAACTATTATCCTTCTCATGGCCATCATACATAAGATTCAACGATACATTTAGAAGATGTCATCAGCAGAACCTATTATGGTATACAAGAGACAATGGAATCACGTGCGCACGTTTAAAAAACTTTGGTTATTTTATATTTAATAACCGATCCTAAACACTTTGTAGCAGAGTTTGTGCTGAGAATCGATGCACCCTATACGGAAAGAAAAGGTAAAGGAAAACATAAAATGTGCTCTTATAAATTCGCGCATGCGTTCTTCGTTATGCACCTATCAATGTATTGCCCCACCACCCCCCCTCGGGCGTAAGTGGGGCTTTACAGGGGGAATTAACACGAAACTGCTGCCCCACTATGGGGCATTTGACGATCGTTCAGTAAGCACCCAAATATTTTTTTGTTGTAACTTCCTTCGCTATGTCAAATCCCGAGTAAATTCCGCGTTGCAACTGGGGCCAACGGTGGGGATTTGACACGATAGGTTTGCCCTACTATGGGGCATTTGACATTCGGCTGTGTCAAATCCCCACTATAGCCCCATATATGCCCGAGGGGGGGGGGGGGGGGGGGGGGCAGTGGGGCAATACATTGATAGGTGCATTACACAGCCTGTGAAGTCACAGATAGAATTATGTTGACTCCAGCGTGAAATTTGTTCTATATACCCACTCCAGTGAGTACATACAATCACTATAGCTATATTTATGTAACTATTCCTGTGAAGGATTTACAGAAACAGGTTGCATAGAGACTTGGATAGGAGTATCTACGTAGGGTCCTTTTTGTTGCTATATTGTTTCCAGCTTATGGCTTAAGATGTGACTGAATAATCGTATATGAGCTGTCCTGATTTTTCAGTGATATAAATGTGTGTACATGCACTAATGGCAGTGGGACATGTCCAATGATTATCAAGGTGTTCTATTAGTGAGGTGTCCAAGGGTGTAAAACAGTGTACACTAACTGTGGACAAGTGTTCTGATTATCAAGCTGTTGTCATATTTCAGGGAAAATGGAAGCATGGACAAGTGCCATGTCAAAAGATAACACGTACACAGTAAATGTAATGACGTAAATGCTACACACAAACCATCAATTTTAAAGCTTTGGTTTCTGATATGGTTTAAGAGCATTACCTTGCTATTTTATGTAGCAATGCAAATGCTGAATGCTACAATTTTTGTACCAGCAATTAATCCAGTATTTTATGACGCTATCTTTATCATATTAAACTAGAGGTGGCATGGCCTTTCAATACAGGTGACCGCTAAGACAGGTTCCACTGTATATGCACAGTAGCTATTCAGTTGTTGGTGATTGTCACCATGTATAGAATATGTATGTATGTCCTACATGAACACTATAATGGATGTTTGAGCCTGTGGTATTCAAGTGAATTCATGTGTCATGGTTAGCACTCTAGGAGGTGGTGATGTTCATCACACTTCTAGTGAGGTGGTGCAATGAGAGGCACCTCTAAATCACCTGTGACACTTGGCCAGAAGGGTCACTACGAGACCAACTTGGGTGCAGTTCTCAGGCAAGTGGCTACTGGAGGTGGGGGTGAATATTTTACAGGAGCAACTATCAGCCATGAACATAACTACCTAATAGCTGGACCAGATGATGTGCTTTGGAGAAGGGGCCATGGAGCTATGCACGCGTGAAAAGGCTGTTTTCTTTCTTCCTGTCAATATACTCACGGTATGGTGCACTGGCTTTCTTGGTCACACGACACACTACCATGTGTCTTGATGCCTATATGTATAAAATGACAGTGAAATAGACATCTGTTGTTCATTGCTTTATATCAAAAGTACTTTTTAATGTTGTGTACAACTGTTTACATATTATTGTAGTGCATTGGATTTTGTTTCGATAGCCCATTGTACAGTATCAGAAGTCTGACATTCTGCCTATGTTGTAGCACACTGTTTCTTGCTCAAGGTTTTGAAAGGTGTTGGCAATAAATAGCCTTTTTATATATTTAAAGATTGCACCATTTTTTACTGTTGTAGAAAATTTGCTATGTTTCCTGCATGCTTATTAATATTGTTTTATATCACTTCAGTTATCCATATGCTGGTGATGTTACTATCAACATATCACACCTACATGCATCCCTTGCTCACTTTGACATAATGACTGATGAGTTTCAAGCCAAAGTTGTACGTGTGGGCTCTATGGTTGATGTTGCAGACATAATCAGAAGTATTGGAGAACAGGCTCACCAGACTGATATGGTTAATATTATAACTTGTCAAGAACATATATTATGTTTTTTTAATACTTGCAGGTTTGGGGTTCTACCGGTTGGGGTAATCGTTCTTGGTTGTGTACTGATATTAGTAAGGTGAGAGTATGCCTAGGTGGATCCCAAATGTATAGAAACTGTATTAGCATTTATTTTTTTCCTCGTATGAAAGCCACACTTGAATATATGCCTGTCTCAATTATAGGCCAGGGGACTTTTCCTGCATAAATGTCTCAAATGTATGTATGGTTAACTAAGTTCTCTATGCTTACTGTTACAGTAATGGCATTCAACATCACTTGGACTTGTCCAAAAGCTTTTAACATGAGACAATCCAGTAAGGTTTTTATTTAAGGTATTTAAGGTGGCACTAAAGTAATAATGTGAAGCCGTACAGTGCCCATTCATCACAATTAAAATTAATCCACGCAGTTAATGAGCTATTTCAGGGTGATGGAGAACTTCACTTGAGAATCATGCAGTCTACTTCTAAAGGGTTTGTAAGATAGTCTGTAGTGTTGCAGTGAACCATACCAATTTTCGTGGAAACACTCGTTTAATATTGTATCTCTGAAACTCTGAAATTACAAGCTAATTTAAAAAGTAGCTCTCCTAAGACACAACCTAGCGTAGACTGACAGGTTAATAGAGCTGATTCTTTCAAATCTTCGTATTGCTTCACTTTGTTCTATAGTTTCTGTGTTTTTTTGTTTTTGTTTTGTTTGTTTGTTTTTTGCACAGGACCACAAACAGCTGACTCATTAGCCTTGTAAGGCTTCACATAATTACTTCAGCGCAACCTTAATTCTTACCTTGGAATTTCTGATTTGGTACATGCCTGTACCCTTGATTTCTTGGTTTGACATGTGTGTATGTCTGCAAGAGATTTGAGTCTATTTAATAGTTATACCATGGCTGCTTGGGATTTTGCTGACATATACACCCGCAGCCCTCGGGCTTTGGTTGTATATATCAGCAAAATCCCAAGCAGCCGTGGTATAAGTGATATATACCACTTGGGACACACTCACCTAATAGGTGAAAGAACTAACGAGAACTCATCCTTTTTGTTTTATACAGTAGCATCTGAAAATTGATCGTGGTTTTAAAAGCATGGGCTAATAGCCATCAAAACAGTGTCCATACGTTAAAACGTCATTAATACGTTACTATGGTTCAACACGCTATGTTAGAAAACTTGCGATTGTGGGATTGAGTTTATATTGTTATCATTTTTGTACAAAGTTGAGCCAACTAACTTCGCTATTGGGACAGTAAGTAAGTTATTATATTAAGTTAAGGTCTTAGGACTGTAAGTTACTAACCTATTTCAATGTAGCAGTAGTAGCTTTGCTGTTCCATGGTCTGTTCAAAGGCTGATACGCGGTGGGTAGAAATACGCATCCACAATCGTCCAAACAATTATTTTATGCCTTCATTCTCCTTTAGTAACAACCAACTAGTCTATCTTAGCCTATGTACTAAGTAGTGTTGTTCCAGTATTAAGAAAGTTGTTAGTATACAGGGGCGGATCCAGAGTTTGGAAAGAGGGGGGGCACTTTTCTGAAAAACAGTTGAAGACCAAAAAAAAAAAAAGGTCACGACAATAATAGCTAGTTATCCTTACCAACTATATCACGTCTGTTATGTAAAATAAAATCCTATTTATAGCTTCATAGGTAGGCTACACTGCCTCATGAACATTGTGACTGCTTTATTAGAGTAATTGACTGCTCTATTAGAGTATCTCGATCTTGTATGCAATTTCTTGAAGGGGGGGGGGGGGGGGGGGTGCATTTGCCCCAAATGCCCCATCCTGGATCCGCCACTGGTATAGTATTGGTATTGGTATTTCACCTTGACTTTTAAAGATAGTAAAGTACTAGTATTACTTTTGGTATGTAAATTTTTATGAGTAAGTATTTTAAAGTATTTACTACCACAATTTGCTCTGGCAAAGTGTATGTTGCCAAAATTTATGGTAAGTAGTTAGTACATAGTACCCAGTTAGTAACTATAATTATTGTTCTGGTCTGATCTAGTAAATCTACAGATATTTCTTGTTTCTTCAAATAAATATTTCTCTTTCTAAATTTTTCTGTGTTAATCTGTTTCTCTTTCCCCCGGTAGCATCCCCACCAGTTGAAAAAATCCGCTCTACAGGAGCAGTTGAGGCTGGTACTGCTAAAATATCACAGGCTATTGGAGCTAGTACTGGATAGTGCTTCAGTTTCCGTACCCAATAATCTAATGAATCCATTTTATGCTCTTCAATGGTTGTACTAGCAAGTGAATAATAATTTAACTCCAAGTCATGTTTGTCCGGTGTAGCGCTATTTTCTCTGGATTCTTCTTCTTCGAGTAGCTTACTTACATGTAGTCTACTAAGATGCTTGAACCGTTTTGCTTGAGGCTCCCCTGAGTCAGAACGGCTAGGGATTGGGTTAGTTGTGGGATTTCCTTCAATCTTTGTCTCTGCGGGTACTTCACACTGGTCTTGGTGGGAAATTAGTTGCTTTATAAATACTTGAGCTAGCTCTTCCTGTTGTTTTGAAAGAACATTCTTATAAGCTGGGTTAAAGTATGTAGATATAATGTATACAGAGTCAAACATGTCAGATTCTGCATCCATTACAAACTTAAACCTTTTCTTCATATCAGTTAGCATTTTGTCTGCCATTACTGTTACTGTTGACCCTGATTTCTTCATCTCTCTTAGATGCAATTTCAATTCTTTAAGAACTGCATGGTATCACCATTGCTATTGTAGTTGTGTCCTCTGCACTAGTAATGTTTGTATGATGATGAAATGGCTCCAAAATCTTTTCAATTACCTGTAGCCTTTTCCGTTCACTTGAACTTAAAACTTAAACCTTCCCACTCCAGTTCTTCTAAAACTTCTAATAAGTGTGGTTTAGCATCTATCATTCAACTTATCATTAGAAATGTCGAATTCCATCTAGTCGGTACATCATTTATTAATTTTCCCAGCCTTGTTGACAAGCTTTTCTGTCATTTTATAGGATTTGTTGCACCGACTCACTAACTGTCTAGCTTTCTTTATAGTTGTATTGGATGATATTACACAGGAATTGACCACTAGTTGTAAAGTATGCATGAAGCATCCTAGTCTTTTGAAATTCTCAGCCGTTAGGGTTGTCTGGTGAATTTCTTCACCCACTTCAAAGTCTGTCACACTCTCTTCTATAGCAGTAATGGTTCTTGATTCCAAGTCGTCATCTGAGTCAGAAGAATGGTGACTTTCCATGCTTTCTTGGCTGGGCAATGTGTTCAAGATGTCACCTTCACCATCATCAGAATGATCATTATCAACTTGATCTGTGCAATGTGGCTTAACAAAAGCAACCATATTGCTTCCATTATCAGTTAGTATTTTAAACACCTTAGTCTTGGGAATATTCCATTGTTGTAACACATTATTGAAAGTCTGGGCTATTCTAATAGCTGTATGGGGAGATGGGAAAGGTTCCACACCTAGAGTAACACCATGCCTTTTGTGGTCAGCTTGTGAGAAACAATGTGCTGTGATACCTAGAAATGATGCAGTCATGCCTTTTTTGGTCCAATTATCAGCACAAAGATTTATCCTACTGGCACTTTGTAAAACTAAATAATATTGATCTTTGCTTTTAACTCTTGAGCAATTCCTTCTATTTCTTTACTTAACCCTTTTCTTCCAGGTGGCTAATACTGTTTGTCCATTTCTAAAAGCAGTTCTCTAATTTCCAAATTATCAACTAAAGATGTTGCAACATTTGATGTGCCAATGAAAACAGCTAATTTTTTGTAATAGCTTTATACTTTCTTGGTGATTTGTCATACACCATATCACTCTTAAATTCTGATAATTTCAGCTGCTTTGATTTACTAAAAGAAGAAGAAGCAATAGAATCCAGTTTCTTTTATTCCATTTTCTTCTTTTCTTTGTCCTCTTGCTCAGCAAGTTTTGAGAACTCATTTTTATGATGGGATTTTAGATGTGACTTAAGATTTGTAGGGTACTTTCCTTTAATCCTGTGATTGCAAGGTTCTTTCCCTTCCTCCTTATCCACCAAAACTTGACACAAACTTATATCCAGAGCTTTGTCACAACTAGGCTACTAGGTAACCTCTGCTTTGCCATTTCACTAACAGCTTCCACCTACAATAAACTCCAACTCCAACAGTTTCAGTTAGCAAAGTGAACTAAGCAATTTTTGTGCTCTCCTTATTCCTTAAATTCTGATAGATCAAATAACATGGGCAAAGTGACTGTTGGGTTAAGTAATACCAGAGGATATAAAGGGCCTAATGGCTTTGAAAAGACTTTTTCATAAGTTTAAAAACATGCTGATTACTGATAAATGAAAACTTGTCATTGAGTCAGCAAATCACTTAATACTTACTAAGTCTTGATGAAGCAATTATAAGTAAAGAGTAAGTATTTAGTATCTAACCATCCCTTTACTAAAGTATTGAGTATCTCTTTAGTAAATCATCCAACATGTGGTATAGTATTAGTAAGCAATACTAACAGAAAAAAGGCTATACTTTTCCCTAAGTAAGTATTAGTAAAAGTATACCAGAACAACACTAGTACTAAGCTTAGCAACTACCACAAAAACAAATCCCACAATGCAAAGCTCTATGTCGCTCAATATAACGAGTCAAAGCGTATCGTTTCTTTGAACTGGCTGGGCATCAAAGTCATTGGCAAACCACTTTCCTATGATATTTCCCTGGCAATATGCGAGTTAAACACCGAGTGGCGCCTTTGAACGCCCACGCTAAAGTGGTATATTTTTAGATAACTTCATTCAGATTATTCTTTTGAGAACAATAACATAGAATTTGTCTTACTCTAGCATGAAGCATTTCTACTAAGCTTCTCTAGTGTCAACTCCTTCAGGTACCACAATGGTCTGTGTAATCTCTCCAGTAATTGTGTTCATGCTATGCATGTCTTTTTGTAACAGTGCTCAAGTAATGCTAGCTGTGTGTTCCTTACAACAATACTGATGATGTCACTCTCTCAATTAACTGCTACCATCCCATGGGTACCAGCCAAAGTTTTGAAAGTCAGTGAGTTCATTTTGTTAGAATGCATTTTTATTGTATTTGCCTTTTCCATTAGAACTTCCACAGTATTGCTCATTTCTATAAAACTGCTGATAACTGTTTCACAGAATGTAGTAATGTAGAACCAGGAGCAGCTGTTACTACTGGTATAGATGTTGATGATTTAGTCCGTGATTCTCTTAGCAAAGCTGAAGTGTACTCTTCACCTAATCACCATCAACAATCACCACTTCTTCAGTATACATTTACAAGTACAACGGGAATGTCCCCAGTACTTGGTGATGCAGACAACAGAACGGGCCATACTAAACCAACAGGCAGCCAAAACAGATGGCATAATGATGCTGGTCATTTGATCATCATCAAAATGTTATTAGAGGAAACGTATCTAGAAGTGCATCAAGAGCCAAGACTCCATTGAAAGCTGTAGATGTTGACATAAACAATACAAGTTATTCCTTGCAGACTAATGACAGGACTATGGTTAGAAACCCTAAAACTGTCAGTGATTATGAGAGCCATGATCAATACAAGGAATATGCTAGTAGTAGTCTGCCAGGGATTATGAGACAGACAGCAGGAAATTCCAATGTTGTATCCCTTTTTGGGTGTTATGGTACACGACAGGTATGCTTGTACTGTGCATAGACAGTTTACAGAGTTAGCATGTTCATTCAAGCCATTGTTTATGTGAATTCTGTAATGCTGGTGTTAGCATGTTTGTTTACCTTTTAGAAGACTGTACGCGAAAGTGATCAGGTACCAGCTGACAACTGTTCTAATAGAGGTATGTAAGTGTTTTTTAGTTTTGTCAAGAGTATGTGTACTGTAGATGCGTTCATCTTCTCTCCAAACTTGTGAAAAAGATTTTCAAGAACAAGCCTCCGTACGGATGACTTTCATTGTGTTATTGCTTGTGAATATTTTACTTACATATTGTGAAAACAACAACATCTGTTATTTCATTTCTGTCTATAGCTATACACATTTTCTGGTATAAAGTTAGGGTGATAGTCAAAATTGGAGATATGGAATGAGAAAAAGCTTTTAAACAATTTTTTTTTATTACTTTTAGCCTAGACAGGTGAAATATTATAATTGAATGCTGTAGATCTGTGTGTAGATTAGAGATGCAACAATACAGTGTGTAGATGTATCGATGTATTGCCTCTGGTGTATCACGATACAGCAGTATATTGCGCGATACAAAGCGGAGTCTAATGGTCTATGTTATTGTTTTTTTTTGTTTTTTTTAAAGAGAAACAAGTGAGGTAATTTTTCTTTTAGAAGCACTACATATTACGCAGTTTAACCACAATGTACAATAATTTGATTGTCAAACATGTTAAGCCACAATATGTGATAGATTATATCAATACAGTTTGACTTTTTATTGATACAGTGATATTGTTTTAAAATGATATGATATGGGTTATATCGCTGCATCTCTAGTGTAGATTAATTTGACATTTCTGCGATAGTTTTGTGTTCAGGCTGTTTCTGTTATACAGTGAAACCTGTGTACTGAGGTTGTTCGCAGCTATACCTGCATGAGGAACATCTCCATCTGTAGGATGGTTCTTGTAATTACATAGGCTAGTTCAGTATATACGTAACAGTTGGTGTAGTTAGGTGGACTCAGATATGCATGCAGTTGTTCCAGCATTTCCATTATTGGTAGCTTTCAAACTACTATTTACCTGGCACAACCATAAATTAACTTCAATATTTAGTGCATCTCTGTCAGGGGAAGCTTTCAACAGACTGGAAAATGATTTTGTGGTGTCAGTTTATAAGAAAGGCTCTCACAGTTGCAAGTGTTAGCATTGCAACTGCTAAGATTGGTCTCAACTGCTAAGAGTACCAGCATTGCAACTATATATTATTTAGTTCAAGCATTTTGCAGCAAATGTGCAAGTTATAAGAGGTGGCACTAATGTAACACTACGTGGATAAAATTTCATTGTAGAAAGGCTTTTGCTTCACCTTTGACAGTTTTGCTATTATTGTTAGCATGTTTCTTCCAAGTTAAATGTTCATCTATCACTACCCACAGGTATTTAGCCAATTTGTATGTTGTAACTATTTACTGACTATAGACTTGATAACAATGCTTTATGTATAGGTCTTTTTTCTTGCCACTTCCTTTCATCAAGTAACCAGTTTTGTCCATGCCACCACAATGAAGAGGTATGAAACTGCTCAAAAGTGAGTCCTTTAGTGAGGAGGTCCGCTGGATTGTCATCGGATGAACCATGCTGCCAGGTGATGTTTGGAATTGACTGGTTAATCTCTTCCACTTGATGTTTGATAAACTGAGGTAATTACCTAGCTAGATGGATTCATTTAGATGAATTGAACTTTATTTGTATTTTCCTAGTTTTCTGGAGTGAGAAGATCATTATGGTATGGCTTGTTTCTGTGAATAAGTACAATAGTGTCCATTTTTGAGCGAATATATATATAAAATTAATTGGCAAGATTTTTGTTTTGCCAATCCTAAATAGCACTGCTAGCTATAGTCTGCATGATTTTTTATTTGTGTAGCTAGAACTCATAGAAACAGTACAAACACAGTTAATTAATTTAGTCTGTAAAGAAGAGATGAGATAAATTGGCAACTAATGAATCTACATAGCTACACAATTTATTTAATGGCATAGAGTAAATCTAGCATAACTCTGTGTCCACGAGTACCTAGCTAAGTGTTGAAAGCATGTAGATAGCTAGCTATTATAATTATGGTGAAAGGGTAAATGAATACTGTCAACAATATAATTATATTTTAAAGCACATTCTAGTATGCATGCCGGTCTCACTCGTGTGTAAGTGTCACTGTATGGAAGTTACTGCCCTCACCACTCTAGCTATAGTACCAAAAGCGAACGTGCATGAGAATAAAAGTCATGAGTGAATCAGGCATTGAACCCTGACCATTAATTCACATATTAAAGCATGCATGCTCACTACGACATAACAATTTTTTTCCCCGGGCTGGATGGACTGCCCTTGCCTACCACCCCCAGCACAAAGAAAGCACGTGCTGGACAACTGAATAAAAAGGACCAGATTGCTAAAAGTTTAAAAGTCCCTGTACTCATCAATGCGGCCCATCTCAGGAGAGGCATCAGAGGAGCGATGCGAGATGGACCTACTTCCACGTATGCACATTGTAGCTGACCGAAGTAAAGAAAAAGACAATGTGCATCGGATAAAAGCCAGAGTCTGACTGTAACTAGTAGAGCCGCGGCGAGATAGATGGTCAGCCAAACGACGGTAGAAAACTATTGCCTCCCTTCCCATACCTCCAGTGGTCGCAAACACAAGGGGAGTGAAGGAGGCCTGCTCAACCTCTCTGACACGGTCACCATACTCATGTTTCTTCTGTGCCTCGTGACGTCGATACAAAGAGGGGACACTGGTGTTGCGGTAGCTCGGTGCATTAGGATGAAACACAAAAAAGGCACTTTGCCGCTGCCCCCAGAATCCCCTAGCATGAATGTCTGCCCTAGCCTCATCCTGACGGTTGGCAGTCTTAGGTGCAATGATCTCCCCAGTAAGTGGCTGTAAAGGTGGCTCAAGGGCCACACCATGACATGTCTTGGAAAGCCACTCTGCAGTGATGTTTTGCAAAGCATTGTGGCGAACAAATGTGAGGCCTCCATGTCTGCAAATCATAGCATGATCAGCAGAAAATGGGACCCCACAAACACAGTGACTGGGTATGTTCAGGAGCTTCCAGCCGTATCTGAGATGCAAGGCATCCCAAAATTCTTGCTTCATCAGATGGAATCCCTGCTCTGCTAAAGGCAATGCTGTCAGCCAGGCAGAAGCACCCGGTTCACTGTTCAGGTCTAAAACTCTTTGGGATTGTGACGAAAGATTAGATTTGATCGTAGGAGCCCCCCCCCCCCCCCCCCCCCCTCAAAGTAGAGCGACGATCCTGATGAATCTGAGCCTTGATAGAACTAACGTCGGGTAGAGGGGCTAGTAGATTCTGAGCAACAATCAAAGATCTCAGAGAGTGTGTGATTTTGATAGATGCAGTAAACTGAGAATCAGCAATGTCTACAGGATTGACAATACCCAAGCCACCTAGGCGGCAGGGTAGAGAGAGCACATCACGCTCTAAGGCAGAACAAGCACCATGACCAGTGAGGGCAGGGATCAGCTTCAAACGGATGGCATCCTCTAGAGGCTGAAACAGGGGCCCGACATTGGGGATGGTCTTCATGATGTATACCCACCGGCCTATCATCCCATGAGTATAACAATCAACTACATGGTGCTACATTAAATCCTGTTTTCGTGATCTTCGTATATAATTGCGCATGCGCAACCTTATTGCGTAATCTTGCACCTCACGTGCTGATCTGAGCCCTATAAATTGGCCACCTTGACTCGACCCGCCACCAGAACACGGTAAGGTCGCTGATTCCACTTTGAGTGTAATTGGTAGCAACCGTACGCGTATTGGAAAGGATCGCGCCAGGTTTGACGTTGAGTGAATTCATCCGACTGAGTGCGACGTTTCCAAGTATTAGACTAGTCTGTGGCCAGTGGGTGAGTATCTATCTTTACTGTTGTATGTACGCGGCATGTGCAGTCCTTAAGGCCAGAATGGCTTAACAAAACCCGGCTTCTATGTCTTGTAGTCAGTCTACTGTCGATATGACATGGCTCAAACGCTGCCGGGACTAGCCGCACTTCATGTCAGAATCGTTAAGGTCGGCGTAGAACCATGCTAGAAGGTGCATGCATGTTCAGTTCACGGCTAGATAAAATAGTAGTCAATGCCGTCTGCCTCATGATTCAAGGTGTCTTCAGTGCCATTTATAGCAGCTCACAGCCAGTGTCATTCGGCTACTATAAGCTCAGTAGAATGTTGTATTAGCTTAAGCGGACTGCGCTCTGTGTAGCTATCATTGAAAAATTAGCTGATGTATGCATGTTGTTTATGAAAACGTGAAAGGTCACTGTTGTTTGTTGTGACAATTGGAACATGTTGGTTATCAACAACAATCCTTAGACATTAAGAATACTTTAGACGACTCCAAATAAATTCTCTGTTTCCCGTCCACTGCCCGCATCTGGTTACTGTCAGCCCATTATTCCGTATTCTTCCATTATTTTCCGGTTATTCTTGCATACTGACAGGCTCAGAAAAGCCATCTTGAAACAGTGTCAGCAGTGCTATCGAGTTGACGCAAACTTCACGTTTGTACTATTTTTGCAACTTGAAAAGGAAGGAACAAGCTTAAGCATGCTCTTATGTAGCTTTCATGGTTGTGCCAGGTAAATAATGGCTTTAAAAGCTGCAAAACTTATAATGAAATAATGGAAATGGACCGCCCGCCCACATGCAAATATGCTTGACTCCAGGACGGGAAACAGAGAATTTATTTGGAATGGCATTAGGGTACCCCACATCAACTCGTCAGTCATTTGTGAACCATCATGACTATCTAGAGGTTACTACAGTACTACGTACATATTATAATGTGATTATATTGTTTATAGGAATGTCCAGATCCCCATCGCCCACAGGAACTGGTGCAGACGGCAGTAGCCGTGCACCTGATCCCACTGGTGAGTTAAATCTAATGTGTGTGTGTGTGTGTGTGTGTGTGTGATAGTTAATTGTATTGTGGGACAAGCATATCAAGAAGTTTGCGGACATTTGCTACACTTTTGTTGATGGTAAAAATGCCAGCTGGAACAGGCATGTCCAATGCATTTCGATTGAAGAACCGTTAAGAATTAAATTTATTATCGTGTACCACCTACCTCAAGTCTGTTAGTAACTTTCCTAGCTTAATACGTGTAGAGCAACTCACTGCAAGTACAATAATGCCAAAGAAATCCGTTTCACAGAAATTTGGCACGTAAAAATAACCTAAACTGACCCAGTGTAGCAAATTTCCCCATAAATTTTGTGTTGGGCGTTTCGGGAGCATGCAATAAAGGGCTTAATAACCTGCGACACATGATAGATACCTCAGATTCTAAACCAGATTTAGAAAGAGCAGTGAACAGTGATTAAGATGAGCTATAGCAAAAGAAATTCAGAGGAAATTTAAGCGTGTCATGTTAAGGTTAATTGAAAAGAACTCACTTTCTATGGCAAATTGTATGGCAGATATTTGGAAGGGAATGTTCTGAGCTATTTCAATGTCTTGAAAGCCATTGAAATAGCTTGCAGCCTTCACTACATAGTATTACAATGAAACAAAAGCACTGTGAATTAGTTCTGCAGGTTGGTTTGGGAAAATTACAGTGTTTTGTGATTAAGCAAAATAGTGTCCGTGCCATGTAGCAAACTTCTTTATATGTAATTTTTTGAACCACATTTAAATCAGAGGCAACTAAGTGGGATTAATCTCTACATGTTAATACAGACAGAATATGGCTTTTAAAGTTGTGCTCAAAGTTAAGTTGTGTTCAAATTTCTTATAATATTAATCGTCATCTTTGTTAATATACGTATGTACTGTTTTACTATGTAGCCCCCACCGTGACATGTAGTGCCACCAGTGGTAAGTTGATAAGCTTTACCTATAATGTACTGTAAGGATATAATTTCACCATCATAGGATCGATGACGTCGTCATCAGGCAGTGGGATCCATGGTATGTTTAAATGTTTTCTCTGTCCTGTATTTGTTGTGTGTACATGTACATGTGTTTGTGTATGCATGTGTATGCGTCCTTCCTTATATGTGGATGTTTATTTATAATGTGTTGCTTTACTATGTTGTACTTTGAATGGGAAAGTGTCAAAGTGTGCTATTATTACACTTTGGGTTATAGACATGTCCAAAGTTTAGGAATAGGGATTGCTGAATAAATCCACAAATCAAACTGGAAAGATCAACAAGTATTGTGGTTATATCAAATAAACCCAATATTTAACTTTGCCAGCGTATGTACTTTGGTACTTTTGATGACACATGATCCTTGTTGGTTTATGAATTTTTCAGTTTCATAATTGTTACCTGCTGAGCAAAACCAGCTGTTTTCTTTTATTGCTTCTCTGTTAGCTATAGTAACAAAAGAGTGGACAACCAAAGTTTCAGCTTTTAGTGATGAATAGTTTTGCGAGTTATATTGCTAGACAGTTGGAATAGGAATAGGCTCGATTTGTACAACACAGTATGGCAAATAAATTGCAGGAACTTATTTAATTGATCATAATTAACTCAAGACTTGAAACAAGCTACAAAAATGGGTTTGGCTTGGTATGTTCCCCATGAACTGGCACATCGATCAAGGTATAGTGTTTTTCCTGTACATTTACGTGGAGACAAAGAAGAAGGCTGTTTCAACAAGTAAATAATGATGGTAAACGTTTTACTACCACATCATAAACAAGCACCCATAACTCACACACTGTGCACTGTGTATGAGCAAGAATTAAAAATAAAGATTTTCTTACTCTCAACAAACGGGATTCTGGTGGCATGTAGGTTTTATTCATTTGAGCTTTGTTTCAGTGCATATAACGAAGCTATTGAAACGTGAGTAAAATTTATGTAGCATACGTATTTTTACCCAGTTTATTTCAATGCTTTTTAATAGCAAAATAGGATTTTGCAATAACGGCAGTTTTTGCTCAGTGGTTCATATTTTCTAATATATATGACCAGATTTGTGAAAAGGGGTCTTCCACGCACATACATTTCTATGAGCTTCAAAAATCATAACTTAGTGTTTAATAAACATATAAACCTGAAATTTATCCCATTCACAAAGCAGTGTTGGAGCTTACCACTGATCAAATTTTAAGTTAATAGCAGCTTTCAGTCTGAAGGTTTAAGTTGTCAAAGTTGGCATATTGGATGTGTGTGGAATACCCCTTTTCACAAATCCAGTCACATATGTCTATTTTGTTTGCATTAATGGATAAACTTGTTAGACACTTAGCTTAGTATAGACTTCAATTTCTAATGAAAACATTAGGTTGAAGATGTGCAATTATACAAGTGCAAGAAAAAATTTGGGATTAAAGTAGGGATTAAAATTCAATCATTCAGTTGTGTTTTGTCTCAGCGGCTTGTTTCAGTGCTTTTTATTGCTGCAGTCCCTACTCATATGGAAAATTCCTATTTTTTTCTTGTACTTGTTTGTGTACTTTTTTGTAAATTTTTATTGAATGACCGTATTTAGTAATTCCCCCCCCCCCCCTGCAATTCTCGAAATACACAGCTAAACATTCCTAAGGATGCGGATTTTTAACAAACCGCTTTAAACAACACATTACCCACAGAAGTATCTTTTCAACTGTTTTATAGTGTGTCTACAGTATTATTTTCCACTAATTCTCTCAGCAAAGTGCCTCAGGGCTGTTCTTACTTTTAGTTCGCGTAAGTACAGGTCACGCCCACTTTCTAGATGACGAGATACACTATACTACGGTGTTTTTCAGTTGTAGTACGCCTGAAAAGTGCTCTGGGAAAGCTACCCATAGAGTCTGTAGAGAGGCACCATATACAACCTGTTTTTAAACTCAGAAAAGAAACCACCTTCAAGCCAAAGCAAACACTCTAATCCTTACGTGTGTAGTGGCAATGTTGAACAGGCAGCAGCATATCCCGAGGTGTATCCCAACATTAAATCACGTGCTTGCTACATTATACTACACGTTTATTCCAATATGTTGGGGCGCTGTGGTGTGCGTGTTTTGATGGAAGCCGTACCCATGAGAGATGGCCACGATAAAGAAGGATCAAAGATAAAACAGTAAGACAGTAGCGCACACATCGTAGGTATTTAATATTGTGAAAGGTTTTTCTCCACAAAATTTGAGGTGTTTCCGCCAAAGAAGCAAGGCTGTAGCTGTGGGTTAACAATTTACATACCAAACTTGTCTGGTTTGCTTTTGGTAGATGGTTTTTTCAGATGGCCTGTATAACCACGTAAGACTTCTGTGTAGGTCTGGGATGTGGTGTCAAGGGCTCAAACACACTGAAAAATGAGCAGGTAGCTTGAGTGTGCTTTGTGAGAGATTTCAGCTTATGGTATCTGCCTCTTGACTGGGTGTTTTGTGGTCAGGTGGTGCCTTCAATTATCATGTTGTAGTCAATCTGTTGCCCATCTTGCCCCTTATTGAGCACTCGTGATACAGCAGCACTGGTGAAAAGCTGGCTCATAAGCTCCAGTATGTACACATCATTTGCTGGTCCTCAGTAAACTCAGAGCAACAATTGCACACTATCAACATTATGTCTGGATCATGTGATCTCACACAAGACCTATCTTGTCTATTGTATGTTAGCAAAATCATGTAACCATATCCCAAACTGAGATGACACCAGCATGAGGTTGTTGCATTATCAGGCTAATAATTCACATCAAACTTGCCTTCTGGTCTGCTTTTCTGTGTAACCACTCCAAATGTTTGTGCAAGACTATGAACACCAGGAATATGGTGTAGAGGATTCCAACACTCTTGTTACGGTACTGATAACGATTCAACTCTAAATAATGCCTGATCGCCCTCTGGGGCGTGCGCACTTAAATATTATTATTCTCATCACACACCCCCCCCATGAAAAGAGGGTTGGTACAACAAAACAAATGGCCTAAATACAATAAAATTACATGAACTGCCTAAAAATGCCAGTAAAACAATAAATTCACACATTACAACAATATTATACCAGTGTCAAAGTCCTCGCGATAATGCATCTGCAACAACGTTGTGCTTTCCTGGGATGTGGTGTATGTTGAGGGTGTACTCCTGTAGCATTAAACTCCACCTCAATAGACGCTGGTTACGATTCTTTACGCGATTAAGGAAAACCAAAGGATTGTGATCCGTGAAAATGTCTATAGGGAACTGGGCTGGTGTTATGTAGAACTCAAATTGCTGTAGAGCTGATATCAATCCCAATGCCTCTTTTTCACTAGTGGAGTAGTTTCTCTGAGCGGCATTAAATTTCTTCGAGAAATAACAGATTGGATGTTCTAACTTGTGTACATCCTCTTGCATCAGAACAGCCCCCATTCCCAAATCACTTGCATCCACATGTATCATGAATGGCTTCTCGAAGTCTGGCATCGCTAGTACTGGGGCTGAGGTGAGAAGCCTCTTTATTTTAGAGAAAGCTTGCTGCTGGTCATCTTTCCACGCAAAGCTGTGTTTCTTCTGAAGGAGTCGGGTAAGAGGTTCAGCCACAACTGCAAAGTTCTTGCAAAACTTCCGATAGAAGCCTACCATGCCCAAGAAACTCATTAGTTGATTCTTGCTACTGGGTCTAGGAAAGTTCATTATTGCCTCTACCTTGGCATGAATGGGTTTAATTCCCCCTCTACCAACAACATGGCCTAAGTAAGTTACACATGCCTGACCAAACTCACTCTTGGCTAAATTGACAGTGAGCTGAGCTTGCCTGAGCCGCATCAAAAACTGCTGAATCCACTGCAGGTGCTGCTCCCAGGTATCACTAAAAATAACGATGTCGTCAATGTACCCTTCACATCCTTCTAGGCCAGCAAGAACTTGGTGGATCATTCTCTGAAATGTTGCTGGCGCATTCTTTAACCCGAAAGGCATCACTTTATACTGAAAGAAACCAGTAGGAGTCACGAATGCTGTTACTTCCTTTGCGCGAGGTGTTAAGGGAACCTGCCAATATCCCTTCAGAAGATCAAACTTGCTAACATACTCGGCACCACCAATCTTGTCTATGCAGTCCTCCACGCGGGGAATGGGGTATGAATCCGCTTTAGTGATCAGATTCACCTTGCGGAAATCAGTGCAAAATCTGTAACTTCCGTCCCCCTTCGGAACGAGCACGCAGGGAGAACTCCATTGACTCTGGCTTGGTTCTATAATATGGTTAGCCAACATGTACTCAATCTCCTGTCTCACCACTTCTAGCTTCAATGGGTTGACCAGATACGGGTGCTGCTTAATGGGACTAGCATCTCCAACATCTACATCATGAACTGCTAAGGTAGTCTGCTTCGGCACATCTGGAAATAAGTCCGCAAACTCCAAGAGCAGGGAAGAAAGTTGAGTCTGCTTGGAAGCTGTAAGGTGCTGCATCTTCACTTCTAATTTGGCTAAAACACCAGAGTTCTTCAGCTTGACGCTATCTCCTGTCATGTCGTTACCCAGAGGGAAATCTTCCCTTTCTGTTGGCTTCTCAACAGCTACCATCAAAGTTGGGTGAACGTCTTGGCTCTGTGTTGGAGCCTTCTCCCAGTACGGTTTCAACATATTGACATGACAAAGGCGACGAGTCTTACGTCTGTCAGGGGTACTGATGACATAATCAACATCATTCACTTTCTTCAATATCAAATAAGGACCAGAATACCTGGCCTGAAGTGTGTGATTCTTAAGTGGCAACAATACCAGAACTTTGTCGCCTACATTGAAAGTGCGTAATTTTGCTTTCTTGTCATACCAGCACTTCATCTTGGTTTGGGCAGATTTCAAGTTCTTCTGAGTGAGTTCGCCAGCAGCTGCAAGCCTGGTACGGAGGGCCGAAACCTGATCCAGCAGGTTTGTGGGAGGTTCTTCTGTAAGCCAGCCTTCCTTCAATAGCTTTAAAGGGCCACGGACTGTCCGGCCAAAAACTAATTCAAAAGGACTGAAGCCCAATGATTCCTGGACAGCTTCTCGCACGGCAAAAAGTAACAAGTGAATCCCCTGGTCCCATTGCTTCTCAAATTGAGAACAGTACGCGCGAATCATAGTTTTCAGAGTCTGATGAAAGCGTTCAAGTGCTCCTTGGGTCTCAGGGTGATAAGCAGAGGATTTGCATTGCTTAATCCATAATTGGTGTGTAACCTGTTACATGAGACTAGACATAAAATTGGAGCCTTGATCAGACTGTATCAGGGAAGGTAGGCCAACAAGGGTGAAAAACTTGACAAGAGACTCAGCTATTCGGGGTGCCTTAATGTTACAAAGAGGGATAGCCTCTGGAAAGCGTGTAAATCTGCACATAATTGTGAGCAAATACTGGTTACCTGACTTAGTCTTTGGTAAAGGACCAACACAATCAACAATGACCTGACTGAAAGGCTCACTACACACTGGGATGGGTTTAAGAGGTGCCACTGGAATCGTTTGATTAGGTTTACCAACCTTCTGACATACATGACAACACTTACAAAATTCGGAGACGTCCTTCCTTAGATGTGGCCAATAGAAATGGGTGAGAATTCTGGAGTACGTCTTGTTGACGCCCAGATGGCCTGCCATGGGTGACTCGTGAGCTAAACTTAGCACTTCTCCTCGGTACTTTCTGGGTACAATTATCTGGTGGACAACCTGCCATTCCTCATCAGCAGGGGCATCTCTTGGTCGCCACTTCCTCATCAGTACGCCAGATTTAAGGTAGAAACATTGTGCTTGACGACCAGCCTCTTCCTCACTAACAGCAAACTGCGCCAACTGGTTAACCTCTTGATCACTCTCCTGATCAGCAATGAGTTGCCTACTAGATACAGGAAGGTTACCTGCATCTTGTACTGTTCCGCGATCATCATCAGTCTGGTCACCTCGATCCTGCAGTACTGACTGACTCTCTACAGCCTGGTCAAGTACATCTTGCGCTATTGACAGGTTGTCTTCAGCCTGGTCATCTCCCTCGTCACTTCCAGTATCCGGCTGGTTGGTAGGTGCACAATTCTGTTGTGCCTGAGCACGTCGCGCTGCTGTTCTTGTCACCACACAAGCTGGGAAAGTGTCCGAAACCCCATCAGTAGTAGGTCTTGAACACAGTATTTGCTCAATGTTGCTAATAACTTGCAAGTCAGGTTGAACCTTGCCGCTTCCCATGTTTTGCCGTTGTCGGATCAGACTTCTGCTGGTGCAAGTGTGCTCATCCAAGGAGTAGGCCTGGATGTAATGAGAGTACCACTTCATCAGATACACCTTCAGTCGGATTTGGTATCTGGCCCCGTAGTAGTAGGAGTCAGACCTAGCTTACCAGTGAAAGGTGTGTCTCTAATCCTGGGCAACGATCTGGCCGGTCTGATGCCTGCTGGAGACTGTCTGCCTTTTGCTCATCGATGTAGGTTTTGATACTATTGGGCAAACAACTCTTAAACTCTTCTACAAGTATGAGCTGGTGAAGCTTCTCAAAATCTTTTACTACTTCTTTAGAAGCACACCAACGATCAAACAAGGCTTCCTTGTCCCTGGCAAACTCCCTGTATGTTTGTTTGTCCTGCTTCCGACAATTCCGAAAATTCTGACGGTAGGCTTCGGGAACGAGCTCATACGCCTTCAAAATAGCCTGCTTGACATTGTCATACTGCCCACTCTGTTCCACACTCATAGCTGAATACACCTCCCTGCCCTTTCCAATAAGCACACTCTGGAGCAAAACCATCCACACATTCTTCGGCCACACCAGACTAGTGGCCACTTTCTCAAAGTGCAGAAAGTACTTGTCTACCTCCTTCTCTTGAAATGGTGGGACAAAGCGGATGTGCTTGCTCACATCAAAGGGTAATGGAGGTCCAGGGGAAGGTGTTGAAGGAGCTACTGTTGCTGCCTCTAATTCTCTCAACTTCAGTTGCAGTGACATTTCCTTCTCACGTACTTCCAACTCGCGAAGCTTCACTCTAGCCTCTCGTTCCCGTTCACGGTCTTGAAGCTCTAGACGCTTCAACTCTACGACACTGGGGTCTACAACTGGGGATTGAGATTCATCGATCTCCTCTTCGGAAACTAGCTCTTCATCTACTAAATGTTGAGTGACTAACCGACAGAGTTCGTTCTTTCTAGTAGACGAAGTGAACGTTAAGTTAATGTAGCTGAGACTTCTTCAGCGACTTTACCACTTGAAGCGAAGGATCGCTAAGAAACGAGTCAACATTGAAATCTGACATGGAGCGAAAGTCGACGATAGAACCCTACGAAAACAAACTGGACCGCAACAAACCAACAGGATGACAAAAGAATACCTTTACAGGTGCCTGTAAACCCGGCACCAAGGACTTTTAGAGGTGGGTTAAGAAAAAAATGGCGGACGCCTTGGAAGAATCCGCTCTGAACAACGACGATATCGGCTTTTTACCGTAGGCAAAGGTTGCAAAGGTTCCAATATAAAATTCTTTTGTCGATAGGTAGGGTTGAAAGGTAGAACATCGACGTATCGTCTCCCGGACAAGCCCCCAAGTTTGTTACGGTACTGACAATGATTCAACTCTAAATAATGCCTGATCGCCCTCTGGGGCGCGCACTTAAATATTATTATTCTCATCACACTCTGGAAGATGAACAAGTAGCTGAACAGCCTATTTCCTGTTTCTGACAGGCTGTTTTGTGGTATGGTGCCTTCAATTATCATCCTTGTCCATTATGTATGTAGTCTAGCTATCTTTTGTCCACCCCCTTGAGGAGCAACGCTCTACAAGGATAAACTCGCTTCATCGATACATGTAGCTACCAGGACTGGTGAGTTAAAACATTAAAATACCTTTTTCTATGAATCAGCACTGCAAACATGGAAAATTTTCCAAAATTAGCATCCCTGTTGTGAAATAATAGTGCAAATGTGGTGGCGTGTCAATGATTTATAGTGTACTGTCAAAATTATGCATTTAATTATTTTCTGCCTCATTGTTGTATTATTGTGCTTCTATCATACAGTACAGTGGGTCCTCAGTTATCCAAACAGCTTTGTTGTTATAGTTAGCCAAAAGTGTTCAGATAAGTGGAATTGTTTGGATAACTGAAGCAAGTGAAATTGTTCAAATGTTCACTGTGTTGCATTAAAATTATGATAACACATTTACTTAATCAACTATTAATTATTTAGATTAATGATTATGATGTGTGTTGTGTATGTACAGCCACCACCTCAGCAATACCAGTCCACTTTGTAACATCTAGTAGGGCTGGTGAGCGCCGTCTTGCGGGTACGTTCAATATTACTTTAGTAATTTTACAAGTATTGTTTGACCTATGCAAGTACAATTACATATGCATGGATTATTATATTTGTATTTATCATAACAGACTGCTTCATGTCGACTAGACAGCTGCATAGAACACCACCTGGTACGTTTATTTACTCTTGTTAGTATGTACACAAAAGTAGGAATTTTCAACTAAAGTAGGGACCTGGAACTTTGATTTTTAAAAAAGTACCCAAGCTGGAGTGGTGCACGATATTGAATCACAGTAAGAAGTGTTATTTCCCTACTGTGCTCAATAAATGCACAGTGGAGATATAACACTTCTTATTGTTTTACTGCTTTTTTCAGTACTTTTTATCAATGTACTATGGTTTCTACCAAGAGTTAATAATAAGAGAGGAGAGTGTCTAATGCTGTATAGTGCTGTAATAGATGATTGTACAGAAGTCAAATGGCTTCATTTCCGTGTATCGTATAGGCTTCTAGTATTTGTTCGTTTCCTTACCGCAATTAGTTTAGCCACACCGTGATGAATCCTTGAGAATATTTGAAGACTGAACTAAAGACTGAGCTGTATGTACAGGGAACAGTGCTCCTTCTATTGAAGAATGCTCAAAGGTAGGGTAACATGGCGACGCAGTGAAAATCCAAAGTGATACTCCACTTTTGGTTCAGTGTTTATTGGTTCTCAGACGCTCTCCCCCAGAGTTATCTTCGAGGTTAACAACCACACTTCTTTACGCAACAGAGCAATGCTCTTCGTGGTGAACTGGAACATCCGAGTTGAACACACGCCCTTGTGTCTGGGATAGCCTTTGTGGTTAAATGCGATAGTATACTAGCCAGTCTGTACGTTACGTGGAAAAGAAGCCGTTTAACTTCTGCGCAATCATCTATTACAAGACCATACAGCATTAGACACTCTCCTCTCTTATTATTAACTCTTGTTTCTACTTTAGTTGAAAATTCCTATTTTTGTGTACTTGTTTATTAACTTTTTTTGTAAAATAGAATTATTGTGACTGGTGAACCCATGCTTACTCATCAAAAGAAAAGTGTTGCGTGTCCTTGCTACCAATTATTGTCAGAAAAGTGAAGCATCTATTACGCTTCGCTGTCAGCCATGTTCAACCTGTTACACAGCATTAAAAATCAAGAACTGTTAGAAAAGCACCTCTGCAAATCAATGGAAAAAAATACTAATCATCCTTTGTGCGCCTCATTCATCTTTGCTGGCAGCGAAAAGTATAGATTTGGCAGTAGCACTTGATGGCTTTCCTTTGTAATAGAAATCATCCGACATGAGATATATGAAGATGACATTACATGTACTGTGGTATGCCAAAATGCACCTCTCGAGCCGAAGCAATGTCGAACAATGAAAGTTACATTTGTCTGAAGGCATTGGTCAGTTACTCAGTCAGTCAGTCACTCGGTCAGTAGAAAATCCATTTAATATCTATTCTTAAATTCTGTAGCAACTAGTTGAAAGTATTTTGGGTTAATCTGAAAGCTTGTTTGGGCTTAGTTTTACCTAACCAATACTGCCTCACTGTCGTCAGGGAAAGTTGAGGCTGGCTTTTGGATGATGTTTTTCATGGGTCATGCCTACTTCTTTGTGGCCCCTACCATACAGTACGATATACTATACAGTACTATCATACTGTATGATATCCATTTTTATTGCACAAGCATTATCACCAAATTTTTAAGGCTTTTTGACAATTTGGGATATGTACCATTGTAGTGTAGACAGCATTACAAAACATTCCTTTTAATATTCTATGTCAATTTGCCATTGCACAATGTAATGTCTATATGTGGAAGGTTTGGATTTTTCTGGCCACTAAAATCACCCTACAACCGGTCTCATGCACCTTCATGGTGCCTTAGCAGTATTGGTTCGGTATAACCATAGATATACGACTCCGGTGTCACACACCCAGTATATCACCTGTACAATTGATGTCACTCTTTACTGTAGACTATCAGTGTAGGTTTAGCAGAATATGAAAGTTCTCTAAGGTTGAGCGATACAGGTTGCTTTGGTGGAAGTCATTGAATCGCCTTTCCCACAAAAGAACTCATCATATCGTGCCATTTGGTATTGCTTTGTACACCAAGATATGTTTCTGTTCCTATAGCAGCTGTGTACACCTTCTGGTATCAATGATACGTGGCTTTTTAGTACCTCTTTATTGTCATTAGAGTTGAACAGTATGGTTTGTAAGCCACGCCTTTATTTTAAATGCTGCATATTTCCTTGGTTACAACTTAACTAGGTCTTTTGTGTTTCTGTTCTCCTAACTCTGCACAGCTGCTGTCTAGCGTAACCGTTTGTCTTTCAAGCTTTAATCTAATGCCAAATCTGTGGAACAAAGCTAGCAGGATGGTAGCACACTTCGCTCTTAGATTCTAAATCACTCTCGCAAAACCTTTAAAACTTTATTAGGGGCTAATTAAATTAGTATATGATACAAATTATGGAAACCGCCTGTAACATTCGAAACAAGCCTATTTCTGATGCACGACGCCATTTCCAATCCCTACTAGGAGTCGTATATCTATGACATAACCAAGCACAAAAGTACTTTCAGTATGACCTGAAATGTTTCCAATCAATTTTTAAAAGAATGACTCAGTGCATAGAACCTTTAGATAAACAAAACCATAATTTGATAACAGCTAAGGCTATGGGCTTGATTTTTCCACTCTTCGGTGTCACTTCACCCTGATTTGTGACTGAGTCTGAGAAAACTGGTTTTATTGCCTATTTAAATGTATTGAGAAATGCCAGTTTTAGGTATCTAGTGTGCTGTAGCTCGCCAATGGTTGAAGCTATGTATACCAAAGTTTCACACGTTTTACACCAATTCCTTACTTTCCAGAGCATCCACTGTGCAAGTAGCCAACAACTAAATTTCCAGCCATTTTAGATAGTTTTTGAACTGAGGTTGACTGTAGCAGAAGAGCAAAAAGGGAGAGAGGTGGGGGCCCGGCCGGAAGGCAAGAGGCTGTTCAATGAATTGAGAAAAGGAAGGCATAGGGATGAACTAGGTCAAGTTATGGGCCATTCAGGTCTCAAAACTGGCTAAAATAAAAGGAAATTCACAGCGAGGTATTTATTCAACACCACAGATCTATACAGCCATCCCCAGGCTGACCAGAGCTCCACTAAGGTCCTATACCACATGTACTGATCACCACTGGACTTGGGAAAAGCAGCCAGCAAAACCAGACCACTTACATCTAGCTGATTTTGATTGAAATTAGATAGTTTGTTCATGTAGCTCTGTGTTCTGAGTGAAAAATCGAATCTGCTGACATGGGTGATAAGATCGGTTTCCCAGGCTGGGCCACATTTATGGGTTTACTCAATGTAGCCACAATCCTTCTTGGTTTACTCCAGTGATCCCTTAATTTTATTTTATTTTATTTTACTTACATTTTAGAGCCCATTAAGGATAAACTTGCTCACTTAGCTTAGTAGTTGTCTATAGACTTTAATTTCTATTGAAGTCATCTACAAGATGTTATAGATACAAGCCATGCAATTACATAATGGTGTTCAAGCAGGCATGCAGTCAGCTGTTTACCACCATATACTAGCTCTTCAAACCAACTAAGTGATGTTTTCTGACTAGTGTAACTTTTTTATGGATGATACTAGGGGCTTGCTTTAATTGTCCTAAAATTTCTTTTTGCAAGGTGCATGCATGTTAACAGCTAGATAAGATAGTCAATGCCATCTGCTTGATGATTCAAGGATTTATAGCAGCTCAGCCAATGTCATCCTGCTACAAAGCTCACTTAGACTACTGTATCAGTGAATAATTAGCTGATGCTTGCATATTGTTTATGAAAACATGAAAGGTCACCTCATTGTTTGTGACAATTTGAACATATTGGTTAACAACAACAACAACAACAACAACAACAACTGAGCAATCCTTTGACATTACGAACTTTAGGGGAAAATTTTACCTTGCATCAATCAACTCCTCAGTTTGTTGTGAACCAACATGGCCATCTAGAGGTTACTACAGTAGCTACCACATATTATAATGTGATATATTATTTATAGGAGCCACCACTAGTGCAGACGGCAGGAGCCATGCACCTGATCCCACTGGTGAGTTAAATCTAATGTGTGTAGTAAATTGTATTATAATTTTTTGAACCACATTTATACAATCAGTAGCAACATACTTTTAAACTTGTGCCCAAAGCTAAGTTGTGTTCAGATTTCTTTTGTTATAGCCTTACTATTGTACTTATAATGTTAATTATTATTTATGTACTGTTTTACTATGTAGCCCCCACTGTGACATGTAGTGCCTTTGCCTATAATGTACTGTTAATATATTTTCACCATCATAGGATCGATGACGTCGTCATCAGGCAGTGGGATCCGTGGTATGTTTAAATGTTTTCTCTGTCCTGTATTTGTTGTGTGTACATGTACATGTGTTTGTGTATGCATGTGTGTGTGTCCTTCCTTATATGTGGATGTTTATATATAATGTGTTGTACTATGTTGTACTTTAAATGGGAAAAGTCCCAAAGTGTGCTATTATAACACTTTAGGTTATAGACATGTCAAAAGTTTGATCTGACAAGTGTGACTTATGATTTATTTGCGACTTCATGAATTTTGAAAAATCTCCCATATGTTTACATCATTGATTCATAGAAAAAATTAATGTTTTAACTCACCAGTCCTGTTTGATCCGCCTTGCATTAATACATTATTTACATCAACTATTAATCATTTAGATTAATGATCATGTATAGGAAACACATCGTGATGTGATCATGATGTGACTTGTGACAATTTGATCATGTTGGTTAACAACAACAACAACAACTGAGTAATCCTTTGACATTACAAATGTGACCAGATTTTACAGAACGCACATCAGGCAAAATCAAACTAACACCACCAGTGGATAGCTACACTATCGTACTACAAGTTTTGACCCTCAGCACTACTCAAACTACACGAGGCTGGTTTTAGTAGACGTCTTTTCTGGGTAGTGTGGAGTGCCCAAATGGCGGTTTCAGGCCTTGTGAAGGACCTGGCTTGGCAAGAATCAGTGGTGTACTGGTGGACAGCCTAATAATGTTGGCCAGACGTGTTCTCTGTAGATTTTGCTACATATCAGCCACTAAGGAGCCAGCACAGCCCTGTAATCTCGTGTCTGGACTCCAGTCGTGGTCTGCCTCCATTTTGAGGCCTATCTTTTGCCCTCCCCGCCACCTCCCAGCCTCCACCCCTTTGTGAGCACTCGTGATACTACTTCGCTCGTCCAACTGCTCAAATTTTCTATCTTATTTGGTGGGAAACTGTACAAGCAGCTACAAGTACTGGAAGTAGCTTGAAAGGTAACAGATTGATGCATCTTTTGTGTAAATTTCATACGCGTGCTTGCTATCCTTGGAGAGTTATGCTGGCTTCAATTCTTTAAAACTGTTTATCTCGAAACTTCTAATGTGCGATTTGGATCGTTTTTCCAAAATCCAGTCACAAATACTTTAGGGAAAAATTTTACCTTGCATCAATCAACTCAGTTTGTTGTGAACCAACATGGCTATCTAGAGGTTACTACAGTAGCTACTACATATTATAATGTGATATATTGTTTATAGGAGCCACCACTGGTGCAGACGGCAGGAGCCATGCACCTGATCCCACTGGTGAGTTAAATATAATGTGTGTAGTAGTTAATTGTATTATAATTTTTTGAACCACATTTATACAATCAGTAGCAACATACTTTTAAACTTGTGCCCAAAGCTAAGTTGTGTTCAGATTTCTTTTGTTATAGCCTTACTATTGTACTTATAATGTTAATTATTATTTATGTACTGTTTTACTATGTAGCCCCCACCGTGACAGGTGGTAAGTTGATAAACTTTGCCTGTAATTTACTGTAAATATATTTTCACCATCATAGGATCGATGACGTCGTCATCAGGCAGTGGGATCCGTGGTATGTTTAAATGTTTTCTCTGTCCTGTATTTGTTGTGTGTACATGTACATGTGTTTGTGTATGCACGTGTGTGTCCTTCCTTATATGTGGATGTTTATATATAATGTGTTGTACTATGTTGTACTTTAAATGGGAAAAGTCCCAAAGTGTGCTATTATAACACTTTAGGTTATAGACATGTCAAAAGTTTGATCTGACAAGTGTGACTTATGATTTATTTGCGACTTCATGAATTTTGAAAAATCTCCCATATGTTTACATCATTGATTCATAGAAAAATTAATGTTTTAACTCACCAGTCCTGTTTGATCCGCCTTGCATTAATACATTATTTACATCAACTATTAATCATTTAGATTAATGATCATGATGTGTTTCCTATAGGTATACCAATGATTCAAGCAGCCAGGTTCATTTATACTGGTGGGAGCCGTTTGGCAGGTACGTTTAGTATTACTTTTTTATATAGTAGTTGCACAATGAGTACTGCATTGGGTAAAAAGCTGTTCATATGGGTAGAAAAGACTATTAATGACTTGGTCAAAGGGTGATTTCCCTATTACAATCTCTTGTGAATCTTCAGGCCTGAATTAGGTGTCGTTATAATTACATGTACTACAAAGGTGGCCTTAATGGTAGCTATAAGCCATGCAAAAGATACTTGTTTATGTGGAGCAGTAATTTTATATTGGCCTTTGCAAGTACAATTACATATTATATTGTACTTTGCGTGGGAGGATCAAAGCAATGCCGCATATCGTATTGTCCATATGGTACTAATCAACTGCATAACTGTACTGTATGAGTCATACAGTACAGTTATGCAACTAATTGGGCAAATACAGCACACTTTGGCAAATACAGTACAGCTATGCAGAGAATTTATTTAAGGAATTTTATGTAAACAACACACTGTAAATCGCAAAAACCAGGCAAACTAATCCTATGAGTTCGTTCTATGGCTAGGAATAGATTGTATAAACACTTACTGATCGTCTGATCATGAAGCTTTTTAAACACTAAGATCACGTGCATGATGTTGTAAATTACTAAAACTAGCCAAATTAATCCTATTAGTTTGTTCTACAGCTAAAATTTCAGCTGTTTGAGTACTAGAGAAAGTCACTCCAAGCCAGATGACTAGGAAGTACAACATAGCAGTTAAAGCACCGCCTAAACTTGTGTGCAAGAAAAATACAACACTTGGGGGTGCAAATACAGCACTTGGGGGTGCAAATACAGCACGAGGCGAAGCCGAGTGCTGTATTAGTCTCTCAACTAGCCCTCTCGTGCTGTAATTTCCATACACTTATGTGGCGGTTCTTTGACTATAAGTATCAATCTTTGTATTTGTATTTTTCATGACAGATTGCTTTATCTCACAACACGAGCTGCAAAGGACACCTGTTACAGGTATGTTAGTATGTATATACAATTATGCAATATCCGTTAGTACTAGTATGTATGTAACAGTTGTATCATGTACCCGAGTGATCTGCCTGATGGCCCTTGAGCTTGGGTGTACATATTAGGCAAATCACGAGGGGACGTGATACAACTGATATGTACCATGCCAATGCAGGCGCCTGCAGGCGACCCAAACCAATATGAAACCATTAGACCAACTTGTGAAATTGTATTATGGGACAGCAGAAGCTAACGTTGTGACTACATTTGTTAACATGAGGGGAAAAGTCATATATAACAGTATCACCAAAATTTTCAATTAAGCGATTTTACAAGTATTTTAAACTCACTGCATGATTTTACAGATTACTACATTTACTAGGGGTAAGCTTTGCTGTAGAGTGTTTATCTCGTGTTACTTGAAAAGTGGGCCTCTCTGTATTCAAAATGTGGCAAATCACTTATGAATATGCTAAAGTACTAGTTCTCACCTTAAACCAACGTTTTTCAACTCATAGGATGGCAAGTGTAACAAATCGCTTCCATTTGAGTGCTGTAGGATGCAAAATCAAAGCATAGTTTTCATCACATGACCAATAATAAATTCCTACAATTAATTTCGGCTTGAGTTCACAAAGAATTTGGTGGTACTGCTCAAGGCCATGGTACATGTAAAATATACCATCGCCAGCCATGGTTTACAAGAGATGTATCCTGAAATTTGCCTTTGAAGGTAGGTGGCTTCATGGTACATAGCAATGATAAGAGTTGTACACACTAGTTTAACAATAGCCTTTTGTGCTTCAATATATCATTGTTTTTACATATGTCTAGGTGTTGCAACAACCGTTCCAACAACCTATGCTGATGCAGTGAGAGGCATATCCGGTAAGTATACATGTATTGTTATAAATTTATTGATTACATGTGAAATATATGAGTACATACACCCCTGCACAGGGAGTGTATAAGACTAATCATGCATGCATACATTGTACAGGAGTATAATCATATAATATTTACAAGGTATACTGTATACCTGTAGTACTAAAATAGTAGGAATTGCAAAGATTTATGTTTCTCTCCCCACAAAAAAAAGAAAAGGAGCCAACTTCATGGCATGTAGAGCATATCCAGCTAAGGTGGTTTCCAGACTGTGTAGTGAGTGCAGGTTTGTATAGGGATGCCACGATAGTCGTGACATACAGCATGTCATGACATAAAGTTCCATGGTGTGATAGGACATTGGCTTCTTTATTTTGTGGCACAATTGTCTCCTAATAATACACACTTTTCCATTCATTTTGATCAAATTTGATGCAATAAATATGAGGAAATTTGACATAAATATGAGCAATTGTTGGTTGTTGATGTCATATCATACTTAATATTACTGATGTTTAAATTCATATTTTTGCATGTTTAATAAAAATAAATTATATAAGTAACAGCTTCAGTTTTGAAACTTAAGAAATGCTTATGTCGTGACATACGACATGTGACATAAACATTTCTATGTCATGGCATCCCTAGTGTGTAGCCGGGGCATCCACAGCAGTTAAGATAGTAAAATTTGAGAGGGTTCTGGAACTGGCACAGTATCATGAATTGAATACAATAAATCCAAACACATCTCAATGAGATATTTTATAGATGTAGTTGTAACATGGGAACGACTGATTTGCTTGATACGTGTGCCCAAATCCCAAGGGCTGTGGGTATACATATCAGGCAAATCAGGAGTGTCCATGATTCAGCTATCATGAACCACGATAGTGGGTTCATAATAGGAATCGCAGAAGAATTTTGGAAATCCTAATAGAGCAGTCACCTAAAACCAGCCTTAGAAAGCAGACTCGGGCATAAAACAACACTCAGATGGCTTATTATCAAACACTGAACTCAGACAAATGGTGATATAGCAGTAAAAATGGCCTAGACGAAATTTGGAGACATTCAAAAATTGCGAATTTTACGTGAATTGTTCATATTATTATTCATAATATTATTATTATTATTCCTAGGACCGTGTCACATACAACCAAGTACATACCCCAACACGACAGCCCCCCGGTGAGGCTATTAGGTGGTGAAGGCACGATCCCCAAATCATTTCAATACGTATGTCACAGTAGTGACAGATATAACACAATAGTGGCATCGTAACTAAAGGCCACCAGTAGCTAAGTGCCAGTACATCATTGGTGTGGTAATGGCACAGTGATGTGTACACAGTATATGTATACATAACATACAGGAGAGTACTATACATTATTGCAGTATTGTATGCAGCAATGCATTATAGGCAACATCACCAGATCAGTAAAAATTATTAGCCAATATACAGCACAGTATATCAAAATCAACTAGAGCTACATAGGGTTCATCAGTGGTATAGCAATGGCACAGTGATGGGTGACACACTATAATTATGCATACACAACTTGCAGGAGATAGCTACACAATACTGTAGGAGTATGCAAGCCAGATGAACCAGATAAAGGAAGACAGCCAAGACAGCCATAACCTAGTAGCTAAGCCAGGTGAAGGCAAAAAGGATTAAAGGGACAATGTGCTGTTTACAACATCTGATTATTTTGGGGCCCAATAAAATCATGTGATGCTTGTACTTTACCACCTGCAACATGAACTTGACAAGATAACAATGCAACCAGCTGGTCTTGGACAAGGGTTGAGTGGCTTAGCTTCCACACATCAAAACATAATAGGCATGTAAACAGCTCATTGCCCCTTTAAGCATGTAGTTAATTGCCTGACACCAACACAAAGGAAGTTTGCCATGCCAGCTGCACAAGACAAGATTGTTTACTTGTATTTCATACTGTAAAGAACATGGCATGAGTTTTAATGTTTTCTTGTATTGTTAATTAATTAGCTAAATATTTTATGTGACTGGCAGCTGGCATAAAGACTTGAGATGTTACAAACAGAAAAACTTACTTGTAATCTTCTTGTTTATGTGTAAAGTGGCCTCACCCTCTCCTGAAATCGTTTCATAGACATTCGCTAATCTTCTCCTTCGGCATTCTGTAATTGTGACTGTCTCTGGGAAAACCGGTCTTATCGCCCATTTAAAAGTATCCAGAAACGTCGGTTTTAAATATTCTGTGTGTTGTAGCTGGCCAATGGTGGTAGCTACGCATACCAAATTTTCACACGTTTCACAACAACTTCTTACCTTCCTGATCATCCACTGAAGAAGTAGTCAACAGCTAAGTTTCCCGCCATTTTAGATAGTTTTTAAACCGAGGTTGTCTGTATCAGGCGAGCTCCAGAAGGGTGGGAGGCGGGGGGCCCTGGAAGGCGGGCAAGATGGTGTTCAAAAATTGAAAAGAGACGTGCTGGGATGAATTAGGCCAAGTTATAGGCCATTCAGGGCTCATAACTGGCTAAAATGAAAGGAAATTTACAGCACAGGTCATTGTCCAACACCACAGAGCTGTACAGCCACACACAGCCATCTCTTGGTTGGCCAGGGCTCCATCAAGACCCCAGACCACTCGTACGGCTCGCCACTGTGCTCTAGAAAAGCAGCCAGCAAAAGCAGACCACTTTACTCTGGTCGACTGTGGCAGTGAAACTAGATAGTGCATTCATTAAGCTTTGTGTTTGTGTGAAAAAATCAAACTTCCTGTCTTGGGCGATAAGAACGGTTTTCGTAGATCCAGTCACAATTAAGCAAGGGTGTAGTACTGGGCGTTATATAGAATTACACGTATAGTCAAGTCATCAGCACGAACAGGTGCAATAATTATATGTTTGTGCCTTCATTCACAGGCGAATCAATCCCCAGATAGTTCATGTCTCTAGGCCTCGTAGTTTTCTCAAACATTAATTATTTATTTATTTAGGACGTAATTTTAACCGCGTTTCATATTATTCTTAGTACTTGGTTGTATAATTATTTTGTTTCACTCGTGTACAGCCCAAGGCTTTCATTTTTCGCGATAAAAACTACACAGCCTTACTCACTGAGTCCTTCCGTGTGTCCATGACCCATTAATTAACCCCTGTACTCCACAGATCGCTAACCGGCCTCCATCTCGATAAATTTCTAAGTTCTTTGCCATTGCCTGCTGTTCCATATACGGAAGAAGCCGTAGAAGAACAAAATTACAGGATCTTGTGTGCTCTGGGATGCATATTGTTCAACTACCGTACGGAGGGAAATTTTGGAGGGGGAAAAATTTGGCGAATCAAGCAAAATATCACTGTTGGCGAAATAAAATTTAATTTGGCGAATTGTTAGCAAAGCGCACGCCCTATTTAATTAATTAGATTACTAATTGCTGTGCCTGGCCCTGAAGCGAGAACTGGCAGAGTGCCACACCTCTCAGCGGCGCCTGGAGTCAGCTACCAACTAAAAGGTAATACTCGAGGTAATACTATATAGACAGTAGATCTACACCCTCTGGAATAGTGAATATCGTACTTAATATGGTATAGGACTCGCTTGTCACGCCCATTTGGAGTTTTGTTACATCACATATGCTTTTAATTATTGAAAATATCTTTGTGTCATTTCGAGGTGAAGTTTGAGGATACCACGTGTACAGTAGCTAGCTACCTAGTGAGGTAGTTGAGGTAGGCTTGGCTTCATGCCTGGTCCACTATCCCTTGGTCGAGTAGAAAATTGATTAGTTTGAGGCTTGGTTTGCTATTTTCTTCGCCACAAAAATATTTGGATGGAAAAAATTTGGCGAATTCATGGTCATACGCCAAATTCGCCAAATTTTAACGGCGCCAAAGTTTCCCTCCATACGGTATAGTCTTTATAATGTTAATTGATGTCAGATCGAAGTTGTGCAGCACTCTTTTACCTTACAAGGTTGCCATAATAGGGTCTCTAGTGAGCTTCCCGTCTTCGCTATGAGAAGCCGTTCAAGTATGCATGCAAGGCATCCAGTTTATTCTTCTTCCTGGCCATCACAGTGAGTGCTTTGTTTGTCCTTTATAGGTGGAAGATAAATGGTAGTGCTGATATCATGGCTACTTTTCACACGCAAAAAAGGTTGGGTGGGGTATTTATTACAACCCTACCACTTAAAAATATTTTGTGGTCTAACCACATATCATCAACAACCCTCCCATATGGTACCGTATAGCCTAAATATTTTGAGGGGGAAAATTTTCGATGATTTCGCGGTTTTGGGGGTTATCAGCAAAAATTTTAGCCTTGAAATATTTAGACCTCCATATAGTCTAATACATTTTGGGAGCATTTGCAAATCCATGAAAATTTTATTCTTAGCAACACTGCTCAACCTCGAAATATTTGCCCCTTGAAATATTTAGGCTATATATACAGTATCCATGTCAAACAACTTACAGTGTGCTTATGTCACTGTAACTAGCTACCGTGTACTTATTCTAGCACATTCTCCGATCAGCTAGTGACATTGACAGTTGCAAACATTTAGCTATGACCACATGCTAACCAGACTTTGCTTACTATACCTATGGTGTTCCACTTTTTGACACACTGTTGTTAGCAGGCTACACCTAGGCTTTCCAGGGCTAGAGCCCAGTCTACGTCCCTGCAATTGGAACTCAATATGCCAGTTTAAAGTACTCCTGCATGCATGGGTAATGACTGCCAAATCCCTGGTAATCATGCATGTAAGACTGGCTATGCCACTGGCCACTAGTAGTGACGTGATTTGTACATGCAGACACCGGCATAGGAAGACTTTTCGGCCAAGCCTAGCCATCTCCTATTTAGCTTGATTAATACCAACTCACATGGTTGCTGCTGCATTCAGCGTTGTTCACACATGCATTTATACAAAAGTGTTGTAAAGCGTCATCGCTACAATAATAGCACTACAGCTACAATGTATAGCTATCTCTTCACTACCTATTCTGCTAGACAACTCTACACCTATAATGCAGGTGCTTGATGTATGTATTGTTATATGACGTGAAAATTTATCTTCTTTTGAAAAAAAAATTGAATTCTACAGGAATTATAACGCTAACAGTTACCATTCTTAAAACTTGTATCACAGAGTTTCATTCTTGTCCTTTTGTTAGAATAAACACCTAAGACATCTTGTTCTTCTTCAAGTCTCCTGTGCTGTCATCAACACTGTCTCCTGTATGATAGGTGCACAATCAGTAATTCTTCTGACAGGTAGATAGCTCATATAGCAGTGTGTTTTCAGCAATGGCACCAAGTGTGACGATGATGGCTCAAACACTGAGTGTAGACTAGAAATTAATGTATCATGCCTTATATTTTGTGTATGTAAAAATCAGGATGAAAATATAGTCTTTATCATAGATTACAAAATTAATATTGTATTGAGATATCTAATGAGTCAGCCTTTTAAACTAAGGAATCTCTGTTAGCTTACTACAATATAATGTGTCAGTTAACTTATAATCCGTAAATGGATTTGGAATAAAGTACACAAACTAGACATATTAAAAATTTTGCTGGGATGGTAATGTAAACCACAAATCCCTATTTTGACTCCCTATAAATACAAAATTAATAATGCATTAAGATATCTAGTTATTAGTGTTGCACCGATAATCAGTTGAATTATCGGTAACAGCCGATATTAGCTAATTTTACAAAAAAAGTATTGGTATCGGCTACGAAGCAGAAATAATTTGCCAATTAACCCACAATCAATCGTTAAATTTACGGCAATGAATAGGTGAAAGTAAAGAAGGTGGTGAATGTAGCAGTAAGTGGTTTGCTGTAACTGGTTTGTAACTGTTTTGGCTTGTTTGTTTGCACAGGTATGGTTGCAAGGCTATAGTAGGCTGTGTATATTTATCGGCCGCCCATGCAATTAGTTGATCACTCTTCACAAAGGGTCTGCAGTCCCACTAAAAACACTGTTTGATAAGCTGGCTTAACTGTTTTATAACTACTTGGCTTCCTTTTCCATGAAAGGAGATAGCAGCAAAACTGTAGAAAACATTGTAAAAGTTGGCTTCCCACGCAATTAATTACATTATCATTACAAATGCAGTTTATACACATAAACTTTAGGTGATTTTCTGCTCCTCCTCCACTGTTCTGAAGAATTGAAGAATATCGGTAAATATCGGCATATTGGTTACAGGAATAGGCAAATAATCGGTATCAGTAAATGCGAAAAAATGCATATCGGTGTAACACTACTAGTTATTGAGTTAACCTTTTTAACTGGCTTTTGCAATTGAATTCGTCCTGTTTGCAATTGAATTCGTCCCGTTTGCAATTGAATTCGTCGGTTTTGCAATTGAATTCGTCCCGTTTGCAATTGAATTCGTCGGTTTTGCAATTGAATTCGTCGGTTTTGCAGTTAAATTCGTCCGTAACAAGAATGGCAGCTGGAACAAACATGAAAACATGATGTCACAGCTGCTACAAGAACTTGTTCAAGTACAACAGTAGTAAACAACTCTTTATAAGGCAATAATTCTTCCTCTACAGCCTCTCCAGCAACATTCCAAACTCTACTACGTCACTCGCGAGCAAGCTAATTAACTTGTCAGACAGCCATCAGCTTCGCGCACTACCAGCTTCAATTACCTTCTAGTGTCTCAAGTGTAACTCTCCAAGGCATAAATAGTTCATCTCTTAATGAACGAATTGGTTTCTTGGAGCCGTTTTGTTTATGACGAAATGTAATGCAAACGCGACGAATTCTATTGCAAAACTGACTAATTCAACTGCAAAACCGACAAATTCAATTGCAAACGGGACGAATTCAATTGCAAACGGGACGAATTCAATTGCAAAGGCAACGAATTCAACTGCAAAAACCTGTAAAAGAGCAGAGTCAAAATAGGGATTTGTGGTTTACATTACCACCCCAGCAATCCCTTCTTGTTTCGTGGCTTTTTTCAGTGATCCCTATTTCTTATTTTAAATTTTTAATATGTCTAGTTATATAACACTTAAATTCAGACTGATAGCCTTTATGCCAATATGAGTGTAACCACTGGATTGTTTTATCTGCATGTCTGAAAGATTCCATTATGGTTAGGTGGCAAGTAACATTGTAGCTAGGATTGTTATAACAAACACATGAGTCCTATAGATATCATGGAAAAGTCAAGTAGGGCAAATTTCAGGGAATTTACAAGTGTTTTAATGCTTTCATGTTGTTTAAAGGCCAATCACAATGCGTATATACTAAAGATCTAAAGGGGTAAGCTTTGTTAAAGTGGTTAACTCGTGTCATCCGTATTGTGGGTGTGTCTGTATTCAAAAACATGTGGAAATGCTTGTGAATGCACTGAAATCACTTTTAAGTAATGTTTCCCAACTTGTAATATGACAAGGATACTGAAAGACCTTCATTTGAGTGCTTCCTGTGGCAACACTTCAATTTGTGGTAAAAGTCATGAGAGCATTAATTTATTCCCACAATTGATTTCAGTCTGAGCTTGTACAAAGTGAACAGAGGGCAGTACCATTACCTCATCCACATCAGGACCATACTTGTTTTGATGAAGTGGCTTGCTCTTTAGAACTGCAACCACTTTCTGGGATACATGTTGATGTACACTGGTTTAGCTACATTTAGATGTCTCCGGTATCCTCTGGAATTCTTTTGATCTGAGATATCTACATTTACCTGTGGATAACTAGTGTGTGACTAATGAAGTACTGTATGACACACAGAGGATCTTATATTTGAATTGTATTTACAGTATATATATCTTACTGTACATAGGTCGTAGTCCACCACCAATCCCATCGTTAATGACCGGTGCCTCTAGTGGTAAGTGTATGTATCACTTGACGGGTACATGCAATATAATATTTTGTGATTGTAAAGTAAAACATCTTATAAATTTTATGCGTGATTTATGTATGTTTTTTATTTATCCCAACCGATGAACCGACTGTGCCCAGTATGTTGGTGCCATGCAATATAGCTGTATACACACAGTTATATGCATTTTCTACCTAACCAGAAGCCTTGGTTCTAGTGGTTCCCCTGCTGTTGGAATGGGGGCATTTCGAACCTCTAGCATTACCGAATTATGTATGTATGTTTCAGATGGCTTGGTCTCGCACACTGTGTGTCAATGGGGTATGCCTTCTCAAACAGGTAAACTGTAGCTTTCATGCACCTCTATTGCATAACAAAATTCCACCGTCATACCCATAACTCAGCCCTTTTCTTAGCTTGAGCATGTATCACAAAATTGATCAATTTCATCAGGAGAAATTGAAGAAGGATAACGTAATACATGAGGTGACTATTACCAAGAGTATATAATAGAGCCAAGAGTGTCGAACGGTGTATTAATGATTGCGTAAAGTGACACGGATATTTCAGTAATTGTTTGTTTACGCGAAATGGTAATTTGAACTCAACGGGTCTTTGTATGCTAGTTTTCCATGTTATTCAACCAAGAGTTATTATACAAGGAAAGTGTAGAAGGACCCAAGATAACCCCAGCTCACTAAAACAACGATTGCACAAACGAGCATGTTGCCAGGCCTTCAGGGATCAGCTTGGCAGTGCCAGAACTTTGACATTAGCCAATTCCCTTTTATGCTGTCATGTTTAATACAGCTACCCATAGTGGCAATAGAAATTGTGTTACTATATGCAGTCATTAATCACAGGGTATTACATCCATTCGATACTCTTGGTTACCATTATATACTCTTGCTATTACTCACTGTCATTTTTGAAGCAGAACAACTAACCATCACTTAAGCTTGTAAATACTGTAGGACCACAACGAATGTCAAGTTTAGCATCCAGATATTTGGACGTCTTAACCAAACTATGCCAAAGTGCTAGAATTCAGCCACATACGTACATGGCCACTTTCTCTCTGAAATATATGCAAAGTGGTTGTCCTGATAATCAATTTTAAATGGCAAAGCAGTCCATCTCGTAGAAGAATAGCTGCATGGTCACCAACACCATTTCAACTGTAAACACTTATGATTAACAAATAAACGTAAAATTGGATAAATCGAATAATACAGTACTTGTTGCAGCCCTACTTGTACAGTAGTTTAACTCTGTGGGTAATTAAAACTTCCATTTTAAAACAAGTACCAATTAAGCTTTTATGCATGCTTTGTGCTTTTCATTCAGTAGTTCTGCTGACCGCAAGTGCAATTGCTCCATCAACATTGCCTGATATGTTGGTTTTATGAAATGTACAGTAGATATATTTGTAAAATTGATATTTTTATTAATTTAGTCCCATTATATATACGTATACCTGTATACTAAGAACAAGTTTAATATTTTGCTGGCCAGAATCCCAAGTGTTAGCATCAAGTTTGGGAAGCAGTTTGACATCTCCTAGTCAAAGATTGTTCTCTTCAGCCAACTACCTTACTGATTTGGTAACCTGTAAATTATTAAATATGTTCTTGGACCTCATTATTTTGTACACTGTAGTTTGTGCCATGTTTCTGTTTGATTTACATAATTTTGATGTTTCACGAAATCTTTCCCTTTCAGTAATTTCATAGAATAGGCATACATTCACTACCAACTTTCAGGTTTATTTACTTACATTTATATTACAGGTCTGCCATTGTTACCATCATTGACTGTACACAGCTCTCCTGGTAAGTTTAAAAACTGTGTATTGGAATCACAAAGGTTAACCAAACAAGAAACCGACCCCTATCATGGGATGGAGTTGAAAACTTCCAATTAGTGTAGATATTTTCACTGTAGATTACTTATAATTCACTAACCAGCTTGTATACTATTGTATTTGTGACCCACTGAGCAACCCAACTAGATTGCACTTACTTGAACTTCATTCCATTGGGCTGGTAAAGCCTGGTGAGTACTGTTTTGGAGTTGTAACAATAGACAAAAAAGCAAAATAATTGACTTGTACAGTGCCTATATGAAAATTAATCATACATACTGTATGACACTAATGCAACAGTCTATGGAGTTAAGACTTGTCCACTCGTGTTACAACCACTTGTAGCCAGAGCCATTTATAAGTTAAAGATCAGCCTCACCAATAGTAAAATTTGTAACTGTAGCTACAGCCAGGTACTGCTGAGGCCATGGAGGTACCATAATTACTTTTTAAAATCTCAATAGGGCTATATGTAATCACATGTTTAAAAGCTTGTGGACATTTACAATAACTGTTATGTTTTCGATACCATCTGTAGCTGCTATGCCACCAGCAGCATTAACAACGACAACAACAACAACAAGGACATCATCCAGGGTGTCACCTAGGACGTTGCCGAGATCCACCAGGGGTTCTCCTTATAGTGGTAAGCTAATCTGTAGTAACTGTAACATGAACCAGGGTGATTTATATGATGCAAGGTGATTTATATGAATGCCAGTGTAGTGGTGGGCAACTAAGATACGTACCTTGGAATTAACAAAGTTATCCACATAATACTCTTATACTGTAATTTACACTTTGAAATACTAAACATCTGCTAGTCAATACCTAAGCCATTCCACTTCCATGAATCAGCACTTTGGGCTGTCAGCAAAAAGGAGTGGGACACAAAAGAGAATACATGCATTGTACATATTGCGGCATATCTCAGGATGAAGCAATGCCAAATAGTGAAAAATCAAACCCATAGCCGTAGAGTTTATTGAGTTATGCTTGTCTGCAGGCATCAGTCAGACAATCCATCAGTCAGGCAGTAGAATATTACACCGATTAATTGTGGTTGCTGTTTTTTTTTTTAAATTCCGTAACAAGTTTTTGGAAGCATTTCAGGTCATACTGAAGGCACTTCTTGGCTTGGTTATGCCTACCAAGGCACCATGAAGCTGGTTTTAGGGTGATACTTTTGGTCAGAAAAGCCCAAACCTTCATGATCCCTAGTATACAGTACACTGTAGATTGGCTTTCTATATTGTACAGTGTTTACTATTGTATTTATCTCTAGGCGGTAGTCCACTTAGGACATCTGATGGTGTTCCAAGGAGTTCCCCTGGTAAGTACAACGAATCATGGTTGCAAGCTCAAGTACCCAACTGCAAAATAAAATACCCAATTTGACCTTTGAGTAGCTTGAGCATATGTTATTAATGCACATAACTTCACCTTCTTCATACAGTATAATTCTAATTAAATAGCCTATAATAATTTAGTCTTCTGATGGTGTAATTGTGCTGACTCTGATTTGGCTGCTTACAGAGTTTGGATTAAACTGATTCCCATACCCTTTGTCTCATACTTCTCTACTTGTATAGTTGCCAATAGGACATAAGCTTCTGATCTTTTAACTGTTATATATTTTTTGCATTAGGTGGTGTGCCATCTGCAGCAACGCCTAGGTCCTCAAGGAGGCTTCCTAGTGGTAAGTAACTGTGTAGTACAATGGAACCCCCTTTAAGAGGATATCCCCTGGATTGTAGACAACCTTTTTATAATTGACATTTTTTTGTCCAGGTATCAAATAAACAGTACTAGTAATTTGTACATGGACACTTCTTTATAAAGATCAGAAATTATTCCTTATAGAGGTCAGATGTTAATTCCCTAATAATGTCCATCTTAGAGGGGTTCCACTGTAATTGTAATATGGGCCAGGGTGCACACTGTATGTACTATGCACCCTGTATGTATATGTAATATGCAGCGTTCTATTGCTGGCTAATAGCCAGTGTTGAGTGACCAATCACCTAATGCAACTGTAACCATTGCATAAGCACATGTCTTAAATATTCCTAATAAATGTTCAGTTTAGTGATTTCACAAGTACCTGTACATGTTTTAACAACAGGTTGGTCTGCCCTTTTATGAAGGGTATGTGCCTCTTTGAAGTCAAGTAGTAATAATAGCTTAATTTCACCACTTTTAAAAACTTTTTTTGATATGTGTATTCTAATAGATTTGTGCTACCATTACAGCTACATAATGCAGTTAGATTACCACAATTGATTGTGTATGCATTATACAAGTAGTTTAATTCAGTTTCCTACAATGTCCATGTTACCAATTTTTGTCTATGCAAATTTTTAACCTTCTAAGTTGTTAAGAAAACTACTGAAGCTTCATGCTTAACCTTCTCACTGCCACTTAGATTGTGAACGCCTGTAGTATTACATTCTAAACTCTCTGTAACTTTAGTTGAGCATTTTAGTAGCCACTGTCCTTATCCTGTAGTGGGCACGCCCTTAAGTGAACGGGAACAGGGATAACCAGTCTCTTGTGCACTGTCACGCGGTTAGATGATGCAATCGCATACTTTCGGAATGTCAATAACAAGCATTGTAGAGAATTCTCCAAAGACTACTAATAAAGAGAAACAGTAAGGAGAGGGATTATATAGGTTGGAGTGGCGTGTTAAACAGCGTTAGCCTGTAAAGGTGTGAAAATTCATGTTTGGTTTCACTTAGATCAATTTTTGCATTCAATAGTTATATAATGGCTTTGTGGTTGCTCCTGTGTAATTAGCAACTCAATAAATGAATTCCTTGTTCTATAGCAAGTAATTTGATATATAGGTTTATAGGATTATATGATATGGTAAGTTACAGCAGTTTAGAAGCAGTAGATTGGAGCCTCTACAAATTTGATGGTGAGGGGTTTTAATTAATTATGTTATGTGTTAGTAATTACTTTGATGCAACCATAGTACTGGCTGTAGTAGCACAACTGCATACATGAATGAATCAAAATTTACCAAGGTTAGTTGCATGCTTCCAGGAAGCACGTGATCTCCCTACTGATATATAAACCTGTAACAACGCTATAGAGTGTAGCCATCAAATAATAGTCAGTGTTGAAAAGTCGTGTACCTCTCCTTCAGTCGGCAAAACATTGTATGCATGGTGGATGTTCATGGGTTTAAATATTTGTACAAAATTCTCGTGAGTGTGTAATATTGTTTCTTTTTACTATATAGCTACCGTAACAACAACAGTATCATCCCCTGCTGGTATGTTCATGTATGTGTATATTTTAAAATGTTTACATGCTACTAAATGATTTCATACAAATTCATGTGTGATATTGTTTGTTTACACTACTATAGGTGACCAAGTACCACCACAACTACCACCACAACCACCACCACAACCACCACCAACATCATTGGTCACCAGCAGTGGTACGTGTATATTTTAGTACTTGATCATATGGCCTTTATAGTCCTCTTATTATGTTTCTTATGTGACCTGCTAAGCAAAACCCCGACTAGTTTGCGTAATTCTGTTTTTGAGAAAAACCGCGTTGAAATACATGGGTAAAAAACGTGTACTAATAAAACAATTTTACGTGCATTTTAATTGCTTCAGTAAACAGTAAAACAGGGCTCAAATCAAGATAACCAAGTGACCAACGGGTTCACCTATTAATAGTGAGTAAGAATATCTTTGTTTCGTTTTAGTGACACAAAGTAAACATGAGTTGGTTTACGTTGCAGTAAAATATTGTGTAAACATTGCCATTTCTAAATTTAAACAGCCTTTTTGATTAAATGCATGGGTGTATATAAGGCAAAACTGTACCTTGCTGAATGTCCCAATTCATTGTAAAGACAATGAGCCAAGTCCCATCTCCATAACTATGAGTTATGATTGATTAAACAAGCACCTGTAATTTTTCCCTCATATAGTCACTGTACAAATTGATTGTTTTGTACTTTCTGATATCTATCACTAAAACTCCACAACTATTTACCAGATAAGGCTAAAACTTTCACAGCCCATTGGTTTTTATTGCTCTGGATAACAAAGAAGTTATAAAAAGAAGTTTGATAAAAATGCAAACTAGTCAGGTTAATGCAAACTAGTCAGATTTCTCTCAGTGGGTCACATATATGTACTTAAACAATGACAGTATATTACCAACTCTTGATATTACCTTTTAATATTATATCAAGACACATGGTAATGTCATGTGGCCCAAAAAGCTGGCACGCAACACCATGAGTATATTGATAGGAAAAAGAAAACATGACATTCACGCATTATAAAGTACCTAGTAAAGGCAGAGCCTGTAAACCAGAAGGCCTTATAAAGGCCTAAGATGTTTATATTAACTGTACTAAGTATGGCATGTGTAGCTCCGTGATCTCTTATGCAATTGGTTGCTACAAGAAGTGCCTGTAAAGTAAGGGAGCCTACTTATGAAATTTGAAGAATATTGCTGCAGCCATTTCTGAGATACCATTGGCCAAGGTTTTGTTTCTTCTACTTCTTTTTGCACACTTCGCAAAATCTGCCATAAAATACAAATGCATACTCTGATCAAGCTAAAAATTAGCACACTTAAATGGCTCATTAAAACAGTACCAAGTTTGGAGGGAACCCCATAAAGAATCACGGAGTTATGACTGATTATTTGTGTAAAATAGGATCGGACTTATGAGGAATGAGCTAATGGCACTTTGTTAACTTATAATATGCAGCAGTTGAAGTGGTAACAACAAATTCATACAGCTTCACAAGCAACTACAGTAACCCTCAGTGCTCCAAGGGTTAATTTATTAGGAATTTAGGGATCAAATAAGTAAAAAGTTGTGAAAAAAGGCAGCAGGTTTCCTTCACCTGAAGGACATTTAATCCAGAGCACTTTTGTTTATACACTGTGTAATGGACTGAAATGGGAGGTGCAAGTATAGAGTAGTTGGGGCTCTTGAATCATCCATATTTTTTGTGATGACTGGATTGATTGTGCAGGTGCTTTTCCTACTGTTCTTTGTTTATACGTATAACAGGGTGAACATAGCTGATAGCAAAGCATAATGGTTATTTCACTTTTCAGGTCAATAGTTGATACCTGGGGTACACATTCAGATGAAATTAACTGTGATTCTTTGATGCTGTATGTGTGTGTTCCCCAGTCATAATAATGTTATATAACAATGTTACAAAAAAGCAAACAAACAAGTACAGTATATGGAAAATTAGAAATTTTAAGTTTGATTAGGGATTATAGGAATAAAATGTAGTGAAGCAATGAAGATCAGCTACACCTGCAGATATACTAGTGGACATTTATTCCACAGTTTGGTCAAATTATACTAGTGGATGTTGTTAACCCCTACTTTAGCCTATACCCATGACTAAATTAGGAATTAAATGTCCACTAGTACTGTATATCTTCAGGTGTAGGCAACCTCCCTTGTTTCTATTAGGCTTGCGTACATTATGCCGGAATAATTTTTGGAATAATCGGTGATAAAAAGAATCAGGAATAATTCCGGAATAATAGGATGATCAGTAGTATTGCAGAAAAATTCTCATAAGTGTGTAATATGGTTTGTTTTCACTATTGTAGATCAATCCTCAACACCACCAGCAGCTGGTACGTATGTACATGTATGTGTATACTTGAAAGTGTTTGTATCCTACTGTACAAAACTCACAAGTGTAATATTCTTTTGTTTTCAACTACTATAGGTGACCATGACCAAGTACCACCACCACTATCGGTCACCAGCAATGGTACGTGACATAGCAATGTTCAGCTCATTCCTTCAAGGGGTTTACCTTTATTTTACACAAATAACCAGTCATAACTCTGTGATTCTTTATTGGGTTCCCACCAAACATGGTACCATTGTAATGAGACCTTAAAGTGTGCCAAGTTTTAGCTTGATCAGGGTATGCATTTGTATCTTATTGCAGATTTTACAAAGTGTGTGAAAAGAAGTAGAAGGAAAAACTGAAAAAAAAAAAAAATTTTGGCCACTCGTATCACGGAAATGGCTGGGGAAATTTTCTTATGTATACTCCCCTACTGCACAGGCACTTGTTGTAGTAAATATAACTGTAGATGGAGTAGACATCATAGGAGTTAAATTTTAGAGTAAATTTTAATGAAAGTTAGAGCACAATTTACTATGTAGCCTAGCCAGTCTGTTTTAAAGTTACTTTTGTATCTTATACTAATGCAAAATTCTCACAAGTGTGTAATATAGTTTGTTTTCACCACTGTAGATCAACCACCATCACCAGCCAACTCCACAGGTATGTGCATACTGTAGTTTAATAATTTTACATCCTACTGATTGAGAGATTTTGCCCACAATTTACAAGTATGCATACAAACCAAAAGGATCATGAACTTTTCTGGCTAAAAATATCACCCTAAAACCAGCCTCACAATACCTGCATGGAACCTTAGCAGTATTAAAACAAGAAAAAATATTCAGTGAAATTTTCTACTGACCAACTGCCTGACTGATTGATGCCTTCAGACAAGTGTAAGTTGATATCGGTTAAGACTATGGGCTTGATTTTTTTCACTATATGACGTTGCTTCAGTCTGTTGATATACCGCAGAACATACACCTGTACAATGCAATGCTTCATGGACTTACCTGTGTCCTCCGGCCTTTATGTCCCAATTATCTTTGCTGATAGCACAAGTTGTCAATTTGCAGTAGTACTGCAGGATTGTTTCCCCACACACTTGTAACAGAATTTGTCCGAGTTTTCTGTTGTGACTGGATTGATTACAGATGTCTTTCTCGTAGTGTTCTTAATTTGTTTGTAACACTGTGTAATGGGCTGAACATAGCTAAAAACAAAAAAAACGAACTCAGACAATGTGCGCCATTCTCCTAATGCAACACATGCATGTTTACCAGTTATAATAATGTGACAAAAAGTAAACAACAAGTACAAGTAAAAATTAAGATCAAGGAAAACAAGGGAAGTCACCTACATGTACCTGAAGATATACTAATGGACATTTAATCATTTCAAACCGAATTAGAGATTAAATGTCCACTAGTATATATCTTCAGGTGTATGCAACCTCCCTGACTGAAATAGGATTAAATGTCCATTAGTATATCTTCATACAACTTGATTTTGCGTTTGTTTTAGTACCACCAACTACGTCATCACAACAACATGTAATTTGCTTGGATGAAATCAATTAAATTCTTTGTAATGTGTGCAGCTTAATATATTTTTTCTTTTGTGCAGCTGTCTATTGAAATTTGAATATTAAATGTGTACAATTGTTTTACTAGGTGTGTTAAAGACACTTAAATCACAAATAGCAGGGGTGAAATGTATTTCGCGAAGTGGACTCATAGACTGGACTCACGGACTGGACTTATGGACTGATAGCTTTTAACCAATAATCTAGGTATTATCCATCTCTTGCAACACTGGGGACACCGCTATCAAGTTACAACTGCTGGTACTGCTCTTCCTTGGCACTAGCGTGTGCACTAATTAATTAAAACATACTTACGATACACATGTACTAGCAGTGATAAAGTGTGATAGAGGTTATTGTTGTAGCAGCGTACATGTTTTCCTTTCTTGCTAGCACTAGTGTCAGGGCTGTAGTGATGAGCCAGTTTATTTGTATAGCCCCATCACCTCGCCTACACAGTGGTGCCACCTATAGCTACCTGCTAAGAATAATTATTGCTTCATCTTGACCTACAGCCCTAACATTAGTGCTAAAGCAACAAAAGAAAACATCTACGCTACAACAATAGCCTCTATCACACTTTATCATTGCTGGTACACTATGCAGAGATGCCTAGGTTCACAATCACTTGGCAGTGAGATTGCCCTGCATGACCAGATGTAAATTTACAATTAATGTACCACAGAACATTGTTATCTTAGGAAGGCTCTGTACAAAACTTACTATGCACAAAGCAACATACAAGTTAATAGAGTATAATTGTCATTTACAGGATATAATGGTGTAATGCGTATTAACTGGTAGTTTCTCATAGTGCATAAACTTAATGTATCTATTATATTAGTGCAGTTGGATAGCTAAACTAGCTTCATTTACTTTCCCTCAAATTCAGCTGCGGTCACTTCATGTCAGTCTCATTAGTAGCTGTCAACTTCAGATAGAACCCATCACACAATGAATGGTAGTACTGCCACACACTCCATCCTTGTAAGCTAGCCTGTATAATGCCTACGTAGCTACTTTTTAGTGCTATTTATTGTTTTAAAATAGAAGTAAGCGTAATTACTGTATTCAGTTATAAGCACAATTAGTTGAACTTGGAACTTGTGATTGATTGCAAATGTTGAGAAGAGTATAGCCACTCTGCAATGCCTGAGATTAGCAGTTTTGTGCATGTGAGCATGAGATTGCATGCAGATGAGTGAGACTCATGCCCACTGTGTGAGACCTTGTATGGTAAGCGTATTCTAATTAATTGATACATGTACTAGTGCCATGACTTGTAAGGAAGAGCAGTACCAGCAGTTGTAGCTCGATAGTAGTGTCTTCAGTGCTGCAAGAGATGGATAATGCCTGGATTATTGTTTAAAAGCTGTTCCCAGCTCAGTCCATGAGTCCAGTTCATGAGTCCAGTCTGTGAAATACATTACGCCCAAGGAATACACTCTATAATAGAGCTGGGATGAATATTGAAATTTACCTTCAAACATTCGCTAATAAAATGTTTGAACATTCGAAGCTTTGGTATTGGCTTTCAAGTTACAGGTTTTCTTGTATTTATACACATCCTTCTTAAATTTTATTTTTCTAAACCTGTCTAATAAGTTTGTAAGCATTTGGAAAGTGCATAGTAGCAGTACTGAATGATGCAATCAATCAATTGCAAATGGGCATGTCCGCTATACTGCAATCATGCGTATATAAACACCAAGAAATAGCTAAAAGGACGTTTTCCATGCATTAACTATCACATTACAAGGTGTTAAGGCTGCAACTATGGTAGCAAGCTGAACTGTGATGGTTTAAAAGTGGGCGTGGCACACGAAGATTGATCGCGAAGAGATGAACGTTGATCACACAAGAGGAATAAGCAGCTGCAATAAAGATAACGATGTTTATTTGTAATTCTTTCGTAGACTATGAGTGCATTACGAAGCTATGAAGGATACTTCTATAGTTTGAAGTTTACTTAACCTTCAAATCCATGAAACATTCGAAGCTTCATCCCAGCCCTACTATCAAGTATTATTCAGTGGTTGTTAATTGTTAAAATATTTGTACAATATTCTCATGAGTGTGTAATATGGTTTGTATAGATCAATCACCAACACTACCACCATCAGCAGCTGGTACGTGTGTACATGTATGTGTATATATACTTCATTTAAAGTGTTTGTATCCTACTGTACAAAACTCACAAGTGTAATACTGTTTTGTTTTCAACTACTATAGGTGACCAAGTACCACCAACAACACCATCGGTCACCAGCACTGGTATGTGTTTAGTACCTGATTATGTCCTTTATAGTCCTCTTAGAGTATTTCTTATAATATATGCTTAAACAATGACATATGTGACCTGGTCTGACAAAACTGGGCTTATCGCCTATTTATAAGTATTGCAGTATGCTGGTTTTAAGTTTTCAAAGTGTTGTAGCTCGCCAATGGCTTTAATTATGTGTACAAATTTTTTCACCCATTGCTTACCTTTAGTACCATCCAGTGAACAAGTAGCCGGCCAACAGGCAAGTTTTCCACCATTTTAGATAGATAAGAGGTTGACCATGGCTCAGCTGTATCAGGCAAGCATTGCAATGGGCGGTGGCAGGGGCGGTGGGTGGATAAGGGTTTAATGAAAGAAAATGGAAGAGGAAGGCGAAGGGATGAATAAGACCAAGTTATAGGCCATTCAGGGCTCAAACCTTACTAAAATGAAAGTAAATGAACAGTACTAGTCTTCATTCAACACCACAGAGTTGTACGGCCACACACAGCCATCTACTTGTTAGCCAGAGCTCCATTTAGGCCCAAGACTGCTCGTACAGCTCACCACTGGGCTTGGAAAAAGCAGCCACATAAGCAGACCAGTTTATACCACCCAAGCTGGTTGTGATAGTGAAATCTGATAATGTGTTCATGGTAGCTTTGTGTTTGTGACAAAAAAATCTAACCCGTTATTGTGGGCGATAAGGCAGACTGAGTCACATATATTACCCCGTATAAGACACATGGTATTATATCATGTGGCCCAAGAAGCTGGCACACAACACTGTGAATATATTGACAAGATTAATGCAGGCTCAACAGTGGCATAGCTAAGGTGGGTACTGGCAGGGCACTGGCCCAACCAATCAGTTCCAGTACCATACCAACTCAGGTACTCAACTTACGTAGCTAGTTAGCTATAGCTAAATTGTGCGATATGACTGAGGTACAATATGCATGAAGCTACATAATTATTATGTAAACAAAACGTACGTACAGCTAGTGTCCTACTAGAGATGACAAATTTTAACTGTAAAATGCCACCAAATTGAATCTCAGCATGTAATTTTCAAAAGTTTTCCCTGGGGGGAGCATGCCCCCAGACCTCCCTAGCTGCATTGGCATGCTGGTTGCTGCAGGTTGTACATATACAATGGTGCCCAACCAATCCTTCTGGGCTAGCTACGCCACTGAGACTCAACTTCCTTAGTAATAGTAAACATTTAATGGAAGTTAGAGCACAATTTACTTGGTAGCCCAGCCCGTCTGTTTTAAAGCTACTTTTGTATCTTATATTACTAATACAAAGTTCTTACAAGTGTTTGTTTTCACCACTGTAGATCAACCACCATCAACAGCCAACTCCACAGGTATGTGCATATAGTTTAATAATTTTACATCCTATTGAAAGATTTTGTACACAATTTACAAATGTGCGATTATACAGATCGATAGAATCATGAATCGTTCTGGCTAAAAATATCACCCTAAAACCACCTGCATGAGACTTTTGCAGTATTGGATAGGTATAACACAACAATATTATTCAGTGGAATTTTCTTCTGACTGACTGATGCCTTCAGATAAGTATAACGTGATATTGCATGGCTAAAATTACAGGCTTGGTTGTTTCACTGCTTAATGTTGCTTCAGCCTGTTGACATACTACAATACATACAATGCAAGTTTCATGGACTTGCCTGTGTCCTCCTTTGTGTCCCAATTATATTTGCATAAGGTGTTTATCTCACTTTAGTCAAAGCAGACTAGCTATTGATATAGCCATGACTTTGAGTATCTTTTTATGATGGTATCTGCAACACAAGCACATCACCATTGGTGGTGGCCAGGAAATTGGTAATGAATGGTAAATGGCTGAGTAGGTCATATGGTGTCTCCAGCATTGGCTCTCAAGATCACTTGTGCTACTGACAATGAAATAAATTTATGCAAAAAAAGACATTCGGGTACTGTCCATGTCATAGGTGGAGGAAGAGGGGGTACTGAGGGTGCTCCAACACCCCCTCCCCCCACTATATTACTGGGGGTGCTCCAGCACCCCCCTACCCCCCAACTATATTACTGGGGTGCTGAACACCCCCAACTCAAAGCTGTATTGTGCAACAGTTGTCACTTGAACTTCCAGAAACTTGTCAATCACAATCGAAATACTCTAATAGAGCAGTCACCCTAATACAACAGTCAAACATGTATTAAAAATGAAAGTAATAATACTAGCAAGAGTGCATATTAAAAATAGGGAGGGAGAGTCTCTAACTACCAATGCAGCCTGTACAAAATCACTGTGCATTATTGAATAGACAATGATCTTTGAACAAATGAACACCTTTACTGACGATAGAGATCTGTTGATAGGTGTTGAGTTCTGTTGATAGGTGTTGAATAAGGTAAAGCTTTTGTTCTACCAATGTGTGGATGCTCTATACTACACAGTGATTTTGGCTGAAAGTGTCTAATTAGACACTCTCCCTCTTGGTACTAGTGTTTGATTAACAGCTAAAACCACCAAAAATGCCTCCAAATATTCAATCTCCTGACATCTAATTTTCAAAATTTTCCTTGGGGGCTATGCCCCCCCCCCCCCCCCCCTAGAATTAGCATGCTTGGTGTGCAAAGCACACCTACTACTACCACCATATATAAATTTTGGGCACCCCCAAACTGTAACATCCTCCTCCTATGCATGTGTCTAGGTTCTGGCCAGTGACATTTTAATGTACTAGAGTATTCCCAGTGGCTGGCACATGTCTCTAGAAGTCCACTGCAAATCAGTGACATGGCTTTGGGGCATAAACGTGTTACTACTGTAGTGTATTGATGGTGAACTAGCTTCACTGTGTGTATAAATTGATTAAAGATTATCAAAAATTTGTTTGTTCTAAATAGGGGTACAAGCATCACAGCCACCATCATCTCCCCAACATATTGGTGAGTTTCTGATTGGCTAATATTCATTCATTGAATGTTTTGCACATTTTAAATTCCTATTGTTTTTTTTAAAATAGGACTGGTACTAATGCTGTGCATATGTATATAACAACCTACTGAGTTGCAATAATAGATATTGCAGGCCTTCAAAATGAAGTGTAGGTTAGAGACCTAGCTACTGTACATCTTCATGGATTTTAAAAACCGGGCAAAGCAAGGTTTTTAAAATGCACAAAGATCTGAGGGTGTGGTACCTCTCACAGACTTAGAAAATGTATGCATTTTATATGGGCATGTAAAATGGAGTTGTTGTGGGATTGGGTATATGTTGTACTGAAATTTAAAATAATCACGGAAGACTGAATGTGCTGTTGTTGAAATGTTAAAATAATCGAATCTCGCACTGCTTCCTTTCACAAGGTAGACTTGAATCTGGCACAGTTGGGAAATGGCAGTGATCGATAATGTCGAGCTGCCAGTGCCTATGATGTCACAGCAGTCTAAAGAAAGCGTGTGTTGAAGAAGTAACTTGTGTGGATTTATACAATTGGAACAAGTTTATTGTCACAAGGTGTGCCTTCAGTGGTGCCATAGTAGACTGAATAGTACGAAGGTTTTGAGTGTGGATTGCACCTACATTACACGTAGTGTAAAATAAAGTTTCTACAAGGAAGCTTACCCATTTAGGTCTTAGTAAGGTTCATTCATAGTTCAATAGGAGACCAAAACAGCCTTAAAACACTCTAAAAACAGATGAGCACTACACAGAATTTTTATGATATTTCTGGACTTCTCTTTTCATCGTAACAAATGTACGTACAGCGTTAGATTATACTTCTCGTATTTGAATTCTTTTAGGCATATGCTTACAAAATGAATGAAGTGGTTAACCACATTTTAGCCTGGATGACTGGCCACCCACTGCAGGGAACCTGCTAGCAGATCTCCTAGTGGATTTTAAAGCATCATGCTCCAAAAATCAAATGCGTACCATTTTCTAATAGTACCGGGTCTACATAGCTACTCAGTGCTTGATAGTCGGACAACTGCCATAATTTATTACTCTAGGGCTCTACAATTTATACACTTGAATGTGCATAATTCAACAAAATTTGTGCTTGAAAAGCTACACAGTACACATGTCACAAGTCAAAGCTACCAATCAGACAGGTAGGCTTGTGCTTCAACCATCACTGTTTGTCTAGGATTTACTCGTGGTCACCACAAGCCATAAACAAATTACCTACATGCCAGAGCCTTTGACACCAGCCCTAGCTGAATAGCTAGCCACAGGTCATTACTACTGATCAGTACTTTTATCGATGTGTTATGGTCCCTACTCTAGTTGAATAAAATTAAATTTTTTGTGTACTTGTATCAAATAACTTTGTTACAGTTACTCACTCTTCTGTTAAGGTAATTATATCGTACTCATGCATTTTGACGACCATAGAGTGACAGTTTTCTCTCCTTAAGCTATGTTGTATTACAGTCTGAAGTGTATTTATTTGGAAGCAATACATGAATGCTGTAGAGAGTCATGACTCCTGTATTTCAAGCAGCCTCAGTGCAAAGCTTACAGTAGGGGCCATTAAAAAGTTTACGCTCTGTTTGATTTTAACAATAGTTAAAACAATAGTGAAACATTGTCGATTTTAACAAAACACTTATGTAATTTACCATAACAGTCTGTATTTGCTAATAATGATTTGAACTATTTAACTCTTACAACTGTTAAAACAATAATTTTAACAAATCCTATTGTTAAAACAATTAGTTAAAACAATATTTTTAACAATCTGTATAGTTAAACCAATCATTTTAACAAATATTGTTAAAACAATAATTTTAACAATTCGTGATGTGTTATTTACTGCATATCTGTGGCTTTGTTAAAAAGATAGTTCCATTAAACTAACTGTTCTTTTATAACCATTCAAATGGTTTAACTACTGTTAAAACCAAATTAATGTTTAGTTACGTTACCACTCACCTATTTACGTGCTCTGTTCCTCGGATCTTCATTCTTCACCTCCAGCAATCCATTGATTGAGGAGGGGGTGTGGTAAGTGCCAGGGGGCCTCATCTGCCATGGTATATGGCCTAGGCAAGGTTATGTAATTCCAGCGGGGCCAAAGTAGGAAGTACTTTTGGTTTATTGATGCTTGGGTAATGAAAGAGTTTAGAGCAGAGAAGCGTCTCTGTCCTAAACTCTTTACAATAGAGGCAAACGGGAGAACCTAGTGGATAAGGCAGATATCCTAAGTGAGGCCCCCTGGCTGTCTCAGACTCCTCTACGGAGAATGGACGAACTGCTTATAGCAGCAGTAGGTGATGTATTGACCTGCGGGTCACCACTAATTTGTGTCACGTGGCTTTAGCCAGATTGTGACAGCATCAACACCTGTGCGCAGGTGCCAGATTGTGATGACAGCATCAAACACCTGTGCGCAGGTGCCAGATTGTGATGACAGCATCAACACCTATGTGTAGGTGCCAGATTGTGATGACAGCATCAACACCTGTGCGCAGGTGGTACAATGGTCAGGACGTGACAGTTTTTTCCAGAGTTGTCAATATCCACTGTTGAGAGTGGCACTGTGTGAAATAGCATTGACACGTGATGGTAGCACTGAGGTCTCTCTATGGTGGTTAGCTGGTTGGTACTCTATAGCTGGGAAATGTTTGATAGCGCTCGTGACAGAGAGTGTCTTCTTGTGGATGGGAGAGTGTCTCCTAATACTGATCTGGATGGGAAAGCGTCTCCAGCTAGCAATCTGGTTGGGAGTGCATCTCTAGTTAGCAATTTGAATGAGAGAGCTTCTCCTAATACTGATCTGGATGGGAGAGCATCTTCAGCTAGTGATCTGGTTGGGAGAGAGTCTCTAGTTGGCGATTTGAATGGGAGAGTGTCTCCTAATAATGATCTGGATGGGAGAGCATCTTCAGCTAGTGATCTTGTTGGGAGAGCATCTCCTGGTAGTGATCTGGATTGGAGAGCATCTCCGGCTAGCAATCTGGTTGAGAGAGCATCTCTAGTTGGCAGTTTGAATGGGAGAGCGTCTCCTAATAATGATCTGGATGGGAGAGCATCTTCAGCTAGTAATCTGGTTGGGAGAGCGTCTCCTCATACTGATCTGGATGGGAGAGGCAAGCAGCTGTTAGCAACCCAATTTCCTGATGGCACTCTGAACTGGAGGGGCTTGTCTGTGACTGCAGGCAGGATAAAAGAGCATCTCTCCTGACAAAGATTTGAACTGCGAGCATCCCTCAATAGCAATTTCTACTTGTGGTAGCAGCTGGCACGGTGAAGGAATCCAGGCTGGCACAGTGAAGGAATCCAGTCAGACCTACAGCTGAAGAACTCACAACAAAATGCGTATGATAGTACAGTCTTTCATGTAAATGTTTAGAGTACAACAACAACAACATTATGTGTCTACTTAGCTTGCTCCACTGCTTACACTACATATGTATGTAAGTACCACTATTGACAATGGGATACTGACTAGAATTTTTAACTGCCAGCATACCATGCCAATTAACATAGAGTACCTGTGTGTAGTGAAGTTTGTGAACTGTTCAGTGGGTAGGGACAGGGTGGGAAGTTTTGTTACAACAGGTATGAATTACTGCCAACGTGTTCTGCTCACTTTGTTGCGCATGCGTTGTTCTTATTAGAGCCCACTGTTGCATGCTAATATTTTGGGTATTTGCACAGCCTACGCTTCACAACATTAACTGTGTTTAATACTTAAACTTTATTTAATGTTTAGTTACGCTACCACTCACCTATTTACGTGCTCTGTTCCTCGGATCTTCATTCTTCACCTCCAGCAATCCATTGATTGAGGAGGGGGTGTGGTAAGTGCCAGGGGGCCTCATCTGCCATGGTATATGGCCTAGGCAAGGTTATGTAATTCCAGCGGGGCCAAAGTAGGAAGTACTTTTGGTTTATTGATGCTTGGGTAATGAAAGAGTTTAGAGCAGAGAAGCGTCTCTGTCCTAAACTCTTTACAATAGAGGCCATAGGTAGGTCATGATATGTATTATGTATATCGTGATCTACCCCCCCAAGCATCAAGGTTATTTATTTAGACCATGCATTGTGCAGAAATGATGATGGTGGCAACATCTAGTAATATGCAAGATAAGCTATGCTTGCAGCATACAGAAGATGATGATGATGATGTGCAAGCTGAGCAATGGTGACATACAAAACAAGCAGTGGCAGTGACATACGTTGGTATACGGACAAGCAATGGTGACGACATACATATCAAGCAAGTGTGACAACATAAACATTAGGAAGACATAACGTACACACAAACTAACATGCAACTAACAATCCAATGGTGTGCCCCGTACCAATTGCCTGGCAAAGTTGTGGAACAGATCCTAACCATAGAGCTACAGATATATGACGAAGACACTGTATCGTGTACACATTAGAGCAAGCACTGTGTTTTGAAACAATTCCTGTTGAAGATGTATAGGTTGAAGTTTCCTTTAATGACAATAAAATGGACTTTTCTTTGGGACTATTATAAGACTCAAGGGGTATGGTGTGCAAGAAGCTGGCACAACACTGTGAAACTACTATGCAAAGTTCTAACATGTACTTGGCTGCTTTTCAACATACAATTTATGATAACCATGTGTTTGTGTTGTTGTTTATACAAAGCAACTCTTATTATTTCATCTTTTTACTGGAGGTGTACCAATAGAGAAATTTCAATATAAAGCGATATACTGAGTCAGAACACCGATACCGACCCAATATAATAAAGATTTAGATTAGAGGAAACTGAGAAACTTTAACTTGCCATAAGATACACTTAGTAAGTAGTTCCAAGTCCTAACAATCACTGCCAATGGTTGATTGCCTGTGGTGGTGTGGCCTCAATTAACAGCCCAGACCGTGAGGCACCCACAAGTTAATTTTTTTATTATTATTTAGTACGTGCTCCCACCAAGATAAGTCCAAATCACTCCGTATTTTTAATGGCTTGTAGAGATGGCTGGTTGTTTCAAGCTGTGTTTCTAGTTTATTCATCCCATGGTTGCTTTTTTTTAAAATTATTATTATTATTATTTTTTATAGCTCTCCACTATGATCATTTTTGTATGGTTATAACAAAGAATGTTTGCTATGCGCGTATTTCTATGGCTTCTCGTAGCGTAGCACTTCTTTTCAAGAATAAAACTACTGTTTCCCCAGCTATGTTTGCTAGATAACAGAGGGTATAATGCGGCTTTACCATGGCAAAGACTATTTCGGTATATTATATTGATTTTGGCTGCTATATTGAGACCAACCGATATTGGCAAAAAAAAACAAAATCGCCATATTGGCCACTGATACGATGTACCGGTACATCCCCACTGATTGCATGCAAATATATACAGTGTGTGTGTGGGGACGGTGTGCAAGATTATACTAGTACACCAATTGGTATTATACTGTTGCTTACCCGATGCAGCATCTTGTTTGAGGCCGTTTCGTGATAGTCGTGGTGTTTGGGAGAGCATCTTCAGCTAGTGATCTGGTTGGGAGAGCGTCTCCTGGTAGTGATCTGGATGGGAGAGCGTCTCCGGCTAGCAATCTGGTTGGGAGAGCATCGGCAGTTTGAATGGGAGAGCGTCTCCTAATAATGATCTGGATGGGAGAGCATCTTCAGCTAGTAATCTGGTTGGGAGAGCGTCTCCTCATACTGATCTGGATGGGAGAGGCAAGCAGCTGTTAGCAACCCAATTTCCTGATGGCACTCTGAACTGGAGGGGCTTGTCTGTGACTGCAGGCAGGATAAAAGAGCATCTCTCCTGACAAAGATTTGAACTGCGAGCATCCCTCAATAGAAATCTCTACTTGTGGTAGCAGCTGGCACGGTGAAGGGATCCAGGCTGGCACAGTGAAGAAATCCAGTCAGAACTACAGCCGATGCAGCATCTTGACTGAGGCCGTTTCGCGAAAGTCATGGTGTTTGTTCTCGAAGATTCTGATTGATGTTCACCACGTGATTTCCCTACATTTTTGTTGATTAGGTGGCGTCCGACGAACTGGCTTTGGTATGAGGTGGAGCTGTAGTTACTGTTGTTATTGAGTCCAGCGGTGTCGGAGCTGTTCCAGGCGACAGTGACACCGTGCTTGGGCCAAGGTAAGCAACTTGTAGAAACGACCCTGAAGGCGGCTACTAGCATTGTAGTATCGCATCTTGTCGCATCGTCATCCTGTCCGGAATACTTGTTCCTTTAGGCGGCCCTTCCTCCGGCGTGACAAAGCTCTTCGCTTGCTCAATCCAGCAGTCGACCTTCCCAAGGACGACGACCCTCCCTTTCCTCAGCCGGCGAGCACTACGAGTATTCATCTTGAAGATTTAAAGCCACTGTAACTGGCAAGTTTTGTTACAACAGGTATGAATTACTGCCAACGTGTTCTGCTCACTTTGTTGTGCATGCGTTGTTCTTATTAGAGCCCACTGTTGCATGCTAATATTTTGGGTATTTGCACAGCCTACGCTTCACAACATTAACTGTGTTTAATACTTAAACTTTATCAAAGTGTAAACTTTTTAATGGCCCCTACTGTACCTTTGTGAAAGTTTACTACAGGCTTAGCACAATTTCTATATATGTGACCCGCTGAACAAAATCCCAACTAGTTTGCATAGCTAATTCTGTTTTTGAGAAATACCTCATTGAAATACATTGGGTAAAAAACGTGTACTACAAAAATAATTTAGTGTGCATTCTAATCACTTCAGCAAACAGTGAAACAAGGCTTGAATCGAGACAACTAAGTGACCAACGGATTCGTCTGTTAATGGCGAGTAAGAATATCTTTCATGTCAGTGCCATGAAGCAAACATGAGTTATGGGCATTTGTTCACGTTGCAGTAAAATATTATGTAAACATTGCCATTTTAAAGTTTAAACAGCCTTTTAGCTTAAATGCATGAGTGTATGTAGGGAAAAAACGCACCTTGCTGAATAGACAATGAGCCAAGTCCCATCTCCATAGCTTGTTTTCTTCATGAGTTATGATAGATTAAATGAGCGCCTGTAATGTTTCCCCGTATAGTCACTGTACAAATCAATTGTTTTGCACTTCCTGTTGTCTATCGCTAGAACTCCACAACTATTCACCAGTCTTTGACAGCCCATTGGTTTTTCCCTCTGGATAACAAAGAAGTTATAAAAAGAAGTTTGATAAAAACGCAGGTTTTTGCTCAGTGGGTCACATATTTCTCATATACTGTTTGTTTAATGTTTCTGCTCATACCGATGTATGCTGACAAGCATACATAAAGTACACACGTGGACACATGTTTTAGGAAGAAGAATTTTGGAAGGTTGTGATTTACAACTGCAATAGAATAGGGTACAAAATTTACTTCAAAATGTTATGATTGCCTGCAGACTTTTTAGCAGACACCAAGCATTACAAGGTGGTGGCACTCCAATATATCCTGTACTCTGATCTTTGTCCTCGGTCAAAACGAAAGTCAAAAGTCAAGCAAGAAATTTGCAATACAGTGTAGGTCAAAAGACAAGTTTGATTGTAAAGTGAATGCCACAATTAATACTTAACATAACTATTTTTTTTTTTTTACGAAAATGTACAAAAATTTGGTCAAGAGTCGAGCATGGATTTTAATGTAAGTCAAAGATCAAGGCTTATTTTTCAAGTTTGACCACATTGACCGAGGATGAAGGTGGGAGTACAGGATATATTGGAGTACCACCCCTTACACTGCACCATCAAAATATTCCTGTAATGAGTGCAGCATAATATCTTTATTATTCATTTTCTTTTTTAAGTTTGAACATACATAATGTTAAGTGTGTGCAATTATTTTATTAGGGGAGGCTGATGAGGCACCTGCAGGCTCTTCTAGTTCCACTGCTGGTATGTTTAGTTATATAAATATATCTAATAAAATGATCATGGTTTGTTTACTAGGTGGCCAGCCACCACTTGTTGCCACCAACATCCCAACTACCGGTATGTAATGAATACTAAATAGTGGTAGACCTCTCTATTTGAGTAGTGATTGTTCTATTTATGTTAATTTCGTTGTGTAATTATTGAGTGTACCTTTTTACTAGGCTCACCAGAGAGAACTGGGGCGCCAGCCAATTCTGATGCAGGTATGTCACATGTAGTTATAAAATATATCTAATAAAATGATCATGGTTTGTTTACTAGGTGGACAGCCACCACTTGTTGCCACCAACATCCCAACTACTGGTATGTAATGAATACTAAATAGTGGTAGACCTCTCTAGTGATTGTTCTATTTATGTTAACTTCTTTGTGTAATTATTGAGTGTACCTTTTTACTAGGCTCACCAGAGAGAACTGGGGCGCCAGCCAATTCTGATGCAGGTATGTCACATGTAGTTATAAAATATATCTAATAAAATGATCATGGTTTGTTTACTAGGTGGACAGCCACCACTTGTGGCCACCAACATCCCAACTACCGGTATGTAATGAATACTAAATAGTGGTAGACCTCTCTAGTGATTGTTCTATTTATGTTAACTTCTTTGTGTAATTATTGAGTGTACCTTTTTACTAGGCTCACCAGAGAGAACTGGGGCGCCAGCCAATTCTGATGCAGGTATGTCACATGTAGTTATAAAATATATCTAGTAAAATGATCATGGTTTGTTTACTAGGTGGCCAGCCACCACTTGTTGCCACCAACATCCCAACTACCGGTATGTAATGAATACTAAATAGTGATAGACCTCTCTATTTGAGTAGTGATTGTTCTATTTATGTTAACTTCTTTGTGTAATTATTGAGTGTACCTTTTTACTAGGCTCACCAGAGAGAACTGGGGCGCCAGCCAATTCTGATGCAGGTATGTCACATGTAGTTATAAAATATATCTAATAAAATGATCATGGTTTGTTTACTAGGTGGACAGCCACCACTTGTTGCCACCAACATCCCAACTACCGGTATGTAATGAATACTAAATAGTGGTAGACCTCTCTAGTGATTGTTCTATTTATGTTAACTTCTTTGTGTAATTATTGAGTGTACCTTTTTACTAGGCTCACCAGAGAGAACTGGGGCGCCAGCCAATTCTGATGCAGGTATGTCACATGTAGTTATAAAATATATCTAATAAAATGATCATGGTTTGTGTACTAGGTGGCCAGCCACCACTTGTTGCCACTAACATCCCAACTACCGGTATGTAATGAATACTAAATAGTGATAGACCTCTCTATTTGAGTAGTGATTGTTCTATTTATGTTAACTTCTTTGTGTAATTATTGAGTGTACCTTTTTACTAGGCTCACCAGATAGAACTGGGGCGCCAGCCAATTCTGATGCAGGTATGTCACATGTAGTTATAAAATATATCTAATAAAATGATCATGGTTTGTTTACTAGGTGGCCAGCCACCACTTGTGGCCACCAACATCCCAACTACCGGTATGTAATGAATACTAAATAGTGGTAGACCTCTCTAGTGATTGTTCTATTTATGTTAACTTCTTTGTGTAATTATTGAGTGTACCTTTTTACTAGGCTCACCAGAGAGAACTGGGGCGCCAGCCAATTCTGACGCAGGTATGTCACATGTAGTTATAAAATATATCTAATAAAATGATCATGGTTTGTTTACTAGGTGGCCAGCCACCACTTGTGGCCACCAACATCCCAACTACCGGTATGTAATGAATACTAAATGTGACCGGATTTGCGAAAAGGTACCTTTTCCACAGATGTGACATACCAGCAAACAAAATGTCATAACTGTTGACTCCTTGAACTGATTGACTTTCTTTTTGTATCAAAATGTAGCCACATAATGTAGGCATACTCATGGAAAATTACAGATACGTGTTTGGAGTGATACAAAAGTTACAAAGTTTGAAAATTGAAAAAATGTGTCAAATTTTATGTGTGAAAAAGGTACCTTTTCGCAAATCCGGTCACAAATAGTGGTAGACCTCTCTATTAGAGTAGTGATTGTTCTATTTATGTTAACTTCTTTGTGTAATTATTGAGTGTACCTTTTAAACAGCGTTAGCCTGTAAAGGTGTGAAAAGTCATGTTTGGTTTCACTTAGATCAATTTTTGCATTCAATAGTTATATAATGGCTTTGTGGTTGCTCCTGTGTAATTAGTAACTCAATAATTGAATTCCTTGTTCTATAGCAAGTAATTTGATATATAGGTTTATAGGATTATATGATATGGTAAGTTACAGCAGTTTAGAAGCAGTAGATTGGAGCCTCTGCAAATTTGATGGTGAGGGGTTTTAATTAATTATGTTATGTGTTAGTAATTACTTTGATGCAACCGTATTACTGGCTGTAGTAGCACAACTGCATACATGAATGAATCAAAATTTACCAAGGTTAGTTGCATGCTTCCAGGAAGCACGTGATCTCCCTACTGATATATACACCTGTAACATCGCTATAGAGTGTAGCCATCAAATAATAGTCAGTATTGAAGTCGTGTACCTCTCCTTCAGTCGGCAAAACATTGTATGCATGGTGGATGTTCATGGGTTTAAATATTTGTACAAAATTCTCGTGAGTGTGTAATATTGTTTCTTTTTACTATATAGCTACCGTAACAACAACAGTATCATCCCCTGCTGGTATGTTCATGTATGTGTATATTTTAAAATGTTTACATGCTACTAAATGATTTCATACAAATTCATGTGTGATATTGTTTGTTTACACTACTATAGGTGACCAAGTACCACCTACGGTACGGTCACCAGCCACAATTCTCAAGCTGGTATGTGTGTCAGAAATGTCTTCTTAACTGTATAGTTTGTCTATCGTGTTTTCATATGCAAATTCTCTACACAAAGCTTCATGGCTGCTCTACATCTTTGCTCACATAGAAAAGGGATATGCCCCCTTTTACCACGAGATGATACACCAGTTCAGTCATTATATACCTGTTGCAGCATTTAGACTAGCCTCTAGTGAACTGTTTCAAATTGCTGGCTATAACCACCACTTACTACACACTATTACAACATTGCATTATAACTATGGGTTTAATAGCATGTTTAGCCATAACTCAGTAAGGAATTTACTTAACCCATTAAACCTATAGTTATAATGCGGTGTTGTCAAACAGGAAAAGTACAACATTTCATTGGTTGCTACAGCTAAAAATTTACAGTAAAAAGGTAAACAGTGGTGGCAGAAGAAAAGTGTATTTTGAGCTATAGAAAATAAACCTTCATTCAATGAATGAAGTACTGTTGAATGAAGTACTGTATTAAAGTTTAACTTTTTGTTTTCATGGTGTTTTCTCAAAGGGGATGTAGCTGGTAACTGAAACCAGTTCAACAAGCCATGCATTCCGCTACAATTTACGGAGAACAATACATGGCTTCCCTACAGTATGTTATTTTCCGTAGTCCTGGAGAGGCAATTCTAACACTGAATTCTTCATTTGTAATGCTGTGTAACGAGCTGAACATTGCTCAAAGTGAAACGTAATGGCTGCTGCTCTTCAAGGCAGTAATTGATAGTGAACAATACTGTATTTATAATGTGTCAATGTTTACGAAATAAGAAACGTAACAAAAAATCTACACATACATGTACTGGTAGGAATGGTGCATGCTAGTGACCGATGGTGGTGGCTGTTCTTGGTCACCTATAGTAGTCTAAAGCAAAACAGTATCACACTTGTTAATTTTGTACAGTACGATACAAACATTTAAAACATACACATACATGTGCAAAATTCTCACGAGTGTGTAATATGATTTGTTTTCACTACTGTAGACCAATCATCAACTCAACCACAGCCATCCAATCCTGCTGGTATGTACATGTATATGTATATTTTTAAACTGTTTGCATCTTACTGTACAAAATTTGCAAGTGTGATATTGTGTTGTTTTCAATTACTATAGGTGACCAAGTACCACCACAACTACCACCACAACCACCACCACAACCACCACCGACACCATCGGTCACCAGCAGTGGTACGTGTATATTTTAGTACTTGATCATATGGCCTTTATAGTCCTCTTATTATGTTTCTTATGTGACCTGCTAAGCAAAACCCGACTAGTTTGCGTAATTCTGTTTTTGAGAAAAACCGCATTAAAATACATTGGGTAAAAAACGTGTACTAGTAAAACAATTTTACGTGCATTTTAATTGCTTCAGTAAACAGTGAAACAGGGCTCAAATCAAGATAACCAAGTGACCAACAGGCTCACCTATTAATGGTGAGTAAGAATATCTTTGTTTCGCTTTAATGACACGAAGTAAACATGAGTTGGTTATGGTAATATGTCATGTGGCCCAAAAAGCTGGCACGCAACACCATGAGTATATTGATAGGAAAAAGAAAACATGACATTCACGCATTATAAAGTACCTAGTAAAGGCAGAGCCTGTAAACCAGAAGGCCTTATAAAGGCCTAAGATGTTTATATTAACTGCACTAAGTATGGCATGTGTAGCTCCGTGATCTCTTATGCAATTGGTTGCTACAAGAAGCGCCTGTAAAGTAAGGGAGCCTACTTATAAAATTTGAAGAAAATTGCTGCAGCCATTTCTGAGATACCGTTGGCCAAGGTTTTGTTTCTTCTACTTCTTTTCGCACACTTTGCAAAATCTGCCATAAAATACAAATGCATACTCTGATCAAGCTAAAAATTAGCACACTTAAATGGCTCATTAAAACAGTACCAAGTTTGGAGGGAACCCCATAAAGAATCACGGAGTTATGACTGATTATTTGTGTAAAATAGGATCGGACTTATGAGGAATGAGCTAATGGCACTTTGTTAACTTATAATATGCAGCAGTTGAAGTGGTAACAACAAATTCATACAGCTTCACAAGCAACTACAGTAACCCTCATGCTCCAAGGGTTAATTTATGGGATCAAATAAGTAAAAAGTAGTGAAAAAAGGCAGCAGGTTTCCTTCACCTGAAGGACATTTAATCCAGAGCACTTTTGTTTATACACAGTGGAACGGACTGAAATGGGAGGTGAAAGTATAGAGTAGTTGGGGCTCTTGAATCATCCATATTATTTGTGATGACTGGATTGATTGGGCAGGTGCTTTTCCTACTATTCTTTGTTTATACGTTTATATCACTGTATAACAGGGTGAACATAGCTGATAGCAAAGCATAATGGTTATTTCACTTTCAAGTCCATAGTTTATACCTGGGGGTATGCATTCAGACTAACTCAATTGTGACTGCTCTATTAGAGTATCTCAATCTTTGGGTATAGTTTTTACGGTTGCAAGTGGTTATATTTTCAGCTGTAGAAGATTATCCATTTGAGTTTTACAATTCCAGGAATTACTCCAGGAAAAGTTTGGGAATGGTTTTGGGAATAATTGGTGAATAATAAAAGAATTACCACAAAGAATAATATGTAATTTAAAAAGCATAATGTACTTGTTTCTCTGCTTTTTATTTCTATGATCCCTAAATTGAACTTTAAATTCCTAATTTCCTTATACTTGTAATAGATTAGCTTCTTCCTGTGTTTGTTCCCTTTGATAGTCAAAGGTATTGAATGATCCCAAGCTATGCAATAACTGATCTTGCAAACTAATATGCTTTTATGGCTATAACTTATGGCTTCTTGCCACATTGCTGCAGTGGTGGCTACAGGACTCTTCGTTTGAGTAAAAGCCTCAAAGTTTTAAATTTGAGTGACTGAAGTTAGTGAAGCAAATACAGTTAATCACGGGAACCTTGTAATGTTTGTTCTAACTTAATTATCCTTATAGCGAAAATTAAAATACCCCTATTAAGATTAATCCAAAATATTTCCTTTGGAGGGATTTTTTCTTGCATGTGCATAATTTACTGACCAGACGTTTAGAGCATTAAAATTGATTAAATGCAGTATGCTGAAATTTTAATGTATAAAGCCGTAGTGCTAAGTGCATTTTTAGTTCTTGTGGTTGCTGTGTTGTGTATCAATATGTTCCTGTATACACAATTAGTGTGAAGGTACCTTTTCATGCACTAATGGTCACTGACCAGCCTAGGAAGCTTGTATATTTTCTGTTTGCATTTACTATACTGTTATTTTTCATTCCCAGATTCTGAACACAACATCATCATCGCATATCCCAGGGAGCCCACACTCCACTGCCCAATCTGCGGGATAGATTACCCAGGCCAGCAGATACAACCATTCATCAATCATGTTGAATCACATGAGGAATCTTGTGAATGGTTGTATCTGTGCTGTCTCTGCGGTTACCATGTCACAACTGAGAATGGCATGATTGCACACTTCGCGGAAGAGCATTTGGCAGAGTTGGTGGAACTGCCAAGAGGCTTCTTCATACAGGGCACCGTTTTAAGCCTCCTTGATCCAGGTAAATCAACATATTCACCAGCCGCTAGCTGTGCTGGTATGTGCATATTATAAATGTGCTCGGGTTTGCCTGATATGGATGTATACCCTTGCCTCAGGCGTTGTGCCCCCTTGGGCATTCAGTGTACATAAAAGGCAAATCCGCAGCCACCATGTATTATACTAGTATATTAAAAATTATAAATTTAAAAATGAAGAAATTATAAATTTAAAAATGAAGTAGGGTTTCAAGCTATAAAAAGTAGTGAAACAAGAGATGACCAATGGTAGCTATTACAGCACAGCTCGGTGTTAAATCCCTTCTTTGGCATGGTATAACAATTATTTTGTGTTCAATGCCAAAGTAGGGATTTCCCACTGAGCTATGCTGTAATAGCTACCATTGTTCATCTCTTGTTTCACTACTTTTTATAAACCTTACTTCATTTTTTAATTTATAATATTAAACTAGTTTATTTAGTTTTTTTGTTAAAGCATACAGCTAGCTATAAACATGTGACTGTTTTATTAGGGTGACTGCTGTATTAGAGTATATCTAGTCAGCCTGCGAAGAAATGCTTGCCCCAAAAGGGGTGTGGTCATCGTGGTTTCGATTGATTATTAGACTAGAGTATCTCGAATCAGCCTACCAAGTTGAGGGTGTGTAGTCACAAATACAGCTAGCGTAAAAGGGGCGTGGTCATCATGGTGTCGATTGATAATACGTAGAATAAAGAATGGGCGTGATCTTGTTACCTATCATGGAGTACTGGTACCTTCGTACAGTCAGGGGCCGTACAGTAGCGTAGTCTAAGCGCCTTAAATAATTTTGTGGCGTCTATTATGCTGCTTAAAGAAAGTGTTGATATGGAAAATTAATGCCTCGGTATGGTTTCGTTGGATGAAGAATACAAGCAGCCTGATTGAAGATAAAAGAAAAGACAAGACGCACATGGTGCACACTTGTCAGAACCCCAAAAGACACATCCCACCGGTGAGTTTGCTGTTGTGGCGTAAAATAGTGACCGTGCGTTGCTTCTTTTGGGCTCTAGGCTTGCGACTGTGGTCAGTGAGTGAGTGAGTGAGTGGGTTAGCAAGACAAAATTTCGAGTTTTGACGATTTAAAAAAAATTCTATATCTGGCCGCCAGTAAGTGTTTTCTTGTTTTTAACATGTTAGATGGACTAATATTATTCCGTAAAGGTGATTTTCGTCGCGTAAGAAGTTTCTAAGCTGGTTTTTAAGGGCGTTATTTTTGGCGGCGCAAGTCACTTTTGATGCAAACCCTACTTAAACAGTACTACCGTACTGTTTGATATGTGTATATATGAATTGTGTGAATTACATGTCACAAGCAGTATGCGAGTTATCAAAACACCATTGTTTTGAAGTGAAGTATATAGTCAGCACGGAAGCTCTATAATATCAAAGATTACTGGCTTAAGACAATAATATGCAGTGACAAGCTTGTCATATTTGTAATTCATTAATATGTTGCTAAGCACTGCTAAAGAAATTTGAACCACAAATAATACACTCTAACATGTTTCAATGCTACTCTTCATTTTTAAGATTGATGAGTATACACCCATATATGATCTTATACTTTGTTATGGCTGTAGTACTGGCTGTAGTACAACTGCAGATATCATAAATAAATCAAAATTTACCGAGGTTAGTTGTATGCTTCTATGAAGCACATAACTGTTTTTGATTGATTAGACACGCCAGTATATGGTTACAAAGCTTTAGGGGAAAACCACCTTCGCAAGCTGCAAAATCTTAAAGTTCTGAATCTTTGTGTCAGCACTACTTTGCAAGTGATACAATATGTTTGGCCATAACACAGTGAATAATGTGCTTGACCTCTCCTTTGATCTTGCTGCTGATATATAACAACAGTAAAAAGTGCAGCCATCAACTTGTAGTCATGTGTTGAAGCCATGTGATGTAATTGTTAATGGGTTAAAAATATTTGTGACCAGCTGAGCAAAAACTGGCCATTTTTGCATATTCCTCTAATTTCATTTTATTACATCTCTGTAATCTATGGTAACAAAAGAGTGCACAGCCAAAGTTTCAGCCTTTTGTGATGAATGGTGTTGGAGTTTTAGCGTTTGACAGTTGGAGCAGTGATAGATTTGATTTGTACAGCAATAATACTGGAATGAATAACAGGTTCTTAGATAATCCATCATAACCTACAATTGAAACAAACTATGAAGATGAGACTTGGCTCACTCTGTTCACCATAAACTGGTAAATCAGTGATGGTATAGTGCTTTCCCCGTACTTCTACAAGTTGACAATGAAGAAGGCCATTCCAACTAAGAAATAATGACTGTGAATGCTGTTTTTACTGCATTGTAAATAAATGCCCATAACTCACTTATCCTTTGCTGTGCCAACACGAAACTTAGACTTCCTTACTCTCCATGAGCAAGCAAATCCAGTGGTATATAGGTTTTATTGATTGGAGCTTAATTTCAATGCATACGAATGTGATTAAGGCGTGTGTGAATTTTTAATGTAGCACGCGTATTTTTTACCCATTGCATTTCAATACAGGAAAATTTGAATTTTGCAAAAAACATCCAGTTTTCGCTCAGTGGGTCACATTTGTACAAAATTCTTGTGAATGTGTAATACAGGTGTGTTTGTTCGTCAACAGCTGGTACGTATGTACATGCATGTGTATATTTTAAAGAGTCTGTATCCTACTGTACAAAATTCACAAGCGTGATATTGTTTTGTTTTCAACTACTATAGGTGTCCAACTACCACCATCACCACCACCACCACCATCACCACCATTACCACCATCACCACGATCAATGACACAGTCACCAGGTATGTGTATGTTTTAGTTCCTGATTATGTACTTTATAGTCCTCTTAGAGTATATATATACACCGTAAACTCTGGTTATTGAGTGCATGCACTTATAATTTCGGAGGAATTATTTGAGAAATACACTACACTTGTTAAGCATATGCGCTTAATAAGTGATTGTAACAGGTTTCTGTTAGGAGAGTATTACACATGCCCACCACATTTTTCTAGCAATTTAGGTATTAGTGTTCAGTATATTAGCTTACTACAGTCAAGAAAACAACAGTCCTGAAAAGTCAGGTGCAGCTATCGTTAATACAGGTGCAGCGTTAATGTAGGTGGTAGTATCTGCTAGACACTTGCCTGGCAAAGTATCGAGTGTACTGTAACACTTCTGGCTTGTTCTTTCTATATAGTACTAGCTTGCAGAAGCAATTTCAACTATATGCGCTTAACAGGAAGTGTTTAGCACAAATATTCCATATACACTTAACAAGCAATATGCGCTTAACAGCTGTATGCGCTTAATAACCGGAATTTGCGGTATATGCTTAAACAATGGCATATACCCTTTATATATCAAGACACACAGTAGTATGTCATATGGCCCAAGAAGCTGGCCCATGCAACACCATGAGTATAATGCAAGAACTGTATATGCTGTGTAGCATTAAGAGTATCAAGGTAACCATCTATTCAAATGGTACTTCTAAATTTCTTGGTAATGAAAAATTGATGCAGACTCATAGCAGCTCATCCAGTCTGTTTTACCTTTGTACAGTATCTTATCATACAGTATGATAGTGCTGTATAGTAGGGAGTCTAGGGACCACAAAGGAGTAGGTGTGACCCATGAAAAAAATCACCCAAAATCCAGCCTCATTTTCCCCACATGACAATGAGGCAGTATTGGTTGGGAAAAACTAAGCCCTAACAAGCCTTGAGATCGACCTGAAATGCTTTCAACAAATTGCTACAATTAAAAAATAAAATAAATAATTTAACAGAATTTTCTAGTGACTGACTGACTAAGCAATTGACTGATTCCTTCAGACAAGCGTAACTCGATAATGGCTAAAGCTATGGGCTTGATGTTTTCACTGTTCGATGTCACTTCGGCTTGACAGGTGCCTTTCGGCATGCTGCAGTAAGTACAATGTATTCTTCATGGACTTACCAGTGTCCTCCTTTGTGTCCCATTCATCTTTGCTGACAACAGACAGTGTCAATTTGGCAGTAGCATGTAATGGCTTAACACTTCTTATTGTTTTACTGTGATTTATTGTCACACACTATTCCAGCTTGTTTCAGTACTTTTTATCGATGTACTATCGTCCCTACTTTAGTTGAACATTCCAGGTAGGAAGCTGGACATAACTGAAAATTCCAAAAAAATTTGTGTACTTGTACTAATACAAACTTCTCACAAGTATGTAATTTAGTTTGTTTTCACATCCAACACCATCAACAATCAACTCATGATCCACAGGTATGTGCATATTTTTAAAACTTTGCATACTCAGTGGAATTTTCTTGTGACTTACTGACTGATGCCTTCAGGTAAGTGTAACTCCATAAAGGCTAATACTACAGGCTTGATTGTTTGACACTTCTAATCAGTGGATTTCTTGTGATTTACTGACTAATGCCTTCAGACAAATGTATCTCTATAACGGCTAAGACTATGGACTTGATTGTTTTACTATTTGATGTTTCCTCAGCCTGTTGACATACTTCAGTACATACAATACATACTTCATGGACTTACCTGTGTCTCCTTTGTGTCCCATTTATCTTTGCTGATAGCACAAGGTGTCGATTTGCAGTAGTGCTGCAGATGGTTTCCCTCTACAGAATTTGTCCGAGTTTTCTGTTGTAACTGGATTGATTGCAGATAACTATATTGTATGTGTTCTGTTTGTGTAACACTGTGTAATGGGCTGAACATAGCTGAAAACAAAGTGCAAAAACCACCTATAATAATGTGACAGAAGTAAATAAACAAGTACACTAGGATCAGGGAAATAAGCAGCAAGGTAATGGAGGTGATGCACCTATACCTGAGGATATACTAGTGGACACTTCATCCCTATTTCAGACTGAATTAGGAATTAGATGTCCACTACTATATCTTATGGTGTAGGAGGTGGCCTTCCTTATTTACCGTGACTAAAATAGAGGCTTAATGTCCATTAGTACTGTATATCTTTATACAGCTTGAATTTACTGTTGGAACATAATGTTTATTGTTTGTTTTAGTATCACCAACTACTCAACAACCACAGTCACTCAGTGCTACTGGTAAGTTTCTGAAATGTTATGCAAAGCAAAGAGCGCATTTGAAAAATTAATACACCTGGACATTCACTTAGTACAAAAGCTAACTTGGAAAATCAGGGCACCTTGATAATCAGGACACCTTGATAATCAGGACACTTTGATAATCAGGACACTTTGGTCAGTTCAAACGTGCCCTTAATACACAGGTCTCATTGTATGTCATTTAAAATTGTCATCACATGCTCCATATGTTTGAGCATTAATTGACATATGTATTATGCTTAAACTAATGCCCCATAATCAAAAGGTATCTTGTACAAAACAAATACCAATTGACTAGTCAAATTTTCTAGACACAAAGCACATCCAACCAAGTACAATCACCAATGAGAGGACCTATCAACCAGCACAGTGTGTGGTTGGACACAATTTTAGGGAAATTGGCTAGTGCATAAACATGGTGATATAATAGTATATAGTCAGTTTGTGTGTTCATGTGAGCCCCACCAAATACCGTAATATCAAAGGAGTGAATGTGATGGATGTCTGTATCATAAATAACACACACCATCAAGTTCCGGCAGAGATGACACCTACCATTTATCACTTTGTATCAAAAGTGCTCTAGTGTTTTGTAAATCAAAGGGGTGAATGTGATCTTTGAATGGATGTCTGTATCATAATTAACACACACCATCAAGTTCTGGCGGAGATGACGTCTATCATTTATCACTTTGTATCAAAAGTGCTCTAGTGTTGTGAAAATGATTGTAGTGCATGAAATAAAGTTTGATTTCAAGTATAAGAGTAACCAAGCATAGTAACAGAAAGCTGGTGATCTGCCTCTAATATGCATTGCATGTAGTTTCACGTTCAGAAGTAATTAAGAGTTATATAATTATTAATTAGAATTACCATTGCTTGTCTATTTATAATCTAATGTTGATTTTCCATTAGACAACCAAGCACTGAGTGAAGAAATATCCCCAGTAATTGGTGAGTAATTTCCTTGTACTATATAACAATAAATTTTGGCAAAGAACTAAATTTGGTGTAATGGCAAATTGTCACCAAACCACCAAGTTTAAAATTACTTATACCTTGTAGTGAAGAAGTTATTGATGTCAGTTTTGACAAGCCAAGTGTGGCTTTATGGACACTTACATACAGGTGTATTTAAGTGCACCTTACTAATCAATTAGCATGGTTCCATGTATGTAAGTGGGTGTGGCTCAAAGCAGAAACTTCCTTCTGCAAAACTAGACTAGATCTCGTTCTCCATTAGTGGACATGGCTCCAAATAAGCTTGCAAGCAACAGTAGTGGACAGAAACACGTGATCCCGATAAGTGGGCATGGCTCACAAAAGAGATTGTGCTGCAGCTGGACTTCCACACAAACTAGTTGATCTGTTACACACACGATCCGCAGACCCAAATGACCCAACCCATAATTTCAACTGTGAAAATGACTAAGTATGCTGATGCATGTATTGTGACAGATATTTTAACACAAGAGGGATTTGTGCAGCATTCATGCTCCATCTTTCTGTCAGCTTACAACTCCTAAAACCTTTTGTGTAACTAACTGTGGAGTGCTGATTTATGATATCAAAGACAGTGAGAATTTCGTCAATTTAAAATCTCGCCAACTGCATTCTTTATATGTGACCGGATTTCACACACACAAAAATTCAAACTTAACATTTTTACCAGAAATAGATTGCTGGTCTAATACACTATCATATTCCACTCTGCATTTCCTTCAGGACTGCCAAGTCTGGTTTCTGCAGCAGCTTTCATCTGACCCTGTCAAAGCCATGAGTGGAAGACTGGCATCATTAAATGGCCACGGCTTTGTTGTAATGGTGTGTAGTGAGCTGGGACTTCACAGAGAGCTCGCCATTGGTGTTCTCAATCAATTTGGAGTGATTTGAGGGCCGTGGAGGGCTATGGAGGGTCCAAAAGTAGCCTCTGGATTCCATTCGTCTTCTTGTTTCATTTTATACTCCTATATTAAGCCCACCCTCCACCCCTATTACTACCACCTGTGATATTATTACCCACTCAAAAAAAGCCGTCCAAAACAGGGCATATTTTGGGTATCAGAAACTTATACACCCACACAGTGATAACTATTAAATAGATGAATAATTGGTGCAAATGTTATTCACACAGCTCTAGACACTGGGATGTTACTACACAATGACTACTTAAAATCGCCACATCTCCTAACAAAGCTTTGTGCGTGGAAGCCGGGTTTTGTCAAACCCTGTCACATATAGCAAATAGCAAAAATATTAATTTCACTAATATTTGTTATTGTACAGTAGTTCAGTAATTTGTGCATATTTTTTACGTGTAATCATGTTTATTTAACTAGAATATCCTCTACAAGATCCAAGCAACTCTGGTATGTTACTCATTAATTTGTGTGCATACAATACTAGTGTGTACGTTTTAATGGACAACAGAGTGATGCACCTTGTGTACATGTTCTTGCTATTATGCTGCTTTGAATTCTTTATAACTGTTTATCTCAAAACTTATAATATGTTATTTGGAACATTTCCCAAATCCAGTCACATAGTAATACAAGCTTGAGATCTTTGAGACTTTTTTAGCGGGCACCAAACACTACAGCATGCACTCTTTCTGTAATGGGAGAGTGCACCATCAAAATATTCTGTTTGCTATTGTACTTGATGAGATCAATCAACAATGGGCACGAGTGCGTTTATACAGGCAGAGCACAAGTGCACGTTGTATAACTGTTATGTACCACTCACCTAATAGGTAGAAAAATCCGACGCTCCAGCTACATTTCTTTTATAAGGTAGAATACCATTATCAATTGTGGCACTCTAAAACTAACAAATTATTACGTATCAAGCATGGCCTTGACCATACAATCACATGGCAATGCCACATTCGATTGTTATGGTGAGTTTCAATTAGAATAACATTATTTTAAAAAGCGATTTGTCAAGGTGAAAGTTTCGATCAAACTAATAAGGTATGTAACTACATTTAAATATTTGTAAATAGAGTTTTACCTGCCGTGTTTGCCTCTTTGATTGCCATTGGCTGCTTTTAAATCGCATGTATAGGGTAGTAGTGACGTTTCCTGTATGGCCTCACAATCGAATTACGCATGTTAGGTTATATAAGAATTTGATTAAACAGTGTAGCATCTTGCCACCTATTAGGTGAGGTGTTGTAGCAGCCTAGGCTGCCAGCACTTGTGCAATGTAGCACAAAACCGCAGCCAGTGCAATATAAATATATTGCACTGCAGTCAGTGCATTATAAGTTATAATGCACTCGCTGCAGTTAGTGCAGCAGTGCTATATACGAATTATAGCACTCGCGGTGCCTTTGAACTGCACTGCCCATGCACAGTGGTACATTTAGTTATAAATGTATTTAATAAAATGATCATGGTTTGTTTACTAGGTGGTCAGTCACCATCTGTGGCCACCAGCATCCCAACTACTGGTATGTAATTCTTTGTAATGCAGTGTATACCTAGAACAACTGCTCTATTAGAGTAGTGACTGTACTATTTCTTTATGCTATTTGTTATTGTTATGTAAAGGCATTTTTCAGTGCAACAAGATACAATGTAAGAAGGTGTTAATGTCTTACAATAACAAATAATTGATATGAAAATGCACTGATGCCAGTGCCAAAAAACAAAAGTAGTTATTCTTGCTGTTTACCATTAGAGGTTCTATGTGACTGCTTTATTAAAGGTGTGACTGTTCTATTAGAATTGTTTACTGGTCTGTTAGAGTAGCTCAATATGCAGATTGTAGATATTCTTATTGTTATAATTGCTACAAAATAGATTCCTAATTATGTCAATGTAATTGCCACATCACTAGTCATAAAACTGTTTATAAGATGTTTTATGTACTGTCTATTAATTATTGTATCATACCTTTGTGTAGAGTCCACCAGCCAACCACAAACATCAACCTCAAGTACGTATGTGTAAATGTGTCTATATAAAAAGTTACATGCACACACCTTGTCTAAAAAAAATACTGTAATTATTTTGTATCATCTATTCTTTCTATTTCATAGGAAGCAGAAAGAGATGTAGGGGGGCAAGGATCGTCGATTCCACTGATGAAGAGGATGATGGTTAGTAATACATGGTGTACATGCTTATCTTGTGCTGCATTGTTAGTAAGCATGCTAGTTTGCAGTACTACTGTATGTGATGAACACACAGAATGAAGCATAACAACCACTTCACTTTTTAGTAACTGATGGTCAGGGCATGCATTTTGATGCAGAGCCGGAGCCCAAGGTGCGGCCAGTCCGGCATTGGCTAAACCATTTTTCAGTTACTTGAATTTGTAAAAAGATCAAGATACTCTAATAGAACAGTCATCACAGTACTCTAACAGAGCATTCGGTATAGAATATAGCCACTGTTCTACTTAGTCTAAGCCATTACATCTATCACTCAAAAGTTCCAGTGAGTCATCTGCATGGTACTACATTGGGGCTAATTGATCTTACAATCTCAATGGCTTCTGTATCTCAACTAAGCTTTCACTGAAATTTGAACTAAAATTAGATAAAAAATTGAATTCATTGGTACTGTAATACAAAATTACCGGCATATATTCTTGATATTAACAAAGGAGAAGAGAAGAGGCTTTAAAATAGCTTTCTGATGCCATTTCAGGTCATCTTATTTTCAAAATTTCCCTGGGGCAGCACGTCCCCAGACCTCTTAGCTTGGCATTCTGTGTGTGCTTATCACATTCAGTTGAGTATCACATGATCTGAATATCACATCAGCTCAATAAAAGGTACTACTGCAGTCCATGGATGGCTTGACCACTCAAAATCTCTGGATTCCAGCCTTATTTTGACATCCTTCGTTTCATTACTCTTCATTGTTCTATGATCCCTATTTCAAATTGAAATTTGTAAAAGTTAAACCAGGCACATGCTGATGGGCAGCAGTGGGCATGCACCTGGTTTATTGAAATTGTTTTGCAAAAACCATGTCTGCATGTCTCCATATATGAACTTGTATACCGCTACATCTTCTAAATTATACGTGATATTCTTGTTAATCATACAGTACAATAAGAGGTTTGGGTTTTCTGGCCAAAGCTGTCAGCTTTACAATACCATCCTGGTGCCTTGGCAGTATTGGTTAGGTCTAACCAAGCCCAAAAGTGTCTTCAGTTCAGCCCTAAATGCTTCCAATAGATTGTATTGAATGGAATTTTCTTCTGACTGACTAACTGCCTGCCTGCCTGATGCCTTCAGACGGGTGTAACCAGATAACGGCTGAGACAGCTAAATAACAGTCCCAAGATGTGCCTTTTGCATATTTCCGTATGTACAATGCATGCATCTTAGGCTTACCTTTGTCCTCCTTTCTTTTTTCTGACAGCCAAAGGTGTTGATTGATAGTAGAATGATGGTTTCCTTATAATGATCATCCGTATTTCCATGGTGACTGGATTGATTTCAGGTTGAATCGTTTCTCCTACCTGTGCTTCGTTTGTAGTGCTGTGTAACAGGCTGAACATAGCGGAAAATGAAGCATAATAGTCACTTCACTTTGGAGTCAGTAATTGATATTTGGGACATGCATTCGGTCAAAAATCTTCCTTTCTTTTGATGCAGTATGTGCGGGTTCACTAGTCATAATAATTGTACGAATATAAGGGAAAGGTAGACTGAATTAGTGTCCACTAGAGTATCTGCAAGTGTGGCGACCTCCCTTGTTTCCCTACCTTTTTTGCTACGATGCCTGATTGAATTTAAATTCTTAATTTTCCTTGTCACATGAGAACAAGTTGACAATTACAATGGATAAGGCACATACAAAAATAATTATACAAGAAAACAACAGAGCGAAATACAAGGTGATTTGACAACTGGAGAATATAGATTGAACAGTGGCCATTACACTTTGCCGTCACCTATTTCAGTCCAAACCACAATGTTACAAATAAAGAACAGTGCGTATGAAAAGCATCTCTGCAAACAGTCTAATTGCTATGGAAAATACGATCAAGATACCAACACAGCCACAGGAAAACCACACCAATACCATACGTGGTCAGCAAAAAGAACTGGAACACAAAGGAGGACAAAGGCAAGTCCATCATGCAGGTATTGTACGTACTGCGGTTGAAGAATAGGTGCTTCTTGGGACGAAGCAACATTGAATAGTAAAGAAATCAAGCCTATAACTATATCCATTGTTGGCTGAAGGCATCAGTTAGTTAGTAAAGTAGTTGGTTAGTCAGAATAAAATTCTGTTAAATATAAATTTTTTAAATTTCATAGAAACTTTTAGGAAGGGTTTTGGTTTTGTCTGAAGATATTGTGGGCTTGACTGTACCTAACCAATACTGCCAAGTTGTCATGAAGAGAAATTGAGGCTGGTTTTAGGATGATATTTTTGGCTGGAAAACCCAGTTCTGAATGATCCCTGATATACAGTACTACCTACTGTACTGTATGATACTACCGGTACTGTATGATGGCAACCAAAATGTGGATGTCAGTTGAAAGCACAAATGACAATGGACATCATGTGGAAGGAACTATTTGCAATTGTTGTAGCAGTGCACACCTGGGGATCATATTGGTGCAAGCAAAAGATCTTGTTTCACTGCGATAACCAAGCTGTAGTCAGTATATGGAAATCAGGTACCACCGGTGCAAGCGAGACCATGGATTTGGTTCATTTACTGTATTTTTGTGCTGCTAAATACAACATCAATGTCTGCATCACTTACATACCAGGTAATAATAATGACATTGATGACTGTCTATCTCGTTATAAACAAGACAAATTTCAAATGCTAGCCCCAAAAGCGAACTATGCACAGGACATTACACCTGCATGGCCTACCAACTCCTTCACTGAAGCCTCATGTAATACCAGTCTCATGGAGTTGCCGCATCCACCACTCATAAGGTAACCAGCAAGAGCTTACCATCTCACTCCTCTTCAGTCCGCATTGCAAAACACACCCTACCTTAAAATCATCTGGCTCACATCAAAACATAACACTTTAACCTCCATCGCACCCTGTTTTCATGCACAGTTAACCTTAATTATTATTATTAATTGTAATAGTATCCTGTGTCACAACTAATACAATACATATAAGTAAGTACATAAAAAATAAAATAAGATAAATAAAAATATTATTTATCTATATTATTATTATATAATAATAATGAAGATAATAATGAAGTGTGCAAAAACACTAGATTATAATACATATGTTATTGTACTGTATGTAGTGTTATATCATCACTGCCAGTCCTGTCATCTTACAGCTGGGTGGCTGAGGAATTTGGGCTGGAAATTGGGCGCAGAAACTGCAAAGCTCATTGTTCTATGGAACAACGAATTATTACTTAACTTACAAAAACTAAGGTGTCACCTAATTGAATAACATCATCGGATTGCATTTTGTTGTTCACAAGCCATAGCATTGCTTAGAAATTTACTTAACAGTAACATTATGTAAACAGTTTATGATTTCAATTATGCATGGTAAGCTTTCATAGTCTACTACATGTAACTACAGCCCAATGACATCCTCAGCTGCCCAGCTTTCACCCAATTCAATGAAGCAACAGAATCTTGTTATCACGTTTGTTTGATCAGTGTGGTGCCTCATACTATGTTGTTACGGTGGAGTACGGTGGGAGGAAGGGAGGCGATAGGAGGCTTCACACACTGAGAATTCTGAGGGTGCTAGTACTCACTTAGTATGTTAAGAATGATATTTTTGGCTGGAAAACCCAGTTCTGAATGATCCCTGATATACAGTACTACCTACTGTACTGTATGATACCACCGTACTGTATGATGGCAACCAAAATGTGGATGTCAGTAAAGAAGAACACAACATTCTCACAGTCTACCTATAAGAAGTACTGTACCACTACATTAACTTGTTTTATGCTCTTTCTATTTTTGTTTTAGGAAAAAAAAAGAAGTCACCAGCGAAAAAGTCAGGTAAGGAGGAGAATTAGTAATTATAATCAAATGGAAACCTGTGCTGTATTTTTGTAAAAAATTGATACAATGAAGAAATTGTCTGTGATTTTTGTACCATAATATTGTTCTTTATTTGTATGGCAATGTGGCAGGCAGAACATACCTAAAAACCAAGTGAAATAGCTACTTGCTTTACTTATACTTACCGTAGTTCAAGACGTGTGTTAAGTGGTGACATTAAATTGTTTTAGAAACAACTAAGCTGTATATTCAAACTTTTTCATAATTTTTACAGAATGTATGTGCTGTTTTCTTTCTATTTTATTCTAGGAAAAAAGAAGTCATCACCAAAAACGTCAGGTAAGGAATGGAATTAGTAATTACTTTATACAGAATTATTGCAACTGAACAGTGTATGAAGTAGCATAGTTTTATATACTTGTACACTGTTCTTTCCATAGGTAAAAAGAAGAGGCAACAGAAAAAGACACCAGGTAAGGAAGAGGATTTTTAATTATATATGCTAATCTTTACACAATAATATTGTATTTCTATCAGGGCCGCCCACAGGGGGGGGCAACTGGGGCATTTTGCCCCAGGCCCCAGCCTGAAAGGGCCCCCCTGAATACCTGTTTAAAAGATCGATATACTCTAATAGAGCAGTCAGATCTAAATACTCTAATAGAGCAGTCACAGTATTCTTCAGAGGAGCAGTGTAGCAAGCTTATAGATGGTTGGTGATGGGTAGTTATTGTCATTGCCAGCAGGTTGTGACCTTTTTTTAATTTTTTTTATGGTCTTCACTTCACATTACAACTTGGGTCAAGGGCCCCACTTTAACTCTTTGCCCTGGGCCCCTTAATTTCTCTGGGCGGCCCTGATTCCTATGATTTCATAGCAGTAATATATTTTACTGATGTACTTGTACTGTCTACAAATTAACTTATCCATGTACTTCTGTGTAGGGGCCACCACACCTGGATCATCGTCTTCAAGTACCTCAAGTACGTATGTGTAAATGTAGCTGTATGTGATGCCATGGCCATGAAGGATTTGGTTGATCTCAAGTGGCTGTGGTATAAGTAATAAATACCACACAAGTGTGCACATGAAAAGACAAACCTACATTCACCACACTTCTTTAGTTTTGTACAAAAGTACCTAAACATTGACTGTGGATTTAATGCATGTTCACAAATGTTAATTATGATTGTGTGGTATTGCTATATAGTTTTAGTGGTACCAATTTCTAGTCATATAATCCCATTGAGGACCGGGACAGATGCAGGGTTTGGCAAGGAAGGTGCACTAGGTTGGAGGTCTGTAGGGCACAGCTCTCATAGTTCTAGTGAATTGCTGACTCGTTGCCAGTTTCAAAATAGAAGAGCATTTGCTTTACCCACACTTGCAGCATACAAGATCATTTGGGCAGGATGATGTGATAACAGTAGATCTTAAACCAAACTAGCCAGCAATGTGTAAAAGTCAACCCACAACATTGTTACTTGTTGTACAGTTAAATCAACCTTTCCAAGCCTTTGCAGAAGGATTTGAAGGTTGGGTACTATAGGTCACTTTACATTATACTGTACAACAAGTCTCTTTGTGATTTTGGCTTTGGGTGACTGTTCTTTCAATCCTCTCAATTAAAAAAAAAACACTCTTTTGGAAACCAGTGAACTCCCCCTAGAACTGTTGGTACCTTACATGCACACACTGTGGCTAAGGAATGTATCCATTTAATACTATTCTTTCCATTTTGTAGAAGCAAAAAAGAGGCCACGTAAGGATGATGACGATGATGATGATGATGATGATGTTGGTTAGTACTATAGTCATGTTGCATACTTGCTGAGCATGTGACTCTACTGAATGAATAATTACCTTTAGGATTTAAAATCTTATTCAGTTTTTGAACACAAGCAACAAAACAAGTGTAGAACAATATAATGTGACTTCATATATGATTAGAAAATGGTATGCATAATATGCTTTGATCCCTGGAGAATAATGAGGTATTTAAAATCCACTAAGAGACCTGCTGGCAGGTTCTTAAAATGGTTAGAGACCTGCTAGCAGAAAGACTTCAATGCATCACAAATCTCACTTTCAATCATTGATTTGCAATGCTCCCTCCAAGCATATTCCGGCTGATAGCCTACAATGGGTGAACAGGTGATTAACCACTCTATTCATTTTGTAGGCATGCCTAAAACAATTCGATTATGGAATAACAGTGTACATATATTTGTTACGATGTGTGGAGAAGTCCAGAAATATCATGGAAAATTCTGTTTAGTGTCTATCTGTTTCTATGGTGTTTTAAGGCTGTTTTCGTCTTCTATTGAACAATACTAAAGACCTAAATGGGTAGGCTTCCTTGTAGAAACGTTATTTTACACCATGTAATGTAGATGGGGTCCGTATTCAAAACCGTGCCTTCTGTTCTTCATACTACTGTGGCGCCACTGAAGACACAACTTGTGGCAAATCATTCCCATCATATAAATCCACACACACTGCTTCTTTGACTCACATGTTCTTTACACTGCTGTGAGCACTGGCTACTGCTAATCCGAGTACTAATCCACGTTAAGTCTTATTGATCACTGCCTTTTCAGCCCAGCTGTGTAGGATCCCAAGTCTAAGGTTTGTGAACTTGTGAAAGAAAGCAGTGCAAGCTTCAATTTTTCAGAGCTTTGTCAAAGTACGTTTAGTCTTTTGAAATTATTTAACAGTGTGTGATGATTTCAGAACGACATACAGTATAACCCAGTCCCACAATGACTCCACCTATATGCCCATATAAAGTGCATACATTTTCTAAGTTAGAGACGACACCCTCAGATCTTCGTGCTAGATCTCTAACCTACACATATTTGGCACTAATTTTAATCAATAGACATAGTTCAGCTACGCCTTTATTATCACAGGGTAGTAAACTGAGAATAAACTGTTCTACGGTACCTAAGTAAATTCTTATTATTGAGATTTCCATCATTCAAATACCTGTGTGCAGGTATAATTAGTTTGAAAGCCCAATTTATTGGTTAAATATATAGTAAATCCATTAACCCAATTATACCACTATTTGTTTCTAAAATTGTGGTAATAATAATTGTAAGGATTGTTATGCATATTATATGATATCTCTGTTATCATTAGTAACTACGTGGTATGTTTCAGGAAGCAAAGATAAGGGAGGCCATAGCAATGGACCAAAAGCACCAAAAAGACCAAATGTGGGACCAAAAGCACCAAAAAGACCAAATGTGGACGATGCTGGTATGGAATTTATCGTTGTATTATGTTTGTATTATAAAAGTTTGTTGTGCAGTCAATGATGTACGTGTTATAATGACTTTACTATTGTATGTTTATAGAACTGTGCATGAAGGTATCACACAGTAGATACTACTGTATAGTGAGTTAACCACTGAATATTAATGGGATGCTGCTATTAAAAACAATATTACATCCATTATAGAGTGCATCTAACTTCTATTCCAGTTTTAAAAACAAGAAGACTTTTACAGAAAGTAGAGAATTGCCAAAGCCAAATATTGTCTGCCTCCAAGCCTGCCAGCAAGGCTAAAGACAGCACAGCATAACACTAGTCTCACATGTGGCTCTGGCTCTGACGACCGTCTACCTTCTATGCTTTCATGTTCATATTTTCATGAAATGAAGAGCCATTAATTTTTCTTATCAATATTTTTTATTTGAAATGTTTACAACTACTGTACATAAATAGGAGTAGCTAGCTGTAGATACATATAATGATTGCTACTGAAAACAGAACAAAGTAATCATGGCTTGAAATCATATCGAGTGCAGCTGATCAGAGCTTGACAACCATTCTCTGAAACAATCAGAGCACAGTGGCTATGTCCTAGCTAGAACATGCTGCTCAGTTGTCTAAGTTAGATTGACAATGTCGAATGGTTGTGTTTAGGGCTGGGACGAATATTGAAATTTACCTTCGAATATTTGCTAATAAAATGTTGGAACATTCGAAGCTTCGGTGTCAGCTTTCAAGTTACAGGTTATCTTGTATTTTATATGCGCATCTTTCTTAGGTTTTATGTTTCTAAAAAGTTTGTAAGAATTTGGAAAGTGCATGGCAGCAGTACTGACTGATGTGATCGATCGATTGCAAATGGGCGTGCCCACTACACTGCAACCATGCATAGGTAAACACCAAGTAATGGCTAAAACTTCGATGGTTTAAAAGTGGGCATGGCACACGAAGATCAATCACGAAGAGACAAACATTGATCACGCAAGAGGAATAAGCAGCTGCAATAAAGATAACGACATTAATTTGTAATTCTATGAGTGCATTACAAAGCTTTGAATGATACTTTTATAATTTGAAGTTTACTTAGCCTTCGAACCTATGAAGCATTCAAAGCTTCGTCCCAGCCCTAGTTGTGTTGCACACAATTTGCACCTCTTGCAAGATGTCATCATGGTGTAGCTATTGGCGTATTATGAGATGAGTTATGTCGTGAACATCCTGCAGATTTCGTCCATCATTTCAGTCTTCTATTACACTGCCATGGAGATCTCAACAAAGGCTTACAGTAGACATGCATCACTACAAGTACACCAAAAATCAGCCAGTCACTTACTGTACTTACTCAGTCGGTAGAGAATTCTGTTAAAGATTTTTTGTTAAAATTCCATAGCAACTTTCTAAAGTGTTTCAGGTAGATCTGAAAGCTTGTTTGGGCTTAGTTTTACCTAACCAATGCTGCCTCATCATCGTCTGGGAAAATTGAGGCTAATTTTGGGTGATGCTATTTTGTGGGCCACGCCTACTCCTTTGTAGTCCCTACTATACAGTACTATCATATTGTTTGATATAGCTACTTGTATGTATAAATAGCATTATCAGGATTCTTTTTTATATATGTATGGATATAGGTCCAAGTGAAGATGCACAGAGAGAGTAAGTTGAGTTTGTTTGTTGTACTTTGTGTATTTTTTTAGATGGCAATAGAACATTTGACTTACTGTAGCACATGTCATGTTGTACTGGTTAATAGTCATAGCTACTATAACTTTCTGGAAGGAAAGCAATGTGGGTACTATGTGAAGGTAGATACTATCCAAGGGTGGCTACTATGAGCTTATCGGACACTACCCCACTGTGCCTATGTGAATGTTTGAGTGAATGACCTCAAGTAACCATTCCTTTACCCTTTAAGGACTACAGTAATTTACACACTGCCTATCCTGAAAACCCGCAAGTTTTATGAAATTTGCATATTCTATTACTTAGCAAGTTTGTAGTGTTATCAAAACTAACTGCAGGAAGTACATGTAGTAAGGGCTAATACAAACTGTAGTACAGATTCACCTATCAATAATAAGCAGAACTATCAAAGTTATAAGTGTGCAGAACTTACCATCTTCAAATAGCAAAGTAATTTGTTAACACCGGTGACAACCTGTCTTCTTCGTGATGAAATCTATTACAAACCATTGCTTTACTCCTTTTAAAGAGTGCCAACACGTGATCTTGTATATCATTAGATGCATCTCTAAATGAAGCGTGCCGTGAAATTCATTGTAGCTTAATACTAGCTACAGGCGAAAGTTGTGGACTGATTTGTACAAGGTTAGTTTTGTTGTTGTGTAAATATAATATACTAAAAATTAGAAGGCTGGCATAGTTTCACGTAATATATTGGCATTGTGTATCAAAACAATCGTCTACTAATGGCGAACAAAATCGTCTTTGTTTAAAGCCCATAGCTTCTAATACTGCGAAGATATAGCTCTTTGTTATCTGCTACTTACGTGTACGATGCTTGGCTTTCGCGTGAGGCTATATTTGGACGTACATGTACAACGGTGGTCCTTAAAGGGTTAATGCTGTTATCCACTTGGCTCCTCTCGAAAATATAGTTAATGCTGTTATCCACTTGGCTCCTCTCGAAAATATAATTTCCTTGCTTAAAACAACTCCTTTGCTTACTTCAAACTTGTGTTAGCAACACTTGCATCAACATATTCAGGTACTAGTCGCAGCTCTTATCTGAGGGCTACTTTTATGACAGCAATTCAAATTTGTGCTGTAGCTACTGTCTGTTTATGTGAGCCATGGCTATTAACCAGTAAAACATGGTAACTGTGTATAAAAATATAAATATAACTCTTTACCTCACTAAGTGAATTGTCTGACAGTTGATGTATCCATCTAATAGTGATATAGATCTTTTTTTTTGTAATCATCCTTGCTAGCTTTTAAAATTTCTTACACTTGTGTATTTGTGAAATAAGTAATGATGAACTGCAAAAGTGGAAAATAGTTATGTATTTAGTACATAAACAATCATGCAATACAATAGTATATTAACAATTATGAATTTAAAAATGAAGTGGGATCCAGCGATAGAAGTAGTGAAACAAGAGATAAACAATGGTAGCTATTATAGCATAGCCCAGTGGGAAATCCCTACGTTGGCATGGTATAGCAATTGTTTTGTGTTCAATACCAAAGTAGGGATTTAATGACTGGTGCCTTTTGACATACCGCAGTACGTAGAATGCATTCTTCATGGATGTACCAGAGTTCTCATTTTGTTCCATTCATCTTTGCTGACAGTGAGCAGTTCTTGATTCGTACTGCTGTGTAATGGGTTGAACATAGCCAACAATGAAGCATAATGGATACTTCACTTTTCAGACAATAATTGATATAACTGGGACGTGTGGCATCATTTCGGTATGTGTGGATTGCAGAGGTGCTTTTTGAACAGTTCTTGATTCAAAATGCTGCATAAAAAAATGGGGTGAACATAGCTGACAATGAAGTGTAATGGATACTTCACTTTTCAGACGATAATTGGGGTGTGTGGTGCCATTTCAGATGTGGTATGCATGGGTTCACAAGTCGTAATAATTATTTACAAATAAAGTTAACAAACAAGTACACAGAAAAATTTGGAATTTTCAACAAGAGTAGGGACCATAGCACATCAATAAAAAGTACTGGAACAAGAAGCTGGAGTAGTGCACAATATTAATTCACTGTAAAACAATAAGATGTGTTATATCCCATTATGTGCTCAAGATACCATAATGGAAATGCACAGTAGGGATATAACACTTCTTATTATTTTACAATATCATGCACTACTCCAGCTTGTTTCAGTACTTTTTATCGATGTGCTATGGTCCGTACTCTAGTTGAAAATTCCAAATTCTGTGTACCTGTATATACATAGGCAGTATGCAAATAATGGTATTATAAGTTGAGCATTTAACTATTGTTTGTTTGTCTTTACATGTATTCTACAGTGCTGTTGAAATATTGGAAGAGGATACTAAGACAGCCATTACATTGTAAGATATTATAATTGGATTTAATTAAGTATAGATTAGAGACCTAACACAAAGATCTTCAAGGTTTTAAAGCTGAGGTTTTTCTAACACAACTCCCAAGGGCATGATCTCTAACTGACTTAGATAATGATGATTTATGAGTATAATATTTTAGGTTGAGTCATCGTCATTTTAAAATCATCACACAATGTTAGAAATAAGTGCGGCAGATTGAACGTGTTTTGTGAGCTTCCCTTCCTAAATAACAGGATGTGGTAATTAATGAACTAAAAATAATTAACAAATTATGAACTCAATAGAATTGTATTTTAACTGTATCAATTGATGTAACATGCTAGCAGTTATACTCTTGTGTGACTGCTGAACCGACTGAGTGAAGCTAACGTACCGCACATGCGTTATTATTCTTATTAATTCATATTTCTTTTTAATGCTGTCCCATAGCTTGCGTGAAATGGCTCAGTGTTCTACCCCCCCCCATTAACTATGTGTAAATTATATTATTATTAAAAAATTTGGTAAATCATCATAAAGATAGTGTACAATTGCCACCAATGCTGCCACACTAATAAGGCATTGAGGCTGAATATAATTTATAAGCACTGCATAATGTGTATGTATTGATATGATAGGCTGATTGGGGAAGATGATGAAGAACGCAGCAGGGGTGGTCTGCATGTCTACACAAATGTAGAAACATTTACAAGATATGAGTTAAAGCAGCTGTCAAGTGCAGTAGAGGTGGCACTTACAGTAAGTATTTGTAAGTATTTTTGTCTGTTTTTACTGTGGTTCAACATCCACAGTTGTGCAATGAGAATGTGAAGCTTGATATGACCAGGCTACAGGAATTGATTGCTTACCATTTATTAGTTACCCACTCAGTAAGTACACCCACTATGCATTCTCATGCACGCACCATGCACACCACATCAACAGACACTGCTGCACCACATGCAAGCAGCACCCCATCACATACAAGCAGCACTGCATATGAAGAACTGCTTGCAAAAATGGAGCGCCTTAATGCATACTGCCAGTCATTACGAGAAGAGAATGACAGATTGAAATCCAAACTTAATGGAACAACCGAAACTGTAGTTACTTCCAAAAGGTGGCAAGAGTACGCTAATAGTGTGATTGGAGCAGAGAGTAGTAGGGCAACTCCTAAATATGAATACAACTGTGCCCATAGTCTAAATCCGGAGTGGACCGAAGGCTCGTGCAATTGGTCAAAAAAAAGAACAACGCTTCTAGCTTACATAAAGCATTTAAAGGAAAAACATGGCGAAGATATTAGAAAAAAAGCTGAAAAAGATCTGCTACCCGTTCGCTCTACAATTCAACCAGCAGAAAGTGCCCGTCGAGCCCAAGATGTGGCTAAAGAGCAACGCAAAGCTCAACGTGTAGGCGAGAACGAACGGGTAGCCAGAAGGCTAATCATTGTAGATAGAAGGGAAAGTAGCGAAAGTAGTCGGTGTGATTGGCTTTCCAGGAATGCAAATGGGTCCGTTGCACTTAGAAGATCTGCACGGCTAAGGGCTCTTCCTAGACCCAACTATGCAGAATATGACACAGATTCAGACATAGAGTAGTGCTGTGTGATAATCATTATCATTATTGTAAAAATTTCATTATGGCTTTATTATGGTAATAGTAGATTTTTGGATAATACTGTAAACCACACAGGCCAACCTGAAATGAGGTAATGTTACTGTACATTCTAAGAAAAATTCAAACAAGATACTTGGATTTTTTTTGTTTGTTGTGGTACTGACTTCCACTTATAATATAAAACTGTGTAATGAGTGACGTAATGAGACATATACATTATTTTGTTTAGTGTTTGTGTGTGTTAAATCAATTATCATGATATTGCGATAATGAGGTGCATTATTGCAATAATAAAACTTTTCAATATCACACATCCTTAAATACTGAGTGATCTAGCTGCATTGCTATACACATCTTCCCTTTGCTTCTGTATCTGAATATTGCATCAATGCAGCTGGGTCATGGTGCTACATTAAATTTTAGGAACTTAGTCGACAAATTTTGTTCACTATTTTACTTGTTTGTGCATGTTTTGTAAATTAACTAATGTGTGTGTTATTAATTAAGAATGCCTCCAATTTTTTGCTGTGGAATATATAGAAAGGTAATAACTACAGGTGGACCAAGAAAAGCATCTTTGTAATTATATTGTAGCTTATAAAAGTGTTTTTTTTTTAATGTAATTTCTTTGGACAAATCACTAGTTGGTTATTACACAATTGATAATAATGTCCCTGGCAGTCCTGTAAGTAGTTATCATGTCAGTTGGATGTATCCTGAATTGCTTTTCTACCTCACTGCTATATACTGTACTGTAGTGGTTATGTTGTCTAATAGTTAATTAAATGGGGTTAGTAGGGATCATGGGAACAGAAAGAGGGAAGTCTCTTACACCTGGCTGTACTTTAACTTTTGTATTAGTTAGCTGTAGGGTAAGCAATTTCACTATATTCATACTTGATTTTTAAATCAGGCATATGAGTGCATGCTTGGTTTATGTGTGTGTACTTGATATGGAAAAGTAACGTGGGCTTTAAAAGCAGATGTTCACTTAATGTGTGTAGCCATCTATACACTCACCACACTCTGTACTTCTCTCATGATGAACAGGTCGGCTTGTTTATACAGCTCACAACTTGCTACACATGTTTACAGTTGGCAAGATTTGTCACAAAAGTTTCCCTCAGATTGACTGCCACAAAACTTGCTTAGCATTCAAACACTTATATTGAAGATCTTCCAAATGGTTACAACTACTCAACAAGTATTTGATATTTTTCATGATGCCACTTATCTATAAGAAAATATGTCAATGTTTTACCAAAATGATAATGGCTGCAGGAAGAGCAATCAATCCTACTTGTGGTCTCCATGTTTCAACCCTCAAGGTTATGTGATGTAATCTTGGATGTTGACATGTGACCTGCCACAATCAACAAACATTCCAATTGTAGTAAATATCAAAGTCCCATATCTCAACTATTGTAAAGATTATCATATGCATAATCTTGATAGTTGTTTTGTGGTTAGCCTATTATTTTAGCTATGCTTTCAGTATTAGCAAATGCATTTAATAGTAAAAGTAGATAATTAAATGCTATGCTATGATACACTTCAGCATAGGTATAATAAGCTTTGCACTGAAGTGGTTGCTTTATGCCAGTTTGAAATACAGGTAGTGACTTACATTGTGAACGGCATTCCCATAAGGGCTCTTCAGAAGGGCAGCCATGAGGCTTTGTCAATGGTTTTGTCAAGAGAATTTGTGGGAATGGACACAATTGACAAACTACAGTATAAAACAATTTAAACCGTAAAAACTTTAGAGTGGGCTTTCCTATGCATTGTACAAGTAAGAGTGTAAACTATGGTTTTATGGTGAAGCCCATGTACATCATACAGTACAATCATACACTACGATAGTAGTGTATAGTAGGGACCACAAAGGAGTAGGCATGTCCCACGGAATAAAATCATCCAAAAAACAACCTCAATTTTCCCTGACGATGATGAGGCAGTATTGGTTAGGTAAAACTAAGCCCAAACAAGCTTTCAGATCAACCCGAATGCTTTCAACAAGTTGCTAGTGAATTTTTAAAATTTTAGTGAGTGACTGACTGCCTGCCTATGGCTTCAGACAAGCGTAACTCGATAATGGCTAAGGCTATGGGCTTGATTTTTTCACTGTTTGATGTCACTTCAGCTCAACAGGTGCCTTTTGGCATACCGCTGTACAATGCATGTTTCATGGACTTACCAACGTTCTCCTTTGTGTCCCATTCATCGAAAATGTCCCAGCGTATTTGTCATAGTGGCTATTTTGAGAGCAGAGGTGCCTTTCAAACAGCTCTTAATTCGTACTACTGTGTAACGGGTTGAATATAGCGACAACGAAGTGTATGGTTACTTCACTTTTTAGACAATAATCAATATAACTGTTGCATGCGGCGCCATTTCTTTTGGTATGCATGGATTGCAGAGGTGCTTTTCATGATTCAAAATGCTGCGTAACGGGTTGAACATAGCTGACAATGAAACGTAATGGATACTTCACTTTTCAGACAATAATTGGGGCGCGTGGCACTATTTCAGATGTGGTATGCGTGGGTTCACCAGTCATAATAATTATTTGCGAAAAAAGTTAACAAACAAGTACACAGAAAAGTTTGGAATTTTCAGCTAGAGTAGGGACCATAACACATCAATAAAAAGTACTGAAACAAGCTGGAGTAGTGCATGATATTAAATCACAATAAAACAATAAGAGGTGTTATATCCCTACTATGCTCAAGATACCATAATGGAAATGCACGGTAGGGATATAACACTTATTGTTTTACTGTGAATTAATATCATGCACCACTCCAGCTAGCTTGTTTCAGTACTTTTTATCGATGTGCTATGGTCCATACTCTAGTTAAAAATTCCAAATTTTTCTATGTATAGGCCTACTTTTAAGCACTTTTCAGTGCACTATGTCTTCACAATTCATTGCAAAAAGTATACTGAATCTGGATTAAGATGGGTCTACCAGGGGAGGTTTTACTTTGGGTAGGGAGTGTTATTCTCAAATGTGTAGACCTTACTCAAAAGTCTGATTGGTTTGTAAACTATTTGTCATCATGATGTACAGTGTCTGTTACATACAGGTGGTATTCATATTGCAAGTGTATCTAGAATTGGCCTGAACTTTATGCAAGTGTAGTATAAGAAGTAGGAAAGAAATTTAGGAAAACTGAATGAATTGACTTTAATAGGAATACACAGGGCAGGCAGACAGACAGACAGACAGACAGACAGACAGACAGACAGACAGACGGATGGACAGCTGTCACAAAATACATTTAGATTATCTTTTTGATTATAGTGAAGCTTACAAATTACTACTTCTTACTGCTAACAATTTGAGGCTACCACCATTTTTACTTGCAATATGAATATGGCCTGTAGAGTACACACACTTCACCTGATAGTGACATACAGCTTACAGATCAATGTTTGATATTCAGAACTATGCAAAGCTATCTAAATAATGTATACTATTCATTTTATTTCTGTAACATTTTGTTTTAGTGCTTGAATTTGTAGACAACCAGCAGTAGTAAATGTTGAGTGTGCTTTTATGTATTGCTGAATTCTAGCTTAGTGAACCTTAATGTGACATTTGCTATCCAAATACATTCTTCCTGTCAATGTGTTACACGTTTACACATATCATACAGTACAGTAGTACTGTATATTAGGTATCATGAAGGTTTGGGCTTTTCTGATCAAAAATATCACCCTAAAGTAAGCCTCACAATACCTTCATGTTGTCTTGGCAGTATTGGGTACAATCAAGCCCTAAAGTGCCTTCAGTACAACATGAAATGCTTCCAAAAAGTTGCTAAAAATATATTTAGTAGAATTTTCTTCTGACTAACTGACTAATGCCTTCAGACAAAAAGTGTAACTTGATAATGGCTATGGATACGGAGTTGATTTTTTCACTGTTTGATATTGCTTCAGCCTGGCAGGAGCCTTTTGGCATACCGCAGTATGTAGAATACACACATCGTGGACTTACCTTTGTCCTCCTTTGTGTCCAGACTGGATTGATTACAGGAGCACTTCTCTTACTGTTCTCATGTAATGTTGTGTAACAGGTTGGACATAGTTGAAAGTGAAACCACTTCCACTTTTAAGTCGGTATTTGATACTTGGGGTGCATAAATCACTTGTATTTTTTTGTAGTGACTGAATTGATTGCAGAGGCATTTCTTCTACTATCCTTCCTTTGTATCACTGTGTAACAGGCTGAACATGGTTAAAAATGAAGCATATTGGCTACTTCATATTCGAGTCAGTAATTGATATTTGGAGTGCATGTCCAGATGAAACATTAACTCTGGGGCCATTCTTTCTTTGCACAGGTTCACAAGTCATAATAATTTTATTCTTTATTAGCTATAATTGCTTATACAACTTCACTACGAACAGGAACTCAAACAGAATCCCACTCACTAGAATATATTCTTTGTGCTCAGTTGATGTCGTCCTCATAATAGGATATAGTTTATTGGTGCTCTGTGTATCATATCCATACTGCTGGTTATCAACAAAACAATAGTTTTTGTCCAATAGAGTACATTCAGTGCCCTCAAACACAAAAACAAAAACAGAAGTACGACAAGTAGTATATATCATGTTTAGATGGCTTTGCATTGCTTTGGATTTCATAGAGTTTTGCGTTTAAGGCAACCTTAGGGTTTTTCCAAAGAAATTATGTGGAAGAAAAGAACAATATTAAGCTACAATGGTTGCTTAGATGCTTCTCTGTGGGAAACTTTGGCTATACCTTTCATTGTAGATTCCACAGTAATAAATTGTTGTGTATTTGTAATTAATAACACATACAAAAAAATAAAATTACAAAACATGTATAATATAGAAAATATAGTTATCAAATAAATGTACTAGGTTCCTGATATGTAGCACATTTCTGACTAAGGATGTATGAATAATGAAAATTTTTATTATTGAGTTATCACAATAACTGGTTAAACATACAAGTACCAGTGTGTTGGAGTGTCAAATGCTGCGCTGGGTGGAGTGGCTCTGTTATTATGTTATAATGTGGCAAGTTATCCTCCAGTAGTAACTGAAATTATCACTTAGATTGGTTCATGACACCATAACAACCAAATGGTATTGTTTACTAATGGATCAAATGGATATGTTAGTACAAAAGCACACCGTGTCATGGGTTGGTGGAGTGGCATCGCATGGCAAACAAGGGCTAAAACCTGGAGGAGATTAATATGGCGATTGACCTGTTTTAAATAAATGTCCAGTCTGTGTTCATTTTTCAGTTGTTTCAGTGATCAGTCCCAGCAGTGTATAGTGAAGAATCAACCTCCTTCAATAACTTCTGGCTCCATTGTTCTAGCATACAGGATCTGCAAAGGAATTCAAACAGGAACTTTAATATCCATAAACTGCTATACACTCCCACACACTGGGATATAAAATAGTTATACTCATTATACTTGGATGATATCATTGTTATTATTTACACTCATCCTCAACTTGACCTCAGAATTGTAAAATAACAATGATATCATCCTCGTAACAGGATATAGCCATAAGTATATGTCTCAGTAAATTTATCACTGTGTCACTCATTATGTAATTGTGTTTACTTTATAGCTAGAAAGCTAGTATCACGACAAAGAATTAAAAGCATTTCTGTTAGAATTTTATCTGGAGTTGTAATATTAACTCATTTAATGTTGGCCACCTATAGTTTACAGTGAGATCCAAAAGTTTACTATTATCACAGTAGTGCAATAATGAAATTTTCACATTAATGATGATAATTTTTCATGATTGTTGAGTTTCGCACAGCACTATTTCTGATTTCTGTGTCATGTTGACTTTTGCACAGCACCATCTGAATTCTGTGTCGTAACAACACCGACTACTTGAACTTCCCATATATTTGTTCTTCCCATGTATGCGTCCATGCACTTGCCCGGTCTTGTGTCTTTGTTTTAACTACTTGCAAGTTGTAAATGTTTAGGTAGTTTTCATGTCTGGCTCGCTCCTTCATTATTAGCTTATTTAATTGTTTCACTAATGGAATTGATCCACAGATTCTGTTGTTCAGATGAATTATAGGTACCCATAGTTCTTTTATTTTAAGTGTTCTTTTCTTTGCAATGAAAGGCAGCATGCATACTGTGTTTATCTGTTTAGACTCAGGTTGAGATGCCCAGCCATTTATTGACATTGCTTTACAAATTAAGCTATTATTATAATTTTGTGCAATCCTTATATTAAAGCAGCACCCCCTGGCTTTGACCTGATGTTTATTTTAATCTGGCTTTAATACAGATAAATACAGTTATGATATCAGTACACTGTTCACATGTCATACACATGGCATATGTTGTGTATTGATATTGTACAACACAGACACAATCATGTTCATATTTACACACACAAAAAGCACATTTGTAGCTACATCAGAAGTTCTTTTGCAAGGTACATCAAGAGTTAATGTTTTGAGATAACGATACTTCAACTCATTAGCTCTTGAATACAATGCACGCACTGCTGCTATATAATGCAAGTCTTCCTTGGTAAAAGACTTTTGCAGCTTGTTAATGTCCATGTTTATGCAGTTAAAATAAGATAGTAGGTTTCCTTAAAATTTAAAAGCAATGCAAGTTTTTTACAGAATTGTAATATACGGTATGCTTCTGCAAACATACACACATAGTGAATTGCTAGGAACTTTTGTAGGAAAATTGTGTGTAGTGTTTGTTTATGGATTTATAGGACTGAAAATGGACAGTTACAGTCTTCTCAACTTCTGTTTGAACACTTGTGTATTGTGTGTAGCTCATGATAGGCTGTTTATATTCCTATCTTGTGATATCCATGACACATAAGTGTTTTAATTGGAAGTTGAAAAGTGTATTCCTTTTGTTTTTATTAAATTTTTCCATACATTGTCCATTGATATTTTTAGCAATACAGTATTGTGTGTATACACATTATGCATGCACACCACAAAAAGCATTGTGCACACGACTATGCATACACCCACACCAAAGCTTAGGGGTGTACTTTTGCTGAATGGGTCACAGATAGACTTGTGCAATCACTACGCAAGTTTGGTATACAAGCTCCATATACAAGCTTCATATACTTCCTGAACAAGTGACAGCTGCTACATCTCTGGCTCTCAAAATAAGTCTTGCTGATTGACCACCCCTATCAAGTAAGTTGTATGTTTATTGAAGTACTGTGATTGTGTCTATTTTATGACTGGATCTGCAAGAACCCCACTTGAGTTTAATAGAATACATTTAATGCAATGGGTATGTTTCAATTACTGGAATTCCTGTTTTTATGAACTACAGTGCTATTAGGGTCTCATCGTGTTTGTCGCTTAACTTTTTTATTGATGCTTTAAATGAGATGTACCATTCTCCCTATTTTTGTTGTACAATTCTGTTGCTACTATTTTGTAATGTTGTACAAATGTGGGTGCTAAACTAGCTTCCTGGTTCCTATTGTTAAAATTTCTGTTAATTATATCCAAATATAGTCAAAAATTCTGAAATTCTTGTGTAAATAGTTACATCAGTGTAATACTACTAATTAGCAGACATTTTGTATATTTTCTTTGTAGAATTTACCAACTTCCCCAGTGTTAACCTAGAAGCTCTTAGTCTGTGCATCAATTGGCAAAGCCAGGCCTCCCACATCCAACATCTATCATTATTCCTGACTATGGTGACTCGTGATATTGGATGATCTAAAAGTATGTTATCAATGTAACTAATACACATGATCTACAATTATATTCTCCATTACAAAACTTACGTGGATCTTAGTGTTGCTTTGTGTGGTGCATTTGAAATTCGATGACAGTATATCTAGTAATGGGCTCAAAGATGCCACTGTGGGTCCTACCAAAGAACATACCATATGCAAGGAAATTTTGACGTCAAAAAAATTTGACGAATCGGTTTAATTCGTCAAATGTAAATTCGTCAAATGTAAATTCGTCAAATGTTTATAAGTGCCCTTAAAAGTACAGGTTTTGCCTACAATTTCTTCATTTTCGTCAACATTTTATTCGTCAATTCTGCTGAAGTCTGAACTCGTCAAATTTTTTGACGTCGAATTTCCTTGCGTACGGTACCAGAAGTAGTATAATACTAATGCTGTCATATAGGGGTACAGCATATACTGGATTATATGGCCCCGGGTGAATTTATTCTTTCAAGTGACCTTCAATCCTGTCTTCTACTAAACAAGACCAGCAACCAGTGTTTATATATGCGATCAACTTCATCTTTCAGTGTTGTACTCTCCTCTCAGCATATTTACATATTCAAGCTTCTATAAAAGATTCTCTATAAAACATACTTCATCATTTATAACGCTGCACAGATTGCTACTAGCTAGGTGTTCATTTGAGACTTGGCTTTAATTTTATGACCCAAGGCCATTGACACCGATCGTCAGTGTCAAGAAGTTCCATCTAAAACTTTATGGTAATAAGAATAGTGGAGAACTCTTGGTAATAACTCTTTAAATAGCCTTTACTCACCTGGAAAATGTCATTCTAGAGCTCAAGCTGAAAGCCCACTGAAATTGTACCGTACCATTCCTTTTTGTGTTACAGCTTTACATTCTTGTCCTTGTTGGTATGTTTAACACCATCAACTGCACCAAGTTACAGCAAGCTTGAACACATTGGATGATTCTGTATGCACAGCTTTCCTCCAGTTTGGTGATCCCCATCCAGCCCCTTCATTACAGCATAGACCACCTGGCCTTTCAATAAATTATTACAACCCAAAAATTATTTCTGTAACTCAAGGGTATCCCGTAGCCTTAATGGCACTATTTTGTTTGTGGGATCACTTTACTATTATACTGTATAGTATTAATTGTTACAGCTTGAGTGTGTTTATCTATTTTCTCTAGTTCTGACAAATTGAACAGTTAGCCACTGAAGGCCACCACAGTCAATTAGCTCCAACTCCTAAGGTGATTTAAAGGTCATTTGTATTTTACTTCCATTTTATTAATTTTATAGGTGGTGGTTTCCATAGTGACAGTGTAGCCACCTGTATGATGTAAGTCAATTAGGTGTTGTAATATTAATATTATTTACAGCAGTTTCCTCTAATAGCCCACTTAGAACATTATGTATACTTTCTTCTAGAACAAACTGATTACCATGGTTTACCATGGTTCGTTAGATGCCACCACCACCATCAGTGCTACTGGCTACCATTAAGTGATCAACATCACTACTGCCACCGTCAGTAAGCCAGTTATTAAGGTAGTACATTGAATTGTTTTAATGTGAATTCATTCATCTAGGATTATGCAATGGTATTTGTGCTATTAAACCATGAGTAAAATGTAAGTTGAAGTACACACATGCACGCAAACACACACATACAAAAGCAAACCAAAGTTTGTGACAGTCGTACAAGACATGGCTATTGTAACCCAGTGAGATGCCTGTGCACCACTCTGGCACCTGAGCTTTGTGCAGGCAAATCCTCCGAGGCAGGGATAGAAACCCGCAGGAGAACTATCCAGATTTCATGGAGAGAGATTGCTGAAGCTGAAGTTCCACAACAACTCCAACACTGCTAAATGAGACAAGGATAGTTGGTCCCATCATGTACTCATTGTTGACATTACAACTGGGCGGGCTGCTTCCCTTAATGCAAACAATTTGGTAAACAATTTTTATACATAAATTATTACAACTCAAAAATTATTTCTGAAACTCAAGCGTATCCCATAACCTCAATGGCACTATTTTGTTTGTGGGATCACTTTACTATAGTACCGTATAGTATTAATTGTTACAGCTTGAGTGTGTTTATCTATTTTCTCTAGTTCTGACAAATTGAACAGTTAGCCACTGAAGGCCACCACAGTCAATTAGCTCCAACTCCTAAGGTAATTTAAAGGTATAATTTGTATTTTACTTCCATTTTATTAACTTTCCAGGCTAATAAAATGGTGGTTCCATATTAACAGTGTAGCCACCAGTATGATGTAAGTCAATTAGGTGTTGTAATATTAATATTACTTGCAGTAGTTTCCTAGTAGCCTACTTAGAACAGTAGTATGTGTACTAATGTTTGTTTCTTCTAGGACAAATTGACTATGATGGTTCATATGCCACTACCATTATATGATCAGCACCACCACTGCCACTGCCAGTAAGCCAATTATTATGGTAGTGCATTTGTAATGTAAATTAATTTTTGTCACTCATCACAACGGCAAAGAATGTTGTATTCATATAGCCAGTTGATCAGGTTTTGAGTGCCTATTGTACATTGCTTAGTTACCAATAGTGGACTTTTGATGGCTCTTACCCTTCCAACCCACCCATATATTATACGCCATTTTTAATTTCTTTTTGGGTACAGAAAAGGTTGTGCCTAGGTTACTTATTTATTGTAGTTTGTTTATCAAGGCTTTATAGCACAAGTGCTGAAAGTTGAGTCTGTAGGACACATGGTCCTACAGCCTGATTAAAATGTTATATTCAGTAGGTTTGAAAAGTTGCTAAAAAGTGTTAGTACTCCTATATTCACTCCCAAACAGGCTGGGCTGATGGTACAGAATCAATACAGTGTATTATAAGTTTTGTAAAATGTAAAACCTTGTGATTTTCTTTTGTCCGTCAACCTGTTTTGCATGCTGATTTGCCGAACTTAAATCTCACCAAACTTTCATTGTTTACAATATTATTGATTGTAATGGTTAGACAGTATCACAACAGCTGGTACAGATCTGCCACTGTTGGGAACTGATGCTGTGTGCTGCAATGGACAAATTTCATAATAATGAAAAATCGACTGTTGCCCCTAGCAACCTAAATTTTACATTATTTATAGGTGTCAATGTCTTAAGTCACCTCTCCAAGTTTTAAAAGGATAGCATATATAAGTCATGAGATATGACATTTTGAAGTTGCAATTTTCCCATACATTGTCAATGAGAGGGGCAACAGTTGCCTCTTCTTGGTAATCACAGAAATCATGGGATTCAAAGAATGTCATATCTTATGACCTATATACACTATCCATTTATAACTTGGAGAAATTATTGTTGATATTCACACTTACAAATTATGTAAAATTGAGATATACATACTTTTGAATTTTTGGTTTTTGCATACGTTGAAGTACCTCATTTTTGTGATTACCCAGAAGGGACAACTGTAGCCCTCTCCCATAGATATGTATGGGAAAACCATAAATTTCAAAATGTCATATCTTATGACATATATATGCTATCGTTTAAAAATTTGGAAAAGTTACTTTAGACATTATCACCTAAAAATAATAGGAAATTCAGGTTGCTGGGGGCAACGGTTATTTCTATATGCTATAAAGCCTTATTATGGAATTTGTCTATTCTAGCGTACATGATCCAGCCAGTAGCATGGAATATAACTACAGTTATGGTTTCGTAGCTTGTGCAAGTTCACATGCTTTCTGAGAAGGCCATAAAACCAGTCCTGTAGGTTGAAAAGTTTAAACAAAACATAAAGCCCTTCATGTTTAATATTCTTGTGTGACTGCATTATAGACACAGGTAAGCCAGCTCACCATACATTGCTCACATAATGCTACCATGTTTTCCACTGCACTATACAGCAAATGCTGTAGGCTCTCTGTGCACTTCTGGAACATAGCAATACTGTACACTAAATTCATAAGGTCCTGTAGAAACATTTTAATGTATTTCCTCTCAGTGATAATTGCTTTGATAAAACATTTTCACTTGAAGAAAGTACTAGAATTTCAATAAAATTTCTTCATGAATGGTAACAGAGAATTTCTACCATTAGGGTTAACTTTTTAAATGAATCTTGATAGAGAATCCAATAGAGAATACATTCAAAAATCTCAGAACAAAGCTCAAGTATGTAAGCTTTAAAACTACCTTGTGGGAATCTTACTTGTGCGCAATTTCCTGCAAGATGTTTTCCAGTCATGCAATACTTTTGCCTAGCATTTTTATGTGTTGGTTTAAGGGTATACTGCTGAATTCTACATCATTTTTTACGAACTATTATTCTGTTACAGATCACATCTACTGATACAGTATAGTCAAGAGTCCGTAATATTATGGACTCTTGGTATAGTGGAGAGTTAGTCCCGGCCACTATTATTCAACCTGCCACCATGCAGAGAGTGTAGCCACTATACCACATGATAGATTATTGAAAGGGGATGCTACCAATATAATGTTCATCTACTACACAAGGTATTGTATAAGCCTGCCATTACATGAGCTATATATTTATCTGACAATGTGGAAGTAGCATTACTGTAATGGTGCTTGTCGTGTCGTGGCAACGATGGCAGTCCATTTTCTAGCAAAGTATAAAGCACCAATACCTGGCCTTGGCAACTCCACCCAAGTTAACTCACCAGTATAGGTGGTGAAGGACATGTACTTAGTCTTTAATCTAGCAAGGAACTAGTTCATAGTGATATCTGATCAACTAGCACATGATCAACCACCGAGTTTCTTAGCAATTAGTACTAAGAGACTTGTGTTGGAGTCTCTTTGTGATATAGAAGCTTCTATTTTAATTGAACTTCAAAGCATTGCTAACATACCACCATTTTCTAAGCAATATTAATACTGGGACCACCCAAAAATGACGTGCACCTATAATATCTTACTTGTGTGCAATTTCCTGCAAGATGTTCCAGTCTTGCAATGCTTTTTCCTAGATGTGTTGGTTTAAGGGTTAAATGTGTATGCTGCTGAATTCTACATCAGTGGTGTGTACCAACTTTTATTCTGTTATAGGTCACATCTACTGATACAGTGTAGTGCCAGCCAAGGAATTGGCCACTACTGCATAAAAGATAGCAGGGCCAGACCAGAGAGTGCAGCCACTATTCCAAATAACAGATTGGAATTGCAATGTTTATCTACTACACAAGGTATAGTATAGGCCTGCCTTCACATGAGCCATATATGTATCCTAAATATGTTAGACAAATATATGCCAAAGGGCAGAAGAATATAATGCCACTACCTTCACATTTAAATCACACCCTAGATACATGTGTTTATTGTTTAATTATGTATATACTTGGAAATTTTAAGTTGGATTACGGATCAAAGAATAGTCCATAAGTTGTGTATCTGCAGGTATAGACAACTTCTCTTGTTTTGATATTCCTAGTTTAACTTTTTTTTATTCTTTGATCCCTATTCCAACTTAAAAATTTTACTTCTTCCTGTTTGTTTACTTTTTATAACTGACTAATGAACCTGTGCATACCACATCAAAAGAAAGAATGGCTCCAGGCATGCTGTAATTGTGCATCTGAACACATACCCCAGTGTGATATCTATGTTTTTCCCATCAGACAATGATACAAATAATGAACAGTACAAGAAGTGTCTCTGCAATCACTACAGAAAATATGGGTGATATGAGTAATAGCTACCACCACAGCCACAGCAAAGCTGTATTACAATACTGCGAATTGACATTGTCAGCAAAAGAATTGAAATACAAAGGAGGACTAAGGTAAGTACACAATACATGTTCAGTTAGAAAAAGCACACATCTCGGGACTAAACAACATCAAACAGTGAAAAGCTCAAGCCCGTAGCTTTATGCGTTGTCGAGTTATGCTTGGGTGAAGTTAAACAGTAAGAAAAGAGACTTTTGAAGTACTTGTTGGAAGGTTGCTCTGAATGCATTTTTGGACTTAATTAAATGTTTGACCAAAAGTGCTGCCAAGCTGTTTTGAAGGAAAACTGAGGCTGTTATTCAGGTGAATTTGAAGGGAAAGAAAGCCCAAGACTGCATGATAATACAGTACTACCATACTATATGATGTTGACATTTTAAAGATTCCGTCATTTGTTAATTCAATAGGGACGGTGGACAGGGATGGAGGGAAGTGTGAGAGATTATCTACTAAATGAAAGAGAAAGTTTAGGAATAAAATATGCCAAATTGTGGGCTATTTAGGTCTCAAAGCTAGCTAAATGAAAAGACATTTATAGTACAGGTCTTTATTCAACACCACGGAGCTGTCCAGCTACATGCATACAGCCATCTCCAGGTTGGCCAGAGCTCCATCAAGGTCCCAGACCATTCAAATCTGTTAACAGTAAAATTAAGTTGATAAGCATCATTGGCTCTTTACCATTTCACACAGCCCTGTCTGTCTCTTCATTTGATCAGGGAAGTTTGGATTACTTGTTACATGATGAGAAGAAACCCATGCATATTGGCTAGCTGTTTGGGGTAGTGCTAAAAGCTGGAACGTATAGAATGGAACAGAATGGAACCAATTGGGATGAACAGATTTTGTACCATTTCAAACTGCCACATAGTGACTAGAACTATGCTAGAGTTCGTTTCCTTCTACGTATAGGCATGCTAGAGATCGAGTTTCTATTTAATGTTCACCATGTGACATTGTGTTCTTACCAATCCATCAAATTCTGTAATCCCGATGTAGAATTACAATTATCATTCTAAAAGGTAAACTATTGTAGTACTTTCATGTTATAGTCGTGTCCAAGTCTTTAGTAATTAACAGTGAGTATGGTTTTCTGATGTCTGCTAGCATTAATTGGCAACAATTTATGAGAGACTGTGAGTCATATGCTTGCAGTGCTTACAAAATAATAGTTTAGTAGGTTAAATGATAGTTTTTAAGCGTAGGTGATTGCAGGGAATTAAATAAAAACTTCAAACAAGCGATTTCTAGCATGCCTATACAGTAGAAGAAAATAATTAACTCCAGTTCACTTTGTGATAGTAATTAAGAAACAGTGTACAATCTGCAAAAAAATGATTTATTAACTTGGCATGCGTCTTGTTCCATTCCGTTCCGGCTTTTAGCACTTCCCAACAGTTGGGTTTGGATTCTAATGAATCATAATGCATTCTAATGATTGACACTGTCATGCCTGACAAAATAGATGTGGTATGTTGGATCGCTGTTGATGATGGAGGTAAGTTAGTTTAAGTTACATTATTCATCATAACTCTGGTTCTGAAGGTGGTATCAAAATTGTTCGACCGCCATTACACACGCACAACACTCCTCAATCGATGATAACAAAATATAATCGAAGCTAAAGTGTTTACAGCTAGGTTGCAAATTTACAACAAACGATGCAACTTACACAATACAAAATCCATTGGAGAGCAAATCACGAATTTCGCATTCTAATTAAATCGTGGCATCATGTCATTACCATGGTGATTACGAATTTTGTTTGGGAGGAATCAGATAGAGCAATTCATAAGGAGTTGTATTTGATCATGTCTAGTGCTTGCGATTATTGAAAATACAGAATGATGTAAAATGTAGGGAGTTTGTATTGGAGAAATTGAAAAAGTGATCAATCCATCCTGAGACCTTTCAAAAAAGCAGAGTTTAATCAGTCCATTTCATGACCTAAGGGCAGAAAACAAACAACGGACACTGGTAATGTACAATATTGCTGATAAAATGATTACTGGCTGTAAATTTGATTTTGCAAATCCCAATAGCATGTTTTGATATAACTCAGAAGAATCTGAAGAGAAGTTTTGGCTGATACCTGGGAATTTGATCATTATAACACACAAGTTACCTCACCTGCAATAAGTTTTGATTATATATCTTTACACCTAATTTTCTGGAAGCTTCAAAACCATCAGATATCTACTGCCACAAATACAATGCTTCAGAATGAACTCCAGCTTCTTTACCAAGCATTGTTAATGTTGCTAGTAAACTGATGGCTAAACTGCCTTTTTTCAGATGTACAGATGAATCAGAATAGTCATTCCAGCATCCTTTGGATGTCCTTGATCAATTACACTGTGCCCACTAATTTATGGGACACAGAAGTATTGTCAGAGAGCTCAGGAGTCAGTATAGTATCATCAATTGGCAGACAATATAGTGCACAACTGTGCCAAGTGTTGTAAAAACAGATACCAACCTCTAGAGGCACTGAGCGTGTAATTACTACTTTAGCTGTCTGTTAATTAAGACTTGAATCTCCTAAGCTAACAGATAATTGCTTTCAATGGTGTCAGCAGAATTAGGGGTGAACTTGCCGAAAGTGATTAGCTATTCCTAGGATGCATTTGTTAAAAGTGGTGATTGTATACAATAGTGTATTTGTGACTGAATTTTGGAAAACCGTATAATAGTACTTTAATGTTTTGTACTCAACTAACCTTGAACATATCTTGGGCAGAAACATTAGCTCCTTCGGTACTTGCCTCCCGGTGGTTTGGTAAATGTACCCAGTCCCGGTTGCCACACTGGGTCAAAATATTTTGTTCTGTCCTAATAAAACTATTTTAGTTTGCTTATTGGCCTACAGGGGTCTTATATTATTTCTCTATTTCCAGTGAGCCGATACTTGGGTAGAGAAGGAATTTGGTGCTCGAGGTATTCTATGCTCCAAATGCCTTCCAGCAATAAACAGATCCTGACTTAACACTGGTGGCAACCATCCTAGAGACCAGGTACAATCACATTCCTTCTATCAGGAATGGAGATGCTGCATAAGCAACCAGAGCTAATTTTTTTTATTGCTCTGCTTCAAAGATGAGGGGCAACAGTTGCTGGAGAGCAGCATGCTACATTCCTCGAAACAAGGAGCTGACACTAACTAGTCTATGACTGAGCAGTGTGTCTCCACTCCTCTTGAGGGAGTTGGCATGGAAACCAGGCACTCCCGTATGCTGGAGGAGTTAACATCGACCCATGACCGAGTCAACTGCCAGGCACTCCCATGTTCTGGAGGAGTTGACATTGACCCATGACAGAGTCGAATGCCAGGCACTCCCACGTCTATTGAGGAGTTGACATTGACCCATGGCAGAGTTGAATGCCAGGCACTCCCACATTTTTGAGGAGTTGACATTGACCCATGACAGAGTCGAATGCCAGGCACTCCCATGTCTATTGAGGAGTTGACATTGACCCATGACAGGGTTGAATGCCAGGCATTCCCACGTTTTTGAGGAGTCGATATTGACCCATGACAGAGCTGAATTCCGGGCACTCCCATGCCTCTGGGGAGCTGACAAAGGCCAATAGTAGTATTGCCTGTCAATGTTCCCATTTAGAATAACAGCATAATTTGATTCGCCTGCCTTGGACTAATGATACGATACAACAACAGCAACTGATAATAAAAATGCAGCATACATCATTAAAATTATATGCCTTAACAGTGCACTGTGACTATACGTGCAAGCAATAAAGTACTGCAGCAATTAATGTCACCTCAATATCTGGTGCACATTTATTTATTTGTTAGTATGTGGTAATATTATCAGTGAAACTACAGATAGTGGTGAGCATCAGTGACCATTAGGTCAGCATTTGTATATTGGGGAATGGGAGAGGAGGGTTGCACTTGATCGCCGCTCAAAATACAACTGACTGTTGTCACGTGTTGCTGCGCATGCACTAGTGTTCTTATTGATACCCTATTACTCCAAATATTGTCTCGCATCCTTGGTGGCAGCTGTCGACTTCAACATTAACTTTGTCTAAAGGTATTTAAACTACATTTTGTAATAAAACACATTTAAAAACTATGGGTAAAAAATGCAAGCTCCAGAAAAAAATTATGCAAGTTTTTATTGCCTTGCTGGTGGGCGAATTAAGCCTCCAATGGATGGCATCATCATGTTCGCCTGTTCATAGGGAGTACAAAATCTTTGTTTGATCTCCATACACGAAATGATTTCAAAGTTACAGACGTTTGTTTACATTGCGGTGATGAAAGAATTTACCAACGATTGTTTTTCAGTGAATTTGCCTTCCTTCTCGAACACAGAAGCATGCCTGGGGAAAAACTATACCTTGGTGGATGCACAAATTCATGGTGAACACAATGACCAAAGATCCAATTCCATACATCGTTTTATCATTAAGTTATGATGGTTTATGTAAGCGCCTGTAGATTCTTTTCTCGATAGCTTCTGTACATATCAATTTATTTGCTCGTCCAGCTGCCTAGTGCTGTATTTCTACCGCTGCTTAACTTGTGAAGCTGAAACTTAGCTAGTCCATTCCTCTGTCCCTGTAGAAAACATGGAACAAATAAGTCCATTTTGAAAATTATGCGGATATCGACGGATTTCTAAAATTAGGTCACATTTTGTTATTGACGCTATATAACCCGAGTGGTTTCAGTCAAACATTTACAGCCATTCATAATAGCTGTATTCCATGGTACAGCGCAAGTCATAGCAATCCTCTTAGTATATAACACTCCAATAGTTGGCATATATACCAGTTTATTTTGCAGTTACACACATAATCTTAACCTGTTTATACCAGTGATGCAGCACTACTAGTATTGTGGTTATTTCAGCAGACTTTGAAGTTTGCGGTGGCAAAAAATCTAGTTGTGTTGTTTTTTATGTAACCATTTTAATGCTGAACATTTCAGTAATTTACATTTTGTGGTTGACACCTGCTAAATACAAAGTGCTTTGACACATTATACAACTCTTTCATGATGGCATGTTTTGATGTACAATGTTTAGTGACAGCCATTATATTATTGCATAATACTAAATGTTACAGTTTATTTTTATCTATTTCTAGAACTGTAAAATATTTGGAATTTCCCTGAGAACCACCATGATAATTCATTACCTCTAACTATACTAAGGTAATTTAAACTACACTTTACACTTTACATTTTGCATTTTATCAACTTTCTAGGTTAATTATGAATGTGAAACAATGGCCGGATAGTGTAACCACTTCAACAATGTAAGTCAATTAGGTGTTGTAATATGAATACTACTTGCTGCAGTTTCCAAGTGAACTACTTAGAATAGTAGCAGTGTATACTGTTGTTTGTTTCTTTTTTCTTCTAGATTACCATGGATACTATAAATACAATATCAGCCTACATGCCACCATTATGTTATCAGTTGCAATTGTTAAGGTAAAATATAAAGCGTGAATTATTTCTGTCACCTACCCACATTATTCACAAAGCTAAAGCCCATTTTGCACATCTCTGCCTGTCAGCATGCAGAGATGAGCAAAATTTCATCAAAGGAATCTGGTGATTTCTGGGAAGTCTGAAATGCATTGACAAGAAATGGAGGTAGAATATCAAAATATATCCTAGGAGAGCATATGTTTAATACTCTATCTCTGTTTCTCATTAATGCATTCCTGAGCTCTGTTAGCAGTGCTACTGTATTGATATTTATATGCTAAACCTGTGGTGATCAAAGTGGTACCGTATAGCTGGTTATTTATTTTCATAGGAGCAGTAAAATCTGAATTTGGAAGGTTTTAATTTCGAAGAATGCATATTTCGAAGTACAGGTGGATTTCAAGCAAATAGAAATTCATGTCACAAATTACAAAATCATGTAGAGTCTGCATGTGCTTGTCTTACTGGTGGAACCGAGGATGGAGTAATCCCCACTTACACACTGGAAGAAGACTAGTTATAAGTGGAGTGGTTTGCAGCCACTAGAAAGGCGATTGGATCTATCAGGGTACAGCAGCAGACGGCATGGATTTCCAACAATGGCCATTCTAGATAGTTTGCTGGCTATTGATGCAATAATGATACTGTTCAACTACTATTAATAATACTGAGTTTAAACTTGTAACAAGCGAATACACGTTGTTTGATCATGTGAAAGCACGTTATTTTTACTTGAGGAAATTTATTTTCGAAAAACAACAGGACTTGAGTGTTTATTTTCAAAGAGAAGGGCCTCTTTGAAACATTCAAAAATAAAAAACCCTTCGAAATTAACCAGCTATACAGTATATATACCACACTTTTGTCTATGCATACCATATTACAGTGGAATTTCATGCATTTCATGAAATCCTTACCTAAACAGTGAGCAGGTCTCTAATAACAATCATATTAATCGACCGACATTTATTCACCGCTGCTAAAAGGAATTTTCGGGGAACTTTTGTCTGCTTTGTGAATTACTCATGAGTGTGGTACCACTAAAGACCCTGAAATGTCTGATCCTCAATGATTTCTTTCTCTGTCAGGTATAAATCTACAATTGTTTCATCTACTGGGTGTAAAATATACCAGTTATAACACAATTACTCAGGATATGGCTAAAATAATTAGGTGCACAGTGCACAACTCTCTGAAGTATACGCACTCTTCCTCGAGCACACATATCCCTCATAAGCATATATAATTAATAACTTTCTCTTTGCTTTGAAGTTAGTTGTTGAACTTTGTATTCGAACACACGTCTGGTCTACTAGAGCATTTGTGTGTTATCTAATCCAAAACAGCTGCAAATCTTGACTATAATTCTTGTGTAGCTAGTTATTGTTGTATTGACATAATGATGGGTACAAAAAGTACTGTATAGTGTAATATTCTTTGTAGTAATGTATAATGTACATTATTTGTGTTACAGTTAGCATACTACATGCCATAAAATATTAAATGTAGTTGTACTTGTTTCTCTTTACAGCAGTTACTGATATTCTCCTCAATCACCAAACTAGTCTCTGGAGGCTTCAATGTACTTTGATTAGTTATCCATAGCCACCAAGGTGATTAAAAGAGACCATGCACTCTAATGTAAATTTTACATTTTTGTCTAGGTACTATAACAAAGTCCATATTGATAGAGAAGGTACAGTACTTTGGCAAATCCCACATTGATAGCGAAGCCACTTTTGCAATGTAAGTAAATGTTTGTAGTATAAACTATGTGTTTAAAAATTGTTAAGCTAGTAGTAGGGATCCATTTGACACATGTTAAGTGTTTTGTATGTGGAGTTGTTGATGTACAATAGTTGGGATACCAACTGCTATCCAGTTGTATCAATTTGTTTAGCACATATCTTGTAATCATACAGTATGATAGTAACTGTATAGTAGGGACCACAAAGGAGTAGGCGTGGACCACGAAATAGTATCACCCAAAAACCAGCCTCAATTTTCCCTGACGACGATGAGGCAGTATTGGTTAGGTAAAACTAAGCCCAAACAAGCTTTCAGATTGACCCGAAATGCTTTCAACAAGTTGCTACGGAATTTTAAAAAATTATTTGGCAGAATTTTCTACTAACTGAGTAAGTAAGTAACTGACTTATGCCTTCAGACAAGCATAACTCGATAACAGCTAAGGCTACGGGTTTGATTTTTTCACTGTTCGACCCGACAAGTGCCTTTTGGCATACCGCAGTACGTACAGTACATTCTTCATGGACTTACCAGTATCCTTCTTTGTGTCCCATTCATCTTTGCTGACAGTGAAAGGTGTCGATTTGGCGGTAGCATGTGATGACTTCCCTTCATAACAGAAATCGTCCATATTTTTCATAGTGGCTATTTTGATTGCAGAGGTGCTTTTCATACAGTTCTTGATTTGTACTGCTGTGTAACAGGTTGAACATAGCCGACAGCGAAGCGTAATGGATTCTTCACTTTTCAGATGATCACACAGTACGACAGTAACTGTATAGTAGGGACCACAAAGCAGTAGGCATGGCCCACAAAATACAATCACCCAAAAACCAGCCTCAATTTTCCCTGACGACGACAAGGCAGTATTGGTGAGGTAAAACTAAGCCCAAACAAGCTTTCAGATCGACCTGAAACGCTTTCAACAAGTTGCTACGGAATTTTAAAAATTTTTTATTCGACGGAATTTTCTACTGACTGAGTAAGTACGTAAGTAGCTGACTGATGCCTTCAGACAAACTTAACTCAATAACGGCTAAAGCTACGGGCTTGAATGTTTCACTGTTTGACGTCGCTTCAGCCTGACAGGTGCCTTTTGGCATACCGCAGTACGTACAATGCATTCTTCATGGACTTACCAGTGTCCTCCTTTGTGTCCCATTCATCTTTGCTGACAGGGAAAGGTGTCGATTTGGCATGAGTACGTGATGGCTTCCCTTCGAAATGGAAATCGTCCGTATTTTTCATAGTGGCTATTTTGATTGCAAAGGCGCTTTTCAAGCAATTCTTGATTCGTATTGCTTTGTAATGGGTTGAACATAGCCGACAGCGAAGCATAATGGATACTTCACTTTTCAGATGATAATTAATAAAATTGGGGCGTGGCACCATTTCTTTTGGTATGCGTAGATTGTAGAGGTTCTTCCGGAAAAGTTCTTAATTTGTATTGCTGTGTAATGAGTTGAACATAGCTGACAACGAAGCATAATGGATACTTCACTTTTCAAATGATAATTGATATAGCTGGGGCGCGTGGCCCCAATTTCAGATGCGGTATGCGTGGGTTCACCAGTCATAATAAAATTATTTGCAAAAAAAGTTAACAAACAAGTAAACGAAAAAATTTGGAATTTTCAACTAGAGTAGGGACCATAGCATATTGATAAAAGTACTGAAACAAGTTGAAGTAGTCCATGATATTAAATCACAGTAAAACAATAAGTAATAGTTGTATCATGTACCCTCGTGATACAACTGATATGTACCATGTAGGCTAATAGCCTACTGTGGTGGCCGACTGATCACCCAAGCCAATACGAAGCAACCCGGTGGATTTATTATATAGAGAGTCTTGTAAAATTCGATTATGGGTCAGCAGCAAGTAACGTTGCAGTTACGTTTGTTAACATAAACGGACAAATCCTATGGATATCACGGAAACACTCAATTTTGCGATTTAACAAGTGTTTCAAAGTTGCTACATTGTTTAACCACTGTTTACAATGTTTTCTAAACATCCAGAGGGGTAAGCTTCACTGTAGAGTGGTTACCTCATGATATACGAAAAGTGGGCGTGGTATGTAATCAAACACGCGGACATGCGATTGTAAATTAACCATGACACTAGTTCTCACCTTAAACTTTCGTTTGTCAACTCATAGGGTGGTAAGGGTGTCGAATCGCCTTCATATGAGTGCTGTAGAATGCAAAATCGGGTTCATGGTTTTCATCACGTGAGTAATAATAAACTCCCACAATCGAATACTGCCAGGATTCTTATAAAAACAAACAACGTTACCTCATCAGATATCAAGGCCATGGTACATTTACATGTACCATGGCCAGCCATGGTTTATTTTAAATGTACCATAGCCAGCCATGGTTTAACTTAAATGTACCATGGCCAGCCAGGTCTTATAAGATATGTAACTTGGAATTTGCCTTTGAAGTTAGGTGGTTTCATGGTACATGAAGTGTTATATCCTTACTGTGCATTTCCGTTATGGTATCTTGAGCACAGTAGGATATAACACTTCTTACATCCCAGTGCGTGGGAGTATCAAAACGCCGCACTGGGTTATAACTACCATACAGCTAGACAGAGCGGCGCTGCTACTGTACGATATATTAGTTATCACCCAGTGATAACTAACTTATCACCCTGTTGCGGAGCCACTCAATCTCTTTCGTGACATCATAATAACCGCGAATGGCATTGTTTACCAATGGAACAAAGAGCCAAATAAGGAAATATTGATACAAAACACACCAATACAGCACTTGAAACTAGCTAAATTTTACAAGAAAACTGTTAATCCTTTACACAATAACACTACAAGTTACCAATACGATAGTTTAACAAATGTCAAGAATAGTCCGTGACAATTTTCGCTCCAGCAATCACTCCCAACGGTCACTATGGTGAAGAACTAACTTCCTCTAGCTTCATCGTTCTATCTCGGACTATGGTAGCCACTTGTTGGTCTTTATTTTCCCTTGCACACCACACGACACCACCATACCAACTTCTGACGAAGGCGAATCGTACCTGGAACCGCTGCTTCATAACACCGCCCTTCGCTACAGTTTGTAGGCAGTATGTAAGGTCTCTCTTGTAGCTACGAAGTAGAATCTCCACACAATTCGGACGAAATCTTGAGCACTGTGACAGGAACTCAAACCGGAACTTAATTTACTATCCATAAACTTCTGCGCACTCCCGCGCACTGGGATATAAAACAGTTATATCCCGTATACTCGGATGATATCATTGTTATTACACTCGTCCTCGGCTCCACCTCGGACTCGTTTAATAACAATGATATCACCCTCGTACCGGGATATAACTATAACTTATTGTTTTACTGTGATTTAATATCGTGCACTACTCCAGCTTGTTTCAGTACTTTTTATCGATGTGCTATGGTCCCTACTCTAGTTGAAAATTCTCGTGTACTTGTAATTAATATAGTTGGGGCGCGTGCCACTATTTCTTTCTTTTGGTGTGCATGGATTGTAGAGGTGCTTTTCGAACAGTTCTTGATTCGAAATGCTGTGCAATGGGTTGAACATACATGTAGCTGACAACGAAGCGTAATGGATACTTCACTTTTCAGATGATCATTGATATAGCTGGGACGCATGGTGCATTTCAGATGTGGTATGCATGGGTTCACCAGTCTTAAATAAAACTATTTACAAAAAAGTTAACAAACAAGTACACGAAAAAATTAGGAATTTTCAGCTAGAGTAGGGACCATAGCACATCAATAAAAAGTACTGAAACAAGTTGGAGTAGTCCATGATATTAAATCACCTTTAAAACAATAAGAAGTGTTATATCCCTACTGTGCTCAAGATACCATAACGGAAATGCACAGTAGGGATATAACACTTCTTATTGTTTTATGGTGATTTAATATCATGCACTACTCCAACTTGTTTCAGTACTTTTTATCGATGTGCTATGGTCCCTACTCTAGTTGAAAATTCCAAATTTTTTCATGTACTTGTTATATTAGCACACAATCTGATATGACCAGATCTGTAACAATCCGATATGTTCGCGCAAGCCTAATTTTACAGTAGAATGCAATAAACGCAATGGGTGAAGTATTTACAAATTTGCAAAAAAATCCATATTTTTAAAAAAAAAACACGTTGTCCACAGTGAAGGAAGGTGATAAACACATAAACTTGGTAGCATCATGACCCCCCAAAGCAAGAGGAGTTCCAAAATCTTTGTTTCGTGTTATTACTCCCAAGGAGATGGAAGATATGAGTGTTAGTCTGCCTTGTGTTGGACAAATGGTTCACAGTTTTTTTTCACGTTTTTACCTTTGCCCTGGTCGTAGAAAAGGCCTGGAAAACAAAACTTACCCACCAATGGATTCACCTGTTCATAGAAAACTCAATGGTGTAATTGCATCTTGGTAGAGGACTGTATTTTTAAGTTTTAATCTAAGCACCTGTAGTTTATTTTTTGTATTGTCACTGTACAAATTGATTTTTCTGTTGTTACCATTTTGTAGCACTGTAACTTTGAAAGTTGTTGGCGCTTCTAGAGCTGAAACTTCACATATAGTATATACAGTAGGATCTTAATTATCCGAATCCTCGAATACATATCTGGCAGTAGAAATGATTGTAGTATTAGTATTGTCATCAGGTGTATGTTCTGTTAGAGTATTTGAACAGAATCCTGTGTATAAAAATGAATGGGTTCATTTTTCTTAACAATTTAATTAGCATCTGGTTGAACAATGGCACATAGGCGTTTATTAGAATACCCAGTGATTGTGGTATTAGGTGATTGTTGTATTAGGGAATTTAAGGTGACTGCTTTATTAGGGTATATGGGTATTCTGTTTTCATCAACTGGGTCTCATTAAGATATCCTACATGATACATGACTTTTCCAAAGGTTTATGCTACATACATCAATGTACCAGCTGAAGCTTCTCTCTTGATCTTCCAGCTTTCAGTGGATGGTGTGGTTTCGATGACACTTTCCTGTATACAAGCTTCACTTATCTTGTGATTGTTTGTCAATACCTTCTGTCCACTTGCTGAAGCAATTGTTTGAGGTTGACATGAGCCAGTGTCTGGTTCATTTTAGAGCTGTTTTTTTGTATATTTATTTGTACAACACATCTGTCCTTCAACAAACAACTCTGTCACCATTGTGTAATGACCTTGTCCTTGTCAAATGCAACAGCTGATATAGTATGGCCATCACCATGTCTCACTGGTCCTGGGGTCTCAAACTCCTTGTAGTCACAATGTACACTTGTTTCTCACCATGGCCAATTATCCAGTCATGACTTTTGTGTGTCTGCTTTCAATCCCATTGTAGCAACAATCATCTCATTGCCTCCAAAGTAAGTGTCTGCATCTTTTTTATTTTTTGGCTCTCTTGGCACATAAATGTCCTTTGGTAGACGTATGCTTTTGTTTTGGGGGCAGTCTTAAGCAAAATGTCCACTACACTGCACAGATTAGTTATTTGTAATAATATGCTGTACCAATAGCTACTATAGAACTAATTATCAATCATTATTACCTTTGTCTGCTAAATGCATCTCTGAATCATCTTCTTCTCTTTAGTGTCTGCTTTGTGGACAAGGAGGTCATTAATTTTGTATTTTGTAGCTGTTGATCAACTTTAAAAGTTAATTTATTTCTGGACCAATGACACATTGTCATCAGTCACTACTTGTGTCTAGTATTTTTACTTATATTCAGTCATGGCAAAGGCAAACAATTAAACAGTGTTCCAATAGTAACCTCTTTCCTATACAATGTGAAGTATGCTTACTATCCAACATGTGGTCTTATCCTCAAACCTTTCTTCTAGCGTGTAGTGTGGTAATAATATATAGTACTGGTAGATTTCTTGTTCTTTGCATGTGGTGATCAAGAATTGCATGTCTTGTCTGAGTGTCTACTTAGCATCTTCTGTCATTAGTGTAGAAGCTATGTACTATAGTGCCTGCAAGGTAATCTTTGTAGGACACTGTTTGACTAAAATTTTTTGTCTAAACTGACTGGTATAGCTGCTTTTAGTAGCTGGAATGTAATTTGCTTTCTGCCTCCTGCAGATTGGAAGGGCTTGGTATTGTTAGTCCTGCAAGTTACTTTGTTAGTATTACATATCCCCTTACCTAGTCAAAGTGTTGTGTTCCCAGATCAAAGCAAAACCAAACATTGTATGCATCCATCCATCATCAATCTGCTGTTTTACCTTTTTTATTGCCATCCTCACATCGTGCCATGATGTTAGCTGCTGAAAAAAGGTTCTTCCAGTTGGCTAACTACACTCCCTCTTTTTGAGCATGGTTTTGTTTTACACAAAGGGCACTTTTGTAATGCTCTCTGTCTCCGATATGGCTAGCAACCACCATTACTACCTTCAAGCTGAGTGCGTTTGCGGCAAACAATTCTCAGTTCAGCATGTCCCTGTGGAGGTGTACCTATAATACATCATAATGAACTAAGAAATATCACTGCAGAACTTCTGACTGAAATATGTGACATTGAACCTCCTTTATAAACATTGTCTGGAGAATCATTTGAATATAGAACTGCTAATGTTGAGGATGATGTTCATGTTGATGTTGTTGCTGATAGTATCTAGGACTGTGGACGAAATGAATTTTTGATGTGAAAGTGTTCAATCCTCTAGCTCCTTGTACTATTCAGGAGGTAGATCACAGAACTTTTACTCCTTAGGTTTTTTCATGCACTGGAGGAATGGGTCCAATGGCTACTGTAGTTTACAAACGTATTGCTACTTTGCTTTCTGAGCACTTACAGTATAGAACACATCACTGGCTGAGTTACTACTGTATTTCTTTACTCTGCTTAGCAATGGGGATCTAATTCATCTTTACTTAGTGTATGCTGAGAGTTGCTTAGAATTGACTTGACTAATTTATTGCTATTGTTTTGTTGTTAAATATTTATTCTAGTCCCGGGACGCATACAACCAAGCACAACCACCAATGGGACAATCTACTGATAGGGCATGTACAAACAGTACACATGCATGGCCATCACAGTGTGCACACTGTGGCACATACAGTAAACAAAAGTGATGCATTTCCAATCCTGAGGGCCTGCTACTATTATGTTATCTTGATTACCCGACCATGGAAGACCACATTGTCACCCCTCCTGCATGATTCTCACAAGTCAAGGCACAAGCGCATGCTCTCACATCTATAGTATTGAATCTCATGCCTACAAGCAAAACAGTCCATAAAATTTAATATCTCTACAAAATTTGCATTATTCTCCTCGTGTAATACCAGTTGTTTAGTGAAGACAGATCAGGGTACTGGAATAAGACGTGGCTGGTGGAGTTGCCAAGAGCAGACTGCAATGATAAAAGAAGCAGAGTATTTCAACTATCTGTCACTTGAGTTAATTTTAATATGAGTAGGACCATATGTTCTAAAATGATCACATGATGCCATGTATACAATACAAGATGAACAAACAACTGCATGTGCAGTAACTGATCACTGTGAAAGATGGTAATGCCTTCAATAGGATGTGGTAGCAGACTGTAACAACGTGTAGACACAATACCATAGTTTAAGGTATGTGAGACAGCAGCAAGCACAACCACACAGCAGTTATCTGCCTAAGGACACATTTTGTGTTGTGCTTATTATCTTGCACGGGATGTAATTATGGCTGTATTTATATAGAAGTACATGTCAGTGACTTCACTCAACCCTGGCACTGAAAGGTTTCAAGTTGAGAGCTATATTTATCATGCAAACTTATCACCTGAAAAACTGTGCTTTCTCCACACAATGGCTTGGCCATGCAAAACTACTAGTAGCTGAGTGCCAGTACATCAAGGGTGTGGCATTGGAATAGTGATGTGTAGCACAACATACAGGAGATGCACTTATACTGCAGAATTGTATGCAACAATGTATTATTGACAACACTGAAGATGGAATAATTCAGCTATCAAGCCAGGTGAAGGATGAACAGAAGTATACAAAATAATACAAACAAATTACAACATGAAAACATACTCTTAATCTCTCCAAGACTTGTAACTCACTATTCCACCTGAACAACTTAGCAAATAAAGACGCACTAGCCATAATCAATCAGTATTCCAGTGGCTTTTTTCCGTGGTTGCTAATCTCCTTCCACTGTGGTCATTGTGAATAGCGAAGTAAACCAGGTGTGGTACTTATTAGCTGCTTTGTACTGGGCATTATATAGAATTACAGGTCCGTGTAAGTTATAAGTACGAACTGGCATAAGTATTGTACAATTGTGCCTTTGTTCACAGACGAATCTATCCCCAGTTACTGCATGTCTCTAGGCCTCAGCTTTCGAGAGCATTAATTTTTGTTTATTTATTGACTAGGACCAGATCACACTACAACCAAGCGCATACTGTACACCAACGTTGCAACCTACCCGGCCATTGGGCATGTATAGCCAACACTCAGCAGTGTGTGTGCTGGTGGATCACAATAATAAAATACAACTTGCACAAAAACCAGACTATATTGAAAGTTTATATTGTAGGTGTGATGTGTCTCTAAAGATGACTTATCAGTGAAGGGAGGCTATGCACAACAAGATGGTGAAGGCACAATTGGCAAATGATCCCAATCAAGCCAATATGGCACTATAGACTTTATTGTAACTAGAGGCCACTAGTGATGTGTCAGCAAATCAGCGTTGTGGCATTGGCACTAGTTGGCACAATGATCACAGTCTATAATATTATGCATACGGTCATACACAACATACAGGAGATCAAATTGTTGTATGCAGCAATGCATCTTGTTTATTGCAGACTCAGTAAAAGGTGGAAAATAATTCCAGCTAACAAGCCAGGTGAAGAATGAAGATGTGCAAGTATTACATTGAAACATGCTCATTCCCTTGTTGTTCATGAGCACATCAAATGGTTGTTCACAAGCGAATTAGCTGGCCATGGTGAGCGATGTTGCTATATGCTTTGCTAATGAAGCATTTTGTAAAAAAACCACTTTTAACAACATGTTATACAGAGAAGTATGTTATAAACTGTTTTATAGTTTGAATATCATGTTTTTCTTGCAAATTCTCTTCACAAAGGCTCTAAAGCTGCTCTTCATTTTCATTCGTGTATGCGACTTGAAGGAATAGGCCATTCCTGGTGGTGTACGAAGCCTGTACCATTGTTTTTCAATCGTTAGCTGTGATTTCTCTCAATTTACTATGAATCCCTTCTGCTCCTGTAAGTTCACTGTCTGAGCTACCCACGATACCAGAAAATCCTCCTCTTAGGCCATCAGGCCAGCAGGAGCTGATCATTTAAATATATCACTGAGTAGTGTCCCTGTTGATGGAGATGAGCCATCACTGGGCGGAGAAGTTTGGTGAACACCTGTGATGCCGTACAGAGGCCAAAGGGCAGGCAAGTAAATTGGTAGGTCTTCTCATCCCAAACTAATCTGAGGAATTTTATCATCTTTTAAATCTACTGTACTCATCCGATCTTCTTGCTGGACCAACTCTTTTACCACCAGTATCTTGAAATGTTGACTCTTCATAAACATGTTCAAGGGCTTCAGGTTAAATACTGGGTGGTGCAAGCCATCCTTCTTGGGGATCAGGAACAGGCGACTCACAAACTGTTCTGGTGATGATGAAACCTCCTCCAGAGCTATCTTCTGAAGGAGCTCTTCAATCTATCAGCCTCCATTCTTCCTGAGATCCTTGCCTTGTCACTGCAGAAGCCCTCTGGTATGGCTGCTGCCACAATTCCAAGCGATATACTTGTACTACCTCCAACACCCAATCATCAGAGGTAAAGGTTTCCCAAACATCCCAATTCAAAGCCACCCCTTCAGCCACAAAAGATTTTGGGGGACGCCCCTGGAAGGCTTACTGCATGGCCTCTGGGAGTTCTGTGCTCCCTGTTGGGAGCCCTTGTAATACACTTTGCTGAATATTGAACTGTGACTTCTGTGAGTTGCACAACTGAGCTGGGCACTAGGTCCTCCTGCCGCTGCACTTTGTAGAAGTGTCTCTGGATAAAAACAATGGAGATCTCCTCCATCATCCTCCCATTTCCTCTTCTTAGAAGACTCTGCTCCTGACACCTAGTCAATGACTTCTCTGACTTGATCCTCTTAGAAGCCTTATCTAAGAATCCTGGACCAAAGAGCTGGGTCTCCCAACCTGAGAAATCTTCTGAAGCCAAAGACTTCAGTTTAAGATTAATTCTGCTGTAGGCTATTTTCTACCTCTCTTGTGAAATCCCATAAGGCTCTTTGGATCAGTATTAGCACTTCTTCTGTCAATACTTCAGCATCATGGTTCAGGAGATCACACCAGAGGTAAGCAAGTGGTCTCAAGACTTGTAATAATTGTTCTTGTACCTTATAGAGGGTCCTTTCAGCACCAAATTGTGGATCTTTTCCCTTTTCATTTCCTTCAGTAAGTCATCCAGTTGTGGAGCTTGAAGGGCTGAACAATTGGGCTTATAAAAGTCCGTCATTACAGCCTCTGTTTCATTGTCACCAAGACTGCAGTTAAAATGTCGCTCTAAGAAAGAAGCCGTCAATGTGGACAAATCCCATGTATTTTGTGATTGGATGGAAGGGTCAAAGTTGGAGTGCTTTTAAATCGCTTAGGAGGTTCACAATGTCCTTATTACTGTAGCAGGCAAAACTAGTTATGTGTTCTCCTTCTTCAGAGCTGTTGCTGGAATCGACTGTGGCAGTAAATAAGGCGTGAAAAGGCACGCGCATCCACAGTTTGGTACTAGATCCGTTTCCCACAGACATCCCACTAGGGGTGAGACAAGTGGCCCCAGGGCATCTCCTACAGACGTCTCACTAGGGGTGAGGAGCAGTGTAACCCACGGGTTCATTAAACCCAGTTTTTGTAGAAGCTGAGCCTTCTTCAATGGATCCTGAAGAATCTGATCAATTTCAGCCTCCTGACATTGTTTGGGCAAGATTCTTTCACCATCTGATTGTTTTTCAGTAGATTTGGACATAACTGTGCAGCGTGCACTACCATGCTGTGCAGCGTGCACTACCATGCTGTGCAGCGTGCACTACCATGCTGTGCAGCGTGCACTACCATGCTGTGCAGCAAAAGGAAAAGGTGGATATGCCAGCACGTGTAGGATGATTATTGGAAGAAAGCTGCATTCTGGTTATACGTATTATGTATGTAATAGAAACCTTTGTATAGCTGCGAAGTGCTGCATTGTGTGTGCATAATGAGGAAATACCATTGTTACATGAAATAATTTTTGAATTTTCTATAGCATGCCTGCCTGGCCTGCCTGCCTGGTCTGCCTGCCTGCCTGCCTTCCTGCCTGCCTGCCTGCCTGCCTGCCTGCCTGCCTGCCTGCCTGCCTGCCTGCCTGCCTGCCTGCCTGCCTGCCTGCCTGCCTGCCTGCCTGCCTGCCTGCCTGCCTGCCTGCCTGCCTGCCTGCCTGCCTGCCTGCCTGCCTGCCTGCCTGCCTGCCTGCCTGCCTGCCTGCCTGCCTGCCTGCCTGCCTGCCTGCCTGCCTGCCTGCCTGCCTGCCTGCCTGCCTGCATTCAATAATGACTAAGACTGAGGGCTTGGTTTTTGTTGTTTGTTGTTGTTTTTTTTAGTGTTCAATGTCACTTACGTACATCACATGCAACATGGAATTACCTTTGTCCTCCTTTGTGCTTGCTGACAACCAAAGATGTCAATTTGTGGTGACACTATGGCTTCCCTACTTTTGTAAATGGAAATTCTTCATATTTCCATGGTGACTGGGTCAATTGCAGAGGCACTTCTCCTACTGTTCTTTGTTTGTATTGCTGTGAAACCAGCTGAACATAGCTGAAAACGAAGCGCGATTGCCACTTCACTTTTGTAATTAATAGTTGGGTTGTGCATTCAACTAAAACATTAACTGTTGGCACTATTCATTCTTTTGATCCAGTATGCACAGGATCACCGTCATAATCAAGCTTTAAATTTCTAATATTATTATACTTGTGGTTAGTTAGTACCATTATATTGTTGGTTCTTAGATGTAGGACACAACATCATTTTAATTGTTCCTACCTACACAGGTTTGACTCATGCCACCATATGTCGGAACAATCAAGTGATCTACTGGAATCACACAATGTAAGTTTGATAGCATCCAGGTAATTGCACGAATCTTTCTTATGTGCTTTTTCTTGCACTACAATACAGTAGTACTGTATATTAGGAATCATAGAAATTTGGACATTCTCACTAACCAGAAACCAGCCTTACAATACCTTCATACTGTCTTGGTGGTATAGCTAAGCCCAAAATTTCCTTCAATGCAACCAAAAATGCTTCCAATAAGTTATTACGGATTCTACTCTTTCTATTAGGTAAAGTTTTCTGCTTGCGTACTTACTAATTCCTTTAGACAACTTCATTTCTCAACAAGTAATCATAAGGCACACATTTAGATGTTACGGCAAGGGTATAATTATTTTTTCTTTTGAGGCAGCATGTGAGGGGCTATCACCAGTCATAATGCATATTTATTAAGTCTAAATCCAGTTTTCTAGACTGTGTGACGTTTAAGGTTACTCTTTTAAATGATTCTATAAAGAAGGCATCAAAAACTTTAGAATACTTAACTACGTAAGTTTTAAAGTAATCTGCTACCTGCAGATATCTATCTTATATGCAATTTCCTGCAAGATTTTTGCTAGGCTTATAACTATCAACAGGTTGTAACATACTAACCCTGGTATTTCATTGCTTAAAGCATGTCAGTACACACATTCTATATATTGTTGACCTGCATTCAGCATTTTAATTCTCTCTTAGTCTCTCCATGATGTCTTTTTATAAGCATTTTGTTAAAATGGGCATGTTGGTTTAAGGGTTGAATACTAAATTCTACATCAATGTATAAAGAAGATGTGTGCCAACTTTTATTCTATTACAGATTTCATCTACTGATACTGTATCTCACTATAAAGTGCCCAGTCACTACTGCAGAAGAAATTACCTGTCACCAGAGAGTGCAGCCACTACAGATTGGAAGGGCCACCATCTACCACACAAGGTATTGTATAAACCGCCATCACGTGAGCTATATATTTGTCTCCTAAATGAGTTAGACAAATATATACCTCACACTTAAAGGGCGGAAAATACATATATAATGCCACACCACCTTCACATCTGAATACAGAAATAAAGGGTAGCCACCTGCATATATACATGCATAAAATAACATGAAATGGGAATGCCACCCATGGCCACCCAACATGTATAGTGTATAAAGGGAATGCCACCCATGGCCACCAAACATATATAGTGTATAAATATGAGTTATCATCCATTGCCATCCAACATGTATAGTGTATAAAGGGAATGCCACCCATGGCCACCAAACATATATAGTGTATAAATATGAGTTATCATCCATTGCCATCCAACATGTATAGTGAGTGTATAAAGGGAATGCCACCCATGGCCACCAAACATATATAGTGTATAAATATGAGTTATCATCCATTGCCATCCAACATGTATAGTGTGTAAAGGGAATGCCACCCATGGCTACCAAACATATATAGTGTATAAATATGAGTTATCATCCATTACCATCCAACATTTATAGTGTATAAAGGGAATGCCACCCATGGCTACCAAACATATATAGTGTATAAATATGAGTTATCATCCATTGCCATCCAACATGTACAGTGTATAAAGGGAATGCCACCCATGGCTACCAAACATATATAGTGTATAAATATGAGTTATCATCCATTGCCATCCAACATGTATAGTGTATAAAGGGAATGCCACCCATGGCTACCAAACATATATAGTGTATAAATATGAGTTATCATCCATTGCCATCCAACATGTATAGTGAGTGTATAAAGGGAATGCCACCCATGGCCACCAAACATATATAGTGTATAAATATGAGTTATCATCCATTGCCATCCAACATGTATAGTGTATAAAGGGAATGCCACCCATGGCCACCAAACATATAATAGTGTATAAATATGAGTTATCACTCATGGCCATCCAACATGTATAATGTATAAAGAGAATGCCACCCATGGCCACCCAACATGTATAGTGTATAAATATGAGTTATCATCCATGGCCATCCAACATAAATAGTGTATAAACCTCTGACCAACGGTATAAGTATGTTACATGATATGTATATATTTCATAAGTGTACAGCACACACACACACACAAAAACAAACAAGTCTAACATCTTACTCCGCAACTGGATGAAGGGCCCAGTAGCAGAGAACAGTCTTTGCATTATATCTCCAAAGGATCGAATATGGAGAGTTGTTGGATCAATATTGTAATATTTCATAAGTTATAATGAACTTGCCGTATAGTATATAAAATGTAAATTAGCTGCTAAATATATCAAAAGGGACAATATAGATCATCATTGTAACCTCAGGCAAATATGTCCTGTGTGATCCTCTACTTCATGTAGTCGCCACCCAACCGATATAATAATGCACAAACTGCAGTGTACGTACCATTCAATATGGCTCCCACCTTTATCATGCCACTAACCAAAGTTTATTAAACTAACATTAATCATAAACTATAAAAATACTGTCATGTCATTAGCTCCCACCTGGGACAACTAATGAATGATTATGGACCATGTATATTGCTAGCAGCAAGTAATACTTGTCTGCATAATTATTGCCCAACTATATAAACTTCTTATTATAGGTAGACTATCACTGTGACAACTGCATTTATTCCTTTTGAATGTAATAATTGTGGTATAAAATAGATGATATACCCATATAAACAAAATGTTTATTACACTGAAGTACCCAGGTTTGCAGATAGCCTTTGGACTTAACCCACCAAACACAAACCTTGTCACCACCAGCCAACTACCTTGTGTGTTGCCACCATCCCTGTTTTGCCACCACCTTCAGTTGTCCGTTACCCCAACCCAGACCCCATAACTAACAGAGAAAAACATTTCATTATGTGGATTACACTAAATATGAGCTCAAGTCTACATTAAGCAGTATACACTGCATGGATCCAACATTGACACACATTTAAAGTTGTGGTACTGATTTTAATTCTGTCATGTAAGATCATCATCCCACCATAGTATAGTGATATTGCTGATCAAGTGTTGGGAAGTTTATAGTTTTAAGTACAGATCAGTACCAAACATTACCCTTAGTGTACTGTGTCCCAATCTTAAATCCTCACTTGGCAAAAGACAGAATAGATGCAGGACTATGATGGAGTGATTTACAAAAAAAAACAATCTCACTTACTAGATTAACACTGGAGAGAAAGTGGATATAAACATGGTCAAAGATCTTTGGCCTATTATCATTTATTAACAACCTTAACTTGCTACACTACAATTGACAATTTGATGGTAACAACTATAATAGTATTTGGCTCCCACCTGCATGGGTCAAAAGTGATCATTGACCACAGGCCAAGTATTCATGTCCTGTATACCACTACTACCAGCAAGTGAAACTTTGCTCTGCAAGCTGGCATGCAATTATTGTACAAATTCCTTACATAAATAAATCACTGCAGAACCTTCTGCGGTGTATACACATAGCTGTGTACTAAACCAAAAGGGGTTATTGAAACTTTACTTAACAATAGTTTGCTTTCAACTCCCACCAGCCAAAGCATGTTTTGTTACAAGTAATATAAGTAGTTATTACAACCTATTGTTAATAGTATTAATCATGTAGTGTTTCAGATGGTAGCATCACTACCTTGAGTTGTACTGTTAAGTAACAACAGGTTCTTACAAGATTACTCTCCATATATTTGCTGTGACTATTTACCTTAAGGTGCTTAATACATTTACACGTCTGTAGCTGTGTATATAAGGAGCGTAATGTTTGTAAAAAATGTTATGTATCCTTGGTATTAAACAATCAAATGATAGCATTTACTTAATTTTACTGCACAAACTGTATATATTGTATTATGGACCGTACAATCAAATCAGCTTGTCGAAATCTTTAAAAAGAAAGAAATACAAAGACCTGTCATACTTACATCCCACAGTATACATCATCATTATTGACAATACAACAAATGTATTAAAGATTTGTGACAATAATGTTACATCAACAATATGTGGATATCCATCATTACAACATAAATTATACTTGCAACAAAGCAGCTGGTCCAGATGGAATTCCTCCTAGATTATTGAATGAAACAGTGTACGAAATAACGTTACTGCTCACCTTCATCGATCTTTCAGTCTTTACACCAAGGCAAATTCCATTAAGATTGAAAAGCAGCACAAATCATGGCATTCTACAAATAAAATAAATAGAGCAGATCCTTGTGGGAACACATCATTTGTATTTCTTTATTTATACTCACTAGTCCAACCGCAACATCCAGAACACAAATTAAACATGCTTTTCACACGGATCCAAAACAATTGATATAAAGTTTCCCATTGAAAATTGTGTACTGGATACCACTTTACTTTTATACTGGATAAAGACAAACTGTTTAGTCAGTTCTACTTGAAGGCAAAACACCGTTACTAGCACCACTTCTATTCCTCATCTGTGTAAATGATATACCATGTCAATGACATGTGGTTGTTCAGAATAATTAGCACTGAAGCCAATACCACCTGCCATCAGAAATAATCTTCACAATTTAAAGAAGTGGGCAAATAAACCCTCTAAATGTATCCATTTACCTATAAAAGAAAAAAAAAGACCTACATAAACATTATCAATCCATGGTCAGCGGATACAGCAAAATACATCTGATTGATGAGGACTTGTCTTGGCAAAGCCATTCCTACATTCATTGGAAAATGTGAAGATGGTTTATCCTCATACCTATTCTCTGTGAACTAATTTGCATATATAATTATTTGTGTACTTATACTCTTTTAATCAGTTCTACTCAGTAAATTACTATACAACTCAATTCATAAAGGCACTCACAGTAGTCATACTCTGGATCTTGTGGTTTCAGTCATACCAGAAATATTTGATTACAAGGCTAAAATGCAGAGGTGCCTTTGACAGACTAAGGAATCATCACTTCCAACAGAAATTCTATAACTGTTGAGACAAACTGGGTAGACTTTGAACACTATTACACAGGGAATGAATGAATTATATTCCTCAAAACAAGTTCACTCATCTAATCAGATTCCTTAAGGTTGAATTGTCAAATTGAAGACCACAGACTCCTAGTGCTAGGGAATCTCATTGTAAAATTGAAGAATTTGAGCAGTTCATGTAGTAATTATCAGTTCCAACTATTTATCAGTTCTAATAGCAACACTTCTAAAATATTTCAAAATATATCACAAGCCGAAAAAAGAGATCATGTTGGTGTCATCTGATAATGGTAAACCTCTAACTGACAGCTTTGACAAAGCAGTTGTCAATATCAAAAAAAAAAAAAAAAAAAAAGTTGTCAATATCCAATTAGTTGCTTTCACTATTCACAAATGAATATGTAGATTCTCATTAAATGACTTAAATACACTAGACCTAGCAAGTCTCCTGGTCTAGATGGTATTCCACCAGTCATGTTAAGACACTGCATGTGATGCAGAAATTGCACTTCTGTTAATCTTTGCTCAACCCATGTCAACAAGAGCTGTTCTGACTTGCTAACTTTACAACAAATAAGTCAGTAATTGGATAGATTGCTACAGCCTTTCTTCTAGGAAAACTGGTGGTGTAACCTTAGCAGTATGGAGCACATTATTCACCACTCAGATATGAAGCATCTTCAATTTTAAAGCAATATCTGCATGGAATTATGCAGGTTCAAGAGTCTGACTGTCACCTATCATCCTACAGCATCCTGAACCAAATAATTAAATGTTGCTGACACAGAAAGTATAGAGTGTTGTATTTAAAAAAACATGTTCTACATGGCTGTCGGCATCAACGTAATCTGGAGTCCCCCAAAGCACATCACTCTCCCACTTAATGTACATTAAATTGATTGCCATTTACAAACAGGCAACAGCATATTTTGTAGCCTTGCAAGACCAACACTAGACCATGCAAGTTCCATATACAAATATATGTAACTTTTTCCAGAATGGTTCAAGTTTGATCTCTAAGCTACATTTCTTGAAGATGCAGGTGTCAATGTTATGTCATTATGGATACAAGAATGACTGTATGTATTGAGTTCTCATATCTCAACTATTGTACAGCTTGGTAGTTGTTTTGTAGCAACTATAAACATAATATTGTGAACTATATTGTGAATCAGATTGACTATATTTGACACAGTTTAGAGTTAATCAAGTGGCTAATTATAGCAACAGCATACGTTGATCATGTTTTGTGGGTTTCGTGTGTGTATCAAGAGTGTTCCTGTGAATTTCCATGACACGTCAAGTCTGTAGTTTTGTGCATGGTTATTCTAAAGAATAGTTCATGTGTGTATCATCATTGTATGTTATCACCTCCAGCCATATATAGCCATGAGCACCTAGTAATATTTTTCTTTACCTAACCAGTAGTAGCTTACTCAAACATACAGTAGTCTGTGAAAAGTTCTCAGAAAACTAATTCATAGGCACATACACAGATGCACATATGCAGTGCACCTTTACCCAGCATTTATATTATAGCACAACACACAGATACATTGCAACACTGTTCACACTGATACAGTTTCCTTGGCATTATCTATACCTGTGCATCTTTGCTTGCAAACCTGAATATGCAATTATACACATGCACACACATACGCATACGCAATACACTTAAATCTTGCATCATGACTACAGGACTTCTTCTGTAAATACTTTCAGGGTGACCATGCAATGAATTATTTAATGGCACTGACTGCTTTAGAAAATTAGTCTCTTAATACTTAATAACTTTACCACGGTGTTATTCATTCAAAACCTAGGAATGGTTTTCCAGTCTCCGTGATTTTTCATTTTAATTATACTGCAGAAAAGACAAATGTTTGTCCCTGCTATGTTAACCATTTAAGGATATGCTTAGTTATGAGCAATAGCTCATACAATGAATATGGCAAGAGTTTTACTTAGTGCAACTATGAGATGCTGCCAAAGGACGTAATTCTACACAATTGGCAAGCTAAGTGCACATATGCATTCACTATACAAACACAAGACTTATCGTACACAGGATACACTGATCAAATGATAACTCCAGGGAGTAAGGTTGGTACTTTTCCCAAATGCATACACAAATGTTACATTCTTGGAAAGCGCTACAATGGTCAAGCCAGATATGTATGCATGCACACACACACACGCACACACTTGAACTGGAACTGAATTTGAAGCCAGACATCCTGGGATGATGCTGTCCAACAGAGGATGTGTCCTCTTTGTCAATGATGAAGACAGGTTGTAGTACATCTGTGCCTTATTTTGTCTGCTTCCTTTGAAACAATCAATGGCAGGTGGTACATATAAATGGTTTATTCAAAGGTGGAGCCATCACATGCTGATCAAGTCCTTCATTGCAAAAAATTCTCCATCTGGTATGATGTCTGGCTACTTTATACCAAGTTGACTCATCTACTCAATACTTCTTCATATCTGTCCCACCAATGGTGCTTAATTGACACCATGAGCAGGGTGCTTCTGAGGGTTTATTCAAAGGTGGAGCCATCACATGCTGATCAAGTCCTTCATTGCAAAAAATTCTCCATCTGGTATGATGTCAGGCTAATTTATACTTTATACCAAGATGACTCATCTACTCAATACTTCTTCATATCCTGACAGACCTTGTCCCACTAATGGAGCTTAATTGACACCATGAGCAGGGTGCTTCTGAGGGAGCCAACCAAACAATAGCTTTTTGGGTTGCCTTATGTCAGGCATTTGGGCAACATGTCCTAACCATCTTGATATATACAATATTAACACTTCACCAATAGACTCAATCATTCCAAATCTGCCAGCTAGCTCAGCAATAGTGAGGTACTCCTTTAGGTCTACTAATACCCAAAATGCAACATATATATCTCCAGTGAAACCTACCCAACTTACTAACCAACTCTAGGGTGGGGCCCATGTTTCAGCACCATAAAACAACACTTCCAATACAACATATCTTTACACTGTTCTCTTAGTCTCCAGTATGAAATCTGATGCAGTAAACAAGACTGCCAAATGTTCTGGAAGCTTGTGCAATCCTACAACTAACCTCACCAGCTACTCCACTACATGTTTCAACCAATGATGCCAAGTGTTTAAACTGATTAATCACTTCAACTACATACCATGCAATACTAATGGAACCAAGTCATATTCAGTGAGACCAATCCCAGCAACTAGTAGCTTTGTCTTAGTAAGACCAAGCTCACCAGCTACTTTGTGTATCCTAGCAGCCATGACCAGATCCTCTCTACAAGAACACACCAGCACACACACACATACACACACACACGCTAAGGACAAGTTGGAGCACAGAAGCAAAATTGGCAAGGTTGCATGACCTTTCCAAGTGCATAAAGAAACAGGACAAGATGTTTATTCCAACAATTGGCAAGATCATTATACCTTGTCTAAATTCACGCAACTTACTAACCAACTCTAGGGTGGGGCCCATGTTTCAGCACCATAAAACAACACTTCCAATACAACATATCTTTACACTGTTCTCTTAGTCTCCAGTATGAAATCTGATGCAGTAAACAAGACTGCCAAATGCTCTGGAAGCTTGTGCAATCCTACAACTAACCTCACCAGCTACTCCACTACATGTTTCAACCAATGATGCCAAGTGCTTAAACTGATTAATCACTTCAACTACATACCATGCAATACTAATGGAACCAAGTCATATTCAGTGAGACCAATCCCAGCAACTAGTAGCTTTGTCTTAGTAAGACCAAGCTCACCAGCTACTTTGTGTATCCTAGCAGCCATGACCAGATCCTCTCTACAAGAACACACCAGCACACACACACATACACACACACACACGCTAAGGACAAGTTGGAGCACAGAAGCAAAATTGGAAAGGTTGCATGACCTTTCCCAAGTGCATAAAGAAACAGGACAAGATGTTTATTCCAACAATTGGCAAGATCATTATACCTTGTCTAAATTCACGCATGTACTGTACAACATATCAATTAAATGGAAACTACAAAAGATTCTTCTTACATTCTAAGCAAATGGCAAGGTTGTTCTTCCTTGCTCAGGTCCATGAGGAACAATACATAATTATGCTAATATAACTTGGAAACCACATGCACAAAATACATATGACATGCATCAATTAAATGGAAATATGTACTATTGTCTCCAAGCAATTAGTAAGATTGAGGTACATACTCAAGTGCATATACACGTACACACATGCAAACACAATACAAACTGGCTGTGCAAAGAAATTACCACACAATTAAGATATGGTTTTGCCAAATGTGTCAAGGCACAATCAAGCCACAAGGCACAATCTATTTGATACATGTAAATTAATTGCTCCATGGTGAAAAAAAAAAAAAAAAAAGAATGAAAAAAAAAAAAGAAAGAAAAAAAAAAAAAAAAAAAAAAAAAAAAAGGTGATGCATTATGTGGTGTTGTACATAAGAGCTTATTTTATTAGAGTTATCTTGTACAGAGCTACAGACTTGGTTTGTGGTGGAGGTTTATAGTAAATGCTTTTTGTTGCATTTTACGATTTCTCACTTGATATGTTCACGATTTGCTTATAGCAATCAGAGGATGGTTACAAGTATACAATGTCAATGTTAACAATAAAGGCATAATGACTGGACATACCTGCCAAAATGTAACAGATATTCAGCTTTTCCATCTTTAGATTAATTGAAACCTGAAGATATTCAAGATTTGTCCATCTTTAGATTAACCTGAAGATGTCATGTTTTTACATCTTTATATAATCAGAAGATTTTGGAGTAAAACCTAACAAGAAATTCTGATTATACCTGCTGGAAATGTGGAGTTTCTTGGATTGAAATGTCAATACAGAGTAGAGAACAAAACAAATTATTTGATGCAAATCAAAGGTAAGGATTTTGTGTTAGTAATAGATATGAATTCATCTGTTGCTGTTTTGATATAGATTATTTGAGAACTAACAGGCATAAACTAAGTGAAACAGAATGTGTCAGTCATCACACATCAATGACAAGTAGTTTCAACCCACTTGTAGGTGCGTAATAATATAAACCATGTATACATTCCATGTTGTGTGATGAATATTCACTGTTATATTAACTTGTGTTAACTGTAATACACAATTTTTGTTACAGGTGGACTTGTATTACAACAAACATTTGGAAGTTGAACAACTAGGATAAAGGATCACACAGACATGATCCATTGCCAGCAATACCTGCTGAATTTTTCAATGGTGTTTGATACAGTTTCTCACCAGCACCTATATTACAAGTTGCATCATTATGGCATTAGAGGCAACCTTCTAGAATGGTTAAAGCACTTTCTTTCAGGGAGACATCAATGGGTAATAGTAAACGTTGACCCTGTTGATGTAGCATCTGGGATCCAACAGGACACTGTGCTGGCTCCTTTGTTGTTCTTATGATTCATAAATGACTTACCTAATAATATCATCTCATCGGTCAGACTAAATATATGCTGATGATGTCATTCTTTACAGACCCATTCAGAAGAAGAAGACTGTCACTTCTCCTGCAGGACCCACACACACTAGAAGAGTGTGCAACCAAGTCATTTAACATAATCCTATCCGTTTTCAATACATTTTACACAATTAAGTTATAGTGAAATAGAACACACAAAATACTCGGACATAGTTATTGATTCCAAACTATCATGGTTACAACATATTTGAGAAGTTACCAATAAAGCTAACAAAGTTTTCTACAATGCAACCTCTAGAATTGTCCGGTATCTGTCAAGGCCTACTGTTATATATATATATAGTCTCCAATTTTGGAGTATGCTTGGGCACCACATATGCAAAAGGATATATCTAGCACTGAGTCAGTATACAGAGATGTGTTGTAAGGTTTCATTATTCCTATCACTGAAGTGTTACAGAAATACTAGACTGGCCAACTCTACTACGCTGTTGAGACCAACTAACACTATTACTATGTTGATAATTCAGAATCGTATTGACATACCTGACACCTACCTTACCCAGTTACATGTACTTATCACCTGCAGGGTCACTTATTGAAGTTTCAGCAGCCAGCCACTCTTCCAATGCAGTTTGGTGTATTCACATCACATAAGGGAATAGTGAGCATTTTTAAATTCAGACAACTATGTAGCTATGAATTATTGTTGTATTTAAAGTAGTAAAAACAAAAGTGATAAATAATATCAGCTGTCAACCTAGAAGATATGTATCAGCTGTTAACTGAATTTTTGAATGATTTAACACCTTAAGATATGAGGTGAGAATTTCATGAGGTGGGAAATTCAATCAAACAAAACAAAATAAAATACTTGGTCAGTGGCTATCAAATAAGGTGGGAGCCATATTCCTTTCTACTTCTGGTATTCTATGCAGAATTATGTGGGAGCAAGACAGTACTTTTGAAATTAAAGTACATTTACTGAATTTTCAAATGATTTAACACTTCAAGATATGAGGTGAGAATTTCATAAGGTTGGAAATCCAATCAAATACTTAGTCAGTGGCTATCAAATAAGGTGGGAGCCATATTCCTTTCTACTTCTGGTATTCTGTGCAGAATTATGTGGGAGCAAGACAGTAATTTTGAAATTAAAGTACATTTACTGAATTTTCAAATGATTTAACACTTCAAGATATGAGGTGAGAATTTCATAAGGTTGGAAATCCAATCAAATACTTAGTCAGTGGCTATCAAATAAGGTGGGAGCCATATTCCTTTCTACTGGTATTCTGTGCAGAATTATGTGGGAGCAAGACAGTAATTTTGAAATTAAAGTACATTTACTGAATTTTCAAATGATTTAACACTTCAAGATATGAGGTGAGAATTTCATAAGGTTGGAAATCCAATCAAATACTTAGTCAGTGGCTATCAAACAAGGTGGGAGCCATATCTGTATTGTGAAAACTGTAAAGGGCATAAATGCAACTCAATTTAAGAGTAATTTTTTCAATTCTAAGGAATTCAATGGTGAAGTGGCTATAAATCATTCATCTCCTCCTGGTAAAACAAATAGTTGATGGCTGCTAAACAACAGGTGAAGGCAAGCCTGCAGTTATGTATTATTCATAAACACAAACTAAACTGGGTCAATAGATTAGCTATTTGGTGGCTAAACTGGTGGAAGGTGGTGACAAGCAAAACTTATCAGAATTAAAACACTGCTTCAAATGCTATCAAAGGTGTGGTAACTATAGGTTGGTTGCTCTAAAGCAAGAATTAGTCTTTCAAACAGAAGAAATACAATATGTAAATAGTGGCTACAGATACAAATTTTACGGTCTCTTCCAAACTGGTCATACAAGTAAGTATCAAATTGTTGGCTATTATGCAATAAGTGATGGTAGCTACTAATGTACTTGCTAGCTATTATTCAACAGATGGTGGCAAGCAAAAACTTAGAAAATGTGTAAGTACAGCTGTTGTGACAGCTACAAGTGATCTCTACCAAACTGGCTGACTCAACTGGCTGTTACAATTGCTGGCTTTTATGTAGCATGCGGCATCAAGCCACAAACAAGAAAATAAAATTGCCTGCTCTTATGCAACATAGGTGGTAAAAACGGCCGTTACCATTCATTATACAGATAACAACTGTGGTGGCACAAGCAAGAGCTACTGGTATTAGCAATCCTTACAAGCAGGTGGCTATTTTTCAGTTGTGGCATAAACTAAGATTAGTTTTAATATTGGCTGCAGCTTGTAATATACACAAAGTTATACATATGTGGTGGCAAGGCTGAACCTAACAAACAATGAACAGTTTATTAGAGGTGGCATATTGGCTGTTTGCAACTAATAATTGTGGTGGCACAAGCAGGAGCTACCGATTCATTCCAATGTTAATGGTAGTGACAATCCTAATTCCTAACAAGCAGGTGGCTATACAATTTCAAACTATTTTATAACAAAGATTAGTCTACAGCTTATAAATTTATTTGTATGTGGTGGCAAGGCTGAACCTAACATATAACTAACAGTATATTAGAGGTGGCATATTGGCTATTTACAGCTAGTAATTATGGTGGCACAAGCAAGAGCTACTATTTCATTCCAATTTTATCTCTGTTGGCAATCCTTACAAACAGGTGGCTGTTCAATCTCAAACATTTTGTGAAGACAGCATAGTGGTGGAAAGGTAGCAGAGGTGGCAGAAGCTAAGATTAAGTGCTTAAAACAGGCAAGAACTACTAATTTTAATAGTACTGGTAATCTCAAACACACCATATTGGTTATTTGCAGCTAATAATTGTGGCACAAGCAAGAGCTACCGATTCATTTCCAATGTTAATGGTCATAGCAATCCTAATTCCTAACAAGCAGGTGGCTATACAATTTCAACTATTTTAATATTTTATAAAGGTTTACAAATTCTAACAGTGGTGGCACAAGCAAAGAGCTACCAATTCATTGTAATGGTAATGGTAGTGGCAATCCTAATTCCTAACAAGCAGGTGGCTATACAATTTCAAACTATTTTATAAAGGTTTACAAATTTTAACAGTGGTGGCACAAAAAGGAGTACCTTCCAATTTTAATGGTAGTGGCAATCCTAATTCCTAACAACATTCCAATGGGCAATCCTAATTCCTAACAAGCAGGTGGCTATTCATGCCAATTTTAACTATGTTGGCAATCCTTACAAACAGGTGGCTATTTAATCTCAAACATTTCGTGAAGACAGCATAGTGGTGGCAAATTATCAGATTCGTTACTGTATTGGCAATCCTTGCAAGCAGGTGGCTATTTTTCAGTTGTGGCATAAACTAAGATTAGTCTTAATATTGGCTATAGCTTATAATTTATGCAAATTTATACGTATGTGGTGGCTAGCTACTGATTCATTCCAATGTTAATGGTAGTGGCAATCCTAATTCCTAACAAGCAGGTGGCCATACAATTTCAAACTATTTTATAAAGGCTTGCAATTTTAACAGTGATGGCACAAGCAAGAGCTATCGATTCATTCCAATGGGCAATCCTAATTCCTAACGAGTAGGTGGCTATACAATATCAAGTTATTTTGGCTTATAATTTTAACAGTGGTGGCATAAACAAGAGCTACCAATTCATTCCAATGTTAATGGTAGTGGCAATCCTAATTCCTAACAAGCAGGTGGCTGTACAATTTCAAACTGTTTTATAAAGGCATACAATTTCCACAGTGGTGGCATAAACAAGAGCTACCAATTCATTCCAATGTTAATGGTAGTGGCTCAAGAGCTACCGATTCATTCCAATGGGCAATCCTATTTCCTAACAAGCAGGTGGCCATACAATTTCAAACTATTTGGCTTACAATTTTAACAGTGGTGACACAAACAAGAGCTACCGATTTATTCCAATCCTAATGGTAGTGGCAATCCTAATTCCTAACAAGCAGGTGTTCATTCCAATGTTATTGGTAATGGCAATCCTAATTCCTAACAAGCAGGTGGCTGTACGATTTCAAAATATTTTATAAAGGCTTACAATTTTAACAGCGGTGGCACAAACAAGAGCTACCAATTCACTTCAATGTTAATGGTAGTGGCAATCCTAATTCCTAACAAGCAGGTGGCTATACAATTTCAAATTATTTTGGCTTACAATTTCAACAGTGGTGGCCATTCATTCCATTGTGGTAGTGACAATCCTAATTCCTAACAAGCAGGTGGCTGTACAATTTCAAACTATTTTCAAGAGCTACCGATTCATTCCAATGTTATTGGTAGTGGCAATCTATTTTATTAAGACTTACAATTTTAACAGTGATGGCACAAACAAAGCTACCAATTCTTTCCAATGTTAATGGTAGTGGCAATCCTAATTCCAAACAAGCAGTTGGCTATACAATTTCAAACTATTTTATAAACAAGAGCTATCAATTCATTCCAATGGGCAATCCTAATTCCTAACGAGCAGGTGGCTATACAATATCAAGCTATTTTGGCTTATAATTTTAACAGGTGGCATAAACAAGAGCTACCAATTCATTCCAATGTTAATGGTAGTGGCAATCCTAATTCCTAACAAGCAGGTGGCTGTACAATTTCAAACTGTTTTATAAAGGCATACAATTTCCACAGTGGTGGCATAAACAAGAGCTACCAATTCATTCCAATGTTAATGGTAGTGGCTCAAGAGCTACCGATTCATTCCAATGGGCAATCCTATTTCCTAACAAGCAGGTGGCCATACAATTTCAAACTATTTGGCTTACAATTTTAACAGTGGTGACACAAACAAGAGCTACCGATTTATTCCAATCCTAATGGTAGTGGCAATCCTAATTCCTAACAAGCAGGTGTTCATTGCAATGTTATTGGTAGTGGCAATCCTAATTCCTAACAAGCAGGTGGCTGTACGATTTCAAAATATTTTATAAAGGCTTACAATTTTAACAGCAGTGGCACAAACAAGAGCTACCGATTCACTTCAATGTTATGGTAGTGACAATCCTAATTCCTAACAAGCAGGTGGCCATACAATTTCAAACTATTTTTTATTTCAAACTATTTTATAAAGGCTTAAAAGTTTAACAGCGGTGGCACAAACAAGAGCTACCGATTCACTTCAATGTTAATGGTAGTGGCAATCCTAATTCCTAACAAGCAGGTGGCTATACAATTTCAAACTATTTTGGCTTACAATTTCAACAGTGGTGGCCATTCATTCCATTGTGGTAGTGACAATCCTAATTCCTAACGAGCAGGTGGCTGTACAATTTCAAACTATTTTCAAGAGCTACCGATTCATTCCAATGTTATTGGTAATGGCAATCTATTTTATTAAGACTTACAATTTTAACAGTGAAGCAGTTGGCTATACAATTTCAAACTATTTTATAAAACAAGAGCTACCGATTCATTCCAATGTTAATGGTAGTGGAAATCCTAGTTCCTAACAAGCAGATGGCTGTACAATTTCAATCAATTTTATAAAGGCTTGCAATTTTAGCACAAACAAGAGCTACCGATTCATTCCAATGGGCAATCCTAATTCCTAACAAGCAGGTGGCTATACAATATCAAGCTATTTTGGCTTATAATTTTAACAGTGGTGGCATAAACAAGAGCTACCGATTCATTCCAAAGTTAATGGTAGTGGCAATCCTAATTCCTAACAAGCAGGTGGCTATACAATTTCAAACTATTTTGGCTTACAATTTCAACAGTGGTGGCCATTCATTCCATTGTGGTAGTGACAATCCTAATTCCTAACAAGCAGGTGGCTGTACAATTTCAAACTATTTTCAAGAGCTACCGATTCATTCCAATGTTATTGGTAATGGCAATCTATTTTATTAAGACTTACAATTTTAACAGTGATGGCACAAACAAAGCTACCAATTCATTCCAATGTTAATGGTAGTGGCAATCCTAATTCCAAACAAGCAGTTGGCCATACAATTTCAAACTATTTTTATAAAGCAAGAGCTACCGATTCATTCCAATGTTAATGGTAGTGGCAATCCTAGTTCCTAACAAGCAGGTGGCTGTACAATTTCAATCTATTTTATAAAGGCTTGCAATTTTAGCAGTGATGGCACAAACAAGAGCTACCGATTCATTCCAATGGGCAATCCTAATTCCTAACAAGCAGGTAGCTATACAATATCAAGCTATTTTGGCTTATAATTTTAACAGTGGTGGCATAAACAAGAGCTACCGATTCATTCCAAAGTTAATGGTAGTGGCAATCCTAATTCCTAACAAGCAGGTGGCTATACAATTTCAAACTATTTTGGCTTACAATTTCAACAGTGGTGGCCATTCATTCCATTGTGGTAGTGACAATCCTAATTCCTAACGAGCAGGTGGCTGTACAATTTCAAACTATTTTCAAGAGCTACCGATTCATTCCAATGTTATTGGTAGTGGCAATCTATTTTATTAAGACTTACAATTTTAACAGTGATGGCACAAACAAAGCTACCAATTCTTTCCAATGTTAATGGTAGTGGCAATCCTAATTCCAAACAAGCAGTTGGCTATACAATTTCAAACTATTTTATAAACAAGAGCTATCAATTCATTCCAATGGGCAATCCTAATTCTAACGAGCAGGTGGCTATACAATATCAAGCTATTTTGGCTTATAATTTTAACAGTGATGGCATAAACAAGAGCTACCAATTCATTCCAATGTTAATGGTAGTGGCAATCCTAATTCCTAACAAGCAGGTGGCTATACAATTTCAAACTGTTTTGGCTTACAATTTCAACAGTGGTGGCCATTCATTCCATTGTGGTAGTGACAATCCTAATTCCTAACAAGCGGGTGGCTGTACAATTTCAAACTATTTTCAAGAGCTACCGATTCATTCCAATGTTATTGGTAGTAGCAATCTATTTTATTAAGACTTACAATTTTAACAGTGATGGCACAAGCAAGAGCTACCAATTCTTTCCAATGTTAATGGTAGTGGCAATCCTAATTCCAAACAAGCAGTTGGCTATACAATTTCAAACTATTTTATAAACAAGAGCTATCGATTCATTCCAATGGGCAATCCTAATTCCTAACGAGCAGGTGGCTATACAATATCAAACTATTTTGGCTTACAATTTTAACAGTGGTGGCCATTCATTCCATTGTGGTAGTGACAATCCTAATTCCTAACAAGCAGGTGGCTGTACAATTTCAAACTATTTTCAAGAGCTACCGATTCATTCCAATGTTATTGGTAATGGCAATCTATTTTATTAAGACTTACAATTTTAACAGTGATGGCACAAACAAAGCTACCAATTCTTTCCAATGTTAATGGTAGTGGCAATCCTAATTCCAAACAAGCAGTTGGCCATACAATTTCAAACTATTTTTATAAAGCAAGAGCTACCGATTCATTCCAATGTTAATGGTAGTGGCAATCCTAGTTCCTAACAAGCAGGTGGCTGTACAATTTCAATCTATTTTATAAAGGCTTGCAATTTTAGCAGTGATGGCACAAACAAGAGCTACCGATTCATTCCAATGGGCAATCCTAATTCCTAACAAGCAGGTGGCTATACAATATCAAGCTATTTTGGCTTATAATTTTAACAGTGGTGGCATAAACAAGAGCTACCGATTCATTCCAAAGTTAATGGTAGTGGCAATCCTAATTCCTAACAAGCAGGTGGCTATACAATTTCAAACTATTTTGGCTTACAATTTCAACAATGGTGGCAATTCATTCCATTGTGGTAGTGACAATCCTAATTCCTAACAAGCAGGTGGCCATACAATTTCAAACTATTTTTTATTTCAAACTATTTTATAAAGGCTTAAAATTTTAACAGCGGTGGCACAAACAAGAACTACCGATTCACTTCAATGTTAATGGTAGTGGCAATCCTAATTCCTAACAAGCAGGTGGCTATACAATTTCAAACTATTTTGGCTTACAATTTCAACAGTGGTGGCCATTCATTCCATTGTGGTAGTGACAATCCTAATTCCTAACAAGCAGGTGGCTGTACAATTTCAAACTATTTTCAAGAGCTACCGATTCATTCCAATGTTATTGGTAGTGGCAATCTATTTTATTAAGACTTACAATTTTAACAGTGATGGCACAAACAAAGCTACCAATTCTTTCCAATGTTAATGGTAGTGGCAATCCTAATTCCAAACAAGCAGTTGGCTATACAATTTCAAACTATTTTATAAACAAGAGCTATCAATTCATTCCAATGGGCAATCCTAATTCTAACGAGCAGGTGGCTATACAATATCAAGCTATTTTGGCTTATAATTTTAACAGTGATGGCATAAACAAGAGCTACCAATTCATTCCAATGTTAATGGTAGTGGCAATCCTAATTCCTAACAAGCAGGTGGCTATACAATTTCAAACTGTTTTGGCTTACAATTTCAACAGTGGTGGCCATTCATTCCATTGTGGTAGTGACAATCCTAATTCCTAACAAGCGGGTGGCTGTACAATTTCAAACTATTTTCAAGAGCTACCGATTCATTCCAATGTTATTGGTAGTAGCAATCTATTTTATTAAGACTTACAATTTTAACAGTGATGGCACAAGCAAGAGCTACCAATTCTTTCCAATGTTAATGGTAGTGGCAATCCTAATTCCAAACAAGCAGTTGGCTATACAATTTCAAGGCAATCCTAATTCCTAACAAGCAGGTGGCTATACAATATCAAACTATTTTGGCTTACAATTTCAACAGTGGTGGCCATTCATTCCATTGTGGTAGTGACAATCCTAATTCCTAACAAGCAGGTCCAATGTTAATGGTAGTGGCAATCCTAATTCCTAACAAGCAGGTGGCTGTACAATTTCAAACTGTTTTATAAAGGCATACAATTTCCACAGTGGTGGCATAAACAAGAGCTACCAATTCATTCCAATGTTAATGGTAGTGGCTCAAGAGCTACCGATTCATTCCAATGGGCAATCCTATTTCCTAACAAGCAGGTGGCCATACAATTTCAAACTATTTGGCTTACAATTTTAACAGTGGTGACACAAACAAGAGCTACCGATTTATTCCAATCCTAATGGTAGTGGCAATCCTAATTCCTAACAAGCAGGTGTTCATTGCAATGTTATTGGTAGTGGCAATCCTAATTCCTAACAAGCAGGTGGCTGTACGATTTCAAAATATTTTATAAAGGCTTAAAAGTTTAACAGCGGTGGCACAAACAAGAGCTACCGATTCACTTCAATGTTAATGGTAGTGGCAATCCTAATTCCTAACAAGCAGGTGGCTATACAATTTCAAACTATTTTGGCTTACAATTTCAACAGTGGTGGCCATTCATTCCATTGTGGTAGTGACAATCCTAATTCCTAACGAGCAGGTGGCTGTACAATTTCAAACTATTTTCAAGAGCTACCGATTCATTCCAATGTTATTGGTAATGGCAATCTATTTTATTAAGACTTACAATTTTAACAGTGATGGCACAAACAAAGCTACCAATTCTTTCCAATGTTAATGGTAGTGGCAATCCTAATTCCAAACAAGCAGTTGGCCATACAATTTCAAACTATTTTTATAAAGCAAGAGCTACCGATTCATTCCAATGTTAATGGTAGTGGCAATCCTAGTTCCTAACAAGCAGATGGCTGTACAATTTCAATCGATTTTATAAAGGCTTGCAATTTTAGCACAAACAAGAGCTACCGATTCATTCCAATGGGCAATCCTAATTCCTAACAAGCAGGTGGCTATACAATATCAAGCTATTTTGGCTTATAATTTTAACAGTGGTGGCATAAACAAGAGCTACCGATTCATTCCAAAGTTAATGGTAGTGGCAATCCTAATTCCTAACAAGCAGGTGGCTATACAATTTCAAACTATTTTGGCTTACAATTTCAACAGTGGTGGCCATTCATTCCATTGTGGTAGTGACAATCCTAATTCCTAACATGCAGGTGGCTGTACGATTTCAAAATATTTTATAAAGGCTTACAATTTTAACAGCGGTGGCACAAACAAGAGCTACCGATTCACTTCAATGTTATGGTAGTGACAATCCTAATTCCTAACAAGCAGGTGGCCATACAATTTCAAACTATTTTTTATTTCAAACTATTTTATAAAGGCTTAAAATTTTAACAGCGGTGGCATAAACAAGAACTACCGATTCACTTCAATGTTAATGATAGTGGCAATCCTAATTCCTAACAAGCAGGTGGCTATACAATTTCAAACTATTTTGGCTTACAATTTCAACAGTGGTGGCCATTCATTCCATTGTGGTAGTGACAATCCTAATTCCTAACGAGCAGGTGGCTGTACAATTTCAAACTATTTTCAAGAGCTACCGATTCATTCCAATGTTATTGGTAGTGGCAATCTATTTTATTAAGACTTACAATTTTAACAGTGAAGCAGTTGGCTATACAATTTCAAACTATTTTATAAAGCAAGAGCTACCGATTCATTCCAATGTTAATGGTAGTGGCAATCCTAGTTCCTAACAAGCAGGTGGCTGTACAATTTCAATCGATTTTATAAAGGCTTGCAATTTTAGCACAAACAAGAGCTACCGATTCATTCCAATGGGCAATCCTAATTCCTAACAAGCAGGTGGCTATACAATATCAAGCTATTTTGGCTTATAATTTTAACAGTGGTGGCATAAACAAGAGCTACCGATTCATTCCAAAGTTAATGGTAGTGGCAATCCTAATTCCTAACAAGCAGGTGGCTATACAATTTCAAACTATTTTGGCTTACAATTTCAACAGTGGTGGCCATTCATTCCATTGTGGTAGTGACAATCCTAATTCCTAACGAGCAGGTGGCTGTACAATTTCAAACTATTTTCAAGAGCTACCAATTCATTCTATTAAGACTTACAATTTTAACAGTGAAGCAGTTGGCTATACAATTTCAAACTATTTTATAAAGCAAGAGCTACCGATTCATTCCAATGTTAATGGTAGTGGCAATCCTAGTTCCTAACAAGCAGGTGGCTGTACAATTTCAATCTATTTTATAAAGGCTTGCAATTTTAACAGTGATGGCACAAGCAAGAGCTACCAATTCATTCCAATGGTAATGGTAGTGACAATCCTAATTCCTAACAAGCAGGTGGCTATACAATTTCAAACTATTTGGCTTACAATTTTAACAGTGGTGGCACAAACAAGAGCTACCGATTCATTCCAATGCTGTAGTTAGGTGTTGTATTATGGCACTCCCATGCGTGCGCACTCGCTATTTAATTATTTACTCTCTGCATGCCAATCCCCCCCCCCCCCCCCCCACTGCCTTCAATACCAAAAAATCAATCTTACAACTCTATTTCATCCATCTTTCTCTTTCCATGCAACTATAGACTGGCGTAGTAACAACAACCTTGACCACATTGAAGAATTTGAGACACTATCAGACGCTACCAAATCAAGGACCAACTGACCCCTACTTAGGCCAAAATAGATTTTTTTTCTGCTAAACAAACATACTCTAACAAACTCTCAAAGTTATGCCCACAACATCTACAGCAACGACGGGGGGTGTTAGCAGAGTAATTGCTGTTGATATACAGCATCTCGATGGGAATGTGATAGTACAAGGCCTCCATAGGATGACAGCTGATTAGGTTCATGTAATGCACAGCTCAACACATGGTTTGGCTTAAGATAATAGCAAGAATCTGGAAGGGGACTATCGCTAGCCTTGCCCCAGACATCTCGCTATCCCAAGTATCTGTCAAAAAGGAAAAAATCCAATATTAACACCTTACATTCTTTTTCCCTCCACACTAACAATAAAAAGTAATACAAAACAAAATATCCCACGGCTGTCAAGGCCTTGTACACTTACCAAACCCCTCCACAATCATTTGATTGTGTGAGGTCTACAGCAGTAACAACCATGTGAAGGATAAACAGATGGCCAGCCAGAACTAGTAGTGAAGTGGATACGGAGCTGCACACTGTTACAGTTGAGTAAGGTGAGTGAACAACATTAATTGTAATGTTAGTGGTAGTGACAATCCTAATTCCTAACAAGCAGGTGGCTGTATAATTTCAAAAAGGCTTACAATTTTAACAGCGGTGGCACAAGCAAGAGCTGCCGATTCATTCCAATGTTAATGGTAGTGGCATAAATGACTTTGTACAGACCGTAAATCAAAAGCTTTAACTATGTAGACAAAGTAGTATGTCCATATGACATTTACGTGTGTGTGCAGTGCACGTGCAACTGCAATAAATATTAAATTGCTGTGTATTTAGGAATTACATTTGGCCATAAAGAATGTTGCTGCAAAAATATTTCAAGAACTCATTGATAAAGAAAGTAAGTGCATGTAGTTGTATTAGTGTTCCTAACCACACTATACTGTACTATAGGTAACTAGTCACCTTTTGTGATTCGTACATGAGAAGCATAGCAGATAGTGAACTGGATGTCGTTTTAAACAGTATTTCCAGATTATTTCAAAAAAAAGGAAATATATATACAGTATACAGCTAACAACATTACTGTTTGTTTATGTTACTTACCCAGCAAACTATGGCAGACTATCATACAAAGTCTTCAGAGTGAACTAGTGAAAATGATCATCTAAATGTAACTGCTCTAGCAAGACACAATGTTGCTTCAGTAAATGAATGGAAAATGGTAACCAAGGAGGTTAATAAATAAAGTATTACTTGAGTCATGTCTGATGCAGTTAATGTGATCTGTGAATGAGGAGGGTATTCTTGACACTTTGTCAACAAGGTATTTAGATATTACATACGTACATAGTTACTTTACATATTTGTATACTATTAGTACAAGTGATGCCTCATCAGGATTTTGGAAATTATGTTTAACTGAAGATAGCAGCAGATGAAGACTTAAATTAGTTGAAAACTCCCATGGTACTGCCTATTTGCAAGCCTCTAGAAATAAAGGTATTAACACTGCTGTGCTTGGTTAGTTCTTCAGCATATGAGGTGCTAAGCTGGTTGGTTAAATGTGAAATCAGCATACACTATTAGGAATGTAGCTGCTGGGCTCATCTATATTTAAAATTTGTGTTGATAGCAATGTAGCAATGTTGGCTGAAATGTTGTGTGTATTTTTGTAGTTGTTGCTGACACTTCGGATTCAGGCACAGTTCAAGTACAGCCGACCAGCTTTCAGTGGAACACAGAGAATGAGGAACACAGAGAATGAGGAACACAGAGAATGAAGATATACAATAAGTGTTAATAAATGATGAGGATACCACTGAAAGCATTGGTACGCAATTTGTGTATCACACTGTACTACATGTATGTGTTACCTTACATTTATATTAACTGTAGGTAGTTCATCTTTAACTATGAGCTGCTCCATACTTCTAATGGCACATGCTATTCCCGGTACACTGACATTTGGCAAATCATCTTTTAGCTTCAACCCTAAAGATACAGCCGAAGTTTCTAATTATGTAAGATGTGCAATAGAATATGTATAACTCTAATATAATGTTGTAGGCACCTTTGATTCCTAGCTAACTATGTAGTGTTTACATAATTTATAATTACTTGTCTCCATTAGCTGGATACGTCATGTGTTGAGAAGTGGTGGTACGCTGATGTGACTGCAGTGTTCTTACGGTTGTATCTTCACCAAAGAAGAGCTGCTGAAGTGTTCTTCTGTAATCAAAGTATAAGAAGATATTTGTTGTAGTTTAATGTCTGCTATTGTCCATATATTTAGTACACTATATGCTGCGAAGCATGAAATTAAACAACACATTCTGTACACATACATAATTCCTTCCTGGAAAGTATCTCCACATTTCATTATGTGATCTCCATTTCCATTGCCTCCAAATATAACTCCATGTTAATTTGAACTGGTTGTGTCTTCATACATGTACGTATATGTGGGATGTGTATCAGGTTGGTTGGCCACCATGATACAAGAACTTAAGGTTGCAAAATTAGTGTAGCACAATCCTATATTTAGCTTTACGGAGCTATTTCATATCATACTTTATAAGTTGAATCAAACTGTTAGCTTTGCACTATTTAACTAGCTTTATTCAGTGACTAATGACAGTGGTTGTGGATGGAGTCCATGGTGTCTTTGGAACTGGCCAGTTGGTCACATATGTTATACAGTACGGGGATCATGGAGGTTTGGATTGTCTTGCCCAAAAATATCAAAAACCTACCTCACTTTCCCTTCATAATGTGGCAGAATTGGCAATGTAGAACAGCCTCCAAACCCTCCAACAAGTTTCTATATATATTTCTATTTAACCAATTTTCTCCTTAGGTTAACTTTGTCTTTTCTTTGTAATTTTTTGGTGATGTTTACATCTGTGTGTTATTATGTAGTGGCTACTTTCTTTGACAACTTCCAAGCCCTGAAGCAGTTTGTAAAGCGTTTGGAGTTGGAAAGTTGTATGGAGTACCTATTACAAGGTACAAAACAATGAATTTGTGAATATAATCAGCATTGCTGTAGTGTGTTTACATATGTATTTCCCTAGCAATTGTAGTAACTTTGTGGTGGTATACAGTGTGTGTATTGTATTATGCATCTTTTTTCATGTCATTTTCCATTGCCATAGGTCAATTTCCTTAGCTTCTTCATTGCAGCTACTTAAGAAATCTAATATGTCATCAAGATGGCAAAAAAGAAAAATAACGAATTTTGATTATTTGATGTTTTTAAATACTATATCAGGTATTTTGTAGCTTGTGTATACATTTTACATACAGTTTGCAAATTGCTCATAAATCTAATCAAGTACTGTATGTATAGTTTGTATTGATTTGTGTTTACATTTTTACTTGAGTCCATAGTTGAAAGTTTGGTTTGTAATTTACGTAACTGTATACGGTAAATATTGTCAGTTTGTATTTCTATTTTCTGTCACTGATTTTCTGTTGTGTTAGGACGATCATATAATGACCTTGGCCAGTACCCTGTGTTTCCATGGATATTGAATGATTACTGCTTTGAAGAATTAGATCTTAACAACCCAAAACCCTATAGAGATTTGTCTAGGTATGAATGGAAATTTGTATCTTATAAAGGTAGATATTGTTAAGAAAAATGTAATTGTTTAAATTTAAAGTTAACTTGCATTACAGTATCTAGTCATCTTTAAAATACAACTGAATGTATGTGCTGCATATCTTGTTTCACAGCCTATTGGCTTGTTGAATCCAGACTGACTAGAACAGTTCATAACACGCTATGATTTTATGGATGATGACATGCCAAAATTTCTGTTTGGAACTCATTACTCAACAATGGCATATACCCTACACTGGTTAATCAGAGTGGTACGTTTGTTATGTAATTCATTCTTACTGATTTTGATATTGTACATAGGAACCTTATTCATCCCTCCACATTAAGTTCAATGAAGGCTATTTTGATGATCCTAACAGAGTATTCTCTTCTATGGAAGAAGCTTGGAAGAATTGTTTAGAAAGTACATCTGATGTTAGAGTACGTGTCCATTGTTTTATCAACTCTGTATTACTAGGGTCAAAATTAAATAACAATAATCAATAGATTTACTGCTAGTTGAAAATACTAATGTCTATTTTGTAGGAGCTGATACCAGAGTTGTTTTTCTTACCACAGATGTTTGTAAATGATAACAAGGTGAATGTTGTGTACAACATGAGCATGAGGGCTTTGTCTGAAATGTATGCCCGAGGGCTGCAGGATTGAGGGCGGAGGGCAAATATTTCAGACAAAACCCGAATGCCCCATGTTAATATGTAATACTTCCCATCAGTATCAGGCTAATGGCCTGCACAGGGTGATCAATCACCCAAGCCAATATGAGTGCAGCCACTGGATATATTATATATGCATACCTAAAACTTTTCATTATGGGTCATCAGCTACTGTAGTACATTCTCGGTATGATGATTGGACAGATCCTAGAGGTATCATGATGAATTTCAGTTATGCAAGTTTAGTGTTTTAATCAGTGCTATTGAATCATTTATGGAATAATTGATGTATTGTAAGCTTGGTTATAGAGTGGTTACTTCGTGCAGAGTGGTAACTTTGTGATGGGTGTGTGGTCTGTGTTCAGAAACATGTGGAAAAGATTGGTGCAAAAGCTATAGCACTAGTTCTCACCTTAGCCCAACATTTTTCAACTCATACGTAGGATAGCGAGAATTACAAAATGCTCTCCATCTGAGTGGTTTACATGGAAAATCCATATGACATGAGCATAATCGATCCCCACAATTGATTTCAACCTTATCTCACTTCCCAGATGTAGTCCGGGCAGCTCTTTGATCTGAGATGTGAAAGTGTTACATGTGTGTTTATCCATTTTTACATGTGAACTTTCTAGTAGTCTGTATTTTGTATATACAGATGGATGGTTATGTGCATTTCCCCTCCGTAATCTTTTAATTGCTGCTCACTGAACATTACCAGCTGTGTTTGTGTATTTTTAGTTTGAATTAGGTGTCAATCATTTTGGAGAAGCAATTGGAAATGTAAAGCTTCCTCCTTGGGCAAATTCACCAGAAGAATTCATTAGAATACACAAGGAGGTGTGTGCTTGGAAATCTGTTTGCTATTTTTGGTGTTTAGTTCAGTGCCAAAGTAAAGATTTTCCCACTTAATTAATGATTGTGACCCACTGAACAAAAACCGGCCATTTTCGACATTCCTCGAATTCCATTTTATTGCATTTCTGTAATCTATAGTAACAAAAGAGTGGACAGCCAAAGTTTCAGCCTTTTATTATGAATGCTCTTAGAGTTATAGCGCTTGACAGTTGAAACAGTGATAAACTCGATTAATTTTGTCGACAACAATATGTGAAATTAATGTAGTTTGCTCACCTCCCAACATACTTGACACTGATTATTAGATACACCACTGTCAATTGATGTGGTGTGTTTGGTAGTCGTACAAGGACTCTGTCTGCTGTGGGAACCTAATCAGTTTTAAGGCTGGGATATAACTCTGGAGAAGATGTTCTGTGTACATATCAATTGGCTTGGAGGGAGTATTTTTAAATGACTAAGGGTGAATACTCTAACTGATGTAGCTTGGGTGTACCAGGCCATAGAAAGGCATGCCACATGGCTTTCCACCCAAGCGTAGACCTAAATATATAGATGAAGTATCTATGAGAAAACTATTTCTTTAGATTATTTGCCTGAATTTACAACTCTACATGTAAGACACACCATCATCCCTTGTAACTACACATATATACACATTATGTAAGTAGAGCTATAACTCATCTAGCTATGCCTATACATACAACATGTCTGCACTGTGGTATAGTTATTATAACTAATCTAGCATAGATTATGGATACGTGGTGAGTTGGATAATATTAAGTGTTCGTGGTAAGCAAGACACGCCTAACTGTTTTGTTTCGAAGATGGTGTATATGCAAGAGACTTTGACAATCCTGTTAAATCTTGTGGTGACAGTCGAACATAGTGTAAGTAGGCATCACTTCTCCACCTTCCCAGGGCTTTTAAGTGTGAGTCACTCACACCGGCCCGTTTGGCTGATGTAGCAGCACCAATTCTGATCTATGCGCATTAAACTGGTGGGGATCCATGTGTAGCTCTTTTAAGGCTTTGTTGAGGGCTGAGCTAAATGATGCTCTTGTCAATGCCTTGTTGTTAGGCCACACAAATAGTGGTCCTGGGGTGCCGCCTCGCCTGACTAGGTACTGCACCAAGGAACGGATAGCATGGGTCATCTTTCCTAAACATATTTGTGTCCCTTTCCTAAACTGGTCTCCTTTTGACTATTTAAGTGTGATCTGTACAAGTGTTGGAGAAGCTTTATTGTCTAAAGCTACATCTGATAAAAGCAAATCGGTTGAAGGGTCAAAGTGGTCCGGTGACGATGTGGTAAATTCACTGACTCTAAGAAGTCCACAATAGGCAAGGCAGCAGGCAGATCATCACATCTCTGTAGTTGCTGGTGTGTTTTGAAAACACTACATGAAGATGCACCATAATTGGAAAAGTAATAGGCAGCCGTTCCCTTGGTTCATGGGTAATTGAAGCCTGTAAGCTAGCATCAGAGCAAAAGGTAATGTACTTGCGGAGGCCAGCTGTGTAGGCTTTCTTTGTTGCTGCTGATATTCCTAGGTTTGTGCTGCTGCTCTCAGTTGGAATAGTGTGGCTGACAAGAGCTCTGTGGGTATAAGAAATGAAGAAATCAGTAAAATAAATTTATTTTTGGTGTAAACATGGCAACCATGATAATAGCACAACAGTATTAACAGTAGTACATGAATACATTAATGGTGTTAACAGCATATACAATTACAATCAAAATGATTGCCTATAAATGAATGATAAAGTCTTGTAAAAAAGTCGAAGGAAGTGGGGGGAGATCCAGTGAAGCCTGCAAGGAGAGATTAACTGGAAGGCTGTGTGGGGTATCACTGTAGGTTGATATGACAAGGTGGGAGTAACTTGGAAGGCCTGATTCAACCGACCACAAGAAAGGTGATCAGCAGTCACATTGATCACCCCCAGTAGGTGAGTAGCAGTAATGTAAATGTTGAAGTGAGTAACGAAAAATGATAGGCAGCGGAGCAGATGCATTACAAACTTATCCTTACTTGAGCCTTTATTGATGGCAATGACTAAATTAGCGTTGTCACAATGGAAGTTAATGTGGTGTTTGGACAGATAAGGCCCCCATACAATGCAAGTGAAAATGATTGGCACAAGCTCCTTTGCCATTATCCCTATTTTGTACCATTCTGGGGGCCATTTCCACTGCAACCATTGGAGGCCCAACACTGCTGCACAACCCCATGCTCCTGAGGCATCTGTTTGGGCACAGAAATCCGGATATGAGACAGTTGGGTGACTAAGAATACTGAGACCGTTCCAAGATTGGAGAAATGTATGCCACCACAACAAATCATACCTCAATGATGTGTTTAGCCTAGTGATGAAGTGCATCTCGTGGAGCTTAGCTGCCGTTGAATACATTCTTGAGACAAATGCTCTGCCAGGACGCACAACTTTGTGGCATGTTGGAGAGTGCCTACTAGTGATAAAATCTGCCTCTTTCTAGCTTTCTTCTTGAGGAGCCATGTCGTCAACAGTTGCTGTATTCTAGTGAGTTTATCTTTTGGTAGCATAATTTCCATTCTTTCAGTGTCTAATATGATTCCCAGGAATGACAAGGATGTTGAAGGACCTTCTAGTTTATCAGGTGCTAAGGGGATACCAAGATAAGAAACACCTGAATTTTCCATGATCCAGGCTAAAAGGTTAGCGAGAACATTGAATAATTTTGGTGTTGAATGAAGACCAAAGGGGATACAATGATCAATATATATACTGCCTCTCCATCTCACCCCTACTAAATGTCAGTCTGCTGTGTGTACAGGTAGTAGGCGAAAGGCACTCTTGATATCAATTTTTGCCAACATTGTATTTTTTCCTGACTTAAGTATGTTTAATATGGCATCATCTATGGTTACATAGGTCAGGCTGCACAGCTGTGAAGGTATGCCATCATTCACACTACTACCTGCTGGGTAGGACAGGTCTGTAATGAGCCGCCACTTATCCTGCTGATGGTTTTTCGGGATGACCCTGAATCTTTTTATGTGAACACCCGGACATATTGTCAGTGGGTATGGGCCCAACATCCTGCCTAGTAATAGTTCATTATGAAGGTAGTCATCCACAACTGTAGGGTGATTTGAAGGTTCCTTTGTGCTGATTGTGTACCACTCCCATTAGAACCCACTCTAAAGCCAAGGGAGATACTCTGCAGGAAATACTGGACTAGGTTTTGATGTGGGTGATGCCTTAGGTGATATAGCCAAGCAGTCGAGATGAGTGGAGTGTGAATGTAGCTAGCTTCTACAGGAATTTGATTGAAAAGTGGGACAGGAGTAAGGTGATTCTGCCATTGCTGTAGCCACTGAGGGTATGGTTCCAGTGTGCGGAATAACTTTTCAAACATGCTGTCCGGACATTGTGAAAGTTTAGTGGACATCAAACAATTTCACCAGACTTTTTAACTTTTGTTGTTTCTCCTTTCCTGTGTTTTTGCCAAGTTACAGTAGATATGTTTGCTTCTGGGGCACCCATGTACTGTAGAGCTGATTACTACTCAACCAATCACACTGATACTACAGTATTTTAAAGGGTAACTACTGGTCACATAAAAGAGCTTCTATGGAATCAATTCTATTACAAGGAAATGGGTCATGGGTCATAAGTATATATCAGCAAAATCCCTCGCAGCCATGGTATAACTATTACATAAATAATTATGTATATGAATTATTAAGGTAGATACCTCATAGCAATTACATGTTATTGAACAGCACAGCAAAAAAAATTGATTGTATATTGTACAAAATATTAGTACACATACTAGTAGTTAAATGAAATAGTGGCACGCTAATAGTTTTTGACCGCAGTCTACATCATTGAAACCGTGGTCTAGGCCGTTGGTTTGTAGTCGACTACTGGGCAGGAGGGTTAGGACAGAACAAAGCCTTATGATGGATGTCCTTCACAACCAAATCAAAGGCACAGTAATAACACACATGTTCATAACGACAGTGATGGATGTCCTTCACAACCGAATTAAAGGCACAGTAATAACACACATGTTCATAACGACAGTTTGGGAAAGTGCATCCCTGAGTGTGTTGTTCATTCCATTGAAGGCAAATGAATCGTCGGCGGCCTGGAGCTTGATGCGTTTGGTCACGTGAGCTGGAGGTTGAACTTGGGGCAAATTTGCAGTCTATGGATTGGTGAAATAAACTAAAGCAATGTTTGCAGCGATTTGCTTTGGCTTGGCCTGTAAAAGCTAGGCTCCAAAGTGTTGAAACTGTGTTAGACCACTTGCAGCTTGGTTGGGAGGCGGCGAGCTGTTGGAATTGTCGACCATATGCCAGCCAGCGATTATTCTGGTATTCATTGCTGGCTTCCAGCATTAGGATCTGGTAACCCATCAAGTCCGGAACATGCTTCTTAGAAACGACTGACACATAAACGGCGAATGCTTGTAGCCATTCAGATACGTTGGTAATTAATCTTTGTTTTGACTTGGATCCTGCTGTCTCCTCAAAACCCAAGTGGCTTGGAACAGGGTCTCCCATCTCTACGAATTTGCCAGCTTCAATCTTTTCAACCAGCTTTGTATAATTGAACTTGCTATTAGAGATGCAGACAGCTGGTTGGTAGGACGAGGGGCCTTCTTCCGTTTTGATGAAAGTACGTTGATATGCTCCAGATCTAGGAAGGTGCAGGAGAGAGGTAACACCATTATAGTAGTAGAGTGCAGAAAGAATGGGGCTCAATGGTATGTCCGTTTATATATATATATATAATTTTTTTTTTTTTTTGTTAATTATCTCTTGGCTAGACAGTTGGGCAAGGTAGTCTCAGTGTATGGCTTCATGGTTACCTAATTGTCTACCTGATGCCCACAACACTGCTACAAATGTCCCTACCATAATTACCATCAACACAAACACATTATACTTGTAAGTGTTTGAATCCCGTAACGAAGTGAGACATGACATACAGCATAACCGCAAGGAGCTTACTTTGCATTATGCTAATTATTACGCACAGTACCACATCATCACGCCAGCTGACTTTGCATTGTGCCAATTATCATGCACAGTGCCACGCCGTCACGCCTGATGCCACACGATTCGAACAGATAGGCAAGCTACTCACCTAGGTGGGGATTATCTTGGCTCTTCTCCTGAGGGTCCTCACTTTCCGGTTACTAATGACTGCTTCAACAATTTTTGGAATATTGGCCTCAGTTAACGGATTGTCGTCGAATTCTTCCATCATCTTTGCTGGTTGAGGAGTCGCTCTCTGGTTCACGGATAGTAACCACACGGTGACACTTCTGACGTGGCGGATCCGCCATTGTACTCTTCCTCTTAGTTGATTTAGTAGTTCCAGAAGATTCTTTTCCAGCCCCAGTAGGACGGTTCTTTCTTCTTCAGCCTGATCCAGTAGTAGCGAGTTGCTCTTCAGCCGTCGTCATGGTATTCGGATTAGGGGTCTTTTTTTTCACTTCCTTTCTTCATCCTAGGCATGTCTCTCAGGGAAATCATGATCTCGCTTGAACACTCCCACTACTCTTAAAACATCCAATGCACGTGTTGACTGTTGCGCATGCGTGAACTCTGATTGATGCTCACCTGATACTCTAATTAATTCCCAATGCACCTTTCATTGCTCCTCCATTAACTTGGTTTAAATATGCTATGTAAACCTCATTAAATTACAGGGGCTTAGACAATTGATCATAACTCACAATTAAAACAAGCTATGAAGATGGGACTTGTCTCGATCTACCATAAACTGGTAAATCAATCAAGTTATAGTGCTTTCCCTGTGCTCCTCCACGTTGACAAAGAAGAAGGACATTCCAACTACAAAATGATGATGGTGAACGTCATTTTTGCTGCATCATGCCCATAACTCACGTATCCTTTGCTTTGCAACAAGATTTTCTTACTCTCCATAAGCAGTCAAATCCAGTGATGTATAGGTTTTCTTAATTTGAGCCTAATTTCAGTGTGTATGAATGCTATTAAAGTTTGCGTAAAATTTTTCATGTAGCATGCATATTTTTACCCAGTGTATTTCAATAGAATTTCATGGCAAACTATAATTTTGCAAAAACGGCCGGTTTTCACTCAGTGGGACACATTATTACATGGCACTCAAATAATTGAGGGTTTTAATATTAGCATAATTGTGGGCTTGCCATTGGGGCTGCAGCAATCGCACTATAAAGATCAGTGATGCTGAATAACTTTTGCTAAAGTAATGTCAAAAATACATTAAGACGGGATGAGTGATATATTATGCATGTCTAATGTTCTATTAGAATATTTTATATGGCTGTAGTTGTTGTATTAGGGTGACTGCTAATCTCAAGTGACCCTCTCTGGTGGAGGTATCTCACATGATAGATCATTGGAGCATAGTCAACGTTTTCTGTATTGTTATAACTGAAGTAGCATAAACATTTTAATTAAATTTTGAGTGTAAGAAAACTGTAATATTAAAGATTAATGGTTTCCCAAGACAAGCACAAGAAGAAAGGTAAAGGAGTAGTGCTAGGAACAAAGTTTGTCGGAACTCCAAAAGGCACATGCCATGGTTGATCATGACTTGTTGCTGCGGCATGAGGTGGAGCTGTAGTGACTGTTGGTATTGAGTCCAGCGGCGTCGGAGCTGTTCCAGGCGACAGTGACACCGTGCTTGGGCCAAGGTAAGCAACTTGTAGAAACAACCCTGAAGGCGGCTACTAGCATTGTAGTATCACATCTTGTCGCGTCGTCGTCCTGTCTGGAATACTTGTTCCTTTAGGCGGCCCTTCCTCCGGCGTGACAAAGCTCTTCGCTTGCTCAATCCAGCAGTCGACCTTCCCAAGGACGACGACCCTCCCTTTCCTCAGCCGGCGAGCACTACGAGTATTCATCTTGAAGATTTAAAGCCACTGTAACTGGCAAGTTTTGTTACAACAGGTATGAATTACTGCCAACGTGTTCTGCTCACTTTGTTGCGTATGCGTTGTTCTTATTAGAGCCCACTGTTGCATGCTAATATTTTGGGTATTTGCACAGCCTACGCTTCACAACATTAACTGTGTTTAATACTTAAACTTTATTTATTGGCATAGGAAGGTAGTAACTGGAAATGGATGTTTCATTATGTAATATTTTAAAAAGCATGATAACCTGTGAGATTTCTCGCCTACACTCCAAAGATGTCCATCCAAGTGAGTTTAACATCCCTGTGACACTAGACATAAAACCATAATCACCAGTCACAAATCTTGCGGCTCTACGCTGCACCGACTCAACTAAGTTTATGTTTTTATTTGTAAAAGGTGACCACACAACACTAGAATATTCAACAACTGGTCTCACCATAGATATATAACAGGCTTCTTTCACCCTAGCTGGGCAAGAACTAATGTTTCTTTGTAAAAAACCCCTAACTTGGTTTGCTTTATTAACAATTTTCTTAATATGTTCATTAAATGTTAAATGCTCATCCAGAATAACTCCCAAATATTTTGCATTAGGCACTGATCTCACCTCCTCACCATCCATATGATAACAATACCTTGAGGGGTTTTGTTTGTTTGTAATGCGCAGTAGCTCACATTTGGATAAATTAAACGTCATTTGCCATGTTTTTGCCCATTGTGTTAGTGAATGCAGGTCTTGTTGTAAAATATCATGATCTGCAGCAGAATGTATTACTCGATAGAGTAACACGTCATCAGCATAAAGCCTAACAGATGATTTAACATTACCGGGTAGATCGTTGATATAGCAGAGGAATAATAATGGCCCTAAGACCGTCCCCTGAGGGACTCCAGATATCACATTACTAGGGCTACTGCTATATCCATTTATAATCACTTGTTGAGTTCTATTTGTCAGAAAATTCTGAATCTAATTGAGAGTATTGTTACGAATCCCATAATGTGATAACTTATGACACAGACGTTGGTGTGGAACTTTATCGAACGCTTTCTTAAAATCTAGTAACAGCACATCAGTTTGCAAGCCTGAATTCAGATTTTGTAGAAAGTCATCCACAGTTGATAGAAGTTGGGTTTCACAAGAGTGACCCTTTCTAAAACCACTCTGATTATTGCATAAGATATTATTATCCTCCAGGTGTTTATAAATGTTAGAACTAATAATATGCTCGAACACTTTACAGCATATGCATGTTAGGGAAACCGGCCGATAATTCAATGGGCAAGACCTATCGTCTTTCTTATATATTGGAACCACATTTGCATTCTTCCAATCATGAGGTAATTGACCTTGTTCCAATGATGCCTTGTAAATCACAGATAAGATGGGTCCAAACTCAGAAGCAAGTTCCTTTAGAAGTCTAGTTGGAACCTTATCAGGGCCAGGAGCTTTAGATGTATCAAGATTCTCTAAAAGATGAATAATGCCCTCTGTACTGATGTCTATGGGAGGCATTTCTGGGTATGGTGTGCCATCTAGAACAGGCACCGTTGATGTGTCCTCACTTGTGAAGACCGTGGTAAAAGCCTCATTGATTAAATGATCATTCCTTTGTGATTTGATAAACGACCACAATTTCTTTGAAACTGATCTTCCCTGTCCGGCCAGATTATAAATATAATTATTATATGCTCTTCGACATTGCTGTTGTGACTCCTTTTTAATTAGGTTATACTGTAACCAATCTAATGACAAACCAGATTGGCGAGCACGTTTGTACAATCGATGTTTACGACGAGATAAAGATCTGATATGACGATTAATCCACGGTTTCTTGGCACTAGATGTTATTTGTTTAGTTGGAATTGTGCTAAGGCACTTATGACATACATTCTTAAACTCTTCCCATAAACTATTGATTGGAGTAGATGGAGAATAATAATCAGTAAGAAAAATGGAGCATAAATTCTCTGTCATCTGATGGAGTTGTAGCATGTCCACTCTTGACCACTGATATATGTTACGTTTAACTGGAGGACCTGTCTGAGCAGAGGTCAAGGATTTAATAAGAACCGCTTCATGGTCACCAATTCCGGGAATAGGGTAACATCCACTAAGAAGGGAAGGTCTATTTGTACAAAAAATATCCAAAATATTATTTCCTCTAGTTGCAAACTTTACAGTCTGTGTGAAGCCGTAATCATTTATAAGCTCTAAAAATGTGTCACAGAAGGAAACGGGGTATGAACCATGCTTTGCTACATTATTTTCCCAGTCAATATTAGGCAAATTCAGATCACCACCTATCCACATAGGTACATCACTATACTGCTGCATCAAATGTTCCAAGTCCTTGCATAATGTTTGTAAATATTCAAGGGTACTATTTGGTGGTCTATATACTGCACACAGTACTAAGTTGGTTGAACCAGTCAACTCAACAATAGCAGCCACTATTTCACACTGAGAGTTGGTTGGAATTTCTCTGCTAACATACCCATCACCACATGCCAAGAAAACGCCACCAAACCCATCATCCCTGTCCTTTCTATATATATTATAATTATGTGGGAAAATTTCACTAGAATACAAAGAGGGGGATAGCCAAGATTCTGTTCCAAAAACTATATTAGTTACAGGTGGAGTTCTGTGTAAGTCATGAAATAAACTAAAACTCTAAACTACAATTTGTTAAAATAATTCTGGTAGACTAGTATGTTGTAATGCAGTGTTTGGTGTTTGTACTGTCGTCAGCAGAAATACTGTATTTATCTGCTAAGCTCAATAAACACCAGGTCCTAAATGAAGACCACAGAGGCAATACCTTAATGCGAGGTCTTGTCTGAGATTATAATAGTAGGACAAGGCTTACTACAGTTAATGAAACTCGCAAGGGATGTCTACTAAAGCTCATAAGGCTAAAGATATCTTTGCATAAGCTATAGCTATGGATATGCATTGTGAAATATGTATTGACAGTGCAATGCAACACCATACACTTAAACTATATGATTTTTGACCTCCAGAGATTTCTATTGACATTAATGTTGTGGATTGAGTCAGCAACACTGTTTGTTATTATGCTGCTAGAGTATATGGCTGCTCTATTGGAGTATCTCAATCTCTAAAATGTGACCGGATCTGTAAAAACCCGGCATAATGGCGCATTTTTTAAAATCTTTATTTTTTTGAATATTTATAATCTACTTAACCAAGTATATGCTCTGTGGCCAAGTTTCAGCCTCGTATGCCAACAACTTTTGGAGCTAGGGTTACAGTCCTACTATAACAACAACAGAAAGATCGATTTGTACAGCAAGTATTAGGAAAATAAATTACTGGCACTTACAAAAACTGTTGTAACTTACGAAAACAATGAAGTACAGAGTTGCAACATGGACCATCATGTTTACCATTAATAGGGGAGTCCATTACTGGGTAAGGGTTTCCTTCTACCACCTTTCTTCACTACATACAGAGACAGAATCAGTGAAGAAAGATCGATCGCATACGATTGCTTCGATGTGACATAAACAAATGCCCATAACTCGTGTATCGTTTAGCCTACTGCAAGGATTTTCGAACTCCCCTTGAGTAGGTGAATAAGATTTTATCATTAGACCCTTTCATCACAATTAAAGAACAAAGCATTTAAAAGTTTTATGGAATTTTTTAAATTACACAAATAGTGTACCCATTGCAATCAATGGCAAATTTAGGCTTGTACATTATGCCAGTTTTTTTGCAAATCCGGTCACAAATTTAGAGTTCTCATAGTTTTCCATGTTCCCCTTGTGCCATATGCCTATATGGTATCAAGAAAAGCTTTCAGTATATCATACGCAGACATAATCTTCACTAAGATAATTTGAAATATGTTTCAAGTGCTTCACAATAATCAAGACTGTGTAACTGGCCCATCTGCTGGAAATACAATTGAGCATATTATAACATAACAAATGCAGGCTTTGTTTGTTAAGTAGCAACACTGAAATTTTGCATGAAAAAGATAAACATACTCTAATAGAACATTCACAACATTAAAATAATAACATTAGCTAGTGTATCATGTGAATCTACTCGGGACATAATATTGTAGACGAACATCTTATAAACACATAAGCAAGTTTAATACATCACACCTAGAAGTGGTAAAGAATTTATATAACATTTAAATGATCATTAAAACGAATTAATTTTGGAACGAACAGCAAGCACACTGCATAATCTATTACGTAATGACCAAGCCACAACCACGGGCATCAAATAGAGAATAGCTGAACTTGTAAAAAAGTATAGCGCATGCGTGGCGAACACGCTTTTTACAATCACCTTTCGCCCTACTCAAAGCTCCCCAAGTTACTCGCCGACGCCATGCCGAAGAATAAGGCCGTTAAGAAGAAGCCTACCCAGAAGGAGAAGGACACAGGCAGGAATACCGAGAACAGATCGACATCGCTACCAGCTACCCGTGGGAAGAGACGCAGGAATGATGAAGGAGAACGACAAGGAATAGAGAAGCGACCACGGCCAACAGAAGAAGAGAACACATCCAAGACCGTGACTTCAGTCGACATTCCCAACATTATAACGACGATCCTCAAATACCTGTCGGCAAGCAACTCGAGCGGTGCGCCCAAGGCCTCCAGCACTGCTGGAGTGTCTGGCACCAGCAACCTCACCCCGACCAGAGCTGCCAACGACGAATCACCTCGCCCCCTGACAACAGAGGATATCTCGGCCATTGTGACAATTATTGTTAACAATCATGCCACACAACCTACTCCTAGGGGCAGCGATACACCAAGCTCGTCCTCCAGTGACCTCGGTAAGCACCTATCGTAAGCACACAATACGACCATGTACTGTAACTGTATGTTGTTAAGCACGCAGCATGACCACATACTGTAGTTAGGTGTTGTATTATGGCACCCCCATGCGTGCGCACTCACTGTTAGCACTTGCTATTAACATTAATTATTTACTCTCTGCATGCCACCCCCCCCCCCCCCCCCCCCTACTGCCTTCAATACCAAAAAAAAATCTATCTTACAACTCTATCGACCGGCATAGTAACAACAACCTTGATTACATTGAAGAATTTGAGACACCATCGGATGCTACCAAATCACCACAGAATGCAGGCTCTAGCTCCCCCCCCCCCCCCCCCGCCTCCTATACTGATCAACCGTGGACTACCACCAGTGCCGGCCAAACTGGTAACAAAGGCACAGGATGGGCTATTTATAGAAATGACAGTCCTTCTCCCCCAGTTGAAGGACCAACTGACTCTTTGACTTTCTTAGGTATCACGTTAGATACAAAGAGAATGGAAGCACGCCTGCCAGCTGAGAAGTTAAATCGTATTCACGCCTCAGTAAAAATTAGGCTTTGGAAGAAAAGGGCTACCAAGCGTGAAATACTGTCCTGGTGGGGCTACTCCAACATGCCACAAAGGTGGTAAAAATCAGGCCGCACCTTTGTATCCCGTATGTATGCAACTGCTGCTAAGGTAAAACGGCTTTCCTCCTATACCAGACTCAACAGAGGTTTTTCGCTCAGACCTACAGTGGTGGAACATGTTCATTACCAGATGGAACGGCATTAGCTTCCTTTTTAACACTACCTCAGCCAGCAAGTATGACTACCAGATACAAACTAATGCTTCCAACTCATGGAGTTGCGGTGCGCACTTCAAGGGCAGATGGTTCCAACTCCACTGGTCATTTGATTGGGATTCTATTGGCATAATGGCAAAAGAGCTGGTTCCCATTGTGTTACCTTGCGCTGTTTGGAACAAAGCATTGTCAAAGCACAAGACTGAGTTCAGGTGTGACAATCTAAGCGTGGTGGAAGTAACTAAGAAGGGCTCTTCCAAGGACCCCATGACAATGCACCTGCTTCGCTGCTTATGGTTTCTTGCAGCCTCATTTGACATAGAGATATCAGTATCACACATCCCAGGAATTCTAGCAGATTCTATGTCTAGGAAACAAATCCCACAGTTTCTTAAGCTACACCCACAGGCTTTCTCCATACCAACACCACTCCCATCAGCTCTGAAAAATTTAATATCCCCTAAAAAACCAGACTGGACATCCCCATCATTCGATGTAATCTCCGCAAACTGCTCAAACTCAGTGACAATTGATCAATGACAGTCACCCCCCCCAATTGTACCATTGTACTTATCATGTACACCAATAGTGTTATTTTGCTTGTGTATACCTATACATACTATGTGTATAACAACATTACTACAGATGCCACACTTAACCACTACTGCACACTACAGACCACACAAATATGCATGTAAGCTGGTAGAAAACTCTTTAAGCACACACATACACTAACATCAAACAGTAAAGTAACCTTCACCTCTCCCACCTCAGGCAATCCTCCATGGACAAAAACACTCAACCCCATTAACACTGAGCAACTGCAACATCAAGCGGAGCACTTTATCACTCTTGGCCTCTCACCCACAACAAGGAAAACGTACTCAGCTGGATGGAGGAGGTTCACTACCTTTTATGAAAAAACACAGCTGTCACCAATACCAGCAACTGAAGAGACCCTTCTGCTGTTTGCCACGTCAATGGTAGCCAGCAACATATCACATGGCAGCATTAAAGTATACCTATCAGCCATCCGCCACATGCATGTCTTATCAGGTCTACACAAAAATCTCAGCCACCAGTTTACCCCCCAGCTCCAACTAGCCTTAGTTGGAATCAAAAGAAGTCAAGCAGACACACCTCCCAGGACAAGGCTGCCCATCACTATGGAGATGATGCAAAAAATCAAACATGTACTCTCCCAGCAACCACCCTCTTACGACAACATCATGCTGTGGGCAGCCTGTTGTCTAGCTTTCTTCGGCTTCCTGAGAGTAAGTGAATTTACAGTGCCGACGCAACAGGATTACGATGAATCAACGCATTTGTCACTAAGGGATATTTCAGTTGACAACTGCTCCAACCCCCGCCTCATCAAGCTACGCATCAAGCAATCAAAAATAGACCCATTCAGACAAGGCGTAGATATCTATCTTGGAGCAACTGACACCCCTATTTGTCCTGTTTCTGCGCTTATACCATACCTAATAAAAAGGGGGGCTCAACCAGGCCCACTGTTTATCACCAATGACCACACGTACCTCACACGAGCATAGTTCAGCCAGAAAGTAGACACTATCTTAGACCTCCTCCAAGTAAACGCCCAACAATACAATACCCACAGCTTCAGGATAGGAGCAGCCACAACTGCTGCTCTGGCACTCATCCCAGACGCTCACATCAAGATGTTGGGCAGGTGGAGAAGCGAGGCTTATCAGCGGTACATCAGGACCCCTCCACAAGAACTCGCCCAGCTCACAAGGCGCCTGGCCTCGACATGTAACCCACGAAACTAAGATGACTGATACTGTACATACACCTCACTAGCTTACGTCTTTGGACAATATCTATGCAGTAATTCACGCTAAATATACACATATATTACATTCATAAATGAATAAACGAATTTAAAAAAAATAATGTGTTGATACACTGAAAGATCCTGTGTCATTTGCACAATATGCTTACAAGGAATACACAAATAATAATAAATAAATAAATTCACAAAGCAAATTGAAATCCAATCAGGAGATACCACACATCCCACTCATTATCGATATATCAGATCCTTGGGTGAAAGGTCACCATTGCTCCCTTTCTGTGGCTTAAGATAATAGCAAGAGTCTGGGAGGGGACTATTGCTAGCCTTGCCCCAGACATCTCACTATCCCAAGTATCTGTCAAAAAGGAAATCCAATATTAACACCTTACATTCTTTTTCTCTCCACACTACAATGAAAAAGTAATACAAAACAAAATATCCCATGGCTGTCGAGGCCTTGTACACTTACCAAACCCCTCCACAATCATTTGATTGTGTGAGGTCTACAGTAGTAACAAACATGTGAAGGGTAAACAGATGGCCAACCGGAACTAGCAGTGAAGTGGATACGGAGCTGCACACCGTTACAGTTGAGTAAGGTGAGTGAACAACATTAAATGAGTATTGTAGAGTACCATATGGTAATTATTCTGTAACTGTGTTTGTGACTCAATTGATCAGTCAGTATGCTATATCTTTACCTAGCTGCTTTTACCTTACTATACAACACTAAAGGAGATCTATTATGCAAGCTTTCAACTACAAGTGATGATGTTTACAATGTTCTTCCCAAATCCACGGTGATCACTAATGATGGAAATGTGATAGTTCAATATGTCAGTGGAGATGGTGGATTAATAATCAGATATTCTTGCAATGGACAAAAATTATCAACGTGGACTCTAAAAGAAAATATTTCGGTATGTAAAGCAAAATAATTATTTTGTGATGCATTGGAATTTTCAACTAGAGTAGGGACCATAGCACATCGATAAAAAGTACTGAAACAAGCTGGAGTATTACATGATATTAAATCACAGTAAAACAATAAGAAGTGTTATATCCCTACTGTGCTCAAGATACCACAAGAAGAGCACAGTAGGGATTAATATCGTGCACTACTCCAGCTTGTAACAGTACTTTTTATTGATATGCTATGGTCCCTACTCTAGTTGAAAATTCCAATTTTTTGTGTGTACTTGTTTGTTATAAAATAATATTATGACTGGTGAAACCACGCATACCGAATTAGTGCTGCACACCCCAGCTACCAATTATCGTCTGAAAAGCCATTACGCTTTGTTGTAGGCTATGTTCAACCCTTTACACAGCATTATGAATCAAGAACTATTCAAAAAGCACCTCTTCAATCAAAGTAGCCGCTATGAAAAATACAGACAATTTCCATTACGAATGGAAGCCATCACATGCTACTGCCAAATCAACACTTTTTGCTGTCAGCCAAGATAAATGGGACACAAAGGAGGACACTGGTAAGTCCACGAAGAATGCATTGTACATACTGCGGTATGCCAAAAAAGCAACTCTCAGGCTGAAGCGACATTGAACAGTGAAAAAATCAAGCCCATAGCCTTAGCCATTATCATGTTATGCCTGTCTGAAGGCATCAGGCAGGCAGTCAGTCAGTAGAAAATTCCATTTAATAATTTAAAAATAAATAAAAATCTGTAGCAATTTGTTGAAAGCGTTTCGGGTCAATTGAAAAGCTTGCTTGTTGGTTGTAACTAACCAATCCTGCCTCATCGTTGTCAAGGAAAGTTAATGCTGGTTTTTGGGTGATGTTTTTTGTGGGTCACGCCTACTCCTATGTGGTCCCTACTATACAGTACTATTATGCTGTATGAGAAGTATAACAGGGAAGTTTAGCAGGAGGTGACTTTGCTACCACAACAGATATATATAGTCTTCGTTGATCTGACATTATGTCAGATCAAAGTCAAAGTTGATCTGACATTATCTGACAATGAATGTGCAAAGCAGCAGCATGCATAAGCATGCCAAGTTAGGGGGATTTGTAGCATGCCCCCTCTGACAATTTTGGAGTTTCAATGCTTGGAGATTACAATTGATGAGTATTTTGACACCCAAAACTCCTTCAGCAGCCATGCACTGCATCATTGTTAAGCCACATATGTACATATAGTAAATCTATAATGAGTTGATATGATATTATCCAATGCAATGTTTTCTGACATGTATATATTTGGTTTGCAATCTATATAATCATATACTGCAGAATAGTGCTGTGAACCTGCAGAGTTTGCTAAAACTGGTTATTGGAAGGTGAATAATTGGATATTGACTGGTTATTGTTTGATTAGCAGACATTATGGCACTAAACATGCCTGTTGAAAGCCTTAGGGAGGTACCAAAGTGACCATCAACATCCTGCTTTACAATAACAGCTATTACAAGCACATAGCACATGCTTTGAGGTTATGTTATGATGTTAACACCTATCAGCAGGGGTAATTTATGGTTTACCAAGTGGGTGGGAAAAACCAGTTTAAAGGCTTCTTAGCCAATAACTGGCTTGACCTAGACAATACCTGTTCGCAACTCTACTGCAGAACATTTTAAAACCCTTTAGAAGCCACTAAAACAGTGTGTGAATATTTGGTAAGATGATGCAGATTACACTTCAGTGAAAGGTGCAGGTTTGATTCAGACAGTTTATTTTTAGGTACACCTTTTTTTAGAAGCTGACCCTTCTATTAGAGTATATTGATCATTTTTGGTTATAAGATTTCAAGCTTTCAAGTCATTGTAACTCACCAAGGGTAGTGAGCTAACTATGAATTTATTTTTCGAAGATGTATTAATTCATTACCTTTCAAAGCATTTCTTTATAGTAGTGTAGTGTCGTGAGTGCTCATATAGGGGTGGTGGGACGGGCACCAGCTAGATTTGAAAATGGACGGGACAATAGTTGAAGGCTAATGGTGAAATTACAGAGTTGGCCACATCACAGTAAAACCAACACAGAAAGCATTTGGTCAATAGATAGAATGATGGTTATGGAAGACAGACGTTATAATTGTATTGTATTGCATATTATATTGGGTAAGTAGAATTCAAGGAAAACGGAACTGAAAGTGGAAACGGGAATGACCCACGGAAAATGCCTGATAAAGGTCATCATGTAATATGCAAGTTGGACAGATTTGATTTTGTAGCACAATGTTTCTTTGCAGTGTTGTTTGGATCCTTTCAATAAAACAATTGAAACACTCCAATAGAGCAGTCACCTGCAGTAAAAATACTCTAATAGAGCAGTCAAGAATTGACAAGCATACCAATGCTGCATGTATAACAGGCGCAGAGAAATGGGGGTTGGGGGGAGGTAGTGGGAAGAGTAACTGCTCCCCCCCCCCCAACTTTTACAAGTGGTGCCCCCTCAACTTTTACAAGTGGTGCCCCCTCAATGCCCAGTTGCTAAAGTAAAGCAACTATTGTAGTCATTAGCCAACTTACTTTGCCTTGATGTACTAGAGTTTGTGCTAAAATTTATTTTATTTCAGTTATGCAAAAATGGAATACTGCCCCCTTCCCCCACTTTTGAGTACTGTTCTCCTCCCCTGATGTATATTCCCATCATTTGACTTCTAAATTACCTGGAAGCATTAAGTGACCTTATAATAGGCACTATCAGTTAACTTAGAGTACTTTTGGGAATCTCAGTATTAATTTCAAGTTATAATAATGTTTAATGTTATGGTTTCAGAGAAGTAGAGAACTTTCAATATTGATGACTCAACTACAGGTGCGGATACAGACTTACAGAAAGGGGGGTCAGAATGAATTGAAGCACTACATTGTCTGGTTTAGTAAGGTGAGACCAAAAAAATAAAAAGGTCGCAGCCAACTGACAATGGCTGCCCACCTCACCAAGTACGCATTTATAGTTGATAAAGTACATAAAAATCCTTACATGACTCACTACACACTGTTCTAATACTGTTACTGCTGATTAGAGTGACTGCTCTATTAGAGTATCTTGATCTTGGTATACAAATCTTTTTTTTTTGGGGGGGGGGGAGGGGAGGTCAAGAGCCCCCTATGACCCCCCCTGTATCCACCCCTGCTTAGCTAGTCTATAATACCTATGACAGCTATAGTCCATTAATTCACAAGCCATCAATGTGGGTCCCTGGTGGGATAGGTAACAATACATTCTTGACTGTTCTATTAGAGTGTTTTGATCGTTTTAGCAAAAGGATCCAAACAATGACATTGTGCTGCAAAATCAAACCTGTCCAACCTGTATCATTGTATGATGATCTTTATTAGGCATTTTCCGTGGGTTGTTCCCATTCCTGTTTACCTTGGATTCTACTTACCCTATTATATTTATGTGCCATTGTCTGGACAGCCCAAGTTGGTCATGTGGCTTGTAATGGAGTAGTTTGTAATGGAGTAGTTTGTAATGGAGTAGTTTGTAATGGAGTAGTTTGTAATGGAGTTTGGTTTAGATGAAAGCACAAGGAGGGAGCCTAAAGGTTGCTGTTTACCTGTTTGATGGCTTGTTTATTCTACTATAATAATAACTACCACTTGGTTGCTAGGTGATAATGGGTTTTTACAGCCCAGGGGAGTGACCATGAATGCTCTGTAGTGACTTCCCTCTCTGCCCACTAAACTGCATAGCACTAACTGATAGCAATAATAACTTGAATTTAAGCTAGTCATTTAGCAAAATAGCATGTTATTCTTAGTTATGGACATTTCTGAGAGATGTACCAGATAAGAGAGGTTCCACGTGCACTATACCAGGTTAAGTTTCTTCTTACAACTTGGTAGCTTTACGTCAAACTACAAAAGTTTGGAAATGTTTAACATACATACAGACCAATTTTCAAATTTTTACCTGTTTCCCTGTAGGCGTGACAAAAGTCTCTTTGTACGCAAATAATCATCTTTCCCTCTGTAGATTTGTCTTCTTACGCTCTTAAGACAATAGGGATACACGTTTGTGTTTTGTAACAGTTCTTGTGAAGTGTACAAAGAAAAGGTAGAAGGTAAACCCAATGAAATAAAGGGAAAAAGAGAAATTGAGTTGAAATTTTGAGGACTAATACATATGGTGATTTTGCTCGAATTTAATATGTGCAATTCAGAAGTTGGAGAGCATTTGCGGTGTAAAAGTATTCCATTTGTGGAAGGAAACATGGAGTACTACATGAAATTTGCATATTCTTTGTTCCTGTCAATATTCTTCCCACAGTGTGGGTGCACCAGCCTTCATGGTACAGTCACACAACACAATACCATAACTTACTGAGGATATATAGAGACTAAGAAGAATAACTAATGAAAAATAAGCTAAACTTCTAGCTATGGACAAAATCAACAATAAATAAATAAAAACAATTCATGTGTATGCATGACTGAATTTTGGCTGAGAAGATCAAAGGAACTATATTGACTGTCAATAGTATCATACAAGAATCAGCTTCATACTTCTTTCCTGTAACCTTGGTAGTACAATATTGGTTAGGTATAACCAAGCCCAAAAGTGCCTTAGTGCAACCCAAAATGCTTCCAATAAGTTGCTACAAATTTTTAAACTTTATTATTTAGTGGTAATTTCTGCTGACTGACTGACTTACTTACTAATGCCTTCAGATAGGCGTAAGGCTACAGGCTTGATTTTTTCACTGTTCGACATCACTTCAGCCTGACAGGTGTCTTTTGGCATACCACAGTATGTACAATGCATGTATCATGGACTTACCTTTGTGCTCCATTGTGTCCTATTTCTTTTTGCTGACAGCCCAAGGTGTTGATTCATGATAGCAAAAGATGGCTTCCCTATGTTTGTAGGAATTGTCCATATTTTCTGTGGTGACTGGATTGATTACAGAGGCACTTCTCCAACTGTTCTCCATTGCAATGCTGTGCAATGGTCTGAACAAAATTGAAAGTAAAGTGTTATGGCCACTTCACTTCGAGGCAGTAATTGATAGCTGGGACACACATTCAGATGAAAAGATTAACTCTGGCACTATTCTTTCTTTCATACGGGATGAGCAGGTTCATTAGTCATTACAAAAAAGTAAACAAATAGAATTATAAGTTCAATTAGGGAACATATAAAATTAAATGTCCACTAGCTTATCAGCAGGTGTATCTCCCTTGTTTCTCTTCTTTTTTTTTCTATGTTCCCTAATTGAACTTATAATTCTATTTGTTTACTTTTTTGTAATGACTAATGAACCTGCTCATCCCGTACAGAAAAGCAGATGGTCCTCCAGCCGAGAATAAGCCTGAAATGCATGGTAAACAAGCAAGTCATATAAAATTAAATGTCCACTAGCTTATCAGCAGGTGTATCTCCCTTGTTTCTCTTCTTTTTTTTTCTATGACTTGCTTGTTTACCATGCATTTCAGGCTTATTCTCGGCTGGAGGACCATCTGCTTTTCTGTAGCTGCAAATAGCCCATATCCAACATATTCCTCCGTCATAGGACCTGCTTGCATCACTGATGCATAACTTATTTGAAGCCTAAGGATCGTTGGCTGCTTGTTTCTACTAATAGCTTTTAAATTATAATGTCCTGCAATAAGCTCTCTGGGACCTTTCCACAAAACATAGCTGTTGCTTGGTCAGCTAGTAGGCCTTGTGGTAGACTGAGACTGCAAACTCAGATTTTTACACCAGCACGTTGTCTAGTGTACCAAGTCACTAAATCATGTGGAATTCTCTTTAGTGGATAAGTGTATGACAGGTGGAAGCTAATTCATCCTACAGTCTCTTACAACACAGAGATCAGACCCTACAAGAACATACATTTGACAAACTTTGTTTTCCACAATGACGTCTTGAATTAGGGCTGGGACGAATATTGAAATTTACCTTTGAATATTTGCTAATAAAATGTTCAAACATTCAAAGCTTCGGTGTTAGCTTTCAAGTTACAGGTTATCTTGTATTTATGCACATCCTTCTTAGGTTTTATCTGTCTAAACCTATTTAATAAGTTTGTAAGAATTTGTAAAGTGCATAGCAGCAATACTGAATGACGTAATCAATCAGTTGCAAATGGGCGTGTCTGCTATACTTCAATCATGCACAGGTAAACACCAAGTAATGGCTAAAAGTACTCCTTCCATGTATTATCTATCACTTTATATAAGGTGTTTTAAGGCTGCAACTATGGTAGTAAGCTGAACTTCGATGGTTTAAAAATGGGCGAGGCACACAAAGATTGATCACGAACAGACGAACATTGATCACACAAGAGGAATAAGCAGCTGCAATGAAGATAATGATGTTTGTTTGTAATTCTTTGTAGACCATGAGTGCATTACGAAGCTTCGAAGGACACTTTTATAATTCGAACTTTATTTGACCTTCGAACCCACGAACCATTCAAAGCTTCGTCCCTGCCCTACTTTGAATCCATGTTGATTACTTTGATTTGCCAGTTCAGACAGTGGATTTCTTTTCTTGTAGGCTTAAACATTTATTGTTCTGTGTTTCATTGTCCATAGTTGCACCTTTTTCCTGCTTCTTCACGTGTATTACTTTGTGCTGTACACATCATCAAACAGTCAAACACCATCATATCAATAAGGTCTGCTTCAAACCCGAGGAATAGCTAGACATATTGGTACCTTTGTCAATACCTGAGCCTGTACCCATCCATTCTCCAATTGAACTTTGGATAGTATTTATACTCTTACATGAATCAAGCTAGAAGAAATCACTGTATCACTTTCTCATGTCTAATCCTGCTTTTAAAAATGCTAAGCTAGCTAATTTCATTAAACCAATCAAAAAAGACTTGTGCCAAATGTGAAATATAGTACTCAGCTTTGCCTTGTGCTACTGCTATAGTGGTCTCAACCCCTCATACTATATTTCACTCCCTACAGTGCTAATACAATTGCATGTCCTCTAAACATGACTGCTAATAGTGATTGATGACAACTACTTAAGGGAAGTGGTTCACCAAAGTTGACAAATTGATGCAATTGACAATTTTATATTTCAGTAATAATTATATATATATGTTCTGACCATATACTAGTAATGTACAAGGAAATCTCCAAGCATTAGTATCACCATTATCTGGTGCTGCCCGCCCTTAAAAGTAAGAATCTGGTAAAATTGTGTTTGACAGTGTGTGTATGTCAGATGATTGCCCTGCAAGGCATTGTGTTGCCAAGGCGACTTGTGTTTGACATATGGCTGAACTTCATTGGCACACATTAATTGGCTAGTGTGGAATTTCTGTGCTAGAACTGATATGGGATCTGTATTTTACCAGACCCTTACTTTTAGCAAAGAGGCGGGAGGTGCTAAACAAATTTTTTGCCTCATTTATTGTTAAACTGTTGATGTGTGTACATAGTATGTTTTAACTTGATACATCAAAAACATAATGGTGAGCTATAGGTGTTAAAATGTAAACTATACAACAATATGTGCACCGCTGTGAACTCCACGGCTGCTCTGATGTCCCAAGAACAGGAATAATGTGGGGCTTACTGTTAGTTAAACATGCCTCTCAGCATATAGGAAACCAATGGGTGACTTCCTGTTTGTGTTCCTTCAGTTTCATGGTAAGTGGTAGATATATGGCTGACCACAAAGTATTGGTTGTACAGTACTGGAGTCATCAGTATCAAACTGGTCTACCAAAAACACTGTGATTCACCACAGCTGGAAGGGAACTTGTACTTGACCGCCTGAGGTAGCATCTTGAAATGCGAAAGCTTTCTCAAAGAGCTGCAGAGTTTATCACTGAATCATATCCTGTTCAGTACGCCAGTGATGCCACTTATGCCAGGCTGTGTTTTAGGCATTGTTAGTATTTCCACTTCCTCAATCAATGTCAACATCTGGAGAGGGTGTGGTCGCTGGTCTGGGTTAAGTAGAAGATTGTAATCCATTGGGAGTACTTGGTAGGCCCATTAACATTGTAAGTAATTGTGAGTACCAAATGATAGTTTGGTCAGTTTCTGCCTGTTGATTTTGTCAGTTTTGTAAAATTATAGGGAGCGATGAGAAAACCACAAGCCTAGTGGATTGCTATTGACAACTCAACCATGTCATAGTCCGGCACCATTTCCTCTTTTAAACACCCAGGATCACATGAGAAGAATCATGTGCCACAAACTTTGCATGGATACATCATAAAAATCCTAAGAGTTTTTTTTAGAAATTTGAGCTTCATTACCACTGGCTTTCATGATAATGTAATCAGGAGTACAGTCAATCTAAATAAATATAGTGGTCACTCAGAATTCGTACTGGTTGTAATTGCATATTCTAATGTTTAAGTGCCAGTCAATTGTGTTACCGTGTATGTGTATCTTTTCCACCCACTCACACTGTGCTGGCTATGCATTGCATACATACCCTATTGGTAGGTTGTTCCGTTGGTGATTGCTTGGTTGCATGTGCCCCGGAAAAAGTAAAAAATAATGATGTGACAATAATAAACTACCCCTCCTTTTATTTCCAAGTTGGAAATCTCTTCTGTTAGTAATCCTCTCCCATTGTGCCCAGGATGAAGTTCACAGCTAGGACCTACTCTCTGAACAGGCTATTGATATAGAGGCAGGTGATATCCCTTCACTGTGGTGAGAACCTAGGGATCCCTTGTAAGAATCTCTCAATTGTAGGTATATAGTCTGCTAATAACTGGAACAAGTCTGTGTGTGGTATTATATGACAAATCCAGATGTAATGGTGTCAAAGGAGGTGACATTTGAGTTAGAATTTCTTTGATGGGGGATGGGGCTGGTGGTCAGTAAGTCTGCCTTGTCCTTGCCATGCCCCTGCCTCTGTATTCATGTTAAGTTGTTAAGGTTACCCTGCCAATTCCCCCAACTTTTAGCAGGGCTCCTTCAATTGGACAATAGATGGTAGGGTGCATGACATGTTACCATAGTACCATTGTGAAACTGATACTAATTGGGCTATTGAAGCATCAGATTTTACCTTGTTCTGTAGACGTTTGATGAATTCCTGCTAGCTTGAGAGGGTCATACTTTCCCAGCGATTTATCTGCAAGCTGCAGTTTATTGGTCCTTCTCATTTGTGACAGTAACTCATTTGCATTTCCAAGGAGTATTAATGATCACTGGACTATGTCTAGCATGCCATAAATATTTTTTGTTGTTGCATTAACATCTTCTAGCAGATTTTACTTAATGAGGTCAGATCACAAGCCTTTAGTTTTGCTGTCCCCTTGTTTTGAGAAGCAAGATTTGAGGTAGTCCTTCATGAATTGGTCAACTACTGGTCGTTTTGCTACTGTGGATCTCATGTGCCTTATGCATTGCCGACCTGTTAACTTTGCTCAGGGTATGACAGAAGTGCTTTTCTAGATAATTTGTAATTACTTGTTGCAAGATAGACGTGTTGTCTTTCTTAGCATCTAGCATGTTGGGGTCAAAGTTCTGTGGATTTTTTGATCTGTCATCTACATGCAAATACTGCTGCCCATGTTGTTGGTGTAATTCCAATTAATGCCTATCTGTATCATAGTCTGCATCCTCAGCTTGGTTCCCCTAGCTGTAACAACAGGATTACCGACGTGACTGACCAGTGGGACTTCAGAATCAGCGTGTTGTTAGATGTTGAGACTACCAGATTGGTGCATTTGCACAACCTGGTACATATTTGCATAGCCAATTCAGGGTGAGGTCCAGGCTGGTCACTAGTTGTCATGTGCTATTTACTATTGCCCAACTTGGTGCAGGATGGTTAGTAAATGTGCCCTAAGAGCATCTCTTAATGAGTCATTACCTGAGATATTGCCTCTAGGGTCTTCTCCCGTTTATTTTCTACTTACAATACACCGGCCACGTGTCTTGCTGCTAGTATACAAAAATGCTGAAGTGACATCATCGTATTAATACAGTAGCTTTGAAATGCTGACATGCAAGGAATGTAGGGGCAATACCATCAGTTAGTTAATCACTGTACCTTGTACCTGGAATATGAAATACAATTTACCATACTGGGTATATCCTCTATTGAACTAGTACTGATTTGTATGTGTATTTGAATGTATGTAATACATACCAATCATGATATTGTCAGCATTTTACAACTGTGTAATATTTTTGCTATATAGGCTGCACGTGTGATATGGATAATACTGATGTAAAGTCTCTGGCCAGTGCTGCAGTATGTTTTCAGGATCTGTGTGTTCTTAAGGAACGTGAGAATCTACGAAACATCCTAATACTAGATTATGGAAGGTTTAGTAGGAAACAAGAACATCTAGATGCTGTACTGAGTTGCAATTGTTTGAACAAATATTTTTATGTAGTAATTATCAATGAAGCTGGTCATTGTTCAGATGTTATTAGTTTTCCACCCACCTTCAAGCAACAGAATTGTTCAATTCTTAAAGTTCCACCTTCATCACTTCGAAATGTTGGTACTATTCAAGATCACGTTGTAACACAAATGCTGATGTTTTTCTAGCAATATCATTGCCGTAGAGCTTATTATTGTTTGTCTTTAGATAGCAACTTTCCAGATGAATCCAAAATCATGGAACACACTGGCTATGAATATACTTACTGTACAGTGATAAAATCAGTTAATAACTTTGTTATTTAGACAATTAGTTCCACTTCAGAGAAAGTGATGACCCTGCTAAAATGACCATGTTCCCTCTCCTTAGAAATGATGTGCCACGTGTGCCATTCACTGAAAATTCTGGAAAGCTACTTTTCTTTTGTTTGGGAGAAAAATACTATGGTATACCTGTTGCATCACTCTGGGAGGAGTTGGAACAGTTTGGCAACAAGTATTCTTTACATGTTTCAGTAACCACTGCTTTTCCAAGTGTAGATTATGAGGTACAGTGTCTATATACTATATAATAGTTGTGTTAGTAGACAATCATACTCTGTAGCTAGCTTTTAAAAGAAAAACGAAACGAGCAAGTAAAATGCATGCTCCAAAGCCAACTAGGGAGTTTTGAGGCTTGCAACTATACCAAAATGATTCAAGGTGTTCACTGCAGAAGCTATAGCAAATAGTTCCTTCCAGACTATGCCTCTGTCTACTTCGTCACTTGATCAGTGTGACTGAATCCAATGTCCAGACCAATAGGCCCCCCAGCCAAGGCTACCTGATGCATCTGTAAACAGAGACATAGATGGAGAGGTGGACCAAGTGCTTTCCAGGATATATGATGTGCCATTCCAAGTGGGGAGGAAGGCTAGGCACCAGTCATGCATCTGTGCATAAGCGTAGGTGGTGGTGCATGTGTGACACTTTGCAGCTAAGGTATATGAGTCAGCGTAGAAATATTCTGCCTGCTGGGACTACGTACCTTGTAAGCAAAGGATACTTTTCCAACTAAGGACAGCAGTTGATGTTTTGTACATTTATCCTTCTTCATGAGTGATTGTATTGATAAGATAAGGTCAGCTTTTCGCTCTGGTGAGATACTGGCTGTCATGTTCTCAGTGTCAATAACAATCCCCAGGAACGTGAGTCGGGTTGATGGACCTTCAATCTTAGAAGTCTTGACGGGAGCATTAATATTGTTATATAGGGAGAGCATTGCTTGCAGGTTGTCTGAGCATTCCTCTGTACCGGGAGAGCCAGCGGTGAAGAAATCATCTAGATAATGGAGTACATGGCGTACACCATGGTTGTGCTGGAGGGACCAGTGGATGGCATCAGCTAACTGATTAAATAGAAAAGGTGCAGATCAAAGGCCAAAAGGCTGGCAGATGTCAATATAGAATTGGTCTTGTCATTGGATACCTAGAAGGTTCCAGTCTTCTGGTCTTACTGGAACAAGACGTAATGCAATCCTAAGGTCTATTTTTGCCATTATAGTACCCTTACCAAGGGCAGATACGATTGCAAATGCATCATCAACTGAGCAGTAAGAAAGTGCATAATCCTCTGGATTTATGGAGTCATTGATGCTGGATCCATATGGGGCAGACAAATAGTAAATTGCACGCCAGCCACCATCATGCTTAGGGACCAAGCCCAGTCCTGAGCAGCGGAAGTTCGGAAGTGGTGGAGTCTGGAATGGACCCAGCATGCGACCCATGTTGCGTTCTTCAGTGATGTTGGCATCCAGTATGCTAGGGTTTTGGAGTGAAGAGGGAAGGTTGCTGCTGGAATGTGTAAATTGTGGTCCAGTGTAGCCAATGTCACAACCATGCTCTAGGTAGGCATTCCAGCCCGATTTTTAAATTTTGGAAAATGGACTTTTTATATGCTCAATAGATAGAGTATTGAATGCCGATCTCAGAAATATATAGTTTGTTGGGTTGGTATTAACTACTTTGGCATACACAGTGCTTAAAAACTGAAAAAAGGTATTTTTTTCTCCAGGGCTCCCCATACATTTTAAAGGGGAAAATGGCACAATTGAATCAGGAAGCCATCTAGCAATCTGGACTGCCTTGAAACTGCAGTTGCTTCTAGCTGCAGGTTTGTACACGTAATGGGAGTAACTTCAGATCGTATCGGATCTCAACCATCTTTGTATGCTTTGTGGTGAGCAAATATGTTTCACCTATTGCACACTTCTCAATACAATGGTGCATACCCACAGGCAAGAGGCTATCTCAAGTAAGCAAAAACATCAAGTTAACAACTTATAAAGGTAAACAACTAAAGTAAAGGTGTCACAATGATGCAACAATACCTAAGGTGGAGTTGTGATTTCAATTATGGCATCGTTGTGCCGACTTTGAAGTGGTTTGTATTTTTGAGTTAATGACACAGCCATCAGAAAATTACTCTGGAGCTGAAAATCACTAACCCGAGCGAAGTAACTATGCACTTTAAAGTAAGCACCAGTGACTACCTTCCATCCGACAGTACGTTTTTAAAAGTTTTAAAGTATTCTACATACATTACCAGGCTTGAAAAGATTATAAAACAACACAAAACTTACTTATATGTAACGCGCACAACAAAACTAAGATTTTCATGATGATCAGCGTGTGGACAAACCCCATAGCGATTTTCATCCTCATTGGAGCTCGCACTACGGAGCAATCCCAAATTAAACACGAGTTGTTATTTTGTGCCAGGGTTCTATTGGGGAATATACGGAGAATTTTTTTATTTAAAAATCTCGGATACTGGAATGCCTACTCTAGGTTGTGAATTAAAGTGCGCACAAATGTTTGATCAGGGTGAAGCACTAGTTCATTTTGTAGAACATGCAGGTTGATTGGTGTGCAGGGCTTTGAGTTAAGATGACGTGCACTGATAAGATACTGCAATTGCCATGGCAGGTGCTTTGCATGCAAGTGCAATAACTTTGGAGTGTTAGTGCATACGTTAAGTGGTGGGTGTGGTGCTTCAGTGTGGAAGGCAGTGGTGCAAGAGTGCTCTGAGGGGTATGCTCCAAAGTTGTGGTGTCAGGAGTGTGTGAGTGTTCTAGCCCTTTAGTGCACGAGGTGTGTTCTAAAAGGTTAGTATTAGCAGTGGTTAGTAAGTTGTCTAAACCTTTACTGCACAATTTGTGTTGTAGAAGTTTAGTGTGTGGGTGTGCTAAAGCTTCAGTGCACAAGGGGTGTTCTGAAGCTTCATTTCCAAAGGCATGGGTGTACTCTAAAGGGAGTAAAGGTTGAACGCCTGGCTTCCTGAATGTAAGCAATGGTCTATAAGGGGCTTGGTCACACTCAAAAATGAGCGGTCGCCGTGACCTGAGGTTGGCCTCACTGGTTTTTGGGTGGCTGGTCTCCTGTCAGGACAGGAGATGCGAGGATGGGGACCTTACATGTAAAGCAGATGTGTTGAAAAGTGCATGCATTTCTGGTGCACTGCCCGTTGTTAAATTCACCGCATATTGGAGCTCCGGATGTTCTGCGATTTGGTGGTCTAGAGCGTTGCGAGCTGTCACGAAAGGGCGAGTGAGGGTGGTTGTCTGGGTAGTGGTTTTTAGCCCCACAGTAAGGGCATGGCCACCGTTGTGAAGTGTTGGGGTTGGACATGTTTTCATACCACAATTCTTGATGGCGCTGATCCCAACGAAGGTAGGGGTTAGAAGCAGCCATTGTACGAAACTGCCCGTCTCTGTGCTTGATCATTATTAATCAACCAAGATTGTATTAATATGCGTGGCATTCAACCTATCGTGAAGTTACAGGTATCTACCTAGCATAAGCACTTCAATAAGTTTGCGGTGTCTAAATATGCCACTCAAGGAAAGTGGTGATAGGAAAATTTTTGGTTTCATTGCATGGAGAAGGAAGAAGACTAACCTGATTGAAGATAAAAGCCAGAAAGACCCCCAAAAATAACATGTGCTGCTTTAAATGGCAGCGGCTCCTTTAAAAATCATCCAAGAAACATCTTTGAAAATCTCCTTTATGGAATCGTATTAGTCCATCTGACATCAAATGCAGCATCAAAACAGGAAAACACTTACAGACGGCTGTGCATGGGTATAGAATTTACAATAAAATCACTGAAACTCGAATTTTCGTCTGACACACCTGTTACACAGCATTATGAATCTCAAGAACTGTTCGAAAAGCACCCCTGAAATCCACACATAACACATCAAAAGAAAGAAATGAGTGTGCCCCAGTTATATCAAATATTGTATGAAAAGTAAAGTATCCATTATGCTTTGTTGTCAGCTATGTTCAACCTACTACACAGCAGTATGAATCAAGAACTGTTCGAAAAGCACCTCTGCAATCAAAGTAGCCACTATGAAAAATACGGATGATTTTCCGTTAAGAAGGGAAGCCATCACAAGCTAGCTACCACCAAATCAACACTCTTCGCTGTCAACAAAGATGAATGGGACACAAAGAAGGACACTGGTAAGTCCATGAAGAATGCATTGTGCCAAAACGACATCGAACAGTGCAAGCATGTAGCCTTAGCCGTTATAGAGTTACGCTTGTCTGAAGGCATCAGTCAGTTACTCAGTCGGTCAGGGGCGTAGCCAAGGGTGGGCATGGGCAGGCATTTGCCCAACTATCACAGTTTCTTGCCCAACCATCACAAACTTTTCCCAACCATCACAAGTAGCTTAAGATTCATGTGAGGATTCACAGTAGCACACACAACAACCACTGTAAATCATAAACGTGTACCTCATTTGTTGAACCATGACTTCGAAGAAGGGATCGAGATAGATGGTGTATCACGTGATCCATCACGCAGAAAATCCCTTGGGAAGTCCCTATAATTACACTTCTTGTAGACGCACGTGCCATGCTCGAGCTCCTTGGCATGGTTTAAATTCGAAATTTAAAATGGAGTCGAAGTGTGGTACACTATAGTCGTGGTACTGTATCTCTAAGTCACAGTGAGTGATAATCGTTGGTAGGATTCGGTGTGGATGGTGCTGGCAGCAAAAGATTTTGTTTCAGATAAGGAAAGCACCATATAGCCTAACTTACTGCTGATGAAAGAAAATGGGAAAACGTACTCTTCTAGATAACAATAATGGAATATGGAGCTGGAAATGGAGAAAAGGTCAATGTCATGAAGAGAACACTGACTAATTTATTGTTAGTTATGATGTCATTATTATAATACGTAATTGTATGGTTGCTATATGTACCACTAGTTTTATATGAAAATTACTTGAGAGTAAAATAATGTTAGTAGTTGGTTGCTCGTTGTTAGTCTCTTTTTCGTGACAAAGATTTTGTGCAGTGAGCAGGACCGCCAGAGATGTCTGGCCCAATACGCAAGCTGATTGGTCCGTCGAAGGCACGGCTTTTAAGATACACTCAGGATGCTGAAAAGCTTCTTTCGGCACCTATTAATGACAAAGAAGTTGAAGAAGAAGAGATAAATGTAGAGGAATTAATCGACCGTTTTTCCACTAATATTTCTATTTTGGAAAAATGCAACCACGATTGGGTCTCGCTGTTGAGGGAAATGCATGGAGAAGCCAAGGATGCAGAAGAAAAGGAACAGACACGAGTTGCTGAAGGTACTGAAGGATATGTTGAGGTGTTAATAAATGCTAGTGAGGTTGTAAGTCGGCTTAAGAGTAGGCTTAAACGTATTGAAAGAAAAATTGAACAGCAGAATCAATTTTTAGAGACCCAGAAAAATCTCTCAAGTCAAGCAAAGGTTAGCAACATAGGTCAAGACACTAACATTAAGGTCAATCTGCCAAAATTGCAGCTTCCTTGTTTTGACGGAAATGTACAGCAATGGCCTGAATTTTGGGACATGTTTAAGACATCGGTAGATGAGCAGAACTTTCCCAAAGTATCAAAGTTCAATTACCTAAAAAGTGTTTTGAAGGGTACAGCAGCAACAGCTATTTCCGGTTTGTCGATTGACAACAAAAATTATGACACTGCAATTGCTTTATTGAAGGAAAGATTTGGTAGAAAAGAAGTGATAGTTGAATCGCTATATGCGAAATTACAAAGTTTACCAAGGTCATGTAATAAGTTTACAGAGATACAAAAAACTTATGATTGTGTGGAAAAGACACTACGGCAGTTGGAGGCTCAAGGTGAGAGCATAAATAATCAGAGAATGCTAATACAATTAGTGCTTTATAAATTTCCAACTGAAGTTGTTATGAAATTAGAAGAAACAAAGAAACCTACTGATGTTTGGGATATGAAAATGTTGCGATCAGCAATTTTTCAATTTGTTAGAATCCAGGAGAATGTTCACTGGTATGCCATTAATTCTAAAAGTTGTTGGGACAAACCAGTCCATCAGGTCACAAATGTAAAGGGTTACCATCCAACCAATAATATCCCTGCAGAGGTATTCAGTAGTATCAGTGATAGTAAGAGTGTTCGAATAGTAATGCATCCCTGCATTTTCTGTAAGGGTGACCACTATAATGATCAGTGTGTTGGTATAAGAATTTATCAGAAAGAAAGCAGAAGTTGAGTTCTGATGGGAGATGTTTTATTTGCTTGAAACCTGGACATGTTGTCAAAAGTTTTCCTATTTCACATAAGAAAGCTTGTGATCATTGTGGGAAGAAAGGTTACAATGGGAAGAAAGGTTACCACAACCGTTGTTTATGCCCTGATAAATTTCCAGAAGGAGCAAACATGTTTTGTGTTACTGAGCATAATAGGGCTTCAGATGTTGCTGATAGTTCAAGTTTACCTTCTGCAAAGAACAGTTTACATGATGAGTCTAGTCCTACTGAAGAAACAGTTTGCTCTCATGTCACTCATACAATGTTAGCTTCGAATGAAAGAGTACTGCTACAAACAGCAATTGTCCCCATCCAAACTTCTGATGGGCAGACTTTGATTAATGCTAGAGTGCTATTGGACAGTGCAAGCCAAAGAACGTTCATGACCACCAAATTTGCACAAAAATTAAAGCTACACTCAGAGCATAAAGAAAATCTTTCAGTTTCTACATTTGGAGCACAAAAGGCTAAGAATGTTGACACATATGTTGTTACATTTAAGGTAAAGGTCAATGATGGTTCTTTTATGACACTGTCTGCCAATGTGCTTCAACAGATCACTGGGTGCATTCAAAGAGGACCACTGTTACAAAAGGATCTTGAGTTTTTAAGATTGATCTCACCTGACCAGCTTGCTGATTCTATTCCTAATGTAATGGAGACAACAACTATAGATGTGCTGATTGGCTCAGATTTTTTTGGGGAAATTGTTGGGGGCGACAAAGTAGTTTTGCCTTCTGGGATGTTTATGTTGCCCTCAAAGTTTGGATACATAGTTACGGGCAAATGTCCAGGAGGTGACCATGATTTGCCAATCAGCACATTGTTTGTATCTACAGTTAATTTTATGTTGCCTGGAGCAACTTCACATTGTTTATCTGGAACATTTGAACCTGTGGATAAGTTGTGGTCCCTTGAAATCATTGGAATTGCAGACCCTATGATAGAAAGTGATGACGATCTAGCATTACACAAGTTTTGTGAGAGTGTTCGGTTTGAGGATGGGAGGTATCAAATTAAATAGCCATGGAAAGAATCTAATGTATGTTTACCTGATAACTATCTTCTTGCTTTGAGGAGAATGAAATCATTGGTCAAGCGTCTTCAGTCTGACCAAGAGCTTCTTCGAAAGTATGATGACATAATTTGTCAACAACTAGACAGGGGTATCATTGAAAGAATAGACAATTCTGTATTAAGTGGTACTAGAAAGCATTATTTGCCTCATCACCCTGTACTTACACCAGCTAAGGCCACAACCAAAGTTCGTGTTGTCTATGATGCGTCAGCTAAGCCTCAAAGATTTGTAAGTAGTCTGAACGATTGTTTATTTCGTGGTCCAGTGATATTACCTGATCTGGTTGGGCTTCTGATACCATTTCGGCTACATTCAATTGTCATCCTTGCTGATCTGGAAATGGAAAAGGCATTTCTCAAATAAGAGTTCAGGAAGATGAGCGAGATGTCACCCGATTCCTGTGGTTGAAAGATATAAACAAGTCTGATGTAAGTGATGCCAATATTGCTGTGTATCGATTTTGTAGAGTCCCCTTTGGGCTGATATGTAGTCCATTTTTGCTCGGTGCTACACTTAAACATCATTTACTGAAAGAAGGTATACCTCTTGCTCTGGATATTATGAGTAATATCTATGTTGATAATGTACTTATTGGAACTGATTCTGTAGAGCAGACTTTCAGTATTTATCAGGAAGCAAAAGAAATTTTTAGGAAAGCCTCGATGAACTTGCGTGAGTGGAACTCAAATGCAGTAGAATTTTTGGAATCTCTTTCAGCTGATGAGAGAGTTTCCTCAGCTGATGGCAAAGTAAAAGTACTTGGTCTTTTGTGGAATGTAAAAGATGATTTAGTACATATTCCAGGAGTGGACAGAGTAATGATGGATGGCGTTGTAACAAAGAGGGATGTTCTTAATATTGTGGCTAAAATATTTGATCCGCTTGGACTTGTGACACCAGTGACCTTTCATGGAAAGGTATTTTTTGCAGACATTATGGAAACTTTCTAAGTCATGGGATGAACCATTGTCTGGTGATCTTGTTAGGGAATGGAATCAAATACTAAAGATGTTGATCTCTGTTTCCAATTTGAACATCAAAAGACTTGTGGAAAACCAGAGTAAAGGGGTTAATCAGTTGCTGGTGTTTTGCGATGCCTCTACTACATGTTATGCTACGACCATTTATCTAAGAACTTGTGATGGTACAACTGCAAAGACAAATCTTGTCTTTGCGAAGATGCGTCTTGTTCCTACTGGAAAAGAAAAATCTAAATCAAAGGCTAAACTTAAAAAGTTTACCATACCACGTTTGGAGCTGCTAGCAGTATTAATTGGAGTGAGAGCTGTTAGTTTTGTTGAGCATGGAATGAAGTTGAGTATTGAAGAGAAAGTTCTTTGGACTGACTCTCAATGTGTACTGCACTGGATAAAAACCACAAAACCGTTATCTGTATTTGTAGAGAATCGTGTAAAGGAGATCAAATTACACAGGGACTTGAGATTTCGCTATATTGCTTCTGGTCAAAATCCAGCGGATTTGGCCACTCGTGGACTATCAGTGAGTGAGCTTTGTGAATGTTCACTATGGTGGCATGGCCCTTCCTGGCTGGGAACCAATCATTTATCATGGCCTGCTTGGAACCTGCCAGAGATTACTGTGGAGAAGTTAGAATAGATTGAAACTGAAGTAAGAAGATCCAGATCATTTATTGAATTGGCCAATGTTGCTGGAGTTGACCGACTTGATGACAAGCAACTGTTTTTATTTGGGTTGAGGGAACCATTTTACTCTTCTCTTCGAAAGTTGTTGAGAGTGTCAGTGTATGTATTAAGATTTATTAAACTGAAAGTGTGGAGAAAGATTGATGGAAAGAGGTTCAAACACAGGTTAATGGCAGTTGTTTTAGAGAGTTTAAGTGAAGGTTTTATTTCTAGAACTGAAATCAAAATGGCCTCAATTATTGATTTACTCTGTTCAGCAAAGTTATTTTAATGATGTATTTCTTGCTTTGAAGAATAATAAGAAGCACTGTTTGCAAAAGCAACTTGGTTTGAAGACAGATCAATTTGGAATTTTACGATGTTATGGACGATACTCCAATGCTGATGTTAGTGAGGAAATGAAGCATCCCAAGCTACTTTCACGTAAATGTTTTTTCACACAACTTGTTATTCTAGAAATTCATGTTCGTCTGATTCATGCAGGTGTATCACATACTCTCAGCCAACACAGAGAAGAATTTTGGATTCCCCAAGGAAGAGCAGAGGTCAGGCATGTACTGCATCAATGTGTAGTTTGTAAACGTCATGATGGAAAATCCTTTTGTTTGCCAAATATGCCACCATGGCCCAAAGAAAGAGTATCCAAGTCAGACCCATTTACAATTGTTGGATTGGACTATCTTGGCCCCATTCAAGTTAAGGAAGGCGATGCTGTTGAAAAGATGTGGGTATGTTTATTTACATGCTTGGCTGTAAGGGCGATTCACTTGGAGCTTGTGAAGGGACTGTCGGGTCAATTGTTTCTGGACTGTTTACACCGATTTATAGCTAGAAGAGGTAAACCAACTCAAATAATTTCAGATAATGCTCCTCAGTTCCGTTTGGTGAAATCTGCTTTAGATCAACAGTGGCTGAAGGTATATAGAGATGAGACAGTTGAGTTTTTTTCTCGTATGAAGGAATCCAATGGAAGTTTACAACAGCATTGGCCCCTTGGCAAGGGGGTTTCTATGAACGACTTGTAGGAATGGTCAAGAGAGCCTTAAGAAAGGGAATGGGCCGGAGAGTATTATATTGGGATAAGCTCATAACATTGTTGACCTAGGTGGAAGCCATCATAAACACCCGCCCTTTGACCTACGTACATGAAGATTTTCAATCCAGCTTTGTTTTGACTCCTTCTCATTTTTTGACGGGAAGCTACAACAATGCTATTCCTTTTGACACAGATGATTCTGATGAATATATTCCAAAACTAGATTCTGCTCAGGAATTACTAGTATACTGGAGAAAGAACCAAAAACAGTTACAAATGTTTTGGAAGTCTTGGATACAGGATTACTTGTTAAACTTAAGGGAAACCTTACCACTAAATCATAAAGGTCCCAGGTCACAAGTGTTGCGACAACCTCAAATTGGCAAGATTGTTTTAGTAAAGAATGAACATATACCACGCAGGGCATGGAAATTAGCAAAGGTTGATGAACTTATTTTAAGTAGAGATAATCAAGTACGTTCAGTGAAGCTTCAATTGCCAAATAAAGGTATTTTGGATAGACCGATCAGTCATCTTTATCCCCTAGAAATACCATCGGTAGTGAACAACAATGATCCACTAACAATTGAGGCATCTCCTGGTGCAGATATTGATGATCAGCAGAAACATGGCAGAAGAAAGGCTGCTATTAATGCTCATAGAAAGATTACTGAACAGTTGCGTACTGATGCAGTCATTGTTTCATTTTCAGTGTGTCAGGAGTGTCATGAAGAGAACACTGACTAATTTATTGTTAGTTATGATGTCATTATTATAATACGTAATTGTATGGTTGCTATATGTACCACTAGTTTTATATGAAAATTACTTGAGAGTAAAATAATGTTAGTAGTTGGTTGCTCGTTGTTTGTCTCTTCTTCGTGACAGTCAAGTCATTATGAAGTGTCACATGCACAATTTGTGCAGATTAACCGAGTTGTGGTTTATACCAGATTCATGCAAAATGCACATTGGCTGCTATAAGTCTGGGAAGAAGCTTTATTGGCATGCTGATATTTGTGATAGGACTCATAGCTCATAAATCAGCTCCCCTGGCCTTCAATTGGGGCCATGTGGCATTTACTTGAAAAAGAAATACATATTGCTGTGGTGGTTGGTCTGTAAGCTATACTGCCAGTTGATTGTAGTAAATATGTGATGAACTGTTTACATTGTTGGTTCTTGTTGGTTCAGCAGTTTGATGTCACGTGATGCTCAGCTACGACGATCATTGGTGGATGCCTGCCCTACAAGTTTAATAGAATAGCATATAGCTAGTAAATGTTTGCATGCATGCAAGCAGCATTTGTTTTCACTCTAGCATAGGAAGCTGTAGGCCTTGTGTGCATACACTTTTCATTTTTCTTTTGATAATGTTTCACATGAAAGTGAGCGTGTTTCTTGTGTGTGTGTAGTTAAGTTCAAATATTGGCTGGCTACGCCCCTGCAGTCAGTTAATAGAAAATTCTGTTTAATAATTTTTTATAAAATTTCGTAGCAACTTGTTGAAAGCGTTTCAGGTCGATCTGAAGACTTAGTTTTACCTAACCAATACTGCCTATGCCTCATTGTCGTCAGGGAAAAGTGAGGCTGGTTTTTGGGTGACATTTTTTCATGGGCCGCACCCACTCCTTTGTGGTCCCTACTATATATGATAGCAGGAGCTTATGAGCCGCCGAAGGCGGCGAAGGAGCATGAAACTTACGTAGCCTGCTGGGTGCCATCAAAATCCAAATTCATTAGCGATTAGTTTCCATATAAGGAAAGTAAAATCTCTACTGTATACTAATTGTGCGCGACACTCGTAGCAATTTATTCAAAAAACGTAACGTAATTTGGGTTGTGATGGAACCGAGTTTCATGCTCCTTCGCCGCCAAAGGCGGCTCATAAGCTCCTGATGATAGTCAACTGGTTTAGCTGTTGGAGTGCCACTGCTGGTTATGCTACAGTCAGCAATTCATGGCTGGAATTACACGAGTTGGCTCTTTTGTATAACTACCTAAAAGTATTTCAAAACCTAAACATTCAAATGTCTGACACCTTAATACAACCAATCAAAGTTTTCACTACTACACATTTCCTATAGGGAACCCATAAAAGTACATAGTCTTTTCCTGGATTTGCAATGAAGCACTAACCACACATTGACACCTTTGCTGTCATCACTAATCATCTGGTTGGCTGAAATGCTATTTACTAGAGAAAAATCATATTTCCGCTTTTTCATTTTTAGCTTTTTTTAGGACTCAGCTCAATGATGAAGACTGTATGTACTGTGTACATATGTACATAATATGTACATGTAAACTGTGCACAGTAGCTCAGTAAGACATGAGCCCATTGTACATGAAGCCTCAAACATCCCAGCTCATTGTTGTACCTTCACAGCTGCTTGTAACATGACGTTCATTAGTAGAAACTGTCACTCTAATTGATATGGCACTCGTTTTCCAGTTAAACACCCATGGGTTGCCAATGCTACAGGAATGTAATTGTTGTGTTTTGCATTGAGGATCTATTGAGACAAAAGCAAGGGATCTAAGTAGCCAATGAAATTCAAGTGTTTTATCTCTAAAGCATAGTATTTTCTGCATCACATTGGAGTTGCATTATACCTGGCCATAATGGTCTAAATAAGGTAGACTTCAAACACAGGATTCTATGGAATTCAGAAACACTCAGATCCTGTAGTAGTGCCCTCTCTTTTCTTGGGCGCTGCAACACAGGACCTTTTGGGTTACTAAATTCTGTAGAGCCCTGTATCTTGAAGTCTAACTATCACATAGAACCTAATCCACCACCAGAAATAAAACTAGCCTTTATAGCTAACAGTTACAGAAGAATGATAAAGATACATGTGACCTGGCCCATTTGTGGAATCAATAGTCTAAGAGCATGACAATGAGGTCGCTACACATTATGACCACAAATGTCAGCAATTAATGTGTCATGTACATGTGTTCTTCACTCAATAAATCCAGTCTGTTAAGGTAGTTGTTCAAGTCACTTAGCACAAAACAATTTACTTTGGCATCTCACCACAATTCAAATATTAATGATCACATGCAATTGCATTCAATGGACTCCATTTAAAAGCCAGAGTAAAAAATATAACAAAGGTGACTAAAGTCTTGGTGCTGGATCAAACTAGGGACTGACAGAATATATGGATTAAGAGGTCGATGCACAAACACTACAGCTGTGTATCTGCAGTTTTTACAGTGCTCTACTATCTTCAACAGATCATAGATGAAAGGGCAGCACTTAGAAACTTATAAATATGGGCTATTACTCAAAGATGATGCACATTTCTATTGACATAAAAACTGCTTTGATACATTCAGCAGCTGGTAAGAAAAGTGTGTGAACTCAAATGGAATGCAGACAGTCAGATGGATGGCTTTTCAGCTTCATTTATATAGATCTCACCACATGGTGGATAATATAGCAGACTATAGCTATTTTGCATATATGGTTCCATATAATGCCTATCATGAAGCAGTGGGTGGCCAAGTCCAATACACTACTAAGGTGATTAGAAAGCCATTACTAATTATTTGTCGTTATAAGTACTGATTCATTTCACACCCGTTTTCATAATTTTGTTTGCAGGTGGCAGTTGACTAGTACTCCAAGTCTGGATGCATGGATGGAAAATCAAGAGCAAAGAGCCATTTTTCTAATGTTGGAAGTTGCTCCTATCTCTGATAACTCCTCACATAATTCAATCAACACAATACACTTGACCTGGTTTGAAAAATATGTGATATGGCCAGAGAGGATTATAACTAGTCTTCATTTTAATGTCAGATTAAAGTCAAAGTTGATTTGACATGATCTGACATTGTATGGCAATGCTTAGCAGCATGTGTAAGTATGCCAAATTGGGGCACACTCCTGAAAAACAAGTTGATGTTGTGCTACTTCTAAAAACCAGGCGCCATGCAGCTAGCTAACTCATCTGGAATAACTATAGACAGTATATACTACTATGAATTAACCAACTATGTATTACAACTTTACAATAGGGTAGTTTGGGTTGTGCAATAATATAATTAGCTATTTCTCGTAGTTCGTAATTCATGAAATATTCGTAATTCGTTCAATTACGTTGCTATGCACTGCTAAGGAAGCGTTTGTTAAATAAACCGCTTTTACCAACATATTACGCACAAAACTATCTTTTAAACTGTTTTATAGTGTGACTAACGTGTTTTTCCCCACAAATTCTTTCGACAAAGCCTCAAAGCTGCTCTTCATTTTCGTTCGCGTAAGTAAGGGATACGCCCCCTTTCAACTCGAAGCGATAGGCTATTCCTGGCAGTGTACGAGGCCTGCACCGTTGTTTTTCAGTTGCTAAATGCCTGAAAACCTCAAGGGGAAGGTAGTCTGAGGAAAGTCACCACACCCGTATTTCAGTCCGCCGAAAAGAAACCACCTCAGAGCAAAGTTCACCTGTGCAGAAGTTTAATACAGACTTCATTTCACTTTTACTTCTTACACAAAAGCTGCATTTACCGTTATTAAACGATTTTGCTCACGTGGGTGCGTACGGACAAACATAGGTAGATAGGTAGATAGGTACACACACACACTTTTACGAAAACAATTTCAGTAAACCTGGCGCACGCCCACAGCCGGCCTTCGGCCGGCTGTGGGCGTGCGCCTGGTTTAAAAAGGATTATCAAATCTTGGATGTGAGTATTTTGACACCCAAAACTCCTTCAGAAGGTTACATTTGTTAAACCACATACATAATAAATCTGTGATAATAACATTATGATGATCTGATATGAAATTATCCAATGCGATGATTTGTGACATGTACTGTATCTATATCAGTTATGGTTTTAACTGCAGGACATTTAAAACCCCTTTAGAGACCACTAAACAGTGTATGAGCATGTGGTAGAATGGTGCAGATTGTACTTCATTGAAGGGTGCAGGGTTCAATTCTCCAAATTTTTTCTTCAATTTTTTGAACCTTTTAGGTACACCTTTTTAAAAGCTGTTCGACTGCTCTATTAGAGTCACTGACTGTTCTATTAGAGTATATCAATTTTCTGCAGAAATCAGTCAGCCATCCTTGACCGGTTCAGTAGGTAATTGGGCAGTCTTCGAGCTAATTGGTCGGTAAATGTCCGATGGCCGACCATTATAATCCACTCTGGATATGGCCAAGTAACAGCTACAATGATATAATGATGCAATCACTTTGCGATAAGTCATCGCTGCAGCCATTTCTTGGTTTTCACCCTTTGATATAACACCCCGTCTCAAACTAACTTATGTATTCAGATAGCAGCGTTCTTTTGTCTGTTTTGAATTATACTATTTGTATGTTTTGTTATCTTTACTGGTTAAGAGGACAAAATCATCAAAAAACATTATTTTTAAGTAGGAGGTCGGCTGTCCGCTTTGGTTCCTTCTGGGAGATAATTGCGATATATACACTAAAACACTGCACCTACTGGATGATATTGGCTACTTCGTGATGTTTTTGCTTTGAGCTGGTGGTATTGCCTTCAGTGTAGTATTCAGCAGAGATGAGTTCATGGGGAGAAGGTCTGCCATTTCTATAAATAGCCCATCCTGTGCCTTTTTTACCAGTTTGGCCGGCACTGGTGGTAGTCCACTGTTGATCAGTATAGGAGGCAGGGGGGGGTAGAGCTAGAGCCTGCATTCTCTGATGATTTGGTAGCATCTGATGGTGCTCGAGATGTCTCAAATTCTTCAATGTGGTCAAGGTTGTTGTTACTACGCCGGTCTATAGTTGCATGAAAAGAGAAAGATGGATGGAATAGAGTTGTAAGATTGATTTTTAATTTTTTAATTTTTTTTTTAGTATTGAAGGCGGGGGGGTTGGCATGCAGAGAGTAAATAAGTAATGCTAATAGCAAGTGCTAACAGCGAGTGCGCACGCATGGGGGTGCCATAATACAACACCTAACTACAGTACATGGTCATGCTGCATGCTTAACAACACCTAACTACAGTACATGGTCATGCTGCGTGCTTAACAACATACAGCTACAGTACATGGTCATGTTGTGTGCTTACAATAGGTGCTTACCGAGGTCACTGAAGGACGAGCTTGGTGGATTGCTGACATCATACTTAATATATCTCCCCACCCACAGACGTCAACATTACAGAAGTGGAAGCAACTATGACTACAGCATGCATCTCGTATGAGGAATGGTTGCCAAGATGGACGGCACACTTGAGCAGGACCGAAGATGTAATTCAGGTACCATCCACAGCTACCGCCATCATAACCCCACTACAGACTCGCATATGGCTGCAACAACTATCCCAATCAGAGACTAGCTTCCTTCTTCATATCAGGCCTAACCTACAGCTTCAGGATTGGCTACCACTCTGAGACTCAGTTGAAATCAGCCAAGCGTAATCTTCCTTGTGCCCTGGATCATCCTGAGGTAGTAGACCAGTACCTGGCAGAAGAACTCTCTCACAATAGACTAGCTGGCCCATACCACATCAACTGGGCCTCACATATGCACATAAGTCGTTTCGGAGTCATACCAAAACACCATCAACCCAATAAGTGGAGACTCATCATAGACTTATCCCACCCTGCAAAACACAGCGTTAATGATGGTATTCCCAATCTCTTATGCTCACTATCCTACATTACAATCGACTCAGCTATTGGCCACATCCTTAATCTTGGCCAAGGAACCTTATTGGCAAAGATCGACATTAACCATGCTTTCAGACTGCTTCCCGTATGTCTGGCCGATCGCCATCTGCTAGCCATGCGCTGGAAGAACATAATATTTGTGGACACCTGCCTTTCCTTTGGATTGCGATCAGCACCCAAACTTTTCAACATCCTAGCCGATCTCTTATCATGGATCCTGGAGCAGCAGGGAGTATCACCACTTCTCCAGTACTTAGATGATTTCCTACTGATGGCCCCTCCACAGTCATCTCAATGCCAAGATAATCTCCTCATAGTTCAGCATATATGTTCCCTGCTTGGCATACCCCTAGCATTAGAAAACGTTGAAGGGCCAACTGACTCTTTAACTTTCTTAGGTATCACGTTAGATACAAAGAGAATGGAAGCATGCCTGCCAGCTGAGAAGTTAAATCGTATTCGCACCCGAGTAAAGACTTGGCTTCAAAAAAAAAGGATACCAAGCATGAAATACTGTCCTTGGTGGGGGTCTACTCTAACATGCCACAAAGGTGGTAAAAATCAGGCCGCACCTTTGTATCCCGTATGTATGCAACCGCTGCTAAGGTAAAACAGCTTTCCTTCTATACCAGACTTAACAGAGGTTTTCGCTCAGACCTGCAGTGGTAGAACATGTTCATCACCAGATAGAACGGCATTAGCTTCCTTTCTAACACCACCTCAGCCAGCAAGTATGACTACCAGATACAAACCGATGCTTCCAGCTCATGGGGTTGCGGAGTGCACTTCAATGGCAGATGGTTCCAACTCCACTGGTAATCTGATTGGGATTCTATTGGCATAATGGCAAAAGAGTTGGTTCCCATTGTGTTATCTTGTGCTGTTTGGAACAAAGCATTGTCAAAGCACAAGACTGAGTTCAGGTGTGACAATCTAAGCGTGGTGGAAGTGACTAAGAAGGGCTCTTCCAAGGACCCCATGACAATGCATCTGCTTTGCTGCTTATGGTTTCTCACAGCTACTTTTGACATAGAGATATCAGTATCACACATCCCAGGAATTCTCAACTCCTCAGCAGATGCTCTGTCTAGGAATCAAATCCCACAGTTTCTTAAGCTACACCCACAGGCTTCCTCCATACCAACACCACTCCCATCAGCTCTGAAAAGTTTAATATCCCCTAGAAAACCGGACTGGACATCCCCATCATTTCGATGTAATCTCCGCAAACTGCTCAAACTCAGTGACAATTGATTGATGACATTCACCCCCCATTGTACCATTGTACTTATCATGTACACCAATAGTGTTAGTTTTGCTTCTGTATATCTATACATACTATGTGTATAACAACATTACTACAGATGCCACACTAACCACTACTGCACACTACAGACCACACAAATATGTTTATCACCAATGACCACACGTACCTCACCCGAGCATTGTTCAGCCAGAAAGTAGACACCATCTTAGACCTCCACCAAGTAAACACCCAACAATACAATACCCACAGCTTCAAAGATAACTGATACTGTACATACACCTCACTAGCTTGCATCTTTGGACAATATCTATGTAGTAATTCACACTAAATACACACATATATTACATTCATAAATGAATAAACGAATTTTAAACACAAAATGTGTTGATACGCTAAAAGATCCTGTGTCATCTGCACAATATACTTACAAGGAATACACAAATAATAATAAAATAAAATAAATTCACAAAGCAAATTGAAATCAAATCAGGAGATAGCACACATCCCACTCATCCATCGATACATCAGATCCTTGGGTGAAAGATCAAAATTGCTCCCTTTCTGTGGCTTAAGATAATAGCAAGAGTCTGGGAGGAGACTATCGCTAGCCTTGCCCCAGACATCTCGCTATCCCAAGCATCTGTCAAAAAGGAAAATATCCAATATTAACACCTTACATTCTTTTTCCCTCCACACTACAATAAAAAAGTAATACAAAACAAAATATCCCATGGCTGTCGAGGCCTTGTACACTTACCAAACCCCTCCACAATCATTTGATTGTGTGAGGTCTACAGCAGTAACAACCATGTGAAGGGTAAACAGATGGCCAACCGGAACTAGCAGTGAAGTGGATACGGAGCTGCACACTGTTACAGTTGAGTAAGGTGAGTGAACAACATTAATTGTACATTATACTTTTGTACCTGTAACTACATACATACGTTTGTAATTGTGCTGTAAAGAGATATTATGACAAGTACAGTATAAGGCATTGTTGTTTGTATGGGATTACATAGGATTATACATTAATAATCAAGTGCTGATATATCCCTTGTTTGAATGATCCCTAATAATAGTGTTGTAATTATGAGGCATTATCATTTTAGTTACAGTCTAAAAGTGAAATTAGTTATTAATTGTACATTAAGCCAAACAATAAAGTTATTGTTATGTACTATTGTTATTTGTTACTGTTATTGTTTAGTATGCATGCATACATGCTTTATATTTTCAAACTATTATAGTTTCAAACTTGAAGGTCTTCTACTGTAATTACTTTAGTGTTGCTATTAATTTTCATTAATAAACATTGCTTTGGCATATTCTTTAGCAGCAGGTGCATACTTCCCTTTCATAAGGTGTAGAATAAAGGTTTTGGGTTTCCCAAATTTCTTACTTGTTTTCTTGTCTTTTAGATGTAGAGACACAGAAAAGAAACAATATGTACCTTGGAAGCTAGAATAAAACACCTTACTTAGTGGCCTGGGATGTCTATAGCTAGCAGATGTTGTCTTGGTGAGATGTATCACCATATATTCTACACCATCTGGAGTCCAGCATGATGTAAGGTAGATCAGAACATCTATCATCATTAACCAGGGCCAATAATGTGGCTGTTTTCTTGGCTAGCTGTAATGTTGATGAAGTAGATGACCTGTGACTAGATGTGAACTCCACGACTGCTCTGATATCCCAAGAATAGGAACAATGTGGGGCTTACCGTTAGTTAAACATGCCTCTCAGCATATAAGAAACCAATGGGTGACTTCCTGTTTGTGTTCCTTCAGTTTCATGGTAAGTGGTAGATATATGGCTGACCACAAAGTATTGGTTATACAGTACTGGAGTCATCAGTATCAAACTGGTCTACGTACCAAAAGCATTATGATTCACCGCAGCTATAAGGGAGCTTGTACCTGACCACCTGGCCTATCTCAGGTAACATCTTGAAATGCAACAGCTTTCTCAAAGAGCTGCAGAGTTTATCATTGAATGATAAAGTGTAAATACTAACAATGCCTAAACACAGCCTGGCATAAGTGGCATCACTGGTGTACTGAATAGGATATCAATTCAATGTCAGCATCTGGAGAGGATGTGGTCTCTGGTCTGGGTTAAGTAGAAGATTATCATCTATTGGCTTGGTAGGCCCTTAACATTGTAAGTAATTGTGAGTACCAAATGATAGTTTGGTCAGTTTCTGCCTATTAATTTCAGTTTTGGTGAAATTATAGGGAGTGATGAGAAAACTACAAGCCTAGTGGATTGCTATTGACAACTCCAACCATGTCTCTTAAACTCCCAGGATCTAATGAGAAGGATCATGTACCACAAACTGTGCATGGATACATCATAAAAATCCTAAGTGTTTGTTTTGAAAGTTTGAAATTCGATTACCATTGGCTTTCATGGTAGGGTAATCAGGAGTACAATATAGCAGTCACTCAGAATTTGTACTGGTTGTAATTGCATACTCTAATGTTTATGTGCCAGTCAATTGTGTTACTGTGCATGTGTAATTTCCACCCACTCACACTGTGCTGCATGACTATGCTCTGTGCATACATTCCCTATTGGTAGGTTGTCCCGTCGGTGATTGCTTGGTTGCATGTGCCTCGTAACAAGTAAAGAAATAATGCGACAATAATAAACTACCACTCCTTTTATTTCCAACTCTTCTGTTAGTGTTCCTCCCCCAGGATGAAGTTCACAGAACCTATTCTCTGAACAGGCTATTGATATAGAGGTAGATGGTATCCCTTTACTGTGGTGAGAACCCAGGGATCCCTCGTAAGAATCTCTCAATTATGTATAAATAAGGTATATAATCTACTAATAACTGGAGTGAGTCTGTGTGTGGCATTTTATGAAAAATCCAGATGTAATGGTGCTAATATTGTCAAAGGAGGTGACAATTGAGTTAGAATTTCTTTGATGGGACTGGTGGTCAGTAAGTCTGCCTTGTCGACGACCTTGCCACGCCCCTGTCTCTGTATTCATGTTAAGTTTTTAAGGTTACCCTGCCAATGCCCCCAACTTTTAGCAGGGCTCCTTCAATTGGACAATAGATGGTAGGGTGCATGACATGTTACCATAGTACCATTGTGAAACTGATACTAATTGGGCTAATGAAGCATCAGATTTTACCTTGTTCTGTAGACGTTTGATGAATTCCTGCTAGCTTGAGAGGGTCATACTTTCCCAGTAATTTATCTGCAAGCTGCAGTTTATTGGTCCTTCTCATCTGTGACAGTAACTCGTTTGCATTTCCAGGGAGTACTAATGATCACTGGACTATGTCTAGCATGCCATAAACATTTTTCGTTGCATTAACATCTTCTAGCAGATTTTACTTAATGAGGTCAGATCACAAGCCTTTAGTTTTGATGTCCCCTTGTTTTGAGAAGCAAGATTTGAGGTAGTCCTTCACGAATTGGTCAACTACTGGCCGTTTTGCTACTGTGGATCTCATGTGCCTAATGCATTGCCGACCTGTTAACTTTGCTCAGGGTATGACAGAAGTACTTGTTGCATGATAGACGTGTTGTCATTCTTATCATCTAGCATGTCGGGGTCAAAGTTCTGTGGATTTTTTGACCTCTTGTTGCACATGAACACTGCCATCTACATGTAATTGCTGCCGCCCATGTTGTTGGTGTGATTCCAATTAATACCTATCTATCATTGTCTGCATCCTCAGCTTGGTTCTCCTAGCTGTAACAACAGGATTACCAACTGGCATGTATGACTGACCAGTGGGACTTCAGCATCAGCGTGTTGTTAGTTGTTGAGACTACCAGATTGGTGCATTTGCACAACCTGATACATTTGCGTAGCCAATTCAGGGTGAGGTCCAGGCTGGTCAGCAGTTGTCATGTGCTGTTCACTATTGCCTGAATTATAGTGCAGGCTGGTTAGTAAATGTGCTCTAAGAGCATCTCTTAATGAGTCATTACCTGAGATATTGCCCCTATAGGATCTTCTCCCGTTTCTTTTCCACTTACGATATATACACCAGCCACCCATCCTGCTGCTAGTATACAAAAATGCTGAAGTGACATCATTGTATTAATACTTTAGCTTTGAAATGCTGTCATGCAAGGAATGTAGAGGCAATTAGTTAGTTAATCACTGTACCTTGTACCTGGACCTCTAAAATACCATTGACCATACTGGGCATATCCTTTATTGAACTAGTACTGATTTGTATGTGTATTTAAATGTTTGTAATTCATACCAATCCTTATAATATTGTCAGCATTGTAATATTTTTGCTATATAGGCTGCATGTGTGATATGGATAATGCTGATGTAAAGTCTCTGGAAAGTGCTGCAGTATGTTTTCAGGATCTGTGTGTTCTTAAGGAATGTGAGGATCTACGAAACATCCTAATACTAGATTATGGAAGGTTTAGTAGGAAACAAGAACATCTAGATGCTGTACTGAGTTGCAATTGTTTGAACAAATATTTTTATGTAGTAATTATCAATGAAGCTGGTCATTGTTCAGATGTTATTAGTTTTCCACCCACCTTCAAGCAACAGAATTGTTCAATTCTTAAAGTTCCACCTTCATCACTTCGAAATGTTGGTACTATTCAAGATCACGTTGTAACACAAATGCTGATGTTTCTCCAGCAATATCATTGCCTTAGAGCTTATTATTGTTTGTCTTTAGATAGCAACTTTCCAGATGGATCCAAAATCATGGAACACACTGGCTATGAATATACTTACTGTACAGTGATAAAATCAGATAATAACTTTGTTTATTTAGACAAGTTCCACTTCAGAGAAAGTGATGACCCTGCTAAAATGACCATGTTCCCTCTCCTTAGAAATGATGTGCCACATGTGCCAATCACTGAAAATTCTGGAAAGCTACTTTTCTTTTGTTTGGGAGAAAAATACTATGGTACACCTGTTGCATCACTCTGGGAAGAGTTGGAACAGTTTGGCAACAAGTATTCTTTACATGTTTCAGTAACCACTGCTTTTCCAAGTGTAGATTATGAGGTACGGTGTCTATATACTGTATAATAGTTGTTATTAGACCATTATAGCTTAAAAAAGAACAAAGTACACATAATTCAAAGCCAGCTATGGGAGCTTTGCGATGTGCAACTATACCTAGCTAAACAATTCAACTTAATAATAAACCTTTTTTGATGATTTTGTTCTCTTAACCAGTAAAGATGACAAAATGTACAAATAGATAACTATTTATAGGATAATGTATATGTATGATGGGCTCACATCCAAATTTTTTTACAATGCATGTGTTATAAAAGATGAATAAAAAATTGAAAATTTTAAAAGAGAGAATAGGGATAGCTAAAAGAGCCACCAAACAAGAAGGGATCACTGGGGTGGTAATGTAAACCACAAATCCCTATTTTGACTTTCTGTCATAAAATTTTGGTTACATGCTCTGTCATTTTACAAGTCAAAATAGGGATTTGTGGTTTACATTGCCATCCCAGCGATCCCTTCTTGTTTGGTGGCTTTTTACAGCAATCCCTATTCTCTCTCTTAAAATTTTTTATTCATCTAGTTTATGTACTTCTTATTAATCCAGTGATGGATTATGGATTAGTTTCATTGATAATGAAGACTGTTGTGAATAGTGTAATTTTGCATTCTGCATAGTAGTGCCATCAACGTTTCAGTACACACATGAAACTGATCAAAGTGCAATGTGCATACAGGATGATCATGAGGGTCTCTTAATATAAGCTACAATTTACATTACTGGTGCCTTTATTAGCTGTCAAATTCAGTGTAAGGGTTGTTGTTATACACTTAATGCATTATTAGAGTATTTACGTGACTGCTCTATTAGAGTGCCCACGTGCAATAATCACGGAGTGAAAAACCACCTTGCAACAAAGTCTTCAACACAGATTACGCTTCCTGGCCTATACTGAGTTTAATAAGGACAGATTGTATTAGCACAAGCAGCACACACCAATAACTCTGAGTATGATTTTGTATGGCTACTCGTGCGTAATGGCATTATGGCAAGAAGAAACGGCCTGATTTGGACTGTTTCCATCCAAAAACGAAATCAAAAACAGGTCATGGACACGCACAATGATCCATTCAGCAAGCCTTGCTGCTTTTTATGCTGAAAAAGTGAATAACGTTTGCTGTAAATGAGTGAAACAAAATAATATTATGAATAATATGAATGATAATAATATGGAGAATGTATGAACAAAATTGAAAATTTCAGAAATACACATACTGTTTCCTTTTCACTTGATACTTACTAGTGGACCTATACTCATTGTAAAGAACCACCAGAGGGTTGTTTTGAGTTGGAGACAGGGCTGCCTACATGGGGCATTTTGCCCCGGGCCCCAGCCTGAAAGGGGCCCCAGGAGGCCCCATGAAGGGCCCCCTGAATACCTGTTTAAAAGATCGATATACTCTAATAGAGCAGTCAGATCTAAATACTCTAATAGAGCAGTCACAGTATTCTTCAGAGGAGCAGTGTAGCAAGCTTATAGATAAGGAGATATGGTTGGTGATGGGTAGTTATTGTCATTGCCAGCAGGTTGTGACCTTTTTTTTTTTTTTTTTTTTGGTCTTCACCTTACAACTTGGGTCAAGGGCCCCACTTTAACTCTTTGCCCTGGGCCCCTTAATTTCTCTGGGCGGCCCTGGTTGGAGAATACTTTCCAAGGTGGTTTTTAGGTGTGTTTCTATTAGAGTTTTTGCAAAAAAACATGGACGATCCCTATTATGAACCCACTATCGTGGTTCATGGCTATGCATTTTATAGGTACATGTGTATAACATACATGCGGTCTTCATCGTTGGGCTGCATCCTGAAAAAAGCTAAAAAGAAAAGTGGATGTTTCTCAAGTAAAATAGCATTTCGGTGATCAGTGATGACAATAAAGTTGTCAATGTGCGGTTTGGCTTTATTGCATAGGACTATGTACTTGTATGGGTTCCCTAAAGAAATGTGTACTTGTGTTGACAAATTTGATTGGTCATTAACAAAGTGTCAGGCATTGAATGTTTAGGTTTTGAAATACTTCTAGCAGGTCAAGCAGTACTACAAATTAGCCAACTTGTGTAGTTCCAGCCATGAATTACTGAATTTTTGAAGACTCAGCTTAACCTGTACATATTATAGTTGTAACATGGGCACAAGTGGTCTGCCTGATATGTCCACCCGAAGCATGAGGGTTACAGACCTGAGGGCTGAGGGTGGACATTCAGGCAGACCACGAGTGCCCATGTTACAACTATTATGTAACACTTCTATTGTAGGCTAATATCCTGCCAAGTGATTAACCCCATGCCAATACGAGTGAAACCACTGGATTCATTTTATACAAGTTTAAAGAAAAATTAGTTCGAATAGAGATCATAGAAAAAAAGTAGGGAAACAATGGAGGTCGTCTACACCTGCAGATATACTAGTGAACATTTAATCCCTAATTCAATCTTGGTCTTGGGATATAGACTGAATTAGGGATTAAATGTTCAATAGTATATCTGCAGGTGTAGGCGACTTCCCTTGTTTCCCTACTTTTTTTCTATGATCCCTAATTGAACGTAAAATTCCTAATATTTCCTTAAACTTGTTTGTTTACTTTTTTGTAACATTATTATGACTGGTGAACCCATGCATACTGCATCAAAAGAAAGGATGGCACCAGAATAAATGGTTTTGTCTGAATGGCGCACGCCCAAGCTATCAATACTGCTTTGAAAGTGCAGTGGCCATTATGCTTCGCTTTCAACTATGTTCAGCCCATTACACAGTGCTGCAGACGAAAAACAGTAGAAAAAGTACCTCTGCAACAATTCAGTCACTACGGAAATACGACGATTCGCGTGCCCCCAACTTTCAATTACTGCCTCGAAAGTGCAGCCACCATTACGCTTCACTTTCAGCTATTTTCAGCCCCATTACACAGCATTACAAACAAAGAACAGTGTTAGAATCGTCTCTGCAATCAATCCAGTCACCATGAAAAACACGGACAATTCCCGTTTACAAATGTACTGTAGGGAAGACATGCATCGTGCTACCGCGAATCGACAGTCAGCAAAAAGAAATGGGACACAAAGGAGGACAAAGGTAAGTCCATAATGTGTGCATTGTACGTACTGTGGTATGCCAAAAAGCATGTCTTGGGATGAAGTGACGTCGAACAGTGAAAAAATCAAGCCCATAGCCTTAGCTGTTATTGAGTTAGGCTTGCCTGCATGCCCGGCAGGCAGGCAGTAGAAAATTCCATTGAATAAATTTTTTTAAATTTCATAACAATTTATTGGAAGCCTTTAGGGTTGTACTGAAAGCACTTTTAGGTTATACCTAACCAATACTGCCAAGGTGCCAGGATGGAGTCGTAAAGCTGGTTTTTGGGTGAATTTTTTGGCTAGGAAAATCCAAATCTCCATGATCCCTACTGTACAGCACTACTGTACTGTATGATACATGCCTGAAATATTTGATTGTGGCTAGGCAGCAGGTAACGTTGCAGCTACGTTTGTTATAATAAACGGATGAGTCCTAAAGATATCATGGAAAAGTTGAGCTTTTGCAAATTGCGGGAAATGTACAAATGTTTTACTGCTATCAAGTTGTTTAAAGACTAATTACAACATATACTAAAGGCCTAAAGGAGTAAGCTTTGTTGTAACATGGTTAACTCATGTTATCTGTAATGTGGGTATGGTCCTTATTTGAAAACGTACTGAAACATTTATGTATGCACAATAAGACTTAGTTTTCACCTTCAAGTAACTTGTAGAATGGCAAGGATACTGAAACACCTCTATTTGAGTGGTTCTTGTGTCAAACTCCAACTCGTGATAATAGTCACATGAGCATTAATTTATTCTCATAATTGATTTCATTCTGAGCTTTTATAAACAAACTGGGCAGTACTGCTACCTCATGAGCTAGAGGGCATTATAAAAATAATGCCCTAATTACAGGGAATTATATAGAAAATTCCCTGACCATGGGGGTAATATCAGATATGTATACCCAAAAATTTCTTTGATCTGCCCAAGCAAAGTGTTACATACTATAATAGTTGTTGGCATTCACTGTGCTACAAATGCAGTCTTAATTAACTGTAGCTAACCAGCAGTGGCACTCCATCGGCTAAACCAGTCAACTATGTATGTATGATTTACAATTTAAGTTATAAAGTTGTATGTTAGTATAATGCACCATTGTATGACACCTGTTGTATGTTGACTGTATGTATGCACATTCCTTATTAGTGGGTTGTACTTATTATGTGATCATTTATGTAGGTGATAAAGGAGGATCCTGAAATAACAAAGCCAATATTCTATCGATTTACAATCTACTTATCTGACACTAGTGAAGACAACGTTCTGTCAATCCTTGAATATCTTCGACCAACAAAATTTGAGGGTGTAAAGATAGGGTTAAAGCTAGATAGCTCTACACAGAAAGGACAATTTGTTAGCACTGGAAGTAGGAGTATTGCAAGAGCTACCTAAAAAATATGCAAGTATGCTATTCAAAAGGAGCATTTTTCAGAAGATAACAAAAAATACTTTGTAGATATTGAAGGTAATCATCACAGATGTTATTTGTTGTATATTACTCTAACAGTCAAGCTGTGAAAAAAGGTGCAAAAAGGTGCAAAAGTGATAGTAAACTAGTTGGGAATCAGGCAGTGGCCAAGAAATGATGTTAATATAATCTATACCAAAACAGCCAAGGTGTGAAAAAGGGTGCGGCCCCCAGGGTGAAAAAGTTGTGAACTCAAAAGTGGTGGCCAAGAAATAACTGTGATGGTTGGTTAATGACAAAAATTTAATAACGTCAATTCAAGGTGAATTTGTGTTGCCTCCTGAGATTCGACACTAAATTCACCTGAATTGTTATTAAAATTTTTGTCATTAACCTACGTACCATCACAGCTATTACTTGGCTGCCACTTTCGACTTCACAACTTTTACCACCCTGGCCTTTTAGGAAGCCACACCCTTTTTACAGCTTGGCTGTTTTGGTTTTAGATATCATTTCTTTTTGTATTGCAAACCACAAAGCCAGCCATAAGTTGACTTTGGGACTTGCTTTTTTGATTGTTTCTTTAGTAGAGGAATTTTTGAACAAGAGAGAAAATAATTTCTGTGTATAGCTTTGTATCTGCTTAACCCTTTGGCCCGTAACACCACTATAGTGGCTTTGGTTCTTAAACGCAAAAGTTATTTTACGAAAAATAAGCATTTTGGCATACAAATTTGGGCTCCTGTTACTCTATGGAGGGACCACCTATTCCTTCGTGGTTTGCATTGAACTACTCATGAAGGATAGATCTACAACATCATATAACTTTTACTTACCTTATTTATCCCATCTCTCATTTGTGGCAGGTCTATCATTGTAACTATCGTCTTAAAAACGGCCAAACATTCTTTCAAACGCAGATTCACCTTACATCATGCTTGATTGTGCTACAATCCTCGGATAAAGCTTAGGATAATATCTGTTGACCGCAGAGTAGCGTGGTCCAAACCATATATTCATAGGATATTTCGTTTACAAGATATATGCGTTTGAACGCATGCATGTAACAAGAGCCACTATAGTGGCGTTCACGTTTAACAAAACACTTTTTTTATTAACTTAGAGGCCAAAGGGTTAATTAATTAAATTAATTAATAATTAATTAATTAAATATTAATTTATATATTTAAAACTGAATAAACGTAGGTAGCTGAACTCTCTACAGGGTGATTTGTTGTATCTGAGCTCTGTACAGGGTTGCTTAAATTCTCTACAAGACATAGTTGAACGCTTTAATAGAGTAATTTACTTTTTAGCTGACTGCTCTATTAGAGTATCTTGATCTCGCACTTGCTACACCCAGTTGGATTCGTGTTATAACTCTGTGGCTTTAAATACAATTATTCTAAACCATTGAAGAGACAATTGATCCATCTATACACCAATTTTCAACTCATTCCCCTCAAGTGAGTAGTTTGTCTGGCAAGTAATCTTTTTATTAGCAAATCTCGATGCGTAATTGTTACACACTGTTGGTTTTTGCATTGTATCTTTATGGTCTTTAGGTCAATTTCTTTCAAACCACAAAAGGTTTCAGGTTCAATAGTTAACCTACCCATATACCAATTTTCAACAAGCGATTTAATTTATCCTGTAGGTGTGCCAACATGTTGGTGTTATTTTTTGTGAATGATCACTGATTACTTCCTCCTTGATTGTTTATTGTATCCAGCCAAACTTGGTACCAAGATGTGCCTTTAAACCCCCTTCTGTGTGCCAAATCTAAAGGAAATCAGATAACTCATTTACATTTTATGGCAGCTTTTGTAAGTGCAAGAAAAAGAAGAAAAAGATTTAGCCACTTTTTGAAGTGTCATATCTTGAAGCAATTTTGCTCAAATTTGGTATGTGGACTACTGACGGTGTTGGGTATTTCCACAGCAAAAATGGTCTTGTTTTTTAATGGAAGCATGGAGAAACAAATCTTGTTTTTGTTACTTTTTGTCAATATACTGACAGTGCAGCATGCTGGCTTCTTAAAATTATTTGTTGTGTGTTACCAAGAGTTCATAATATATATACTGAGGAGAGGGTCCTACTCTCATATACCCGAAGTTATGATGTAATAACAAGATGTTGTGGTTCGTGACATATAGGCAGCCATAAAAGTGCAATATGGGCAGCCATAAAGTGCAATATGGGCAGCCATAAAAATGCAAGAATTGTTAGCACCGTTTCACACTTGTGACGCTCGGGATAACCGTATTCGCGAATGGCCTAGCAAGAAATGCCTACGAAGCAGTCTTAACCCATGAAGGAACAATTGTAGTTCAGTGAGAAATGCTTAGAGCTGGAGTTAATTTGGTTGATAGTGACATTGTTAGGCACGCATTCAATCTATACCATGTTCAACTATTGACTTATACAAAGAAAAATGGGCGAACTCAGAAGTGCTATGTCATAACTTCATGATACACCCTTCTACAGGGGTATATGAGAGTAGGACACTCTCCTCAGTATATATATTATAAACTCTTGATGTTACTAAAACAGTCAAGCTGTGAAAATGGTGCAAAAGTGATAGTAAACAAGTTGGGATTCGAAATCAAATGTAGTTGCCAAGAAATGGCATTAATTTTAGTAATGACATACAACATATTGAATTGATAGGCATTGTTGTAGCCATTTCTTGGTTGCCATCTTCAATTTCCCAACGTTTTAATCCAGGAAAACTATATCTTTTTTCACAGTTTAGCTGTTTTGGCATACGTACAGTGTACATACGTACCATTTCTTATTAGTATTTTCCACTTTTTTGTTTGGGAAGCTGCAACTGCAGCCTTAGGAGGCTGTAGTGGCTCCATGAAGAGGCTGTATGACTGTTAATAATGTTCTTATTGGAGACTGACAAGCATTAGCTGCTTACACCATGTGACTTCTTATCCTGTGGCTGCAAGTATATACCGTACAGCGTAAAAATTTGATGGAGGGGAATTTTAACAAATTTGATGAAATGCTTGCTATTCGTCAAAATTTTCCTCCGTCAAATTATTACACTGTATGGTAGCTTCTCAAAATGTATATAAAAGTACTGTTATAATTAACTAGAATACTTTGTAAATCTCTTCTTTGGTAGTTGAATCTTTCAGAATGTTTTATGGTTTCAATGGAGTAGTATGCAGTGTTGACAAGTTAGTTAGTCTATATAATCTATGCCAGTTAGTCCATTAAATTCACAGACTTTCAATATATCCTCCTTGCGTGCAGGTCCCTTGTGGGATAAGTATAAATTTAAAAATCTTGACTGCTCCATTAGAGTGTTTTGATCATTTAATGGAAATGGATCCAGTGTAAAATCTAACCTGTATGTTGACATGACAACCTTTATCAGACATTTTCCATTGGTCATTCCCACTCCCATCCTGTTACCATTTCCCTAGAGTTATATTTATCCCAATCTCTATTCCAATATTGGTAAACTGGCTGTACGAGTGCTGATTTCATGGTACATATTGTGTAGCATATTGCTTTCAGCTATAGATATGTATCCTTACTAGCAGTTAAAAGGTCTTGTAATAGGCACAAGGTATATTGGTGTATAATACCTGTTTTACAATTAATTATTTTGCTGACAGATGAGCAAATGGTGCAACTGATTGATGAAGCTAAAAATGGTGGTTATACTATGAAGGTGCGACATGCTAAAATCTTGTTTTGTGGAGCAAAACAAGCTTTGTTCGTTTACTTAAGAATAAAAAATTTAAACCTGATCAACATAGTACAGAACTTGGTAACACTCAACAAATTATGATATCAAGAAAGGCTATTATTCAAGGGACCAATTGGATTGATCTTTATCCTGCTGAAGAACTTCATCAAATTAAACTACGCCTTCACCACAAACTGGTGTTCAAACCACAACCGTTTTGCTCAGAGCAACATGTGGATAGTACAAAAGAGGAAAGTACTGTAAACACAGAACAATTCAACTCCTGTCAACAAGATGTAAGAGAATTTAGTGAAAAATCTCAAAAACCCCAAGCAGAATCATTGGATAATCCATCTTTCAAAACAGCAAAATTCAAGCCTGTCCTTACTGAAAAACGATTATGCTCAAAATCTCCTAATCTTACAAAAGATTATGAAGAACCCCTTCCAATATGGGACATCCTCACATTACTAGACACTGGTGGTCAACCACAGTTCATAAACATGTTACCAGCTGTTAACACCTCAGCTACCGTTATGTTTGTTGTCTTAAATATGCTTCATGTACTGGAAGCTAAAGGATTTGATGAACGAGTACTAGTGCATCATTACAAGAATGGTATCAAATCTTATGAGCCGTATACTTTGAACTATACTAATAAAGATTTAATAAAATGTCTTGTTGCACTTTTGAAAGACTCCATAATTACAGATGTTCCTCTTCCAGATGTGGCTGTTTTGCAAAAAGGTAGAGATAGTAAGCCAGGACTTTGTTTTGTTGGTACTCATCTTGATGAAGTAAATGAAAAAGATGTTGACACAGTTAGTGATCAACTAGAAAATGTATCTATCTGGAACTGTAATAAAATTTTGTTTGCAGTAGATAACACTCTCTCTGGACAGCAAGACTATTCACAAGATTCAATAGCAAACCAAATTTGCTCTGAAATTAAAGCTATACTAGATGAAAAGGCTGTATATGAAGTACCAATCACCTGGATCTTATTGGAATTAGAAATAAGATGAATATGTGGAAAAGACAACAAATGTTTCATTGCAATTTCAGAAGTTGTGGCACTTTATCAAGAAATTATTCCAGGATGTGATAAGAAGAGTGCTGAGAGACAAGTTAAAGCTGCATTGAGGTTTCACCATATGTTTGGTATTCTGCTCTACTTTCATAATGTACCAAGCATGAAAAATGTTGTCATTTCTAACCCACAATAATTGTTTACGAACTTGACAAATTTTGTTTGCTTTTCTTTAGATGGAAGAATCATTGATCGTAAAGTTTTGAATAATCTGAAATCTAAAGGCATTCTTAGTAAATCTTTGATTGACAAAATTAAAACTGACAAAATCATCACTGCTTCTCTTGGAGGTATCAAACTTGAATTCTTCCTTGAATTGCTAAACATTATCACACCTTATCCTACAAACAGTAGTGACTATTTGATGTTGACAGTACTAGATTCGTACAAGGATGAAACCACTCTGTTTGATGTTATACCACCACTTGATGGTGTTGAATTTGTGATACAGTTCAATTCTGGCACTTTTCCAAGAGGAGTGTTTTGTTGTTTAATTGTACAATTGGTTCAAAAAGTTGATAACTGGAAATTCCAGGTTTCACTGGAAGGGAAGAGATGTGTTTACGCAGACTTTGTTATGTTTTGTACTAATTCTGGACAGTATGTTTTGTTGCACGATAAAATTACCCACTTAGAAATTCAAGTAAGAAAGAATGTAAAAACTGGGTCTATTCATTGCGAAGTTCAGCAGACCATAGTCAACATGTTACAGCAAATGCAACAAAGTACTGGTACTGATTTCAAGTGTGCATTTTACTGTAAGAGTAAACCTTGTTTGATATATCTATCTTCACATCATGTGACTGGACAAATACCACTTCCTAATGGATTGATTTGTGAAAACCACGGCTTTGTAGAATTACTATCTTGTTCACACAAGCTATGGTGTGATATAACAAAAGCATCACTGGTAATAATTGAATTGCACATAATTGTACTAGGGGTGCACATGTTCCATATTTCTTATCAAATGTTAATAATTTGTGAAATGGAAGATGAGTTAGTTTTATACTTAATATTATATCCTTATCTGTACCATACTACTGTTAATGTTTTCCTTCATTTATTCCTTGGCTAATGGCCATTCTATAATGTAATTTTTATGTGTCCTTCTATTAGTCATTATGTGCATTTGGCCTTCTGTCATTACCAAAAGAAGTTTTTTGTAGGTATTGTAGAAAATAGTTTTGTTTAGAACTTGAGGTTTTGTTAAGAATCTGATTAGCTAAATGTATTAAGAGTCAAAACATATTGGATATACTGTATGTATCCATGTCACTAGTAGTTTTATGTTATACAAAGCTATGCATCTACTGTATGTTTAGTGTGCACTCTTATGATGATGAATGAAAGCTCCACTGTATACATACAGTATTGTATATATAGATTGCTTGTATGACTTAGGAATTATAGCAGCTGTACAGCATCCCTTGCTTCGTTATTTTTACGATAAAATTTTCATTGCTGGTAAACCAGCACATACTACAACAAAGGAAAGAATTGTTCCAGACACATTGTAGAATTATCTGCATGATTGAGTGAACACCTTGACTATCATCTGAAAAGCGACATGACCATTCCACTTCATTTTCAGCTTTGTTCTGACTGTTACATAGTGCTACAAATGAAGAATAGTACAAGAAATGTCTCAGCAGTCAATCTACTTGCTGCAGAAGCTACAAACAATTCTCATGATACAGTAGAAGTCATAATGTGCTATCACAAATCAACACCTATACAGTAGTGAAGAAAGAAACGAGACACAAGAGAACAAATCTAAGTCTATATTGCATGCATTGTAACTTCATATGGTTGGCAAAAAGGCATCTCTCAAGCCTAAGTGACATTGAACAGTAAAGAAGCCTTATCTGTAGGCTGAAGACATCAGTCAGGCAGTCGGTCAGGAAGTTAGTTAGTAGAAACTTCAGTTAAATTGAAAAGGTTGAAATTTATTGAAATTAGCTAATTTGGGGTCACTCTGAAGGCTTTACAGTGTTTAGGTTTGACTGTGCCTAACCAATACTGCAAAGCTGTCATGAAAGAATAGTGAGCTAGTCTTAAATATTTTGGGTAGGAAATCCCAAATATTCTACTATATAATAAATTTATTATATGTGTTCTTATTTTGTTGTTGCAGGCCATGCCACCACAGTCAAGATTTTCAGGTAAACTAACTTTTCTAGCTAAAACATGTAAAATCAAGTGCATCATGCATTACACTTTTATAGTGTTTAAGTACAGTTCATGCAGTATCATAGAATATGATGTGAATGTGCCTTGCAGAATGTGTATGCTTGTATTCCTCCAATGAAAAGCAGAACTGGCAATAATTGTGAGATCAAGTTTTTTTTATCAGTTAATCCAATCAATTATCAAAACATCTGAGAAACAAGTTGATGTTAAACTACATACGTACTTCTAAAAATCAGGTACAGTGCTAACCACTGCTGGGTCTGGGAAAACTGGTTTTATGACATGATTTTTCACCAATAGCAGCACAAAATTACACAAATAAACTACCAAATTTCACAATCAAAATCAGCTAGACTTAAGTGGTCTGCTTTTGCTGGCTGCACAGTGGCAATCCATACGAAAAATCTGAGGCTGTAATGGAGCTGTGGCCAGCCTGGGGATGGCTGTATGTGGCTGTACGTACAGCTCTGTAGTGTTGAATAAAGACTTGTGTTGTAAATTACACATTTTAGCCAGTTTTGAAACTTAAATGGTCCTTAATTTGACCTAATTCATCCCTATGCATTTCTCTTTCATTTTGTAAACAACCTCTTGCCCTCCCCTCCATCCCCTTCCCTCATCCCTATTGGAGCTTGCCTGATACAGTCAACATCAAGTTAAAAATTATCTGAAGTGGCAGGAAACTTAGCTGTTGGGTATTTGTACTGTCTGTCTATCTGTCTGGACTCTTTCTTTGTCATGCTATTAACTTGATAGCTAAATTTATTTCAAAACACACTCAAACAGCTCTGGTGTTAGTGCACAGAACTGTCATCCATGGGTCCAGGGTTCAATTCCTGCTTATGACATTTTTTTCTTCTCACTGGCACTTTTTTGTGCCTGGCATACTTTTTTCATGGCATACTTTTTGTCATAGATTGTGAATGCTAACTGATCAACCTATAAACATATTGTCTTGGTTCACATGCAAAATAAGGTGCTTATCATATAACTTATAAATTTTATTGCAAGCTTCCATGTGCTTTCTTTATTTGCTACAGTGCATTGAAGGCCACAGTGTGGAGAAAAACTACATCTGCATTCAATTACAAACTATAGGATAAACAGTTTAGCTGTTAGAGCGCCTGCCATACATGTCGTTGCTGCAGTTAGTCCACATGTTTGAATCCAGCCAGTGGCATTTTTACTTTAGTATAATTTTTTGGTGCACATTAAAAAAAACTAAACATTTACATTTGCTCACGCAGTTGCTTCACATCATAATTATATCTAATCCAAAACAGCCAAGCTGTAAAAAAAGTGTGCAGCCCTCAGAAAGGCTATGGTAAAAAAAGATGTGAAATCCAAGGTGGCGGCCAAGAAATGGCTGTGATGGTAGGTTAATGGTAAAAATTTTAATAACGACAATTCAGGTGAATTTTGGTGCCGCTTGGTCTTGGCACAAAATTCATCTGAATTGTCGTTATTAAAATTTTTACCATTAACCTACCATCACAGCCATTTCTTGGTCGCCACCTTGGATTTCACATTTTTTTCACCATAGCCTTTTTGAGGGCTGCACACGTTTTTTACAGCTTAGCTGTTTTGGATTAGATTTCACTTCTTTTTGTATTTGTATACCCCAAAGCCGGTGGCTTTGGGGCTTTTTTAACCTATCTTTTTTCTTTACCACAGGAAGAAGAAAAGATGAAGCAGATGTTAAATACTTTAAATATTTCTGAATTTATCAGTAAATGTACAAATTATATATATAATACATATATTTATTACAGAACTCTCTGCATGGTGGTTTCTTTGTAACTTAACACTCTACAAGGTGACTTCTTCTAGCTGATCTCTCTACAGGGTGAATTGTTTGCAGTAGAACTATCTACAAGGTAACTCTTCTTCTGGCTGATCTCTCAACAGGGTGATTTGTTTGTAACTGAACTATCTACAAGGTAACTTCTTCTAGCTGATCTCTCTACAGTGCGATTTGTTTGTAGCTGAATTCTGTACAGGTGATTGATTTGCAGCTAAGCTCTTTACAGAATGATTTCTTTGTAGCTGAACTCTCTACAAGGTAACTTCTTCTAGTTGATCTTTCTACAGGGTGATTTGTTTGTAGCTGAATTTTCTACAGGGTGACTTGTTTGCAGCTGAACTCTCTACATGGTGGTTTCTTTTTAGCTGAAATCTCTACAAGGTGAATTCTTCTAGCTGATCTTTCTACAGGGTGATTTGTTTGTAGCTGAACTTTCTACAAGGAAACTTCTTCTAACTGATCTCTGTACAGGGTGAATTGTTTGCAGCTGAACTGTCTTCTTCTAGCTGATCTCTCTGCAGGTTGATTTGTTTGTAGCTGAACTCTCTACAGGGTGATTTGTTTGTAGCCGATCTCTCTACAGGGTAATTTGTTTGTAGCTGAACTCTCTATAAGGTGATTTGTTTGTAGCTGATCTCTCTTCATGTTGATTTGTTTGTAGCTGATCTCTCTACAAGTTGATTTGTGTGTAGCTGATCTCTCTGCAGGTTGATTTGTTTGTAGCTGAACTCTCTACAGGGTGATTTACTTGTAGCTGAACTCCTTACATTGTGTCTATATAGTTTCTAGCCAATGTCTCTACAGGGTGATTTTTTTTAGCTGAACTCTCTATAAGGTGATTTTTTTGTAGCTGATCTCTCTGCAGATTGATTTGTTTGTAGCTGAACTCTCTACAGGGTGGTTTGTTTGTAGCCGATCTCTCTAAAGGGTAATTTGTTTGTAGCTGAACTCTCTATAAGGTGATTTGTTTGTAGCTGATCTCTCTGCAGGTTGATTTGTTTTAGCTGAACTCTCTATAGGGTGATTTGCTTGTAGCTGAACTCCTTACGTTGTGTCTAGTTTCTAGCTGATGTCTCTACAGGGTGATTTTTTTTGTAGCTGAACTCTCTACAGGGTGATTTGTTTCTAGCTGAACGCTTTACAGGGTGATTTGCTTGTAATTGAACTCCTTACATTGTGTCTAGTTTCTATCTGATCTCTCTACGGGGTGATTTGTTTGTAGCTGATCTCTCTACAAGTTGATTTGTGTGTAGCTGATCTCTCTGCAGGTTGTAGCTGAACTCTCCATAAGGTGATTTGTTTGTAGCTGATCTCTCTGCAGGTTGATTTGTTTGTAGCTGAACTCTCTGCAGGGTGATTTGTTTGTAGCCGATCTCTCTACAGGGTAATTTGTTTGTAGCTGAACTCTCTATAAGGTGATTTGTTTGTAGCTGATCCCTCTGCAGGTTGATTTGTTTTAGCTGAACTCTCTACAGGGTGGTTTACTTGTAGCTGAACTCCTTACATTGTGTCTAGATTCTAGCTGATGTCTCAACAGGGTGAATTTTTGTAGCTGAACTCTCTACAGGGTGATTTGTTTCTAGCTTATCTCTCTACAGATTGATTTGTGTGTAACTGATCTCTCTACAAGCTGATTTATTTGTAGCTGATCTCTCTGCAGGTTAATTTGTTTGTAGCTGATCTCTCTACAAGTTGATTTGTTTGTTGCTGATCGCTCTACAAGTTGATTTGTTTGTTGCTGATCGCTCTAAAGGTTGATTTGTTTCTAGCTGAACTCTCTGCAAAGTGTTTTGTTTGTAGCTGATCTCTCTACAGGGTAATTTGTTTGTAGCTGAACTCTCTCCACAGTGACTTGTGTGTAGCTGAATTCTCTAGAGAGTGACTTATTTGTAGGTTAACTCTCTACAGGGTGCATGACTTGTTTATAGCTGAACTCACTTCAGTGTGACTTGTAATGTTCTGAATCTCTACAGTGATATATTTGTAGCTTAACTCTCCACAGGGTGACTTGCTTCTTGCTGAACTGTCTATAAGATTAACTGTTTGCAGTTGAATTCCCTACAGAATAACTTGTAATGTAATAGAATTCTATAATGGAGTAAATAATTAGCTGAATGCTCTATTAGGATGACTGTTCTATTAGAGTATCTCAATCTCGCTTTTGCTACATGGAGTTGGCTTTCTAATCATAACTCAGTGGTTTATAAACCAATTCTTCTATACTACTGCAAGGACTTTCTATGAAGATTATTCCAGCTATACACCGATTTTCAGCTCATTGCTCTAAGCGGTTTGCCTAGTAGGCGTAAACACGAATACTTTTTTTATTCATAAAAATCGATCGCATAATTGTGATACAGGTTGGGTTTTGTGTCATATCTCCGTGGTCTTTATCTCGATTCCTTTCAAACCACCAAAAGCACTCCTACGATAGTTACTCCATCTACATAGCAATGTTCAATGCATTCCATGAAGCGGTTTACCCTGTAGGCATGACAACAAATCGATCTTGTTTTATGCGAATGATCGGTCATAACTCCTGAACCATTCATCGGATTTGCACCAAATGTCATGCTACGATTTGCCTTTGGACTCCCTTTCTGTGTGCTAACTTTCAAGGCGATCGGAGCACGCGTTTGCGTTTTATAGCAATTTTTGTAAGTGTGCGAAAACACCAAGAAAAAGAAAAAATATCAAGAAAAAAATCGAAACTTTGGCAGCTCGTATCTCGGAAATGGCTGGAGCGATTTCCTTCACATTTGGAATGTAGACTCCCCTGGCTGGCGGGCAACTCTGTAGCAAATTTAGTTCCAATCGGATAAGGGATCACCGAGATACAAAGGTGTGAAAATAACGTTTTAATTGATATAGCACATTTTATAGATATATGGGCAAGTCATGTTTTGTCCCATGTGTTCTATTTGAGTTCATAACTTTAATTCTTCTTGATGTTAACTACTTACCCACAAACACATTATATTTTTACCAACATGATAGGACAAGTATTACATAGTTTATTAGCTTCTATGCAGTTGAGCAGTTCTGCTGTTTAGTTAACTGTTGCTATATACATGCTCACATCATTTCACAGGATGGCATAAAGCTATGTACTTTAAAGAAACATGACCAACATGCATGAATTTAGGATGTGATGTGTAATGCTTGGTTCCCAATGCCATAATTTAGTGGTTCTGCACATAGGGCAGGAGTATTCTATATAATATGGTATGCATAGAGTTATTGTATGCATGAAAATTTCATTTTGGTTGTTCCTGTTAATAGCACACTGGTGTGGTGTACCAGCTTCCTTAGCTGCACAACATGTCATGTGTGTCTTCTTTAAGTTTCATCACAACCATATTAATTTTGTACTACGTGTGTACATTTCACATAAGATTAGTTTTGGCTTTTACAGAGAGAGTTCTATAATAATTAAAGGGTGCGTAATTTTATACTGTGTAAATCATTTAGCAAATTGTAATAGTTACTGTACATACCTGTCAGATGGTGTACTTTGTAACAGATAGTATCTTTAGTTGCTTATTAACTCCTAGCATTAACTTTTACTCTACTTGGGCGTTATGAAATGTACATCCTCACAAGGAAATTGGAGGAACGTGTGGAGGAAAAAGTGTTTACAGACAATTATGCCACGTTAACTAAAGTTCTTAATGTCAACGCATTAATACCACACTTCATAGCAATGAGGGTTATCACTTTTGATGATGCATCTGATATCAAATCATGTAGTCAAGACCTAGAGAAGAAGAAGATTATGAAATTACTGGAATATATTGCACGCCATCTGAAAGCTGGACACACCAATAGTTTTTACCAACTGCTTGATGTAATGAAGACACGTTGTACCATTTCAGCTGAAATGCTTGCTAATGAAATGGAGTCATCTGTAGTTAAATTATCTAAAGGTACATATATTGTTTCATGACTTCACATGTTTTGCCCAGCATTATGTACTGTTTGCAACACTAATCTGTTATGTACGTACGTATATACACACATATGTACATACGTATATACACACGTATGTACATACATATATACATATGTACATCTTCATCTTGCACTTATGTAGCATGCAATTTTCCACAACTATTATAAAGTTCATGAATTTAGGGCCCTACTTATCAGACCATTATATAAATTAGATGTGATATGGCAGTTGAAATTCTTCAATCTCCTCTACTACATATTCATCAAACTGTTGTTCTGTACAATAAGTATTCTTATCTTTCCTGTAGGATTTGATGGTGATATTGCTTCACAGTTTCATAAGGTAATACTTGAATATGTAGTGGCATTGTATTGTGTATCTATTTCTATACATGATTCAGTGCTTACTGTATATCTATTTTTCATACATGTACGTATATTAGTCCATTTCACTTCCGACTGAAGTATCCCCTGGCATGGGTCATGCTCAGAGTTACTCTCACAGCATTTCTGAACCTACAGGTAGAATTTGTGTGTATATAAATAAACCCATGTTGAATGAAATGTTGTGGATCTAGCTAGATGTGTTTACTAAAATGTTGCAGTTGTACAGTAGGACATTGTGCGGAAAAACTGGTGTTATTACCCATGGCAGCAGGTTTGTTTTTCCACCATAAACACAAAATTACAAAACACTATCAAATGCTGCTATAAAAATTGTGATCAACCAGAGTTAAATGATCTGTTTTTACTGGCTGCTATTTCCAAGCTTGGTGAACCATACAAACAGTCTGAGGCTTTGATAGAGCTGTGGCCAACCTGGGGATGGCTGGGTGTGGTGTTACACCCCATGGTGTTACCTATGCTGTACCTAGCTTTACGTTTCTGTCATTTTTGATAGTTTTTCATGAGGTAGACTGTATCGGTATGTACTAATAGGGATGTTGGTGGGCTGGAGTGACAGGGACAGTACAGGGTTGTTTTCAAAATGAAAGACAAGCAAATAGAAATGAGCTAGGCTGAGTTATGGATTATTCAGGACTTGAGGAATGGATGTAAAACTAGACTATGATACTGCTCAAATGAAACATTGTCTTGCAAGAGTGCAACTAGGACCTCCTTTGCTTCACTATACTTTTTATTTCTGGAATTTTAAGTTCGATTAGAGACCAAAGAAATAAAAAGTAGTGAAACAAGGGAGATCACCTACATACATCTGAAGATACAAGTGGACATAGACTAAGTTAGGGAGTAAATGCCCATCTTCACCTTCCTTGTTTCACTACTTTTTATTTCAATTTTCCTAGTACAGTACTTGATTGTTTACTTTTTGTAACCATATTATGAGTGGTAAACCAGCACATGTATGGCATTAAGAAAGAAAGGCTTTAGACGTATTGTTTTTGTCTGAGTGCACGCCCCAACTATCACTTACTGAAATAACAAAGTGGACAATACACTTCATTTTCAGCTGTATTCAGTCTGTTACACAGCATTACAAATAAAGAAAACTACAAGAAGAACCTCAATTCTGCCACAATGAAAACTCAGACAATTCCTGTTACAAATGTAGGGGAGCCATCATGTGGTGCTACCAGAATCAACACCTTGAGGTATTAAATGAGACACAATGAGGACACAGGTAATTCCATGAAGCATGCATTGTACATACTGTGGTATGACCTGTCGGGCTTAAGATTTAGCAATGAAAAATCAAGCCTGTAGCCTTAGCCGTTATTGAGTTACACTTGTCTGAAGGAATATCAGTCATTCAGTAGAAAATTCCACTGAATAAATTCTTTTTTTTTTAAATTGTAGCAACCTATTGGAACCATTTCAGGTCATAATGAAGGCAATTTTGGGCATGGTTTGCCTATCCAATACTGCCAAGGTGCCATGAAGGTATTGTGAGGCTGAAAGTCCAAACCTTCATGATCCCTAATATTGTATTGTGTGATGATCCCTGATCAAACTTAAAACCCTTAATTTTTCTTTGTATATACCTGTAACCTTTTCTGTAACATATGAACCTGTCCCTATTGAAAGAATGATGTAAATGTATGTCTGAATGCATGCCCACAGGGGGGGGGGGGGGGGGGGCTTCACTCACCCATAAAGTGCTCATATGACATGAGAAAATAATATATTAGTGCAATTTTACATTTGAGCAGTACTGTACGTGCATGCAATTAGTCTGTAGAAGATTATATACTACTTTATTAATACATTACTTATTTTGTATTATAGGAAATGTGTTTTCGTATCAACCGGAAAAGAGTTCCACTGACTAGAAAAGGAGACTGAAAACAAATGAATTCTCTTCATAATTTATGACTAATACGGGGCATATTATAAGGATTTGTATCATTATTGTATAGGATAGAATAATGCACATTTATTGTACATACTGCGTACTTTTCCAAATGATGTTCAACTTTATTATATTAATATGAATTTCACAGTTACTATTAAATATAGAGTATGACAAAACAATCTTGCAATGGTACTGCAGTTACAGCAAATGTTATAATAAACTGACTAATGTAATTTGTGTAAATGTGCTGCTATACAAAAAGGTTAAAACTGCATGCTTACCATAACTCCATATATTCATACAATGTGCAAATGTTGAAAGTACAGAAGTTACTAAACTGTGACATACTGCATGTGTGGAATATTCACTGAACATCTGAGCAACATGTGTTCCTGTCAAAACTACAGATAAACAGCTATACTCTTAGCTTCTATGGGTAGGGATGCACAATTTATTTATCAAGTACGATTTAACCTTTTTTTATGTATGTACACTGTCCTGTATACACTTTCTAAAATTGATGATTTGAGGAAATTTTTTAACTTCTAGAGAAATGTGTGTGTTGTTGAGTTCATTTTTTTCTCTCTGATACTAGCAGCAGTGCTTGCCCTATTGCATAAGTTATGAATCTTGAACTCGTGTTTCTATTAAATTGATAGCAAACTGAACAGCAACTAGTAACATCGCTTGTTCTGGGTTTTGCAAACCAGCGAACACCGACTTTTGGTGCATAAAAAGTACATATATTAAGATCATATTATGTAATGTGTCTATGTTGTCATGCAATGTGTAGTAGGCATAGATAATATACCACGGGTGTAGGGGTATATTATCTATGGTGTAGCTAGAGATATATATATATATATATATAAACATGTTAAAATAGAACAGACTGTAAAGCAGCTTAATTAATTACTTCATGTGAATTATACACTTTGTGATAAAAGCATGAAACTTACCACATAGTGCAGTGGAACCTGTCTTAGCAGCCACCTGTATAGAAAGGCCACCTCTTTAAAAAGACCAGCTTAAACTCATGAAAAGTTTATACACATCCACCTGCCTATTAAGGCCAAGAAATCTTGGTCCAAAGGTGACCAGCTTAGACGGGTTTCCACCGTGCACCCAATGATGAGAGGTGGAGGCATTGCATGTTCAAATTAGCTACTGAGATTTGGATTATTGTGCTGGCGTTTTGCGCTACACAATACTTGTACATTTACTGTTTGATGTACTGATCCAGAGATACATATAACTAAAGGATGTATAGCTCTATAAACACACAATGGCAATGTATGGAAATTGTAGAAAAGACGATAGAACCCTGTGTTCTTGGATACTAGGAACTTTTAAAGGTTACTGCAGCCACATTCTATCATTCTTTATGCATAGATTTTGTGGTGGTTGAGTCCCATTGCTCTTTTTGGAAATATCATGTACACGTCCAAATAGACATGCAAGGTGGTTGATAGTGCTGCATGAGTTACTCTAGCTACACACTAAATAAACATGTTGAATGTTTTAGTGCACACAAAATCTCTTCACTTTTAGCACACTTAAGCTTGCTGCTCATGTGTGCCCACTGCAGTATGAGTTGCTGGTACATTATTTTTGCAAGTGTGAAGTGCTAAAGGAGCACGCACTATTCTCAAAATGGTACATTGGTCTGGTGTGTAAATTTAGCACAGTACTACACATGCTTTGAGTTGATATGTGTTGTTTGTATGTTAGCATTTCAAGGGTCTCTGGAAGAATGGCCTGAGTAACCAGTCCTCGCTGCTCACCGCCGAAGGGAATACCCTTCAAGAAGAGAGTGGATTGCATGATGCAGCGTATATTCACTACCTATTCAGGGTGTATCCATTCACTGAACTGGACTACTGTACTCAAGTTTTTTTTCTTTCCTTTTATCACCAGACGTAACCACAAAAAGTGTTTTAGAATTTGATACCATTCACCAACATAAAACGTGTACTAAAACTTGTACTTTGATCACAAAAACTGCACTAAAACCAAAGTGCAGTTCGTTATTGAAAATAATTTGCTTACTGCTAGTAATGTTTCGAGCACTAGTGTTGTGCACTGTTAACACTACTAATGCACCCGTCTGTCTTCTCTATAGCCTTCTTGTAAAATAGCACACAATAATAATTTTACCATGCAATTATGTTATGTAACATAGAAATCACCTATAGCCTTTCAGTGGTCTGCACATTCACTCTAGCTTTGCCAGCTCTTTGGTTTATAATGTTTGTAAATAGCAACAAGTGGGTAGTGTTACAAAGAATTGCTTCTCATTGTGCACACTTTCAAACAGGAAGTGAGGTTACACATATTTGAAAAAAATACAGTAACTGTAACAAGAGGTCAAACCAAAGTTATACCATGAGCAGGCTGTAGGACCAGGTGTCCTACAGACTTTCAGCACTTGTGCTGTAAAGAAATAAAATAAATTTAAAAAACCACCAAAATGAGCACCTACCTTTTTCAAACACATATCTTTAAACAGGCTGTAGGACCAGGTGTCCTACAGACCTTCAGCACTTGTGCTTAAATAAATTCAAAATAATAGACTATGTACAGTTAGCTGTACGTATGTGCCTCTAATACTCAAGATGAGACATTATGTAGTCACTTTTAGTGGTTGAAAGAGGTGTTTGTGGTCAAAAAAATGCGTTTGAGCAAAATGTATGTGAGTCCAGTAATCCAGTCCTGAATGGATACACCCACTTATTCATCCACAGGACCACAACATATACCAGTTCCGTGTTTCAGCACATTTAGTACCGATGTTTCACATGTGTAGCACGGCATGCGTTAAATTGGCACATTGAAACAATAATATAATAGCATATATACAAGTAACAACAGGAATTTGTTCCCAGTCGCCCACGCATTTGAGTGGGCGGCTGGGATTGTTTCCATATAAGGTCGTGTGCGTTAGTGAGTGTACCCTCTCTAATTATATTCATACTGAGTATCAGGGCTGCAAAGACAAAGGTAGACGCTTCGATTGCGAGACAAGATTTGTTGCGAGACTTGTAATAACTAATATTTCAGTTAAGAGCGGGGTCGGTTAACAGTTCTTTTGCCGGCACAGTGAGTCATGCAGTGTTGGATGGTTTCATAGTTACTCAGTGATCAAATCATTTGACGATGTCTCTGCTGGTAGGGGACGTTCATCTACTGATACTAATCTGCATTGGCATGTCACCGTCTCACGTAACGTGGAATGATGTCAAAAACCCAGATGCGTTGTGCAACGATTTTACTCAAGCTGGGTATTATATTCGCAGGAATGATTCTTCATCAGATTGGCTCGTGTTTCTTGAAGGTGGAGGTGCTTGCTACTCTGCCGAGACTTGTAATAGGAGGTAGGTACTAGCCAATGTGTGTGTGTGTGTGTGAGTGAGAGCCTGTGAGTGTGTACATGCCAGTGTTTGTGTGTTTGAAAGGTTCCAGGTTTGATGCCCGGGCCCAGCCCGGCTATGCCAATTTGGTTGTTGTTTCAGTTGTTGAGCAAGAAACTTTGCTCCAGTCTATCCAGCTGTATATTGAGAACCTGGTGGCCTGGTGTCAATTGGGAAAGCAGCCCACCCAGCTGTAACATCAATGGTTGACTGGGGAAGCAAATGCCCAACTGTCCTTGTCTTGTCTGGGATCATTGTGGAACTTTGGGCTCTGCAACCTCTTTCTGTGATACCTGGACAGTCCTCCTGTGGGTTACTAACCCTGCCCCAACCTGCACAAGGCTCATTGCCTGAGTGATGTGCAGGGATCCCAGTGCTGGTTTGCTGGGCAGCAATAGCTGTGTTTTGCATGGCTGTCATAGGCTTGTTTTGCTTTGCTTTGTGTGTGTACGTGTGTACGCGCGTGTGTGTGATTGTAACTATAACTAAAATATTTTGAAAAATACAAACTAATAAATGTTAGGCAAACTACAGCTACTTAATAATAGTAAATGTAAACTAAAACTAACATCACTTAATCAAAACTAAACTAAAGTAATTTTCCATTTAAAACGTCACTAGCAATGTATGTAGCTATGCCTAGACCAGTGTTGAGACTTGGTCGGATCAACTGAGTCACATTTTGTCCGGGTCATCCCTGTCTTATAGAATATCTGGGTCTGACCCAGATTGGATCATGTGTGAAATGAATTCAATTAGTGTGATGGATATGGGAGGCGTATTAATGCATCATAGTCTAGTCCCAGCTTTCTTTTGTGACCACATTCCCTTATCATTAGGCATATTGGGGTCTGGAGGTTTGCACTAATCCATGTTTGTTGCTGTCTGCATACTTACATGGAGTCATGTAATTAGTATTATTTGGTGCACAAATCAATGTGATTATATACATGCACAGTTATTGTGTGAGTCATAGTCTAGTCTTGCAGCAAGTCATTTTCCTTGTGAGCCATGCCCACTTATTGGAAATACATGATATTGCCTGTAGGCATGAATCCATGCAGAGTTGGAGGTAGCCAGTAACTAAGTAATTAGTTACATCTCTTGTCCAAAAGTACTAGTTATAAGTTACGATAGCAACTAGTCACAATAGTTACTAGTAACCATGCTTTAAAAACTGACACGTTCTACAATTTTTCTACTATACATGCTACAGTCTGCTTAAGCAGACACATTCTGTGTACTATACTCTGAATGTAACAGACAAATTTAGTTGAAACTGAGCTGAAATGATCGCTAGAGCTTGTACGTAAGCTCAATGTAATATAACTTTGTTCCACTATCCCAACACCCATTTCCTTAATGTGCGTACAGTGGGTGGTATTAGTCAACAACAAACTTACTGTGTAGGTCTCTTACATGGCTGCATGTCATCTGTGGATCCACCTGCTATTACTACACAGTTTAAATCACAGGTGATGATCAAGACACACGGTAGTGTGTCGTGCGGCCCAAGAAGCCGGCGCGTAACACCCGTGAGTATATTGACAGGTAGAAAGAAAACGCAATTTTCGCACCTCCGTAGCTCTGTGCTTCCTTGATGAAACAAGACGATTTTTGCTGTGGACATGCCCCCCAACTGCAGCACTCTACATTCCAAATTTGAGCGAAATCGCTTCGCGCGTTCCCGAGATATGCGACTTCAAAAATTGGCTGAGTTTCTTCGTTTTTTTTCTTCTTCTTCTTCTTCTTCTTCTTCTTATTTTTCTTTTTCTTGTCGCACACTTACAAAAACTGCTATAAAACTCGAACGCGTTATCCGATTGCCTTGAAATTTGGCACACAGAAGGGGGGTATAAAGGCGCATCTTGGTACCAACTTTGGCTGGAATACCATAAACAGACAAAGAGTTATGAGCGATTATGCACGAAAAATAACACCAATATGTTGTCACGCCTACAGGGTAAACCGCGTATGGGAAGAAGCTGAAAATCGGTGGGTGAATAGGTTAACTATTGAACCTCAAACCTTTTGTGGTTTGAAAGAAATCGAGCTAAAAACCAGGAAGATACAGCGAAAAAATCAACAGTGTGTAACAATTACGCAATCGAGATTAGCTAATTTTTAATATTTTTATTTTATTATTATTATTATTATTATGCTTGCCACGCCTACCAGGTAAACCGCTTGGGGTAATGCTTTCAAAATCGCTGTACAGATGGAGTTATCATCTTAGAAAGGCTCTTCAATGGTGTAGAAGAATCAGACTTAAATCCACGGAGTTATAACACGAAATCCAACTTGGTGTAGCAAGTGCGAGATCGAGATACTCTAATAGAGCAGTCATCCTAATAGAGCAGTCACCCTGAACAGAATTAAAGAGATCAGTTAGAAATAAGTAACCTGTATAGAGATCAGCTACAAACAAATCACCCTGTAGAGAGTTCAGCTACAAACAATTCACCCTGTTAAAACATCAGTTAGAAGAAGATTTCTTGTAGAGAGTTCAAATACAAACAAATCACCCTGTTGAAAGATCAGCTAGAAGATGTCACCTTGTAGATAGTTCAGTTACAAAGAAACCACCATGTAGAGAATTCAGCTACAAACTAGTGACCCTGTAGATACATCAGCTAGAAGAAGTTACCTTGTAGAGAGTTCAGCTACAAAGAAACCATTCTGTAAAGAGCTCAGCTGCAAACAAATCACCTATACAGAATTCAGCTACAAACAAATCACCCTGTAGAGAGATCAGCTAGAAGAAGTTACCTTGTAGATAGTTCAGCTACAAACAAATCATCCTGTAGAGAGATCAGCTAGAAGAAGTTACCTTGTAGATAGTTCAGCTACAAACAATTCACCCTGTACAGAGCTCAGTTAAAAGAGGTTTCCTTGTAAAAAGTTCAGCTACAAACAAATCACCCTGTAGAGAGATAAGTAAGAAGAAGTTACCTTGTAGATCGTTCTGCTACAAACAATTCACCCTGTAAAGAGATCAGCTAGAAGAAGTTACCTTGTAGAGAGTTCAGCTACAAAGAAACCATCATGTAGAGAATTCAGCCGCAAACAAATCATGTATAGAGAGTTCAGCTACAAACAAATCTCCCTGTAGAGAGATCAGCTAGAAGAAGTTTCCTTGTAGAGAGTTCTGCTACAAACAAATCACCCTGTAGAAAGATCAGCTAGAAGAAATCACCTCGTAGAGAGTTCAGCTTCAAAGAAACAATCATGTGAGAGTTCAGGTACAAACAAATTGTCCTGTAGAGAGATCAGCTAGAAGAAGTTACCTTGTAGAGAGTTCAGCTACAAAGAAACCATCATGTAGATAGTTCAGGTACAAACAAATCACCCTGTAGAAAGATCAGCTATAGAAGAAATCACCTTGTAGAGAGTTCAGCTACAAAGAATCTATCGTGTAGAGAGTTTAACTACAAACAAATCACCCTGTAGAAAGATCAGCTATAGAAGAAATCACCTTGTAGAGAGTTCAGCTACAAAGAAACCATCATGTAGAGAGTTCAGCTACAAACAAATCGGCCTGTAGAGAGATCAGCTAGAAGAAATTACCTTGTAGAGAGTTCAGCTACAAAGAAACAATCATGTAGAGAGTTCAGCTGCAAACAAATCACCTGTAGAGAGTTCAGCTAGAAACAAGTCACCCTGTAGAGAGATCAGCTAGAAACAAGTCACCTTGTAGAGAGTTCAGCTAGAAGAAGTAACATTGTAGAGCTACAAAGAAGCTACCATGTAGAGTTCAGCTGCAAACAAATCACCCTGTAGAGAACTCAGCTACAAACAAATCGCCCTGTAGAAAGATTAGCTAGAAGAAGTTACTTTATAGGGAGTTCAGCTATGAACAGATCACCCTGTAGAAAGTTCAGCTACAAACAAATCACCCTGTAGAGAGTTAAGTTACAAAGAAACCACCATGTAGAGAGTTCAGCTGCAAAAAAAATCAATCACTCTGTAGAGAGTTCAGCTAGAAGAAGTCACCTTGTAGAGAGTTAAGCTGCAAATAAATCACCCTGTAGAGAATTCAGCTACAAACAAATCACCCTGTAGAAAGATCAGCTAGAAGAAGTTACCTTGTAGAGAGTTCAGCTACAAAGAAACCACCATGTAGAGAGTTCAGCTGCAAACAAATCACCTGTAGAGAATTCAGCTAGAAACAAGTCACCCTGTAGAGAGATCAGCTAGAAACAAGTCACCCTGTAGAGAGTTCAGCTAGAAGAAGTCACATTGTAGAGAGTTCAGCTACAAAGAAACTACCACGTAGAGAATCCAGCTGCAAACAAATCATCCTGTAGAGAGTTCAGCTAGAAGAAGTCACCTTTTAGAGAGTTCAGCTACAAAGCAACCACCATGTAAAGAGTTCAGCTGCAAAAAACTCAATCACCTTGTACAAAGATCGGCTAGAAGAAGTTACCTTGTAGAGAGTTCAGCTACAAAGAAACCACCATGTAGAGAGTTCAGCTGCAAACAAATCACCTGTAGAGAGTTCAGCTAGAAACAAGTCACCCTGTAGAGAGTTCAGCTAGAAGAAGTCACATTGTAGAGAGTTCAGCTACAATGAAACTCCCATGTAGAGAGTTCAGCTGCAAACAAATCACCCTGTAGAGAACTCAGCTACAAACAAATATGCAGTGAAAAAGATAAGCTAGAAGAAGTTACCTTGTAGAGAGTTCAGCTACAACGAAACCACCATGTAGAGAGTTCAGCTACAAACAAATCACCTGTAGAGAGTTCAGCTAGAAACAAGTCACCCTGTAGAGAGATCAGCTAGAAACAAGTCACCTTGTAGAGAGTTCAGCTAGAAGAAGTCACATTGTAGAGAGTTCAGCTACAAAGAAACCACCATTTAGAGAGTTCAGCTGCAAACAAATCACCCAGTAGAAAGTTCAGCTATGAACAGATCACCCTGTTGAGAGTTCAGTTAGAAACAAGGAATCCTGTAGAGAAATCACCTAGAAGTATCGCCTTGTAGAGTTCAGCTACAAACAAATCACCTGTAGAGAGTTCAGCTACAAACAAATCACCCTGTAGAGAGATCAGCTAGAAGAAGTTACCTTGTAGGGATTTCAGCTACAAACAAATCACCCTGTAGAGAGTTCAGCTACAAAGAAACTATTCTGTAAAGAGCTCAGCTGCAAACAAATCACTTGTACAGAATTCAGCTACAAACAAATCGCCCTGTAGAGAGATCAGCTAGAAGAAATTACCTTGTAGATAGTTCAGCTACAAACAAATCACCCTGTAGAGAGTTCAGCTACAAAGAAACTATTCTGTAAAGAGCTCAGCTGCAAACAAATCACTTGTACAGAATTCAGCTACAAACAAATCGCCCTGTAGAGAGATCAGCTAGAAGAAATTACCTTGTAGATAGTTCAGCTACAAACAAATCACCCTGTAGAAAGATCAGTTAGAAGAACTTACCTTGGAGAAAGTTCAGCTACAAAGAAACCATTTTGTAAAGAGCTCAGCTGCAAACAAATCACCTGTACAGAATTCAACTACGAACAAATCACCCTGTAGAGATCAGCTATAAGAAGTTACCTTGTAGATAGTTCAGCTACAAACAAATCTCCCTGTAGAGAGATCAGCTAGAAGAAATTACCTTGTAGAGAGTTCAGCTACAAAGAAACCACCATGTAGAGAGTTCAGCTGCAAAGAAATCACCCTGTAGAAAATTCTGCCAGAAACAAATTGCCCTGTAGAAAGATCAGTTAGAAGAAGTTACCTTTTAGAGAGTTCAGCTACAAAGAAACCATTCTGTAAAGAGCTCAGCTGCAAACAAATCACCTATACAAAATTCAGCTACAAACACATCACCTGTAGAGAGATCAGCTAGAAGAAGTTACCTTGTAGATCGTTCAGCTACAAACAATTCACCCTGTAGAGAGAGCAATTAGAAGAAGTCACCTTGTAGAGTGTTCAGTTACAAAGAAACCACCATGGAGATTTCTGTAATCAATATATGTGACCGGATTTGCGAAAAGGGGTCTTCCACACACATCCAATTCCGTAAATGTTGGAGACCATAACTCAGTGTTCAAGTAACATAATTATTAACCTGAACATTTCACCATGTATTCAGCTATAGTGGTGCTCACCACTGCCCAAATATCAAGGCAATAGCTCTTTCCAATCTGAAGTTATCAATTGTCAAAGTTGGCAAATTGGACCCCTTTTCGCAAATCCGGTCACATATGTATTATACAGTATATATAATTTGTACATTTACTGATAAAATATTTAAAGTACATCTACTTCATCTTTTCTTCTTCCTGTAGTAAAGAAAAAAACATAGGTTAAAAAAGTCCCAAAGCTGGCCATAGGCCGGCTTTGGGGTATACAAATACAAAAAGAAATGAAATCTAATCCAAAACAGCCAAGCTGTAAAAAAAGTGTGCGGCCCTCAGAAAGGCTATGGTGAAAAAAGATGTGAAATCCAAGGTGGCGGCCAAGAAATGGCTGTGATGGTAGGTTAGTGGTAAAAATTTTAATAACGACAATTCAGGTGAATTTTTGTGAAGCGGCACAAAAATTCACCTGAATTGTCATTATTAAAATTTTTACCACTAACCTACCATCACAGCCATTTCTTGGCCGCCACCTTGGATTTCACATCTTTTTTCACCATAGCCTTTCTGAGGGCCGCACACTTTTTTTACAGCTTGGCTGTTTTGGATTAGATATTATTAACAATGACAACATGTTAGCTATCTGCTTATCTACCATGTTTAGCTAACAAAGTGTGTTGTCATTGCCTATCCACCTTTGTTGAACCTGTTTTGTGTGTTTAACAGGAAACACATTTTACATGTCTTACCACATATTATAAACAATCACTTTTATTTAAATGAAAAATGTTGATTATACAATAGGTACTTCACTCGTGAGACACGTGCTAGATATGGGGGTGGTGTGATCTTACAGGATTTTGATCTGACAAGAGCTTGGAATGAAAACAAAGACAACAACCGAAGGAACACAGTTTCACCATTTATGACCTCAATCAAAGGCTTAACTGGTGATGAATCAAGACACACGGTAGTGTGTCGTGCGGCCCAAGAAGCCGGCGCGTAACACCCGTGAGTATATTGACAGGAAGAAAGAAAACGCAATTTTCGCACCTCCGTAGCTCTGTGCTTCCTTGATGAAACAAGACGATGTTTGCTGTGGACATGCCCCCCAACTGCAGCACTCCACATTCCAAATTTGAGCGAAATCGCTTCGCGCGTTTCCGAGATATGCAACTTCAAAAATTGGCTCAGTTTCTTCGTTTTTTTTTTTTCTTCTTATTTTTCTTTTTCTTGTCGCACACTTACAAAAACTGCTATAAAACGCGAACGCCACATCCGATTGCCTTGCAATTTGGCACACAGAAGGGGGGTATAAAGGCGCATCTCTGTACCAACTTTGGCTGGAATACGATAAACAGGCAAAGAGTTATGAGCGATTATTCACGAAAAATAACACCAATATGTTGTCACGCCTACAGGGTAAACCGCGTATGGGAAGAAGCTGAAAATCGGTGGGTGAATAGGTTAACTATTGAACCTCAAACCTTTTATGGTTTGAAAGAAATCGAGCTAAAAACCAGGAAGATACAACGAAACAACCAACAGTGTGTAACAATTACGCAATCGAGATTAGCTAATAAAAAACGACTGCTTGCCACGCCTACCAGATAAACCGCTTGGGGTAATGCTATGAAAATCGCTGTACAGATGGAGTTATCATCTTAGAAAGGATCTTCAATGGTGTAGAAGAATTAGACTTAAAACCACGGAGTTATAACACGAAATCCAACTTAGTGTAGCAAGTGCGAGATCGAGATACTCTAATAGAGCAGTCATCCTAATAGAGCAGTCATCCTAATAGAGCAGTCACCCGAAGAGAATTCAAGAGATCAGCTACAAACAAGTCACCCTGTAGAGAGATCAGCCACAAACAATTCACCCTGTAGAGAGATCAGCTAGAAGAAGTTACCTTGTAGGGAATTCATGCAACTATAGAAAGAGATAATTCAGCTAGAAGAAATCACCTTGTAGAGTTCAGCTACAAAGAAACCACAATGTAGAGAGTTCAGCTACAAAGAAACCACTATAATATAGAGAATTCGTTTACAAACAAGTCACCCTATAGAAAGATCAGCTAGAAGAAGTTACCTCGTAGAGAGTTCAGTTACAAAGAAACCACCATGTAGAGAATTCATTTACAAACTAGTGACCCTGTAGAGACATCAGCTAGAAGAAGTTACCTTGTAAAGAGTTCAGCTACATAGAAACCATTCTTTAAAGAGCTCAGCTGCAAACAAATCACCTGTAAAGAATTCAGCTACAAATAAATCACCCTGTAGAAAGATGAGCTAGAAAAAGTTACCTTGTAGAGAGTTCAGTTACAAAGAAACCACCATGTAGAGAATTCAGCTACAAACTAGTAACCCTGTAAAGACATCAGCTAGAAGAAGTTACCTTGAGAGAGTTCAGCTACAAAGAAACCATTATTTAAAGAGCTCAGCTGCAAACAAATCACCTATATAGAATTCAGCTACAAACAAATCACCATGTAGAGAGATCAGCTAGAAGAAGTTAACTTGTAGAGAATTCAGCTACAAACAAATCACCCTGTAGAGAGTTCAGCTACAAAGAAACCATTCTGTAAAGAGCTCAGCTGCAAACAAATCACCTGTACAGAATTCAGCTACAAACAAATCACCCTGTAGAGAGATCAGCTAGAAGAAATTACTTTGTAGAGAGTTCAGCTACAAAGAAACCACCATGTAGAGAGTTCAGCTGCAAAGAAATCACCATGTAGAAAATACAGCCACAAACAAATTGCCCTGTAGAAAGATCAGTTAGATGAAGTTACCTTTTAGAGAGTTCAGCTACAAAGAAACCACCCTGTAGAGAGATCAGCTAGAAGAAGTTACCTTGTAGATCGTTCAGCTACAAACAAATCACCCTGTAGAGAGATCAGCTAGAAGAAGTTACCTTGTAGAGAGTTCAGCTACAAAGATACCACCATGTAGAGAGTTCAGCTGTAAAGAAATCACCCTGTATAAAATTCTGCCACAAACAAATTGCCCTGTAGAAAGATCAGTTAGAAGAAGTTACCTTGTAGAGAGTTCAGCTACAAAGAAACCATTTTGTAAAGAGCTCAGCTGCAAACAAATCATCTGTACAGAATTCAGCTACGAACAAATCACCCTGTAGAGACATCAGGTAGAAGAAGTTACCTTGTAGATAGTTCAGCTACAAACAAATCTCCCTGTAGAGAGTTCAGCTACAAAGAAACCACCATGTAGAGAGTTCAGCTGCAAAGAAATCACCCTGTAGAAAATTCTAGCTGCCAGAAACAAATTGCCCTGTAGAAAGATCAGTTAGAAGAAGTTACCTTTTATAGAGTTCAGCTACAAAGAAACCATTCTGTAAAGAGCTCAGCTGCAAACAAATCACCTGTACAGAATTCAGCTACAAACAAATCACCCTGTAGAGAGATCAGCTAGAAGAAGTTAACTTGTAGAGAGTTCAGCTACAAAGAAACCATCATTTAGAAAGTTCAGCTTCAAACAAATCACCTGTAGAGAGTTCAGCTACAAACAAATCTCCCTGTAGAGAGATCAGCTAGAAGAAGTTACCTTGTAGAGAGTGAAGCTACAAACAAATCACCCTATTGAAAAATCAGCTAGAAGAAGTCACCTTGTAGAAAGTTCAGTTAACAAAGAAACCACCATGTAGAGTGTTCAGCTACAAACTAGCCACCTTGTAGAGACATCAGCTAGAAAAGTTACCTTGTAGAGAGTTCAGCTACAAAGAAACCATTCTGTAAAGAGCTCAGCTGCAAACAAATCACCTGTACAGAATTCAGCTACAAACAAATCACCCTGTAGAGAGATCAGCTAGAAGAAGTTACCTTGTAGATAGTTCAGCTACAAACAAATCTCCCTGTAGAGAGATCAGCTAGAAGAAATTACCTTGTAGAGAGTTCAGCTACAAAGAAATCATCATGTGGAGAGTTCAGCTGCAAAGAAATCACCACTGCCCAAATTTCAAGGCAATAGCTCTTTCCAATCTGAAGTTATCAATTGTCAAAGTTGGCAAATTGGATGTGTGTGGAAAGCCCCTTTTCGCAAATCCGGTCCCATTTGTATTATATATATAATTTGTACATTTACTGATAAAATATTTAAAGTACATCTACTTCATCTTTTCTTCTTCCTGTAGTAAAGAAAAAAACATAGGTTAAAAAAGTCCCAAAGCTGGCCATAGGCTGGCTTTGGGGTATACAAATACAAAAAGAAATGAAATCTAATCCAAAACAGCCAAGCTGTAAAAAAAGGGTGCGGCCCTCAGAAAGGCTATGGTGAAAAAAGATGTGAAATCCAAGGTGGCGGCCAAGAAATGGCTGTGATGGTAGGTCAATGGTAAAAATTTTAATAATGACAATTCAGGTGAATTTTTGTGCCGCTTCACAAAATTTACCTGAATTGTCATTATTAAAATTTTTACCATTAACCTACCATCACAGCCATTTCTTGGCCACCACCTTGGATTTCACATCTTTTTTCACTATAGCCTTTCTGAGGGCCGCACCCTTTTTTTACAGCTTGGCTGTTTTGGATTAGATATCATTATATCGAAGGAACTGACATCTTATCCACCAATGAAGACACTAATCCAGACTTCTACCACTATAATCACATCCTTGTACCATATTGTAGTAATGACCTGTGGTTAGGAGATGATGATGTAACAAGATTTGGTGACATCACTAATTTTGAGTTTGCTCCAAATGCCACAGATAGCATTCAATTCATATTCAAAGGGTTTGTGATATTTCAGAGTGTTATCTGTGAAATGATTCCTACCAATGCAACCGGTACTGTACTATTAGCAGGATACAGTGCTGGTGGTATTGGAGTACTGAATCATGCTAAATGGGTAAAGGAATACTTACCAAATGCCAACATTAAAGTCTTATCTGACTCATCCTGGTTCATAAATTTTCACGATAACATTTATAACATGTTCACAGACTACACTAATGTATCCAAAGTCTTGAGAGATGCAAACTTCAACATCACAGAATATGTTATGGAACAAGAGAGAGCAAATGGTGACAATGGTCATCCTTGTATTCTCTGTTACTTCATCATCCTCTTTGTAATTCAGTTGAATTAGAACTCCCTGCTGTCTTTCAGCACACTGTCTAATTGCAAATTCCAATTATTACCCAAACAATTAATGTACTCACGTTTGTAGCAATTAGTATATACGATGCATTTATACTGTCAAAGTCTCTTAATGGTGTTGTAGCATTCAATGCTCAGGAGACATCATTTGAAGTTAATTTTGAAAACAATGGTGAAACAGAACCAGTTGGGTTGAACTTTAATTTCCTACGGATAATTGGAGAATATGGCGGAGTTATGAACAGCACATTAGATATCACATCACACCAATCACCACACCTCAGTTATTATGTTACTAGTTGTCTACAACATGTCTACCTGGCTACGTCAACACTCTGGGGTGATGATGGATTATTTGGTAGTAACTCTTTAGAGTTCAGTAATGATGTGTCTTTGATAAGGTGAGCTGCTATTATTCATACATTATTAATTGAATAGGAGATGGCTTTTGTCTATTGTGATGGGTGAAAACAACAGGATGAATACCTTTCTATATTATTTTATAAAGACATGCATTTAACATTTTCATTTTGAGCAAAACAATAACAAACGGTGTACCCCCGTTTAAGGACTCATATACCTAAATATTATTTCTGTTTAATTTATAATCATGATGTGTTAATAACCTGGGTTGCAGTCTTCCAATTATAATGTGTGAAGCAAAGGGGTTTCTGCATGTAGCCAAGAGCAAGATAAGATTCAGAAATTGGTCAAGCATATTTGCAAAATAGTCTCCAGTTCAAAAATTTGTCTGACCAAATGGATTTTTGTCAGCCAAATGATGAAAATTAATTGATTGGCAAGTGATCAATAGTCAAATACTATTGCTAGCACCAAGAGTATATAATAGTAGCCATGAGTATCGAATGGGTGTATTTCCCCGTGAATGATTGCATAAAGTAACATGAATATTTCAGTAATTGTTTGTTTATATCACCATTAAAGGTCGCTGTATTTAGCCCAATTCGGCCACTAAACCAATCAAAAACATGATAGTATTAAAGGGAACTGGCTAATGTTATAGTTCTGGCATCATCAAGCAGATCCCTAAAGGCATAGCAACACGCTCATTTGTGTAACCATTGTTTTAGCAAGCTGGAGTTATCTTGGGTCCTTACTACACTTTCCTTGTACAATAACTGTTGAATGCTTGGTTGAAAAACACAGAGAACTGGCGAACAAAGACCCATTGCCATGTGTGCATTTCAAATCACCATTCGTGTAAACGTACAATTACTGAAATATACATGTTACTTTATGCAATCATTGATCACGGGCTAATACACTGTTCAACACTCTTGGCTTGTATTATATACTCTTGCTAGTGCTGCATGATGTTGAAACATTAAGATAAGTAATACTGTGTCCTTAATACACACAAGTGTGGGAATTTTACAAACTGGTAGGAATTGTTACAATAAAATGTTTAACGATCACCTGAAGTGCAAATTTAATTCCCAAAAACACATGCCCCTATTATATAGCATAATGTAGCTGTTTGCTTAGTTGGTTTCTAGTCAATAATTCTTTGTAGGAATGCTCTAAACTCCATGATCCCTACTATACAGTACTACTGTACTGTATGATATAACGATACATTCAAAATGCTTAAGGTAATGTCTATATATACATTTGCTGCATAACATGCATTTGATATGGCTGCTAGTCTTTAAAAGAAACAGCCAGTAAGTGTGGTTCATTGCATTTCCTAGTGTAAGATGTATTATTGAATATAATGAACTATGCAGGCACACTATTAAACAAGATCATTGGATCAACTTTAAACTAAGCAATTGTCCACTACATCTGATGATATTGAGTATAATGTATCCCTGCGTGATGCTATTGGTATTTGGATAAATACTGCTAATTCAACAAATCCAGTTCAATTCCGAGAGGCATGCTACCTCACTCATTGCAATGAGATGTGTCCTGAAGAACTTAGATTTGAGCAAGATGAGTCATTTCTCTGGGAAGATGGAGTTAAAGTGTTTGTTTATTGCTTTGTTGGCATGGTAACACTGATATGTTTCATAATCAAAGGAGTGTTCTGGTTATGGCACTGGGTGTTGTTACATAAACAGAGTCAGTTCCTACAAAAGGTTGAAGATACTGAAACAAGTAATGCCATTCATCAGGTGAGTACACTGTGTTTATTAACTATGCATGCTATGGGTTGGTATTGAAAGACAGCTGGGCTTTACCCTGAGGCCTGGTAATTACAGCCTATAGTCTATGTAGCTATTGTAGTTACAGTAAGCAGAGACCTCAACCTGTAAATTGAAGTGACACCTAGATTGGGTGAGATTTGTTTTGCTTATGAGCAAGATTACCCTCAATGGAAAACTTTTAGGTTTTTCCTGCACCTTTTCTTAATTAGGTTAACTTTAACACTGTTTGTTGGTTTTTATGTTAGTGTAATGTGTATGATGAAAATAACCATCAAATTATGTAAGAGTGTCTGATGGTATGTGAGATCAAGAATCACCTCACAGCATTATTTTACAGTTTCACAGGCATATTACATGTAACATCTTAGACCTTAACAAGGAAGTTATAGACCCCATGCACACTAAGGCATGCATGGTCTGGCAAAAAGTTACTACGGTTCAGATTCCACGATGATTTATGGGGGGAAATGAGGGCAAAAGTATCAAGCATTCTATTGCAAAAACCTTCCCTTGGCGAGATAACTCACCATGCAAGAATTATGCTATGTACTTTTACGTACTGTGGTATCTTACATTTTAACAGTATATATACTCCTCTGTTTTTCAGTATGATTACTTTGCATTGCATTTAAAAAAATTACTAGCATGAAACAAATACGTTTTTTTGCCCTCAAAAAGTAGCAGATGCACCATTTTGATGATGTAATACAGTGCCATGCCTTAGTGTGCACAGGAAGAAGTTGGCAACACTAAAGCAATAATTAATTAACATGCTTGATGGTACTGGAGAAACAATTTTGGATGATTTTGTGACAAAGGGAGGACCTGCTAAAGATTGTGCGAAAATATCTATCTTTAGTAGTTCATCATATTTTAAAAGCTTTAGCCAATAGCGTTTACCGAAAGGGGATAATTTTTTCAGAATTAATTAATTAAATTTGGAGCCTAGTAGTTATAGTACCAGCCTGCTAGTTTGGCACAATATGACTTAATCCAAAACAGCCAAGCTGTAAAAAAGTGCGGCCCTCAAAAAAGGCTATGGAGAAAAAAGATGTGAAATCCAAGCTGGCAACCAAGAAATGGCTGTGATGGTAGATTAATGGTAAAAATTTTAATAACAACAATTAAGGTGAATTTTGTGCCGCTTGGTCTTGGCACAAAATTCACCTGAATTGTCGTTATTAAAATTTTTACCATTGACCTACCATCACAGCCATTTCTTGGCTGCCACCTTGGATTTCACATCTTTTTTCACCATAGCCTTTTTGAGGGCGGCACTCTTTTTTTTTTACAGCTTAGCTGTTTTGGATTAGATTTCACTTCTTTTTGTATTTGTATACCCCAAAGCCAGCCTATGGCCAGCTTTGGGACTTTTTTAACCTATCTTTTTTTCTTTACCACAGGAAGAAGAAAAGATGAAGCAGATGTACTTTAAATATTTCTGATTTTATCAGTAGATGTACAAATTATATATATATATATAATACATATATTTATTACAGAGCTCTCCATGGTGGTTTCTTTGTAACTGAACACTCTACAAGGTGACTTCTTCTAGCTGCTCTCTCTAAAGGGTGAATTGTTTGCTGCTGAAAGATCTACAAGGTAACTTTTTCTAGCTGATCTCTCTACAGGGTGATTTGTTTGTAGCTGAATTCTGTACAGGTGATTTGTTTGCAGCTGAACTCTCTACATGATGGTTTCTTTGTAGCTGAACTCTCTACAAGGTAACTTCTTCTAGCTGATCTCTCTACAGGGCGATTTGTTTGTAGCTGAACTCTCTACATGATGGTTTCTTTGTGGCTGATCCCTCTACAAGGTAACTTCTTCTATTGATCTCTCTACAGGGTGATTTGTTTGTAGCTGAACTCTCTACAAGGTGGTTTCTTTGTAGCTGAACTCTACACGGTGATTTCGTCTAGCTGAACTATCTCTTTCCATAGTTGCATGAACTCCCTACATGATAACTTCTCCTAGCTGATCTTGCTACAGGGTGAATTGTGTGTAGCTGATCTCTATATAGGTTACTTGTTTCTAGCTGATCTCTTGAATTCTCTTCAGGGTGACTGCTCTATTAGAGTATCTCGATCTTGCACTTGCTACATCAAGTTGGATTTCGTGTTATAGCTCCGTGGCTTTAAGTCTCAGGGGCGTAGGCAGGATTTCCAAAAGGGGGGTTCTGCCCTAAGTATAGAATTTCGTAGGTGTGCACATGTAAACACGTGTACACGTGTAAACATGTGTATTCTTATAAATTCATTCGCAATAGCGAGTAGAGGTACTTGAATTCCTCTGCCTGAAGACCTGTAGCTACCCATTTCAGTGGATTTGTGTAAGTTAATTCAGTTCTAGTTAACCAGTATCACGATTTAAAAAACTTAACTCTGAAAAGGGGGTTCGTCCGAACCCTTTGAACCCCCCCTGGCTACGCCCCTGAGTCTGATTCTTCAACACCATTGAAGAGCCTTTCTAAGATGATTACTCCATCTGTACAGCGATTTTCAAAGTATTACCCCAAGCGGTTTATCTGGTAGGCGTGGCAAGCAGTCGTTTTTTTATTAGCTAATCTCGATTGCATAATTGTTACACACTGTTGGTTTTTTCGTTGTATCTTCCTGGCTTTTAGCTCAATTTCTTTCAAACCACAAACGGTTTTAGGTTCAATAGTTAACCTATTCACCACCGATTTTCAGCTTCTTCCCATACGCGGTTTACCCTGTAGGCTGACAACATATTGGTGTTATTTTTCGTGAATAATCGCTCATAACTCTTTGCCTGTTTATCGTATTCCAGCCAAAGTTGGTGCCGAGATGCACCGTTATAACCCTCTTCTGTGTGCCAAATTTCAAGGCAATCGGATATAGCGTTTGCGTTTTATAGTAGTTTTTGTAAGTGTGCGAAAAGAGGAAGAAAATATGAAGAAAAAAAAATGAAGAAACTAAGCCAATTTCTGAAGCCGCATATCTCGGGAACGCTTGAAGCGATTTTGCTCAAATTTGGAATGTGGAGTCTGAAGTTGGAGGGCATGTCCACAGCAAAAATCGTCTTGTTTCATCAAGGCAGCACAGAGCTACAGAGGTACGAAAATTGCGTTTTTGTTCTTCCTGTCAATATACTCACGGGTGTTGTGCGCCAGCTTCTTGGGCCGCACGTAGTTGAAAGCGTAGAAATGGCAAAAATATTATATAGTTTATTATAAGTGCTGCAATGATGAAAATGAAGAGCAGCTTTGAGGCTTTGTCGAGAGAATTTGTGGGAAAAACACGTTAGTCACACTATAAAACAGTTTAGAAGATAGTTTTGTGCGTAATATGTTGGTAAAAGCGGTTTATTTAACAAACGCTTCCTTAGCAGTGCATAGCAACGTAATTGAACGAATTACGAATATTTCATGAATTACAAAATACTAATTATATTATTGCATAACCCAAACTACCCTACTGTAAAGTAGTAATACATAGTTGGTTAATTCATAGTAGTATATACTGTCTATGGTTATTCCAGATGAGTTAGCTAGCTGCATGGCGCCTGGTTTTTAGAAGTAGCACAACATCAACTTGTTTACTATATCTTCAAGGAAATGTCTTTTCAAGCTGCAATACGTACTCTCAACCTTTCTTACTAACTGTACTCTAAACTAAAACCATCAATGGATGCATTGTCTGGAAGGATTTCCAGCTGCAGCATCGTGAAAACAAAATTTCGGACTCGAAAAAAGTTTCAATGCCGCTGGAGCGCACAGCAACGATGCCAAAGTCACCCTCCTAGGTCAAACTTGTCTGGCATTGGTCGAACTACTCCCACACCAAATATCATCAAATTCCAAAATTGTTTGTCATCTGGCTGAGCTCTACAGCTGTCATCAAAAATGCTGATTTTATCCATTTACAGGAACTTTTGCAAGCCTAGTCTTCCGATACCATCTATGGTCGATCTGGCCTATTCTGAGGGTCACCTTGAGTCTGGCACCCTCAAGTGAATTGTTTCAGTAGCTGGTACCCTCCAGCTGTCCAGCACTTAACAGCCAGTGCTGGGGGTTGTAGGCAAGGGCAGTCCATCTAGCCCAAGAAAAATATTTTTTGTAAGCCAGATATGCTAGTTTACTTCTTAAAAGCTTGCTAGACCCATAGCCAGTAGCCTTCATTCATAGGGTTGGTCTGGTAACAACCTTATAATCCACCAAATGCTGATATCGAAGTATTCTACCAATTTACACCTCGTTAAAGAAATCTTGCACACCAAACATGATACTTTGCCTCTCTAAAGTCATGCTGCATCCTGTTTAGTTGCATTCATCCATAGAGTGGGTCTGGCTGCTCTCATATCAAGGCCAAAATCCATCAAAAATGCTGATCTCATCGGTTTTAGTAAGTTTTACAAATCAAACATGCCAATCTGCCTCTCTACATTCTTGCTAGACCCTACAATCACCTTCGTCTGTGCAGGCAGTTTTCTTCAGCCTCTTGGAAATGTCAGATTATATGCCAATTGGGTGCAACCATAATACCAGTTACTGCTTATTCTATTCATCTATTCCTGATGAAGAAATACCAGCAGAAATATTGCAGAACTCAAATGATGCTTACACATCTCTACTACCTATGAATAGAGTTAGTCTAACTCTAAATATTACACACTTGGGCACTTTAGACTATATGAATGGAAATTTTGATTGTGGTTTTTGGTAATTATTTGCATTTTGGCAATCATTTGTAACCATGTATATTTAGAGCTATCTGTAATATTTCTGCCGTCATTCTTGTGTAGAATCAATGAAACAGAATAAACAGTAAGTGGTATTATGGTTGTACCCGATTGGCATGTTCTGACTATGCTCTGACATTTCCAGGAGTCTAAAGAATGCTGCTTACACAGTCGAAGGTGATTGAAGGGTCCGGCAATAATGTAGAGAGGCAGACCAGCATGTGTTGACTTGCAAAACTTACTAAAACTGGTGAAAATTGGTGAGATTGGCGTTTTTGATGGATTTTGGCCTTGATAAAATAGCCACCAGAGCCACCCTATGGATGAATACAACTAAACAAGGATGCAGCATGACTTTATAGAGGAAAAGTACCATGTTTGGTGTGCAAGATTTCTTTAACGAGGTGTAAATTGGTGGATATCAACAGAATTCTTTGATATCGGCATTTGGCATAATTAGAGGCTGCTAGAAGAGCTTCCAGACCACCCCTATAAATGAAGATTACTGGCTATGGGTTTAGCAAACTTTTGAGAAGTAAACTAGTGCATCTGGCTTGCAAAATTAAGTTCCTGTTAGTGGATTAAAATCAGCATTTTGACGAATTTTTGACAGCCGTAGAGCTCAGCCAGATGGCAAACAGTTTTGGAATTCGATGATATTTGGTGTAGTAGTAGTTGGACCCATGCCAGACCAGTTTGACTTAGGAGGGTTACTTTGGCATCATTGCTATGTGCTCCAGCAACATCGAAACTTTTTTCGAGTCTGAAATTTCATTTTCACGATGCTGCGGCTGGAAATCGCTCCAGACATTGAAGCCACTGATGGTTTTACTTTAGAGTACAGTTAGTAAGAAAGGTTGAGAATACGTATTGCAGCTTGAAAAGACATTTCCTTAAAGATATAGCAAAAAATCTCGTAATTTGTAAACATATTAGCCAATTTGCACGACAAGACGTTAACAAAAAATGGCGCAGATCTGGAATTTTCTAAGTGGTAGCATTTGTGGGTGGTTTGGTAGTTGATTCTTGGGTGTTGAAATTTCACGTTGCATACCCTAACTATGATTTGTTTTGCGACGGGGTGTGTGGTTTGTGCCCACATGCCTTATTTTTGCAGGCCCGATCACAAATATTGTTGCTGAATTATGACAATTATGATACTCTTATCACTTACTTTGTTGTTTTATAAGTAAATTTGTTACAGTTTCCAGAATGTGTAGACAAGATTTCTATTGCCTGTTTGGACCTTCATTATTCTGTACCCTTTAACCACAAGAAACACAAATCAGATTATGATGTCATGCCTATGGTATTGCCATCCATCAGCATGGACAACGAAAATAATATTTTTGATGGTTACAGTGATGATTGTGGTGATGAAAGAAAGATGGCAGGTGATGTTGCTAATGAAGAAGAAACGATTGGTCCTAAAGTTACTAATGGAGTTGCAAGTAAGTGATTTATAACAAGTATGTGTTGCTTATATTATACAACTGGCTTATATCAAGAAAACTATAATGTATGTACTGTATATAGGAAGTAAATGAATCATTACATAAAGTGTATTTCCTAGTAGTTAAGACACTACTAGCCTATAATACAACTGTTATGATGGTTTCTGTCTTCATGACCATGGAAACTTTTCATACTGCACTGTACCCACCATAGTGTGACATGGTTAATTAGCAGAAGGATGATAGTGTCTTGATGCATTCAGTGATGTATCTACATAGCCAAACCAGTTTTGTATACATTTAATTGGGAACCATATCATGCAGTACAGTAGTACTACATATTAGGGATCATAGAGGTTTGCACTTTCAAAAATACATTTGACCAGAAACCAGCGTTACACCCATTACTACACCTTCATGTTGCTTTAGCAACATTGGTTAGGTATAGTGAAGCCCAAAAGTGCCTTGATTATGACCCAAAATGCTTCCAATAGGTAGCTGTAAATATTTTTTAAAACTTCTTTATTCACCGAATTTTCTACAAACTGATAACCAACTAACTAACTAATGTCTAAGGATGAATATACAGTAACTCAATAATGGCTAAGACTATGGGCTTGATTTTTTCACAGTTCTACAGTGCTTCAGATCAACAGGTGCCTTTTAGCATACCACAGTACATACAATGTGTGAATCTTGGACTTACCTTGTCCTCCTTTGTGTCCCTTTTCATTTTGCTGAGGTGTCAGTATGCAGTAGCACATTATAACACTGTGTAGGATTTACATAAGTAGTAAAGCAGTGTTTCACTGCTATGTACCTCCCCTCCAGCCTACAGTGATTATCACAAGGACATAGAGTCAGAGACTGGCAGCAGTAGTAAGGTGTCCTCTGTGTTGTTTGATGAAGAATCAATGGCTGTACCAGCAGTCGGTGATGTTGTGCAAAAACTTATTGGAGAACACTGTAGCAGAGATAGAAATATGACTTCCAAATCCAAGGAGAAAGTGAAAGTGATACTGAAAGGAATTTCACTATATTTTAATCCTGGACATCTTGTTGCTATTATGGGTCCATCTGGTGAGTGTATATATAAGTATATGTAAGTGTATTGTGTGTTTGTGTAGGAGAGAATGGTACTTACATGTACATATATGCACACAGCTTATTTTGGACCAAATCTTTTGAGTAAATTATCTGCAGGTAGAAGAAAGCACATTAGTCATTAACAGTGACACATTCAATAATGTTGTCTTAACAATTAATACCATTGTTTTTAGTTTCCACCGTAACTGCTTTTCCATTAGGGACCTATCAGAAGGCTAAAGCTGAGGAAGTCAGAATTTTGCAATCACAGTTGTAGAATTATTGGAAACCATATAGACAGATACAGATAGTATAAACTGACTGTTTTATTAGGGTGACTGTACTATTAGAGTATCTTGATCTACACGTTATTGTATGCAGTGGATTAATTGTAATAGAAAAGCCTTTTGGTGGTTAAAAAAGCAATTGGATTTTGACTCCATTGCAAAAAATTTAGTACCCAATCCCACTTTGTAATCTCTATATAATAGCCATGCTTCATGAAATCAATTATGGTATTTAGTTTTGTAACGTTGAACCCTGAACTCAAGCTCATGTGTATATATCAGACAAAGCAGTCTTGCCTATGGTATAACTATTACATTATACATAATCTACGTATATGCCCACAATTGTGCTGTCTACATGATGTGCTTGCATGCGTACACTTATTTGCTACAGGTTCAGGCAAGACAATTTTTCTGGACCTGCTCACGGGTCACAGGAAACATGGCAACATAAAGGTAAAAGAAAAATAGTATGGCATCAAAATTATATATAGATATATACACATGTAATATTTATTTAATAAGCAATTACTGTAATGTTGGTTCAACTATTGCATTTGTAAATCACACACTTTTGCTTTGCCACTGCTGACAATTTTGCCATGGTAGAACATCTTAATAAGTCACACAGTTATCTTGGCCTAGTTAAAGCTCTATACTTACTGTGCCATTTTTCATTATGCGATTACATGTTTCGCACAACTTACGGCCCATTAAACAGGGTCAGAAAACAGTAACCAGCATCTATAAATTTACGTATTTTGATGGCACTTAACATATAGAAGTGGGAACTGTACGATGTACTGTGGTGTGTGACTCATGGTCCCTTACACTAAGTATGCAATACCCATTCATCAACTCATGAGTTTTTTATATTAATATTTTGAAAAACAGTATTTAAATTGTGATAAGCTAAAAAGGAAAAAGAAAGAAAACTATAAAACTTAAATACGTTGGCCTAAGGTTTTCTCTAACTGAAAATTGTTTTGTAAGAAAGCTAACAGCACAAGATGTGGTTACTATGCAGAAGGTTATGTTACATATTTAAATGTACAATGTTTTGCATACATGTGCATATACATCTTCTCCGCTCCATAGGGCAACATATTTATTTATGGACATGGGCTGGATAATATTAGGGACAGGTATATAGCCAATACTGGTTATGTACTACAACTGGCAATACCTTATTATGAGGAACTAACTGTGAGGGAGAACCTGACACTAGCTGCCCAGATGAGATTGTCGTTTTCTATAAGGGAGAAGTTTGAACGAATTGAACAAGTCATGAATGAGGTAGGTATGCCTGTTAGGATAGCTGTTTTTTCTCAATAAACACATGCAACTTTGTGATTGCATATATTAGCACTTAATAACATTATATGAACAGGTCTGAGAAAACCAGACACCTTTTCTCAAAACTAGTAAAGTGAGGAAATTCCTAAATGCAGTTAGATATGTAGTGCCTAAGTTTAGTTATTAATTTGAGACAATGGTTCTGTGACAAAATCTGTACAAAACATTGTTTATAGATATGGCTATTGCAGTCATTTAACTTCCTAGTGTCTAAATGTAAGCTATGTATTTGTAAAGAAAATTTACTTCAGGTATTTGTCTGTTTATTAGCTATCACTATGAGTTTCCAATGCCCAGAATATGCATTGTTGTGGGAAGCAGTAGTAATGTTACATTTGGTAGACACAAGGGGAGTAGGTGGGGATGGTGGGTGGCATGAAGGCCAAGATCACATTTGGAGTCTTTATGTTCCCTTCTTTGCACTCAAATTGCTTGAAGAATAAGACTAGCTGGCTCTCCATGGCTTTGCAAGCTCACTAAATACCATTCTTATAAAGCCATGGCCATTGAATGTTCACAAGAGAACCTGCTGCGGAAACCAGACTTACCAGTTTTGAAGGTTGGTTTTGCTAGTCTATTATTGCCTCAATCCTGGTGAGGTAAAACTTGGAATGTGTGCATGGAAGCTGGATGGGTATTCCATCGTGATGTTGGCTTGCCTTTATTCTTCAACTGTATATATCAGAAAAAATATGTACAAACAAGCTGTGTGGCCTTGAATTAAAAGGGCAGTTGTTTTCTAAATATTCACAAAAGTGTTTTAGATTTGTACTTTGCAACCCTGGGTTTCACTAGATAGGACAATCATGCCACTGGGTAAGACAATGACTGCTACATACCATAGCATTGAGTCACTCTTTTGTTTTATTGCTACATAAGGAGCTACTTATTTACAGTCCTAAATCTTATTGTAACCTCCTTGTTGTATTTACAGATACATATTATAATACAGTACGGTAACACTGTATAACAGCCATGAAAGTTTGCACTTTTCTGCCAACACAAAAACCAGCCTCACTTTTCTTTCACAACAGCTTGGCAGTACTGTGTAGGCATAATTAAGCTCAAATATGCCTTCAGAATGATCCTAAATGCAATTGACAAGTCACCATAGAATAGACTATATGCATGGTCTATTTGTTAAATGAAAGAATGATCAATTTGCTGCATTGATTAGTGGCGTTCCCAAGAATTTTATGGTGAAAGATTATTGCAAACCCCATACAAAAGTACGGTAGTATATGCGGCTCGATCTATAAATCACCACTAAAACTATGGACTTCCAGCTACTATGCTATACATGTAGAGGAATCTATCGCTCTGGAAGAAATACGGGTAAGTGGTCAAGATGCACATTTTCTATATACATTAGATCAAAGTCATTCACCATCGTGACATGTTAAAACATGTTAAAATATCACATGTTATTAGAATGTTTTTGGCCATGCATATATCAAGTGAATTTTCTTCTGACTGACAGACTGACCAACTGATTGGCTGACCAACTGACTGACAGACAGACAGACAGACTGACTGACTGACTGATGCTTTCAGTCAAACGTTGGTTAAACTGTCTTTTTGGCACAATGCACTTTACAGGTAATAACTCAATAAACTTTAGTAGATATGCTAGTAAAACTTTAACTTAAGATTATATATTCTTTCTTAGCATCTGGAGTACAAGAAACAGCCTAAAAATATCTCCCGCAATTAGATATTTTTTAAACCAAAGTTGCTATACCACAGGTGCTCAAATAGGTGTAACATGAAGGGAGAACACCAGCTATATAGGGTTCAAAATGCATGCATCATTATAGTTATGTTTGTATGTGTTTGCAAAAATGTAAGAACAAACTTAGGAAGCTATAGGTGACATCTTGATGTGTATGCAAATTCCAATGCACTTTAATCATATACGTGTAAGCAAAACTGAAGTTTGACAATTATTTCTATAATGTAGTTTTCTACCTGTAATGTCATTACAGAGTATTTCAAAATCAAGGTACCACCTTTACTCTTATGGCAACACTGGAGGCTAGGGAATCACTGAGAACTACTATTCCACAACTAGCCTACCTTCCTGTGATCTTCTTATCTTATGGATTCCTACTAGGTTAGTGGCGTTTTCTAATGCATGAATATGATATGTTGAGCAGATAATTATGTACCGTATTTTGGAAAACCAAATTGCACATTAGAAGTTTTGACAGAGACATAACCTTTCTGAGCATTCCCAGTACTCATAGCTGCTTGTAGGGTTTCCCAACATAAGAAATCTGACATCATGAGTGCTCACAAAAGGGTGGAGGGATGGTGGCGTGGGAAACAGATAGACATGGAGGTAGGCCACAAATGAAGTCCTGACATGAGGTCACAAGGCTGTGCTGGCTCCTCAGTGGCTAATATAAAGCAGAATTAATATAGAAACATTTGACCAGAAACCATCCACCAGTGCACCACTGATTCTCGTCAAGTCAAATCCTTATCAAGACTAGAAATTGTCATTCAAGCTTACCACACCATGCAGAAAGGATGGCTCTTAATGAACCAGCCTCAAGTGATGTTGAAAATTAAAATCAATAGTATTGTAGCGTAGCTACCCACTGGTGGTGTTAGTGTGATTTTGCCTGATGTGTAATTTGGATTGGCTTTGTAAAATCTGGCTCAGGGCCACCCACAGCCCCAGCCTGAAAGAGGCCCCAGGAGGCCCCATGAAGGGCCCCTTGAATACCTATTTAAAAGATCGATATACTCTGATAGAGCAATCAGATCTAAATACTCTAATAGAGCAGTCACAGTATTCTTCAGAGAAGCAGTGTAGCAAGCAAGGAGATATGGTTGGTGAGGGGTAGCTATTGTCATTGTCAGTATGTAATGACCTTTTTTTTTTTGGTCTTCAACTTACAGCTTGGGTGAAGTTGTGATTCAGAATGGAAACCTCCTTGCTCCTGGGCCCAACTTTAACTCTTTGCCCTGGGCCCCTTAATTTCTCTGAGCAGCCCTGATCTGGCTACATATTATTATCATTAAAATGCTGTGCCTGTTCATGATTACTAGATGTTTTGCCTTAGAAAAAGTTCATATTTACATGACAGTAATTTATTTTTTTATTTTTGGTGAGATTTGGGTGACTACCTCATACAGGAATACAAACTTTCAAGCTATGGATTGAGGGATGAAGAAACTTACATCCATTAACCATGAATAGTAGATGGGGAGGAGCCTATAATAGTTGTTATCTGCACATATCCATTTCTTTATACATCTAGATAGGATGTAAACAGGAATGATTTTGCCCACAATTAATAATAGAATCCCACACTATTTTTTTTTAAATTTCAGGATAACCAGCATTAATTTCACAAGCCATGACATCATGTGTGAAATTGTCACTTTACATACACCCCTGTAAATTACACGAGTATAAGTAATTTTAAGGATGATAGAAAAAAGTAGGGAAACAGGGGAGGTTGCCTACACCTGCAGATATACTAGGGTGCAGTGTCGTTATGTATTATTATTACTTTTTGTGGTAACTAAGTAATATAACAAATTATGCTAGTAATACTTTACTTACAAATGTGATTCATTATCTAAGTAATGAAGTTACTGTAATGAGTCTAATGTTAAGCAAGTAACAAACACACTAATCTTGTTATGAATCCATTTAGTAACACCTAGCCACAATGGATAGCCACAATAAGTAACAAAGCCCACCTTGAAGTAATGAATGAAGCTTATTGACCAATTTCATTCTTTCGAATACAATTATAGCCAAGATTCCAACAACACAATCATATCATGTGATATGGTGGTAGTTGCGCATGTGACAGCTTAGGACTGTGGACACAAAAGTAATTTAATATGTAATATTATTATAGTTACTTTGTTTTATGGGTAATATGTAACTGTAACTAATTAGTTTTAGCTGCAAGTTAAAGCAGTAAAGAGTTACTTTTAAAAAGTAATTGCCCCAACTCTGCTAGTGGGCATTTAATCCCTATACCCATGACTGAATTAGGGACTAAATGTTCACTAGTATATCTGCAGGTGTATAGACAACCTCCCTTGTTCCCTTATACTTTTTCTATGATCCCCAATTGAACTTAAGTTCCTAATTTTTCTTTAAACTTGTTTGTGTACTTATTTTGTACTATCATTATGACTCATAAACCACATCAAAAGAAAGAATGATGCCAGAGTTAATATTTTGTCTAAACATGCATCCCAACTATCAATTACTGATTTAGTGGCCATTATACTTCGCTTTCAGCTATGTTCAGCCCATTACACATTGCTACAAATGAAGAACAGTAGGAGAAGTGCCTCTGCAATCAATCCAGTCACCATGGAAACTATGGACAATTCCTGTTTACAAAGTAGGGAAGCCATCATGCTACCACGAATTGACCCTTTGGGCTGTCAGCAAAAAGAAATGGGACTCAAAAAGGACAAAGCTGTATGTACTGCGGTATGCCGAAAGGCACCTGTAGGGCTGAGGTGATGTTGAATAGTGAAAAAATCAAGCTTGTAGCCATAGCCGTTATCGAGTTACACTTGTCTGTAGGCAGTAGTTAGTCGGTCTGTCGGCAGAAATTTCCACTGAATAAAAAGATTTTAAAATTCCATAGCAACCTACACATCTGAGGCATGTTTAGCTATTCTGGAGACAATTTTGGGCTTGATTCTACCTACCCAATACTGCCAAGGCACAATGGAGCTATTTAAGGCTGATTTCTGGTCAATATGATTTTGTGAAAAGGTGCTAATGTCTGTGATCACTAATATGCAGCACTACTGTACTGTATGATTATATAATGTTTTGTCCTCTCACAGGTACAGTATATATTCAGACAACATCAGCTCTACTGATAGTGTCAGGATTTTGTGTGTACTCAGTGGCCAGTGCTCTCTTCATGTTCCCCATCATGCACAACTACTACTCACAGGCTCTCACTGTAAGTTATGACCAGACAATTACTTCAATTGATACATATACTCTGTCTTTATGTAGCTGTACCAGTTAGAACACAGTGATGGTATAGGACACTCTGTTGATCTGGTCATTCAGGGTTTTGCTAGATTTGTGTTCCTAGGATTAATACCAGTAATTCTCTGTGATGGAATATTGTACCTCCTGGTGTGTGTGTGTGTGTGTGTGTGCGTGCGTGCGTGCGTGTGTGCGTGCGTGCGTACATGTGTGTGTGCGTGTTCATCAACACTGGTCTTTGCTCCAAAAGGTCCACAAGCAAGAGACCAGTGTTTGAGAAGAAGACCAGTGTTTGAGAAGATTGCTGCTATTCCATCTAACAATGATGTTGCTGCTGCTCTTGCAAAAGTTAGGAATAGGAAGGCTCCTGGTAGCTCGGGGATTTTGCCTGAGATGGTTAAGATGGGGATGGATAACGGTGAATTTTGTGATTTGCTAATCAACTTGCTGAGAGCTGTGTGGAAGGAAGAGCGGGTGCCTCAAGAATGGGTTGATGCTATCTTGATACCCATTCCCAAGAAGGGAAATTTGAAGTTCTGTGACAACTGGAGGGGGATCTCTTTGTTGGAAGTAGTTGGTAAGGTGGTGGTTAGAGTTGTCCAGAACCGGTTGCAGGAGCTTGCTGAGAAGTTACTCCCTGAATCGCAGTGTGGTTTCAGGAAGGGTCGAGGTTGTAATGATATGATATTCACTATTCGGCAAATGTCGGAGAAAGCTGTGGAGCATCGAACAAAGCAATTTTTTATATTTGTAGATTTAAGAATGGCATTTGACTCAGTGCCCCATGAAGCTCTTTGGAAGGTGCTTGGGAAGCTTGGAGTACCAGAAGTGTTGATTAACATTGTGAAGTCCTTTCACGAGAACATGACTGCTCAGATTAGGTTGGATGGAGAGTTATTAGAGGAAATTGATGTGAACAATGGCTTGAGGCAGGGATGTACTATTGCTCCAACACTATTTAATTTGTATTCTTGTGCTGTTACTGAACGATGGTTTTCCCGAATACAGAATGTAGAGGATGTAGGCACTAGATTATTATATAGACTAGACCAACAGCTTTTCCGAAGGTCCACCAGTGGAGTGGAGGAATTTGATATTAATGAGTGTCAGTTTGCTGATGATGTGGCTTTATTAGCCACATCACGTGCTGGAGCTGTAGAGGCCATTAGAGGATATAATTCTGCTGCAGTTGGTCTTGGATTGTCAGTTAGCTTTATCAAGACCAAGTTCATGGTGGCTGGACATGATATAACGGAGGAAGATACTCAGCCGATAGTAACATCTGGAGGGAATGTGGAGTGTGTGTCCAAATTTGTATATCTTGGTTCCCAGATGGCATCTGATGGGAAGTTGGACACAGAGGTGGAGAAACGTATATCTACTGCATCCAGAGCGTTTGGTGCACTACGCCGTGCAGTTTTCCAAGACAGAACCCTGTCAGTTCTCACCAAGAGACTTGTGTATCAGGCATGTGTACTCAATGTATTACTGTATGGAGGAGAGTGTTGGACACCATATAATCGACACCTTGTTCGTTTGAATCGTTTTCACCATCGGTGTATTAGGACTATTCTTGGGATAAGCAGGAAGAAGCAGTGGGAGCAGCATATCACTTCTGAAGTGACCCGTCAGATGTGGGGTGACCCTGAGACCATCAGTGAGAAACTGATTAAGCGTCGGCTAGAGTGGTTGGGGCATTTAGTGAGAATTGGAGACAGCAGGACCCCCAAAAGAACATTATTTGGGTGGTTACCCAAGAAACGACCACCTGGTGGTCCGAGAAAGAGATGGAGAGATGTTGTGAAGGCAGACCTTCAGACAGTAGGACTATTGGATACTTGGTACACCTCAGCACTCCACAGAGATCAATGGGACAACCTGTATAATGAAAGAGTAAGCAACAGTCAACTTCTAGCAAGAGCAGCTTTACCAACAGTGCAGTGTACGGTGTGCAGCAGGACCTTCCGTAGGGAACAGGATAAGGCAAGGCATAAATGTATTGAAGAAAGACTGAAGCCAGTGCATCAACAACAGGGTGCACTGCAATGTGCTGTTTGTGAAAGATGGTTTAGGAGTAAGGGTGGTCTTGCTGTACATAATTGTAATCCCATCAAGCACAATATATTTGAACATGCACCAATTCCAGCAGTGGAGAATAGAATACAATGTTCTATATGTGAAAGATCTTTTAGCCGGTCTAGTGATTTGAAGCGACACAAATGTCTGGCAGAGAGATCACTGCCAATTGAACTTCAACATGGAGCTATTCAGTGCTCATTATGTCACCGTTGGTTTCGTAGCAAAGGAGGACTAACTGTACACAAGTGTCGACCAGCTGAGTAGATATCTTAAGCTTCTTCATACAACCGTATGAAGACCACGTGACCTTTATGGTAGTGGAGAGGAGGAGGTGCGTGCGTGCGTGTGTTTGTGTGTGTGCATGCATGCTTGCGAGTGTGTGTGCATGTGTATGTGCGTGTTTGAACAAACATTGTTATTGATATTCCCTATTTTAGGTAATAATGGTATCATCATACAGTTTTGAAGTTTATCTACAAGTGTTAGTTGTCAATATGGCTCTCAACCAGACATGGATTGCTCTACTAATATTTGTACTCTGTGCATTCCCCAGTATAGCATTCCGCCTGTCACCAGTGATTAGTTCAGTAGCTGGATTTACTAGTGGCTTCTTTATACCCCGTGAATCCATGCCTCCTTGGTGAGTTGATAGTGTAGACTCTAGAATGACATGTATGGCTTACACAAAAACTCTAGTTACATGTGCTTGTTTACATTGGAGTAAAATGTGGCTTCACCATTTCTAAGCTTTAATAGCCTTCTTGCTTGCTTGTAACACTATACCATCATGAATTTGTTGAGTCATGGTGAAGATGAGACAAATCCAAATTCCATAGATTGTTGTACTCATGACTTCTGATGTGCTTTTAGTTTATTTTCAATATAGTTGCTATAGAATTGCATTCAATAATAAAGCTGAAACTTTAACAGATCATTAATTTGTCCTTCTAGACATGTAGCTAAGAAACCATAATATGAATTCAAGAAAAATGCCAACTAGTTGGGTTTTTATTCAGCAGATCACATGCAGTATAATATAAATCAGATCCTTATTACCTGTAGGGTGACTGAAGTGCCACTCTCTGGTATATTCATTAAGGTAGCTTAATCTGAAGGTTATCATGATTATTTTAGAATTAATGACAGCTTGTGCATTATTTCACAATATTAAGAAAACATTGATATCAAACTTACAAACACATATGTAACTATGCCAAAAATATTGCTGAGTATACATAAAATGTGTGAAAATTTGGTACAGGTAGCTTCAACCATTGGTAAGCTACAATACACCAAATACTTGAAACTGGGTCAAATATATGTGCACTATTTGTATACATTCTTTTTGTAAGAAAAACTTATTTAGTTCTGTTCATACCTATCTGTACACAGGTATCGTTGGTTGTTCTTTGTTAATCCTAACTACTATGGTTTCTCCTCAACTTCTTATCTACTGTTAAAGGAGTTTGACTCAAACTGTGCAGGAAATGAGCTGGAGTGTTATGTCTCCACTGGGGACTACACCTTGACACAGTTCAATTTCAATGAAACCAACCCCGCTCTGCATGTAACAGTGAGTGTTCAGTAAACTAAAGACTTGCATATAGTCTGTACTGTAACTGTTTAGGAAAAGTTACACATATCAGCACTTTTGAATTTTGCAGATGGTCCAAGCTATTGTAAATTGAAGTGTAGTAGGCATGTGTGATTTTTTGCCGTTAAACTTTGTAGATGCATTAGTTTATCAATCATTCCCATGTAGACGTGACAAAAAAATCTGTCTTTTCTGATGCAAATTATCATCCACAACTCTGTGACCATTAAAACAATCCATGAATTCACCTCTAAATGTATGCCAAATTTTACAGCAGTTGAGGTACAAATTTGTGTTTATACTGGTTTTGTAGAGTATGCAAAAAATGAAGAAAAACTTACTGAAGCCCCTGCAAAAAATGTAAAAATGAAGAACTTAAGCCTATCTGTGTATAAGATGATTTTGCTTAGATTTGGTGTGTGGGTACCAAAAGTGGAGGGCAATTACAAAAATTGTGTAATTTTGAGAAGGAACCATGGAGCCTATGCACAACATGGTATGGTGTGCCAGCTTTCTTGGCTGCACTACTCACTACCAAGTGTATTGATTTTTAAAAATGAAAAAGGCAATGTTCAAATTTTTATGTAACTTTGCCAGTAGATCGAAGTGCAGTATATAGTAAGCTCACAAACACAGCAGCTTGTAGTAGTTGTGCACTTACAGTCTTATGCCTGATAACAGTAATAGTCAAGATGCAGATTATTGCTCTTGCTCCAACTTCCTCAACAAGCATTAGTGCAGTCACTGTAAATTTCAGTAATTTCCTGATGACTTAGCTGCTGAGTTTTAGTATCTGTCTGCAGTTGAAGTACAAAAAATCAAGTGAACTTGGAATAGTATAGAAATGCATTCATTGAGAGTGGTTGCATGTTGAACTAATTTTTATAAGTGCCCACATGAGAATCCATATAACACAGGAATTGAACAGCCCACATTTGTCACCCTTGACACATTGTATCACATCTTTGTAGTTGTTTGCGTTTAATGTTATTTTTATTAAAGTCATGTTAGGTTGAATGCGGAGACAATTCCAGATCCCAAGTTGTGTGGTTCATTTAGGTGCTTGCCTAGAATGTCAGTTGTCCTGGTGTAGAATTTTCTGCTAACAGTTTTGTTGCCAAGATTCTGACTATATAGGCTTTGATCCTTTGTACATGTCCCTAGTATACACATTTACATGTAATATGTATATCTTATAAAGTGTACTATAAATTCATGAGTTGGTATAATTAATGTGCGTTTGTAGTAGATAAAGTATGTTTTATAGCTGTAAATGTACTACTGTAGTAGATGTTGTATAATTTGTCATAAGATTTTGCTGTTGATGACAGTTGGTTACCTCATACTAGCAGTGATAGTAATGTGGATCAGACATGTCGACTTTGGTCCTACACTTCGGCGACTTCAGGCTATATTCTTTAAGTAAGATATCGCCATGTCAGTAAAATATGTTTGAGTGGGTCACTATAACGAGTTTGTATAGAAATGGTGTCCACTAAGTTACTCCCTGCTATACAAGTTTTCAACCTCCTTGTAGGTCCCGAAAATACAAAGCAAACTTTTCTGAGTAATGTGTAAATTAATATGTTAAATAATGCTGTGTCAATTTTAATTGCACATTAGTAAAAAAGACAAAAGATAAAGACATTGATGCTGTTGCTTCTTTCCAGGTCTTACAGTAGAATATCTAGTTTTGAACAGTGGTTGAAACTTGAATCTCCAACAGAAACAGAAAATGAGAGTGAACAGACGGGGTCTGACATTCAAATGACAGAAATTGGTAGTGCAACTAATAGCGATCAAGATGAATATTGCAGTGACATTGATGAAGATGATGAAATATACTTTGATGATATGGAATTAGAAAACACAGCTCCTCTTGTAGCACAAGGTCAACAATTTAATGGTGGCAATAAGACAAATACCTCAACTAGCATCATTTTCTCCAAACAACAACATAGTAAGCTATCTTTGCCTACTGTTGAAGAAGAAGAACCATATCCTACCACTACATAAAATAATGGCTCAGACTTGCAACTTGAGAAGTTACAAGACTACTCTATTGGATCCCAAGGTAGACAAGACACCAATCATGAGTTATTCAAGAAACAAGCCAGCTCATTCAGTTTACCAGAAACAGGGAATTCTTCTAATCTTGAACTACTTGTGAGAAGAAAACCGTCTATAGATAGAACTGAAGCTGGAAGCAAAACACATCCTAAACTACAAAGAAGAAATACAAGACAGCGATTTTCTCGAAAATCTAAAGATTTGCATCTTCAACATCGTACATCATGTTTCCAGAGTAAGTTTCTCAATGATGATGAATTTCATGTAATCTGGAAACCTGACACACCAAATGTCACAACTGCCAGACTGAGTGATTCAATGCAAAAGAATCTTAGTACTTCTACTACAGTGCCATAAATTGATCCTAGTTTACCTAAGTCAACTTCTTGGAGCCAACAATGTGAAACTGTTTCTCCAGCAGCTATTAGCACTACATCCACCCCAAGTACACCAGCAGATTTGCGCTTTAGACAAAAACAATTATTAGAACGTGTCAATGTAGCTCGTGAAGTGTCTAAAGATCAGAACATTAAACTGGTACAGCCAGAAGTTTCTCAAAATGTCAAGCAACGTGCTCTCCGACTTGCTTCAAGATATGTTTCTTTCCGAATTAGTAAGAAACCTCAAAATATGGCTAATGTAGTATTGCAAGCCCAAAAACAATCACTTCTTGCCAACTCTGATCAACCACTAAGTCCAAAACAAAAGTGGCAAAGGGCTGTTTTATTATCAGTCAACAAAACAAAAGTAATGAAAAATCCATCAGAAACTTCATTAAGTAGTAGCTATTCAGAAATACAGCTAATCATCAGTATCCATACAATTGGTCACAGAATGAGCAGGATGAGCAAAACCCCATATCACAGTGAATTTCCAATGTAACAGTCAGATTATACTTTGTCGTCAAAGTCAAAGGATTCTTCAAGCACGAAGAAAAGTGCACTAAAAACTTGTGCTAGTTGTGCATTAATGAACACTAAACCCCTACTAGAAGACGCTACTGAACTGGAAAATGATTGTTTTGAAACAACAGCTAAATTTTCCACTGCAGCTAGTTCATCTGTTGAGAATAAGAATTCCACCAATACACTGGAAGTAACAGATGGCTCTTCTGCAGCATCACCTGATGATAATGATTGTAAGGATGTATCAGAAGCTGGTAAAAAATTTGCTGCAGTACATAAACCAGCACTGGCTACAGCAAGAGTATTTCAATGACTGGCTTTGTGACTATCTGTAAAGCATTAATACAATACAATACAATACAATAAAGTGGTCAAACATATTATTGAGCTGCTCAATACTATAGCTATAATTTTTAATGTGTGTGTGTGTGTATATGTGTGTTCATAAAATTTCATGATATAGTTAAATGAAATAATAAATAGCTAATCAAATAAACTGACAATAGAAACCTCTAAGTGTTAATATATAACAAGTGTTTATTTTGGGAGTAGCTAATCAAAATTGTTGACATGAAGCCTTTTAAGTACATCAACTAGAGTGGTCAATTATTATGGTCGGACACAGTTGGATAGATGTGCACTACAAGGTGGTCTCTATATGTGATTAGTAGGCAATTGCTAATTGGAGTACAAAACGCTGGTACGTAATGAGTAGAATTATTCCCTGCACTCAAATGTGTGCGATAAGTTACCTACAAATTGACTTAATTATTTTACTGAGTAATGTTGTAGCTATACCTGTTAGTAGTAAACATGTATGAATTAGCATAAAATTTTTGAAATGCCTGAGCTAGCTAATATCCCACACACTATATAGTTACATTAATGGAGAAGAAGCTTAAGGTAGAGGAACAAACACTAATACTTAAATCATTGCCTTGATAACTGAAGCTAAGTGAGTAGCTCTATATACCATCCACTGGGACAACCATCTCTTGCAGTGACATTGATGTTGACAATTTTCCTCTGCATCCTAAGCAAACAATTGTTTTACATACAATACCTCCATTACTGGTCATCAATTCGAATTGAAAGTACCCCAACTTGTCACCAGTTTCAAGATAGTTGATGTAGATGATCTCACAAGGTAATACATTATGGTCAATAATTATTCACCACACACAAATGCATCTGTGATGTTACATAAGAGCATTGTTAGATATCTGACACTTGAGGATGCATTCTTAGTGTTAAATTTCTGATTCTCTTTTTCAGTATCCTTGCAGGTACTGGTACTGAGTTCTGGATTAAGGAGGTAATCCGGATTATAATATATCTACAACAGTACTAAAGCAACTCTTTATGACTTAGTTTAGCTTTCTAACTGCAAAGATAGAGACCTATACATCATGTATATAATAGTGCTAGAATTTATTTTTACTACAAAATGGCTATTGACAAATTTTTGCAACATCTAAAATGATTCAATTACCGCAACACAAAATGATGGAATTCAGACAAGTAAGGGCCTATGACTCAAAGAAACATAGCTATATAGTAATATAGCTATGTATAATTAAAACCCATATTCAAGTGGATCAACATGTGGTACATTGTGCAAAAGGATAATGTACAGTATAATACTGGTAATTAATTTAAGATTAATACAACACATTTACATTACATAAAATATATACAACTTTTACATGCCTGATATATAACTTTGTGTTTAATTGTTATACTTTATCTGCTTATATGTATGTTGCAAAGGCTTTATTTCATAAAACTCTAGCTACAGTACATGCACAATAGCCTTTTTGATACCCTGATCATTGGTCCACGGACTTGTTTGAAATACAAGCCATACACAAATGGGTCAAGAAGAAATGTCGTATAAGTGACATTGGGAATAATGATGTAGTCCATAATGTTGTGATAAGCTGTGGAGTTTATCAGTACTTCTCCTGGAATATACAATGTCAGGAAGAGCACACCAATAGAATAATTCCCAAATAAAATAACCAGTAATGTCTTAATAGGTTTAATGTGGTGCTTGAGTTTGTGCTGCTTTCGTTTTAAAGCTTCAACTTGACTGGTAGAACCTGATAATCTGGTTTCCTTTTGGATTTGTTTGTTAACTTGATAAGTTTTAATGGCTAAGTAGACATTGAGGGACATTGTTATAATTGTTTCCATAAAGACTGGTGTTGCATAAGTTGTTATAGTTTCAACGAAAGCATTGCCATAAGTGCAGGTACCATACTCAGACACTTCAACATAATCATCACTGTTAAAAAGCAGATGAGCTGTAAGTGCCATTGATAAAGGCCATAAAATGACACATATGCTTAGAGTGACAGAGGTTGTCATAATTCTTTTGTGTTTGAAAGGAAATCTGATAGCAATTACTTTGTCAACTGATATCATCAATATTGTAAAATGAAGCACAACTATCGGATGAAAGAGAAAATAGTACACATTACAACTGATAAAATCTCCTGCCCCAATAGCATAGCCAATAGTCATAATAGCAGACATCACATAAAACAGCACTGCTAATATCATATCAGTTATCATCAAATTAGCCACAAAGATGTTATGAGGCCTGTGTAACCTTCTTGTAGTATTGATGGTGACTAAGACCAAACTAGCCATTAGAAAAACGATCAGTGTAGCCATCACCTTGAATCCCAAGGACAGGTAGGTAGAATACTCTGGAAGATTGTCTACATCTTGTGATAGAAACAGTCCTGAATGTTTTGCTAGCAAGTTCCTGATTGATGTTCGTATATAAAATGGTGGTGGTTAGTGTATTCAGTGAAACACAACAGGTATTGTTTGTCACAGTAAAATGCATACCGTATAGGGCAAGAAATTTTCATGGTATTAAATTTTTGTGGATTGCTAAAATATATGTAATTTTCATGGAATAAATTTCCGTGGTTTAAACATCAATCTCCATACATGCAACTAGTACAGGAGCTAATGTTTAATTTCGCAGATAAGACACCTGCAAAATCCATGAAAATTTGTATCCCACAAAATTTTCTTACCCTACGGTAACAAGATCTTTATATGTATAGATTGTTAATTGAATCAAATATGAATCTTGGTTAGAGATTGCCTTGTCTACAACTTGTGAAAGAAATAGTGCTGAATCTTTCTCTGAGAAATATCCAGTTGATACTCATAACCAGATGCTGTGGATTGCATCTGTTGTAGCTTCAAATTCACCCACTCCACAACCAACGTACACTGTTCTAAATGTTAAATAGTACCAAAGTGTTGGAAATTCTGTAAGTAATTTATTATTCCTTATAGTGTTTTTATAAGTGCTTGATTGTAGAGAACAGGTGGAGTTGCTGCAGTTGTTTCCCATTTATTAGCCATTGTTGCTATGTATGTTGGCTATCAGTTTCATTTTGTAAATGAAAAGTTGTAGATGTGACACGTATTTTTTTCCCTTTGTGTGAATTCCCATTGCTAGCTAGCTACATGTACAAGTGTATAATATATATATATAAATTTTAGAAATAATTTCATTTTAAGATCATTTCAATTACCATACTATTAACACTAAGCTAAAATCTTGACTGCCATACTAATATTAAACACTTTTGTACCCAACTAGCTCGCATACCCCTGCAGGCTGCTCTTTTCCTTTTGCATGTAATTCCCACAAGAAAGTCTGCACTTCAGTTTTTAAAGCTATGTACCAGTGTACTGTGCTGAGCTATTTTATAATGGAAGCTGGCCATGTACATCAGCTTGAAATGGTGTAACATTAAGCTGACCGTTTTATTACAAACAATGCAAGGGTTACTGCATGCAATGTTAAGTTAGTTAATCTCCCATCTTTATCACAAGGAAGAGATAACATGGGTAACCTTTTATAAAATTGTCAACTAACTATTTCAGATATCCAACAACGAATTAATCCCTCCATCCATACCACAACTAAAGGCCATGCATCCTTACCGCTCGCTATATGAGACCCTATAAAAAATTGACTAATCAGCAATAAAGTTATTGAAGTAATGGAAAAACAACAACCTACCTCCTGATGAATGCAGCAGGAACAATACATTTAGACAGTTGATAAACGTTATAATCATCCCATCTACGTATATTGTAATTTTCCTGTTCCTTATACTCCCTGCATGGTGGAGGGAAAGCTTGTATTCAATGTTTATGCAGCCCACTATGCAGACTTCAAAACAGGTTCACAGATAACTATTATGGAGTTTAACAATTCCTCTCCCACAATCTTCGTGCAAGATAATACCTCCTATTCTTTGCATGGATTGCTGATGTAGTTAAACAGAAAGTTCAGTAACTATACTTAGCTATTATAGAATTGGTTTGAACTTCAAGCATATCAATATTATACAGGACAGTGTGGCTTTACTTCTTATGTAAATACATATGCATTAGATTGGCAACTCATCCATAGATTTTATCCTGATTCTACCATGCAGAATTATAGAGATCGTAAGTGTAGCTCTCAATATATGTAGATGTGTAGTATAGCTATTTCTATCATATAATTCCTTGTATTTTATTATAAAAGCTACTTGCTGCTTGCTGTTTGCTGTTACTGCTGCAGTTTGCTGCTGCTCAGTCGAGGCTCTGAAAGATAAATATCACTAGAACATTGTAGCTACCATGGAGGACTGTTCTGCCTTTTGGTTGTGGAGACTTTTGGAATTATGGACTCAACTTGCTGTCAGTGTAGAAATGCTACATGCAAGATATACTAGGATTTCCTAGGAAGGTGCTTGATTTTGTTGTTTCTGGAGATTTTCACACAGATTTATCTGTAAGATAAAGCAAACAAGTGCTAATTTGTTATTGGAATGTTTGCAGCAGCTGCTATCAGCACAATTTTAACATATGTAAATATCCAAAAAGTGGTCACGTGACCAAAAATCCCTTCATATAAGATTTACACTATAAAATAAGATGATACTCAGTCTTTTTCATTGTTTCTGATGATTTTCATACAGGCTTACCTTTAGATAACACAAATACGAGCACAAATAAGTGCTAATATATCATTAAATTGTTCAATATCAGTGCAGTTTTAACTGTACACAAGGTAAAGGAAAAATTAGAAATTTTAAGTTCGATTAGGGATCAAATTTTAAGTTCGATCCAGTGTCAGGTCGTATTCTTTACGACCTGACACTGGCGACACCGAGACAAACTGGCGCCTTCATGTCATGCATGTCAGTCGAACTGAGCTGGCTCAGTACCGATATGACACGGCCCAGTCAGTATATACGATCTATCTGAAATGTATGTATGTAAAGGTCGTAGTTACCATATGGTAAAAGGTGACGTTCACAGGAGTGTATAGCCCGTATGTTGCAGACCTTTCATGATTTTTTAAAGTCAACTATATAGAGCCCGAGGCTACATGCATGCCATTTCTAGTCAAGTTATCATCACAAGGCTGGGTTAATTGTATCAGCAAAATTAGATGATGCAAGTTGTTATGTGTCAAGTTTGCTGTGCATGTGTTGTTATTACAAGGTCATGCACATTCGGTTGTTTACTGATTGACATGTCTTTGATGTTAGCTACAGGAAGGAGAAAAATTTTACCTGTTCAGTGATTACCATCTCAGCGAAAACCCGTCTAGTTTGCACAATTTCTGACTTTTTAAAATTTTCTTAGCACCACTCTAGCTATAGTACCAAAAGCGAACGTGCATGAGAATAAAAGTCATGAGTGAATGAGGCATTGAACCCTGACCATTAATTCACATATTAAAGCATGCATGCTCACTATGACATAACAATCAACTACATGGTGCTACATTAAACCATAGTTTTCGTGATCATCGTACATAATTGCGCATGCGCAGCCTTATTGCGTAATCTTGCACCTCACGTGCTGATCTGAGCCCTATAAATTCGCCACCTTGGCTCGATCCGCCACCAGAATACGGTAAGGTCGCTGATTCCACTTTGAGTGTAATTGGTAGCAACCGTACGCATATTGGAAAGGACCGCGCCAGGTTTGACGTTGAGTGAATCCGTTTCATCCGGCTGAGTGCGACGTTTCCAAGTATTAGACTCGTCTGTGGCCAGTGGGTGAGTATCTATCTTAACTGTTGTATGTACGCGGCATGTGCAGTCCTTAAGGCCAGAATGGCTTAACAAAACCCGGCTTCTATGTCTTGTAGTCAGTCTACTGTCGATATGACATGGCTCAAACGCTGGACTAGCCGCACTTCATGTCAGAATCGTTAAGGTCGGCGTAGAACCATGCTAGAAGGTGCATGCATGTTCACGGCTAGATAAAATAGTAGTCAATGCCGTCTGCCTCATGATTCAAGGTGTCTTCAGTGCCATTTATAGCAGCTCACAGCCAGTGTCATTCGGCTACTATAAGCTCAGTAGAATGTTGTATTAGCTTAAGCGGACTGCGCTCTGTGTAGCTATCATTGAAAAATTAGCTGATGTATGCATGTTGTTTATGAAAACGTGAAAGGTCACTGTTGTTTGTTGTGACAATTGGAACGTGTTGGTTATCAACAACAATCCTTAGACATTAAGAATACTTTAGACGACTCCAAATAAATTCTCTGTTTCCCGTCCACCGCCCGCATCCGGTTACTGTCAGCCCATTATTCTGTATTCTTCCATTATTTTCCGGTTATTCTTGCATACTGACAGGCTCAGAAAAGCCATCTTGAAACAGTGTCAGCAGTGCTATCGAGTTGACGCAAACTTCACGTTTGTACTATTTTTGCAACTTGAAAAGGAAGGAACAAGCTTAAGCATGCTCTTATGTAGCTTTCATGGTTGTGCCAGGTAAATAATGGCTTTAAAAGCTGCAAAACTTATAATGAAATAATGGAAATGGACCGCCCGCCTACATGCAAATATGCTTGACTCCAGGACGGGAAACAGAGAATTTATTTGGAATGGCATTAGGGTACCCCACATCAACTCGTCAGTCATTTGTGAACCATCATGACTATCTAGAGGTTACTACAGTACTACGTACATATTATAATGTGATTATATTGTTTATAGGAATGTCCAGATCCCCATCGCCCACAGGAACTGGTGCAGACGGCAGTAGCCGTGCACCTGATCCCACTGGTGAGTTAAATCTAATGTGTGTGTGTGTGTGTGTGTGTGTGTGTGTGTGTGTGTGTGTGTGTGTGTGTGTGTGTGTGTGTGTGTGTGTGTGTGTGTGTGTGTGTGTGTGTGTGTGTGATAGTTAATTGTATTGTGGGACAAGCATATCAAGAAGTTTGCGGACATTTGCTACACTTTTGTTGATGGCAAAAATGCCAGCTGGAACAGGCATGTCCAATGCATTTCGATTGAAGAACCGTTAAGAATTAAATTTATTATCGTGTACCACTTACCTCAAGTCTGTTAGTAACTTTCCTAGCTTAATCCGTGTAGAGCAACTCACTGCAAGTACAATAATGCCAAAGAAGTCCGTTTCACAGAAATTTGGCACGTAAAAATGGCCTAAACTGACCCAGTGTAGCAAATTTCCCCATAAATTTTGTGTTGGGCGTTTCGGGAGCATGCAATAAAGGGCTTAATAACCTGCGACACATGATAGATACCTCAGATTCTAAACCAGATTTAGAAAGAGCAGTGAACAGTGATTAAGATGAACTATAGCAAAAGAAATTCAGAGGAAATTTAAGCGTGTCATGTTAAGGTTAATTGAAAAGAACTCACTTTTTCTATGGCAAATTGTATGGCAGATATTTGGAAGGGAATGTTCTGAGCTATTTCAATGTCTTGAAAGCCATTGAAATAGCTTGCAGCCTTCACTACATAGTATTACAATGAAACAAAAGCACTGTGAATTAGTTTTGCAGGTTGGTTTGTGAAAATTACAGTGTTTTGTGATTAAGCAAAATAGTGTCCGTGCCATGTGGCAAACTTCTTTATATGTAATTTTTTGAACCACATTTAAATCAGAGGCAACTAGGTGGGATTAATCTCTACATGTTAATACAGACAGAATATGGCTTTTAAAGTTGTGCTCAAAGTTAAGTTGTGTTCAAATTTCTTATAATATTAATCGTCATCTTTGTTAATATACGTATGTACTGTTTTACTATGTAGCCCCCACCGTGACATGTAGTGCCACCAGTGGTAAGTTGATAAGCTTTACCTATAATGTACTGTAAGGATATAATTTCACCATCATAGGATCGATGACGTCGTCATCAGGCAGTGGGATCCATGGTATGTTTAAATGTTTTCTCTGTCCTGTATTTGTTGTGTGTACATGTACATGTGTTTGTGTATGCATGTGTGTGTGTCCTTCCTTATATGTGGATGTTTATTTATAATGTGTTGCTTTACTATGTTGTACTTTGAATGGGAAAGTGTCAAAGTGTGCTATTATTACACTTTGGGTTATAGACATGTCAAAAGTTTAGGAATAGGGATTGCTGAATAAATCCACAAATCAAAAGGAGATGGCTGGAAAGATCAACAAGTATTGTGGTTATATCAAATAAACCCAATATTTAACTTTGCCAGCGTATGTACTTTGGTACTTTTGATGACACATGATCCTTGTTGGTTTATGAATTTTTCAGTTTCATAATTGTTACCTGCTGAGCAAAACCAGCCGTTTTCTTTTATTGCTTCTCTGTTAGCTATAGTAACAAAAGAGTGGACAACCAAAGTTTCAGCTTTTAGTGATGAATAGTTTTGCGAGTTATATTGCTAGACAGTTGGAATAGGAATAGGCTCGATTTGTACAACACAGTATGGCAAATAAATTGCAGGAACTTATTTAATTGATCATAATTAACTCAAGACTGAAACAAGCTACAAAAATGGTGTTTGGCTTGGTATGTTCCCCATGAACTGGCACATCGGTCAAGGTATAGTGTTTTTCCTGTACATTTACGTGGAGACAAAGAAGAAGGCCTTTTCAACAAGTAAATAATGATGGTAAACTTTTTACTACCACATCATAAACAAGCACCCATAACTCACACGCTGTGCACTGTGTACGAGCAAGAATTAAAAATAAATATTTTCTTACTCTCAACAAACGGGATTCTGGTGGCATGTAGGTTTTATTCATTTGAGCTTTGTTTCAGTGCATATAACGAAGCTATTGAAATGTGAGTAAAATTTTATGTAGCATACGTATTTTTACCCAGTTTATTTCAATGCTTTTTAATAGCAAAATAGTATTTTGCAAAAACGGCAGTTTTTGCTCAGTGGTTCATATTTTCTAATATATATGACCAGATTTGTGAAAAGGGGTCTTCCACACACATACATTTCTATGAGCTTCAAAAATCATAACTTAGTGTTTAATAAACATATAAACCTGAAATTTATCCCATTCACAAAGCAGTGTTGGAGCTTACCACTGATCAAATTTTAAGTTAATAGCAGCTTTCAGTCTGAAGGTTTAAGTTGTCAAAGTTGGCATATTGGATGTGTGTGGAATACCCCTTTTCACAAATCCAGTCACATATGTCTATTTTGTTTGCATTAATGTTAGACACTTAGCTTAGTATAGACTTCAATTTCTAATGAAAACATTAGGTTGAAGATGTGCAATTATACAAGTGCAAGAAAAAATTTGGGATTAAAGTAGGGATTAAAATGTGATCATTCAGTTGTGTTTTGTCTCAGCAGCTTGTTTCAGTGCTTTTTATTGCTGCAGTCCCTACTCATATGGAAAATTCCTATTTTTTTCTTGTACTTGTTTGTGTACTTTTTTGTAAATTTTTATTGAATAACCGTATTTAGTAATCCCCCCCCCCCCTGCAATTCTCGAAATACACAGCTAAACATTCCTAAGGATGCGGATTTTTAACAAACCGCTTTAAACAACACATTACCCACAGAAGTATCTTTTCAACTGTTTTATAGTGTGTCTACAGTATTATTTTCCACTAATTCTCTCAGCAAAGCCTCAGGGCTGTTCTTACTTTTAGTTCACGTAAGTACGGGTCACGCCCACTTTCTAGATGACAAGATACACTATACTACGGTGTTTTTCAGTTGTAGTACGCCTGAAAAGTGCTCTGGGAAAGCTACCCATAGAGTCTGTAGAGAGGCACCATATACAACCTGTTTTTAAACTCAGAAAAGAAACCACCTTCAAGCCAAAGCAAACTCTAATCCTTACGTGTGTAATGGCAATGTTGAACAGGCAGCAGCATATCCCGAGGTGTATCCCAACATTAAATCACGTGCTTGCTACATTATACTACACGTTTATTCCAATATGTTGGGGCGCTGTGGTGTGCGTGTTTTGATGGAAGCCGTACCCATGAGAGATGGCCACGATAAAGAAGGATCAAAGATAAAACAGTAAGACAGTAGCGCACGCATCGTAGGTATTTAATATTGTGAAAGGTTTTTCTCCACAAAATTTGAAGTGTTTCCGCCAAAGAAGCAAGGCTGTAGCTGTGGGTTAACAATTTACATACCAAACTTGTCTGGTTTGCTTTTGGTAGATGGTTTTTTCAGATGGCCTGTATAACCACGTAAGACTTCTGTGTAGGTCTGGGATGTGGTGTCAAGGGCTCAAACACACTGAAAAATGAGCAGGTAGCTTGAGTGTGCTTTGTGAGAGATTTCAGCTTATGGTATCTACCTCTTGACTGGGTGTTTTGTGGTCAGGTGGTGCCTTCAATTATCATGTTGTAGTCAATCTGTTGCCCATCTTGCCCCTTATTGAGCACTCGTGATACAGCAGCACTGGTGAAAAGCTGGCTCATAAGCTCCAGTATGTACACATCATTTGCTGGTCCTCAGTAAACTCAGAGCAACAATTGCACACTATCAACATTATGTCTGGATCATGTGATCTCACACAAGACCTATCTTGTCTATTGTATGTTAGCAAAATCATGCAACCATATCCCAAACTGAGATGACACCAGCATGAGGTTGTTGCATTATCAGGCTAATAATTCACATCAAACTTGCCTTCTGGTCTGCTTTTCTGTGTAACCACTCCAAATGTTTGTGCAAGACTATGAACACCAGGAATATGGTGTAGAGGATTCCAACACTCTGGAAGATGAACAAGTAGCTGAACAGCCTATTTCCTGTTTCTGACAGGCTGTTTTGTGGTATGGTGCCTTCAATTATCATCCTTGTCCATATAATAGTTAGACGTCAAGAACCAGGGTTCTACGGGATTTAGAAAACTCGAAGGCCCTGGGCTGTAGCGCCTGAGCGCAGCGAGGGCGCTACTAATGGCCTGAGGGTTTTCTAAATCCCGTAGAACCCAGTGGTTATTGACGTCTAACTTATTTAGACTACAACTCGTTATTGTACCTTGAGTTGACAGCTGCTTGTAAATAGGAAATGTATGGCTAATTACTAGAAACAAGCCCTCTACACCTCCCGACATGGCGGGACCTCAGCGTGGCTGTTGCTACCCGTTTAAATGCCCATGCGTTGCCAATGTTACAGGCGCGTGTTATGTATCGAAGTACTGGACTCAGCGAATGGACTACAACTCATTGTTGCTGTTGTTGTGCCTCGACAGCTGCTTGTAAGCAAGTAATGTAGTGTTGATTAGTACAAACAAGCCCATTACACCTCCCTCTAATTCAGTACGGCTGTTACTAGCCATTTAAATGCCCATGCGTTGCCAATGTTACAGGCGCGTAATTATCGTGTTTCGTATCACCTCAGAGCTTGGTCTCTATTGGACATGACCGTGGCTCTACGAGATTTAGAGACCACGTTTTCAGCCAATCAAATTTCAGTATCAAACTTGTTGTAGTCTAATATGTACGTAGTCTAGCTATCTTTTGTCCACCCCCTTGAGGAGCAACGCTCTACAAGGATAAACTCGCTTCATCGATACATGTAGCTACCAGGACTGGTGAGTTAAAACATTAAAATACCTTTTTCTATGAATCAGCACTGCAAACATGGGAAATTTTCCAAAATTAGCATCCCTGTTGTGAAATAATAGTGCAAATGTGGTGGCGTGTCAATGATTTATAGTGTACTGTCAAAATTATACATTTAATTATTTTCTGCCTAATTGTTGTATTATTGTGCTTCTATCATACAGTACAGTGGGTCCTCAGTTATCCAAACAGCATTGTTGTTATAGTTAGCCAAAAGTGTTAAGATAAGTGGAATTGTTTGGATAACTGAAGCAAGTGAAATTGTTCAAATGTTCACTGTGTTGCATTAAAATTATGATAACACATTTACTTAATCAACTATTAATTATTTAGATTAATGATTATGATGTGTGTTGTGTATGTACAGCCACCACCTCAGCTATACCAGTCCACTTTGTAACATCTAGTAGGGCTGGTGAGCACCGTCTTGCAGGTACGTTCAATATTACTTTAGTAATTTTACAAGTATTGTTTGACCTATGCAAGTACAATTACATATGCATGGATTATTATATTTGTATTTATCATAACAGACTGCTTCATGTCGACTAGACAGCTGCATAGAACACCACCTGGTACGTTTATTTACTCTTGTTAGTATGTACACAAAAGTAGGGATTTTCAACTAAAGTAGGGACCTGGAACTTTGATTTTAAAAAAAGTACCCAAGCTGGAGTGGTGCACGATATTGAATCACAGTAAGAAGTGTTATTTCCCTACTGTGCTCAATAAATGCACAGTGGAGATATAACACTTCTTATTGTTTTACTGCTTTTTTCAGTACTTTTTATCAATGTACTATGGTTTCTACCAAGAGTTAATAATAAGAGAGGAGAGTGTCTAATGCTGTATAGTGCTGTAATAGATGATTGTGCAGAAGTTAAATGGCTTCGTTTCCGTGTATCGTATAGGCTTCTAGTATTTGTTCGTTTCCTTACCGCAATTAGTTTAGCCACACCGTGATGAATCCTTGAGAATATTCGAAGACTGAACTAAAGACTGAGCTGTATGTACAGGGAACAGTGCTCCTTCTATTGAAGAATGCTCAAAGGTAGGGTAACATGGCGACGCAGTGAAAATCCAAAGTGATACTCCACTTTTGGTTCAGTGTTTATTGGTTCTCAGACGCTCTCCCCCAGAGTTATCTTCGAGGTTAACAACCACACTTCTTTACGCAACAGAGCAATGCTCTTCGTGGTGAACTGGAACATCCGAGTTGAACACACGCCCTTGTGTCTGGGATAGCCTTTGTGGTTAAATGCGATAGTATACTAGCCAGTCTGTACGTTACGTGGAAAAGAAGCCGTTTAACTTCTGCGCAATCATCTATTACAAGACCATACAGCATTAGACACTCTCCTCTCTTATTATTAACTCTTGTTTCTACTTTAGTTGAAAATTCCTATTTTTGTGTACTTGTTTATTAACTTTTTTTTGTAAAATAGAATTATTGTGACTGGTGAACCCATGCTTACTCATCAAAAGAAAAGTGTTGCGTGTCCTTGCTACCAATTATTGTCAGAAAAGTGAAGCATCTATTACGCTTCGCTGTCAGCCATGTTCAACCTGTTACACAGCATTAAAAATCAAGAACTGTTAGAAAAGCACCTCTGCAAATCAATGGAAAAAAATACTAATCATTTTTTGTGCGCCTCATTCATCTTTGCTGGCAGTGAAAAGTATAGATTTGGCAGTAGCACTTGATGGCTTTCCTTTGTAATAGAAATCATCCGACATGGGATATATGAAGATGACATTACATGTACTGTGGTATGCCAAAATGCACCTCTCGAGCCGAAGCGATGTCGAACAATGAAAGTTACATTTGTCTGAAGGCATTGGTCAGTTACTCAGTCAGTCAGTCACTCGGTCAGTAGAAAATCCATTTAATATCTATTCTTAAATTCTGTAGCAACTAGTTGAAAGTATTTTGGGTTAATCTGAAAGCTTGTTTGGGCTTAGTTTTACCTAACCAATACTGCCTCACTGTCGTCAGGAAAAGTTGAGGCTGGCTTTTGGATGATGTTTTTCATGGGTCATGCCTACTTCTTTGTGGCCCCTACCATACAGTACGATATACTATACAGTACTATCATACTGTATGATATCCATTTTTATTGCACAAGCATTATCACCAAATTTTTAAGGCTTTTTGACAATTTGGGATATGTACCATTGTAGTGTAGACAGCATTACAAAACATTCCTTTTAATATTCTATGTCAATTCGCCATTGCACAATGTAATGTCTATATGTGGGAGGTTTGGATTTTTCTGGCCACTAAAATCACCCTACAACCGGTCTCATGCACCTTCATGGTACCTTAGCAGTATTGGTTCGGTATAACCATAGATATACGACTCCGGTGTCACACACCCAGTATATCACCTGTACAATTGATGTCACTCTTTACTGTAGACTATCAGTGTAGGTTTAGCAGAATATGAAAGGTTGAGCGATACAGGTTGCTTTGGTGGAAGTCATTGAATCGCCTTTCCCACAAAAGAACTCATCATATCGTGCCATTTGGTATTGCTTTGTACACCAAGATATGTTTCTGTTCCTATAGCAGCTGTGTACACCTTCTGGTATCAATGATACGTGGCTTTTTAGTACCTCTTTATTGTCATTAGAGTTGAACAGTATGGTTTGTAAGCCACGCCTTTATTTTAAATGCTGCATATTTCCTTGGTTACAACTTAACTAGGTCTTTCGTGTTTCTGTTCTCCTAACTCTGCACAGCTGCTGTCTAGCGTAACCGTTTGTCTTTCAAGCTTTGATCTAATGCCAAATCTGTGGAACAAAGCTAGCAGGATGGTAGCACACTTCGCTCTTAGATTCTAAATCACTCTCGCAAAACCTTTAAAACTTTATTAGGGGCTAATTAAATTAGTATATGATACAAATTATGGAAACCGCCTGTAACATTCGAAACAAGCCTATTTCTGATGCACGACGCCATTTCCAATCCCTACTAGGAGTCGTATATCTATGACATAACCAAGCACAAAAGTACTTTCAGTATGACCTGAAATGTTTCCAATCAATTTTTTAAAGAATGACTCAGTGCATAGAACCTTTAGATAAACAAAACCATAATTTGATAACAGCTAAGGCTATGGGCTTGATTTTTCCACTCTTCGGTGTCACTTCACCCTGATTTGTGACTGAGTCTGAGAAAACTGGTTTTATTGCCTATTTAAATGTATTGAGAAATGCCAGTTTTAGGTATCTAGTGTGCTGTAGCTCGCCAATGGTTGAAGCTATGTATACCAAAGTTTCACACGTTTTACACCAATTCCTTACTTTCCAGAGCATCCACTGTGCAAGTAGCCAACAACTAAATTTCCAGCCATTTTAGATAGTTTTTGAACTGAGGTTGACTGTAGCAGAAGAGCAAAAGGGGAGAGAGGTGGGGGCCCGGCCGGAAGGCAAGAGGCTGTTCAATGAATTGAGATAAGGAAGGCGTAGGGATGAACTAGGTCAAGTTATGGGCCATTCAGGTCTCAAAACTGGCTAAAATAAAAGGAAATTCACAGCGAGGTATTTATTCAACACCACGGATCTATACAGCCATCCCCAGGCTGACCAGAGCTCCACTAAGGTCCTATACCACACGTACTGATCACCACTGGACTTGGGAAAAGCAGCCAGCAAAACCAGACCACTTACATCTAGCTGATTTTGATTGAAATTAGGTAGTTTGTTCATGTAGCTCTGTGTTCTGAGTGAAAAATCGAATCTGCTGACATGGGTGATAAGACCGGTTTCCCAGGCTGGGCCACATTTATGGGTTTACTCAATGTAGCCACAATCCTTCTTGGTTTACTCCAGTGATCCCTTAATTTTATTTTATTTTATTTTACTTACATTTTAGAGCCCATTAAGGATAAACTTGCTCACTTAGCTTAGTAGTTGTCTATAGACTTTAATTTCTATTGAAGTCATCTACAAGATGTTATAGATACAAGCCATGCAATTACATAATGGTGTTCAAGCAGGCATGCAGTCAGCTGTTTACCACCATATACTAGCTCTTCAAACCAACTAAGTGATGTTTTCTGACTAGTGTAACTTTTTTATGGATGATACTAGGGGCTTGCTTTAATTGTCCTAAAATTTCTTTTTGCAAGGTGCATGCATGTTAACAGCTAGATAAGATAGTCAATGCCATCTGCTTGATGATTCAAGGATTTATAGCAGCTCAGCCAATGTCATCCTGCTACAAAGCTCACTTAGACTACTGTATCAGTGAATAATTAGCTGATGCTTGCATATTGTTTATGAAAACATGAAAGGTCACCTCAGTGTTTGTGACAATTTGAACATATTGGTTAACAGCAACAACAACAACAACTGAGCAATCCTTTGACATTACGAACTTTAGGGGAAAATTTTACCTTGCATCAATCAACTCCTCAGTTTGTTGTGAACCAACATGGCCATCTAGAGGTTACTACAGTAGCTACTACATATTATAATGTGATATATTATTTATAGGAGCCACCACTAGTGCAGACGGCAGGAGCCATGCACCTGATCCCACTGGTGAGTTAAATCTAATGTGTGTAGTAGTTAATTGTATTATAATTTTTTGAACCACATTTATACAATCAGTAGCAACATACTTTTAAACTTGTGCCCAAAGCTAAGTTGTGTTCAGATTTCTTTTGTTATAGCCGTACTATTGTACTTATAATGTTAATTATTATTTATGTACTGTTTTACTATGTAGCCCCCACCGTGACATGTAGTGCCTTTGCCTATAATGTACTGTTAATATATTTTCACCATCATAGGATCGATGACGTCGTCATCAGGCAGTGGGATCCGTGGTATGTTTAAATGTTTTCTCTGTCCTGTATTTGTTGTGTGTACATGTACATGTGTTTGTGAATGCATGTGTGTGTGTCCTTCCTTATATGTGGATGTTTATATATAATGTGTTGTACTATGTTGTACTTTAAATGGGAAAAGTCCCAAAGTGTGCTATTATAACACTTTAGGTTATAGATATGTCAAAAGTTTGATCTGACAAGTGTGACTTATGATTTATTTGCGACTTCATGAATTTTGAAAAATCTCCCATATGTTTACATCATTGATTCATAGAAAAAATTAATGTTTTAACTCACCAGTCCTGATGATCCGCCTTGCATTAATACAGTATTTACATCAACTATTAATCATTTAGATTAATGATCATGTATAGGAAACACATCGTGATGTGATCATGATGTGACTTGTGACAATTTGAACATGTTGGTTAACAACAACAACAACAACTGAGTAATGTGACCAGATTTTACAGAACCGAACCAAATCGTACATCAGGCAAAATCAAACTAACACCACCAGTGGATAGCTACACTATCGTACTACAAGTTGTGACCCTCAGCACTACTCAAACTACATGAGGCTGGTTTTAGTAGACGCCTTTTCTGGGTAGTGTGGAGTGCCCAAATGGCGGTTTCAGGCCTTGTGAAGGACCTGGCTTGGCAAGAATCAGTGGTGTACTGGTGGACAGCCTAATAATGTTGGCCAGACGTGTTCTCTGTAGATTTTGCTACATATCAGCCACTAAGGAGCCAGCACAGCCCTGTAATCTCGTGTCTGGACTCCAATCGTGGTCTGCCTCCATTTTGAGGCCTATCTTTTGCCCTCCCCGCCACCCCCCAGCCTCCACCCCTTTGTGAGCACTCGTGATACTACTTCGCTCGTCCAACTGCTCAAATTTTCTATCTTATTTGGTGGGAAACTGTACAAGCAGCTACAAGTACTGGAAGTAGCTTGAAAGGTAACAGATTGATGCATCTTTTGTGTAAATTTCATACGCGTGCTTGCTATCCTTGGAGAGTTATGCTGGCTTCAATTCTTTAAAACTGTTTATCTCGAAACTTCTAATGTGCGATTTGGATCGTTTTTCCAAAATCCAGTCACAAATACTTTAGGGAAAAATTTTACCTTGCATCAATCAACTCAGTTTGTTGTGAACCAACATGGCCATCTAGAGGTTACTACAGTAGCTACTACATATTATAATGTGATATATTGTTTATAGGAGCCACCACTGGTGCAGACGGCAGGAGCCATGCACCTGATCCCACTGGTGAGTTAAATATAATGTGTGTAGTAGTTAATTGTATTATAATTTTTTGAACCACATTTATACAATCAGTAGCAACATACTTTTAAACTTGTGCCCAAAGCTAAGTTGTGTTCAGATTTCTTTTGTTATAGCCGTACTATTGTACTTATAATGTTAATTATTATTTATGTACTGTTTTACTATGTAGCCCCCACCGTGACATGTGGTGTCACAAGTGGTAAGTTGATAAACTTTGCCTGTAATTTACTGTAAATATATTTTCACCATCATAGGATCGATGACGTCGTCATCAGGCAGTGGGATCCGTGGTATGTTTAAATGTTTTCTCTGTCCTGTATTTGTTGTGTGTACATGTACATGTGTTTGAGTATGCATGTGTGTGTGTCCTTCCTTATATGTGGATGTTTATATATAATGTGTTGTACTATGTTGTACTTTAAATGGGAAAAGTCCCAAAGTGTGCTATTATAACACTTTAGGTTATAGATATGTCAAAAGTTTGATCTGACAAGTGTGACTTATGATTTATTTGCGACTTCATGAATTTTGAAAAATCTCCCATATGTTTACATCATTGATTCATAGAAAAATTAATGTTTTAACTCACCAGTCCTGTTTGATCCGCCTTGCATTAATACATTATTTACATCAACTATTAATCATTTAGATTAATGATCATGATGTGTTTCCTATAGGTATACCAATGATTCAAGCAGCCAGGTTCATTTATACTGGTGGGAGCCGTTTGGCAGGTACGTTTAGTATTACTTTTTTATATAGTAGTTGCACAATGAGTACCGCATTGGGTAAAAAGCTGTTCATATGGGTAGAAAAGATTATTAATGACTTGGTCAAAGGGTGATTTCCCTATTACAATCTCTTGTGAATCTTCAGGCCTGAATTAGGTGTCGTTATAATTACATGTACTACAAAGGTGGCCTTAATGGTAGCTATAAGCCATGCAAAAGATACTTGTTTATGTGGAGCAGTAATTTTATATTGGCCTTTGCAAGTACAATTACATATTATATTGTACTTTGCGTGGGAGGATCAAAGCAATGCCGCATATCGTATTGTCCATATGGTACTAATCAACTGCATAACTGTACTGTATGAGTCATACAGTACAGTTATGCAACTAATTGGGCAAATACAGCACACTTTGGCAAATACAGTACAGCTATGCAGAGAATTTATTTAAGGAATTTTATGTAAACAACACACCGTAAATCGCAAAAACCAGGCAAACTAATCCTATGAGTTCGTTCTATGGCTAGGAATAGATTGTATAAACACTTACTGATCGTCTGATCATGAAGCTTTTTAAACACTAAGACAGCATGATTGATCACGTGCATGATGTTGTAAATTACTAAAACTAGCCAAATTAATCCTATTAGTTTGTTCTACAGCTAAAATTTCAGCTGTTTGAGTACTAGAGAAAGTCACTCCAAGCCAGATGACCAGGAAGTACAACATAGCAGTTAAAACACCGCCTAAACTTGTGTGCAAGAAAAATACAACACTTGGGGGTGCAAATACAGTACTTGGGGATGCAAATACAGCACTTGGGGGTGCAAGTACAGCACTCGGCTTCGCCTCGTGCTGTATTAGCCTCTCAACTAGCCCTCTCGTGCTGTAATTTCCATACACTTATGTGGCGGTTCTTTGACTATAAGTATCAATCTTTGTATTTGTATTTTTCATGACAGATTGCTTTATCTCACAACACGAGCTGCAAAGGACACCTGTTACAGGTATGTTAGTATGTATATACAATTATGCAATATCCGTTAGTACTAGTATGTATGTAACAGTTGTATCATGTACCTGAGTGATCTGCCTGATGGCCCTTGAGCTTGGGTGTACATATTAGGCAAATCACGAGGGGACGTGATACAACTGATATGTACCATGCCAATGCAGGCGCCTGCAGGCGACCCAAACCAATATGAAACCATTAGACCAACTTGTGAAATTGTATTATGGGACAGCAGAAGCTAACGTTGTGACTACATTTGTTAACATGAAGGGAAAAGTCATATATAACAGTATCACCAAAATTTTCAATGAAGCGATTTTACAAGTATTTTAAACTCACTGCATGATTTTACAGATTACTACATTTACTAGGGGTAAGCTTTGCTGTAGAGTGTTTATCTCGTGTTACTTGAAAAGTGGGCCTCTCTGTATTCAAAATGTGGCAAATCACTTATGAATATGCTAAAGTACTAGTTCTCACCTTAAACCAACGTTTTTCAACTCATAGGATGGCAAGTGTAACAAATCGCTTCCATTTGAGTGCTGTAGGATGCAAAATCAAAGCATAGTTTTCATCACATGACCAATAATAAATTCCTACAATTAATTTCGGCTTGAGTTCACAAAGAATTTGGTGGTACTGCTCAAGGCCATGGTACATGTAAAATATACCATCGCCAGCCATGGTTTACAAGAGATGTATCCTGAAATTTGCCTTTGAAGGTAGGTGGCTTCATGGTACATAGCAATGATAAGAGTTGTACACACTAGTTTAACAATAGCCTTTTGTGCTTCAATATATCATTGTTTTTACATATGTCTAGGTGTTGCAACAACCGTTCCAACAACCTATGCTGATGCAGTGAGAGGCATATCCGGTAAGTATACATGTATTGTTATAAATTTATTGATTACATGTGAAATATATGAGTACATACACCCCTGCACAGGGAGTGTATAAGACTAATCATGCATGCATACATTGTACAGGAGTATAATCATATAATATTTACAAGGTATACTGTATACCTGTAGTACTAAAATAGTAGGAATTGCAAAGATTTATGTTTCTCTCCCCACAAAAAAAAGAAAAGGAGCCAACTTCATGGCATGTAGAGCATATCCAGCTAAGGTGGTTTCCAGACTGTGTAGTGAGTGCAGGTTTGTAGTAGGGATGCCACGATAGTCGTGACATACAGCATGTCATGACATAAAGTTCCATGGTGTGATAGGACATTGGCTTCTTTATTTTGTGGCACAATTGTCTCCTAATAATACACACTTTTCCATTCATTTTGATCAAATTTGATGCAATAAATATGAGGAAATTTGACAAATAAATATGAGCAATTGTTGGTTGTTGATGTCATATCATACTTAATATTACTGATGTTTAAATTCATATTTTTGCATGTTTAATAAAAATAAATTATATAAGTAACAGCTTCAATTTTGAAACTTAAGAAATGCTTATGTCGTGACATACGACATGTGACATAAACATTTCTATGTCATGGCATCCCTAGTGTGTAGCCGGGGCATCCACAGCAGTTAAGATAGTAAAATTTGAGAGGGTTCTGGAACTGGCACAGTATCATGAATTGAATACAATAAATCCAAACACATCTCAATGAGATATTTTATAGATGTAGTTGTAACATGGGAACGACTGATTTGCTTGATACGTGTGCCCAAATCCCAAGGGCTGTGGGTATACATATCAGGCAAATCAGGAGTGTCCATGATTCAGCTATCATGAACCATGATAGTGGGTTCATAATAGGAATCGCAGAAGAATTTTGGAAATCCTAATAGAGCAGTCACCTAAAACCAGCCTTAGAAAGCAGACTCGGGCATAAAACAACACTCAGATGGCTTATTATCAAACACTGAACTCAGACAAATGGTGATATAGCAGTAAAAATGGCCTAGACGAAATTTGGAGACATTCAAAAATTGCGAATTTTACATGAATTGTTCATATTATTATTCATAATATTATTATTATTATTCCTAGGACCGTGTCACATACAACCAAGTACATACCCCAACACGACAGCCCCCCGGTGAGGCTATTAGGTGGTGAAGGCACGATCCCCAAATCATTTCAATACGTATGTCACAGTAGTGACAGATATAACACAATAGTGGCATCGTAACTAAAGGCCACCAGTAGCTAAGTGCCAGTACATCATTGGTGTGGTAATGGCACAGTGATGTGTACACAGTATATGTATACAAAACATACAGGAGAGTACTATACATTATTGCAGTATTGTATGCAGCAATGCATTATAGGCAACATCACCAGATCAGTAAAAATTATTAGCCAATATACAGCACAGTATATCAAAATCAACTAGAGCTACATAGGGTTCATCAGTGGTATAGCATGGCACAGTGATGGGTGACACACTATAATTATGCATACACAACTTGCAGGAGATAGCTACACAATACTGTAGGAGTATGCAAGCCAGATGAACCAGATAAAGGAAGACAGCCAAGACAGCCATAACCTAGTAGCTAAGCCAGGTGAAGGCAAAAAGGATTAAAGGGACAATGTGCTGTTTACAACATCTGATTATTTTGGGGCCCAATAAAATCATGTGATGCTTGTACTTTACCACCTGCAACATGAACTTGACAAGATAACAATGCAACCAGCTGGTCTTGGACAAGGGTTGAGTGGCTTAGCTTCCACACATCAAAACATAATAGGCATGTAAACAGCTCATTGCCCCTTTAAGCATGTATTTAATTGCCTGACACCAACACAAAGGAAGTTTGCCATGCCAGCTGCACAAGACAAGATTGTTTACTTGTATTTCATACTGTAAAGAACATGGCATGAGTTTTAATGTTTTTTAATGTTTTCTTGTATTGTTAATTAATTAGCTAAATATTTTATGTGACTGGCAGCTGGCATAAAGACTTGAGATGTTACAAACAGAAAAACTTACTTGTAATCTTCTTGTTTATGTGTAAAGTGGCCTCACCCTCTCCTGAAATCGTTTCATAGACATTTGCTAATCTTCTCCTTCGGCATTCTGTAATTGTGACTGTCTCTGGGAAAACCGGTCTTATCGCCCATTTAAAAGTATCCAGAAACGTCGGTTTTAAATATTCTGTGTGTTGTAGCTGGCCAATGGTGGTAGCTACGCATACCAAATTTTCACACGTTTCACAACAACTTCTTACCTTCCTGATCATCCACTGAAGAAGTAGTCAACAGCTAAGTTTCCCGCCATTTTAGATAGTTTTTAAACCGAGGTTGTCTGTATCAGGCGAGCTCCAGAAGGGTGGGAGGCGGGGGGCCCTGGAAGGCAGGCAAGATGGTGTTCAAAAATTGAAAAGAGACGTGCTGGGATGAATTAGGCCAAGTTATAGGCCATTCAGGGCTCAGAACTGGCTAAAATGAAAGGAAATTTACAGCACAGGTCATTGTCCAACACCACAGAGCTGTACAGCCACACACAGCCATCTCCTGGTTGGCCAGGGCTCCATCAAGACCCCAGACCACTCGTACGGCTCGCCACTGTGCTCTAGAAAAGCAGCCAGCAAAAGCAGACCACTTTACTCTGGTCGACTGTGGCAGTGAAACTAGATAGTGCATTCATTAAGCTTTGTGTTTGTGTGAAAAAATCAAATTTCCTGTCTTGGGCGATAAGAACGGTTTTCGTAGATCCAGTCACAATTAAGCAAGGGTGTAGTACTGGGCGTTATATAGAATTACACGTATAGTCAAGTCATCAGCACGAACAGGTGCAATAATTATACGTTTGTGCCTTCATTCACAGGCGAATCAATCCCCAGTTAGTTCATGTCTCTAGGCCTCGTAGTTTTCTCAAACATTAATTATTTATTTATTTAGGACGTAATTTTAACCGCGTTTCATATTATTCTTAGTACTTGGTTGTATAATTATTTTGTTTCACTCGTGTACAGCCCAAGGCTTCCATTTTTCGCGATAAAAACTACACAGCCTTACTCACTGAGTCCTTCCGTGTGTCCATGACCCATTAATTAACCCCCGTACTCCACAGATCGCTAACCGGCCTCCACCTCGATAAATTTCTAAGTTCTTTGCCATTGCCTGCTGTTCCATATACGGAAGAAGCCGTAGAAGAACAAAATTACAGGATCTTGTGTGCTCTGGGATGCATATTGTTCAACTACCGTACGGAGGGAAATTTTGGAGGGGGAAAAATTTGGTGAATCAAGCAAAATATCACTGTTGGCGAAATAAAATTTAATTTGGCGAATTGTTAGCAAAGCGCACGCCCTGTTTAATTAATTAGATTACTAATTGCTGTGCCTGGCCCTGAAGCGAGAACTGGCAGAGTGCCACGCCTCTCAGCGGCGCCTGGAGTCAGCTACCAACTAAAAGGTAATACTCGAGGTAATACTATATAGACAGTAGATCTACACCCTCTGGAATAGTGAATATCGTACTTAATATGGTATAGGACTCGCTTGTCACGCCCATTTGGAGTTTTGTTACATCACATATGCTTTTAATTATTGAAAATATCTTTGTGTCATTTCGAGGTGACGTTTGAGGATACCACGTGTACAGTAGCTAGCTACCTAGTGAGGTAGTTGAGGTAGGCTTGGCTTCATGCCTGGTCCACTATCCCTTGGTCGAGTAGAAAATTGATTAGTTTGAGGCTTGGTTTGCTATTTTCTTCGCCACCAAAATATTTGGATGGAAAAAATTTGGCGAATTCATGGTCATTCGCCAAATTCGCCAAATTTTAACGGCGCCAAAGTTTCCCTCCATACGGTATAGTCTTTATAATGTTAATTGATGTCAGATCGAAGTTGTGCAGCACTCTTTTACCTTACAAGATTGCCATAATAGGGTCTCTAGTGAGCTGCCCGTCTTCGCTATGAGAAGCCGTTCAAGTATGCATGCAAGGCATCCAGTTTATTCTTCTTCCTGGCCATCACAGTGAGTGCTTTGTTTGTCCTTTATAGGTGGAAGATAAATGGTAGTGCTGATATCATGGCTACTTTTCACACGCAAAAAAGGTTGGGTGGGGTATTTATTACAACCCTACCACTTAAAAATATTTTGTGGTCTAACCACATATCATCAACAACCCTCCCATATGGTACCGTATAGCCTAAATATTTTGAGGGGGAAAATTTTCGATGATTTTGCGGTTTTGGGGGTTATCAGCAAAAATTTTAGCCTTGAAATATTTAGACCTCCATATAGTCTAATACATTTTGGGAGCATTTGCAAATCCATGAAAATTTTATTCTTAGCAACACTGCTCAACCTCGAAATATTTGCCCCTTGAAATATTTAGGCTATATATACAGTATCCATGTCAAACAACTTACAGTGTGCTTATGTCACTGTAACTAGCTAGCGTGTACTTATTCTAGCACATTCTCCGATCAGCTAGTGACATTGACAGTTGCAAACATTTAGCTATGACCACATGCTAACCAGACTTTGCTGACTATACCTATGGTGTTCCACTTTTTGACACACTGTTGTTAGCAGGCTACACCTAGGCTTTCCAGGGCTAGAGCCCAGTCTACGTCCCTGCAATTGGAACTCAATATGCCAGTTTAAAGTACTCCTGCATGCATGGGTAATGACTGCCAAATCCCTGGTAATCATGCATGTAAGACTGGCTATGCCACTGGCCACTAGTAGTGACGTGATTTGTACATGCAGACACCGGCATAGGAAGACTTTTCGGCCAAGCCTAGCCATCTCCTATTTAGCTTGATTAATACCAACTCACACGGTTGCTGCTGCATTCAGCGTTGTTCACACATGCATTTATACAAAAGTGTTGTAAAGCGTCATCGCTACAATAATAGCACTACAGCTACAATGTATAGCTATCTCTTCACTACCTATTCTGCTAGACAACTCTACACCTATAATGCAGGTGCTTGATGTATGTATTGTTATATGACGTGAAAATTTATCTTCTCTTTTGAAAAAAAAATTGAATTCTACAGGAATTATAACACTAACAGTTACCATTCTTAAAACTTGTATCACAGAGTTTCATTCTTGTCCTTTTGTTAGAATAAACACCTAAGACATCTTGTTCTTCTTCAAGTCTCCTGTGCTGTCATCAACACTGTCTCCTGTATGATAGGTGCACAATCAGTAATTCTTCTGACAGGTAGATAGCTCATATAGCAGTGTGTTTTCAGCAATGGCACCAAGTGTGACGATGATGGCTCAAACACTGAGTGTAGACTAGGAATTAATGTATCATGCCTTATATTTTGTGTATGTACAAATCAGGATGAAAATATAGTCTTTATCATAGATTACAAAATTAATATTGTATTGAGATATCTAATGAGTCAGCCTTTTAAACTAAGGAATCTCTGTTAGCTTACTACAATATAATGTGTCAATTAACTTATAATCCGTAAATGGATTTGGAATAAAGTACACAAACTAGACGTATTAAAAATTTTGCTGGGATGGTAATGTAAACCACAAATCCCTATTTTGACTCCCTATAAATACAAAATTAATAATGCATTAAGATATCTAGTTATTAGTGTTGCACCGATGATCGGTTGAATTATCGGTAACAGCCGATATTAGCTAATTTTACAAAAAAAGTATTGGTATCGGTTACGAAGCGGAAATAATTTGCCAATTAACCCACAATCAATCGTTAAATTTACGGCAATGAATAGGTGAAAGTAAAGAAGGTGGTGAATGTAGCAGTAAGTGGTTTGCTGTAACTGGTTTGTAACTGTTTTGGCTTGTTTGTTTGCACAGGTATGGTTGCAAGGCTATAGTAGGCTGTGTATATTTATCGGCCGCCCACGCAATTAGTTGATCACTCTTCACAAAGGGTCTGCAGTCCCACTAAAAACACTGTTTGATAAGCTGGCTTAACTGTTTTATAACTACTTGGCTTCCTTTTCCATGAAAGGAGATAGCAGCAAAACTGTAGAAAACATTGTAAAATTGGCTTCCCACGCAATTAATTACATTATCATTACAAATGCAGTTTATACACATAAACTTTAGGTGATTTTCTGCTCCTCCTCCACTGTTCTGAAGAATTGAAGAATATCGGTAAATATCGGCATATTGGTTACAGGAATAGGCAAATAATTGGTATCAGTAAATGCGAAAAAATGCATATCGGTGTAACACTACTAGTTATTGAGTTAACCTTTTTAACTGGCTTTTGCAATTGAATTCGTCCTGTTTGCAATTGAATTCGTCCCGTTTGCAATTGAATTCGTCGGTTTTGCAATTGAATTCGTCCCGTTTGCAATTGAATTCGTCGGTTTTGCAATTGAATTCGTCGGTTTTGCAGTTAAATTCGTCTGTAACAAGAATGGCAGCTGGAACAAACATGAAAACATGATGTCACAGCTGCTACAAGAACTTGTTCAAGTACAACAGTAGTAAACAACTCTTTATAAGGCAATAATTCTTCCTCTACAGCCTCTCCAGCAACATTCCAAACTCTACTACGCCATTCGCGATGGGTGTGTGGTCACTCGCGAGCAAGCTAATTAACTTGTCAGACAGCCATCAGCTTCGCGCACTACCAGCTTCAATTACCTTCTAGTGTCTCAAGTGTAACTCTCCAAGGCATAAATAGTTCATCTCTTAATGAACGAATTGGTTTCTTGGAGCCGTTTTGTTTATGACGAAATGTAATGCAAACGCGACGAATTCTATTGCAAAACTGACTAATTCAACTGCAAAACCGACGAATTCAATTGCAAACGGGACGAATTCAATTTCAAACGGGACGAATTCAATTGCAAAGGCGACGAATTCAACTGCAAAAACCTGTAAAAGAGCAGAGTCAAAATAGGGATTTGTGGTTTACATTACCACCCCAGCAATCCCTTCTTGTTTCGTGGCTTTTTTCAGTGATCCCTATTTCTTATTTTAAATTTTTAATATGTCTAGTTATATAACACTTAAATTCAGACTGATAGCCTTTATGCCAATATGAGTGTAACCACTGGATTGTTTTATCTGCATGTCTGAAAGATTCCATTATGGTTAGGTGGCAAGTAACATTGTAGCTAGGATTGTTATAACAAACACATGAGTCCTATAGATATCATGGAAAAGTCAAGTAGGGCAAATTTCAGGGAATTTACAAGTGTTTTAATGCTTTCATGTTGTTTAAAGGCCAATCACAATGCGTATATACTAAAGATCTAAAGGGGTAAGCTTTGTTAAAGTGGTTAACGCGTGTCATCTGTATTGTGGGTGTGTCTGTATTCAAAAACATGTGGAAATGCTTGTGAATGCACTGAAATCACTTTTAAGTAATGTTTCCCAACTTGTAATATGACAAGGATACTGAAAGACCTTCATTTGAGTGCTTCCTGTGGCAACACTTCAATTTGTGGTAAAAGTCATGAGAGCATTAATTTATTCCCACAATTGATTTCAGTCTGAGCTTGTATAAAGTGAACAGAGGGCAGTACCATTACCTCATCCACATCAGGACCATACTTGTTTTGATGAAGTGGCTTGCTCTTTAGAACTGCAACCACTTTCTGGGATACATGTTGATGTACACTGGTTTAGCTACATTTAGATGTCTCCAGTATCCTCTGGAATTCTTTTGATCTGAGATGTCTACATTTACCTGTGGATAACTAGTGTGTGACTAATGAAGTACTGTATGACACACAGAGGATCTTATATTTGAATTGTATTTACAGTATACATATCTTACTGTACATAGGTCGTAGTCCACCACCAATCCCATCGTTAATGACCGGTGCCTCTAGTGGTAAGTGTATGTATCACTTGACGGGTACATGCAATATAATATTTTGTGATTGTAAAGTAAAACATCTTATAAATTTTATGCGTGATTTATGTATGTTTTTTATTTATCCCAACCAATGAACCGACTGTGCCCAGTATGTTGGTGCCATGCAATATAGCTGTATACACACAGTTATATGCATTTTCTACCTAACCAGAAGCCTTGGTTCTAGTGGTTCCCCCTGCTGTTGGAATGGGGGCATTTCGAACCTCTAGCATTACCGAATTATGTATGTATGTTTCAGATGGCTTGGTCTCGCACACTGTGTGTCAATGGGGTATGCCTTCTCAAACAGGTAAACTGTAGCTTTCATGCACCTCTATTGCATAACAAAATTCCACCATCATACCCATAACTCAGCCCTTTTCTTAGCTTGAGCATGTATCACAAAATTGATCAATTTCATCAGGAGAAATTGAAGAAGGATAACTTAATACATGAGGTGACTATTACCAAGAGTATATAATAGAGCCAAGATTGTCGAACGGTGTATTAATGATTGCGTAAAGTGACACGGATATTTCAGTAATTGTTTGTTTACGCGAAATGGTAATTTGAACTCAACGGGTCTTTTGTATGCTAGTTTTCCATGTTATTCAACCAAGAGTTATTATACAAGGAAAGTGTAGAAGGACCCAAGATAACCCCAGCTCACTAAAACAACGATTGCACAAATGAGCATGTTGCCAGGCCTTCAGGGATCAGCTTGGCAGTGCCAGAACTTTAGCCAATTCCCTTTTATGCTGTCATGTTTAATACAGCTACCCATAGTGGCAATAGAAACTGTGTTACTTTACGCAGTCATTAATCACAGGGTATTACATCCATTCGATACTCTTGGTTACCATTATATACTCTTGCTAGTACTTACTGTCATTTTTGAAGCAGCACAACTAACCATCACTTAAAGCAAAGGAGCTTGTAAATACTGTAGGACCACAACGAATGTCAAGTTTAGCATCCAGATATTTGGACGTCTTAGCCAAACTATGCCAAAGTGCTAGAATTCAGCCACATATGTACATGGCCACTTTCTCTCTGAAATATATGCAAAGTGGTTGTCCTGATAATCAATTTTAAATGGCAAAGCAGTCCATCTCGTAGAAGAATAGCTGCATGGTCACCAACACCATTTCAACTGTAAACACTTATAATTAACAAATAAACGTAAAATTGGATAAATCGAATAATACAGTACTTGTTGCAGCCCTACTTGTACAGTAGTTTAACTCAGTGGGTAATTAAAACTTCCATTTTAAAACAAGTACCAATTAAGCTTTTATGCATGCTTTGTGCTTTTCATTCAGTAGTTCCGCTGACCGCAAGTGCAATTGCTCCATCAACATTGCCTGATATGTTGGTTTTATGAAATGTACAGTAGATATATTTGTAAAATTGATATTTTTATTAATTTAGTCCCATTATATATACGTATACCTGTATACTAAGAACAAGTTTAATATTTTGCTGGCCAGAATCCCAAGTGTTAGCATCAAGTTTGGGAAGCAGTTTGACATCTCCTAGTCAAAGATTGTTCTCTTCAGCCAACTACCTTACTGATTTGGTAACCTGTAAATTATTAAATATGTTCTTGGACCTCATTATTTTGTACACTGTAGTTTGTGCCATGTTTCCGTTTGATTTACATAATTTTGATGTTTCCCGAAATCTTTCCCTTGTAGTAATTTCATAGAATAGACATACATTCACTACCGACTTTCAGGTTTATTTACTTACATTTATTTTACAGGTCTGCCATTGTTACCATCATTGACTGTACACAGCTCTCCTGGTAAGTTTAAAAACTGTGTATTGGAATCACAAAGGTTAACCAAACAAGAAACCGACCCCTATCATGGGATGGAGTTTAAAACTTCTAATTAGTGTAGATATTTTCACTGTAGATTACTTATAATTCACTAACCAGCTTATATACTATTGTATTTGTGACCCACTGAGCAACCCAACTAGATTGCACTTACTTGAACTTCATTCCATTGGGCTGGTAAAGCCTGGTGAGTACTGTTTTGGAGTTGTAACAATAGACAAAAAAGCAAAATAATTGACTTGTACAGTGCCTATATGAAAATTAATCATACATACTGTATGACACTAATGCAACAGTCTATGGAGTTAAGACTTGTCCACTCGTGTCACAACCACTTGTAGCCATAGCCATTTATAAGTTAAAGATCAGCCTCACCAATAGTAAAATTTGTAATTGTAGCTACAGCCAGGTACTGCTGAGGCCATGGTGGTACCATAATTACTTTTTAAAATCTCAATAGGGCTATATGTAATCACATGTTTAAAAGCTTGTGGACATTTACAATAACTGTTATGTTTTCGATACCATCTGTAGCTGCTATGCCACCAGCAGCATTAACAACGACAACAACAGCAACAAGGACATCATCCAGGGTGTCACCTAGGATGTTGCCGAGATCCACCAGGGGTTCTCCTTATAGTGGTAAGCTAATCTGTAGTAACTGTAACATGAACCAGGGTGATTTATATGATGCAAGGTGATTTATATGAATGCCAGTCTAGTGGTGGGCAACTAAGATACGTACCTTGGAATTAACAAAGTTATCCACATAATACTCTTATACTGTAATTTACACTTTGAAATACTAAACATCTGCTAGTCAATACCTAAGCCATTCCACTTCCATGAATCAGCACTTTGAGCTGTCAGCAAAAAGGAGTGGGACACAAAAGAGAATACATGCATTGTACATATTGCGGCATATCTCAGGATGAAGCAATGCCAAATAGTGAAAAATCAAACCCATAGCCGTAGAGTTTATTGAGTTATGCTTGTCTGCAGGCATCAGTCAGAAAATCCATCAGTCAGGCAGTAGAATATTACACCAATTAATTGTGGTTGCTGTTTTTTTTCTAAATTCCGTAGCAAGTTTTTGGAAGCATTTCAGGTCATACTGAAGGCACTTCTTGGCTTGGTTATGCCTACCAAGGCACCATGAAGCTGGTTTTAGGGTGATACTTTTGGTCAGAAAAGCCCAAACCTTCATGATCCCTAGTATACAGTACACTGTAGATTGGCTTTCTATATTGTACAGTGTTTACTATTGTATTTATCTCTAGGCGGTAGTCCACTGAGGACATCTGATGGTGTTCCAAGGAGTTCCCCTGGTAAGTACAACGAATCATGGTTGCAAGCTCAAGTACCCAACTGCAAAATAAAATACCCAATTTGACCTTTGAGTAGCTTGAGCATATGTTATTAATGCACATAACTTCACCTTCTTCATACAGTATAGTTCTAATTAAATAGCCTATAATAATTTAGTCTTCTGATGGTGTAATTGTGCTGACTCTGATTTGGCTGCTTACAGAGTTTGGATTAAACTGATTCCCATACCCTTTGTCTCATACTTCTCTACTTGTATAGTTGCCAATAGGACATAAGCTTCTGATCTTTTAACTGTTATATATTTTTTGCATTAGGTGGTGTGCCATCTGCGGCAACGCCTAGGTCCTCAAGGAGGCTTCCTAGTTGTAAGTAACTGTGTAGTACAATGGAACCCCCTTTAAGAGGATATCCCCTGGATTGTAGACAACCTTTTTATAATTGACATTTTTTTGTCCAGGTACCAAATAAACAGTACTAGTAATTTGTACATGGACACTTCTTTATAAAGATCAGAAATTATTCCTTATAGAGGTCAGATGTTAATTCCCTAATAATGTCCATCTTAGAGGGGTTCCACTGTAATTGTAATATGGGCCAGGGTGCACACTGTATGTGCTATGCACCCTGTATGTATATGTAATATGCAGCGTTCTATTGCTGGCTAATAGCCAGTGTTGAGTGACCAATCACCTAATGCAACTGTAACCATTGCATAAGGACATGTCTTAAATATTCCTAATAAATGTTCAGTTTAGTGATTTCACAAGTACCTGTACATGTTTTAACAACAGGTTGGTCTGCCCTTTTATGAAGGGTATGTGCCTCTTTGAAGTCAACTAGTAATAATAGCTTAATTTCACCACTTTTAAAAACTTTTTTTGATATGTGTATTCTAATAGATTTGTGCTACCATTACAGCTACATAATGCAGTTAGATTACTACAATTGATTGTGTATGCATTATACAAGTAGTTTAATTCAGTTTCCTACAATGTCCATGTTACCAATTTTTGTCTATGCAAATTTTTAACCTTCTAAGTTGTTAAGAAAACTACTGAAGCTTCATGCTTAACCTTCTCACTGCCACTTAGATTGTGAACGCCTGTAGCATTACATTCTAAACACTCTGTAACTTTAGTTGAGCATTTTAGTAGCCACTGTCCTTATCCTGTAGTGGGCACGCCCTTAAGTGAACGGGAACAGGGATAACCAGTCTCTTGTGCACTGTCACGCGGTTAGATGATGCAATCGCATACTTTCGGAATGTCAATAACAAGCATTGTAGAGAATTCTCCAAAGACTACTAATAAAGAGAAACAGTAAGGAGAGGGATTATATAGGTTGGAGTGGCGTGTTAAACAGCGTTAGCCTGTAAAGGTGTGAAAATTCATGTTTGGTTTCACTTAGATCAATTTTTGCATTCAATAGTTATATAATGGCTTTGTGGTTGCTCCTGTGTAATTAGCAACTCAATAAATGAATTCCTTGTTCTATAACAAGTAATTTGATATATAGGTTTATAGGATTATATGATATGGTAAGTTACAGCAGTTTAGAAGCAGTAGATTGGAGCCTCTACAAATTTGATGGTGAGGGGTTTTAATTAATTATGTTATGTGTTAGTAATTACTTTGATACAACCGTAGTACTGGCTGTAGTAGCACAACTGCATACATGAATGAATCAAAATTTACCAAGGTTAGTTGCATGCTTCCAGGAAGCACGTGATCTCCCTACTGATATATACACCTGTAACAACGCTATAGAGTGTAGCCATCAAATAATAGTCAGTGTTGAAGTCGTGTACCTCTCCTTCAGTCGGCAAAACATTGTATGCATGATGGATGTTCATGGGTTTAAATATTTGTACAAAATTCTCGTGAGTGTGTAATATTGTTTCTTTTTACTATATAGCTACCGTAACAACAACAGTATCATCCCCTGCTGGTATGTTCATGTATGTGTATATTTTAAAATGTTTACATGCTACTAAATGATTTCATACAAATTCATGTGTGATATTGTTTGTTTACACTACTATAGGTGACCAAGTACCACCACAACTACCACCACAACCACCACCACAACCACCACCAACATCATTGGTCACCAGCAGTGGTACGTGTATATTTTAGTACTTGATCATATGGCCTTTATAGTCCTCTTATTATGTTTCTTATGTGACCTGCTAAGCAAAACCCCGACTAGTTTGCGTAATTCTGTTTTTGAGAAAAACCGCGTTGAAATACATGGGTAAAAAACATGTACTAGTAAAACAATTTTACGTGCATTTTAATTGCTTCAGTAAACAGTGAAACTGGGCTCAAATCAAGATAACCAAGTGACCAACGGGTTCACCTATTAATAGTGAGTAAGAATATCTTTGTTTCGTTTTAGTGACACAAAGTAAACATGAGTTGGTTTACGTTGCAGTAAAATATTGTGTAAACATTGCCATTTCTAAATTTAAACAGCCTTTTTGATTAAATGCATGGGTGTATATAAGGCAAAACTGTACCTTGCTGAATGTCCCAATTCATTGTAAAGACAATGAGCCAAGTCCCATCTCCTTAACTATGAGTTATGATTGATTAAACAAGCACCTGTAATTTTTCCCTCATATAGTCACTGTACAAATTGATTGTTTTGTACTTTCTGATATCTATCACTAAAACTCCACAACTATTTACCAGATAAGGCTAAAACTTTCACAGCCCATTGGTTTTTATTGCTCTGGATAACAAAGAAGTTATAAAAAGAAGTTTGATAAAAATGCAAACTAGTCAGGTTAATGCAAACTAGTCAGATTTCTCTCAGTGGGTCACATATATGTACTTAAACAATGACAGTATATTACCAACTCTTGATATTACCTTTTAATATTATATCAAGACACATGGTAATGTCATGTGGCCCAAAAAGCTGGCACGCAACACCATGAGTATATTGATAGGAAAAAGAAAACATGACATTCACGCATTATAAAGTACCTAGTAAAGGCAGAGCCTGTAAACCAGAAGGCCTTATAAAGGCCTAAGATGTTTATATTAACTGTACTAAGTATGGCATGTGTAGCTCCGTGATCTCTTATGCAATTGGTTGCTACAAGAAGTGCCTGTAAAGTAAGGGAGCCTACTTATGAAATTTGAAGAATATTGCTGCAGCCATTTCTGAGATACCATTGGCCAAGGTTTTGTTTCTTCTACTTCTTTTTGCACACTTCGCAAAATCTGCCATAAAATACAAATGCATACTCTGATCAAGCTAAAAATTAGCACACTTAAATGGCTCATTAAAACAGTACCAAGTTTGGAGGGAACCCCATAAAGAATCACGGAGTTATGACTGATTATTTGTGTAAAATAGGATCGGACTTATGAGGAATGAGCTAATGGCACTTTGTTAACTTATAATATGCAGCAGTTGAAGTGGTAACAACAAATTCATACAGCTTCACAAGCAACTACAGTAACCCTCAGTGCTCCAAGGGTTAATTTATTAGGAATTTAGGGATCAAATAAGTAAAAAGTTGTGAAAAAAGGCAGCAGGTTTCCTTCACCTGAAGGACATTTAATCCAGAGCACTTTTGTTTATACACTGTGTAATGGACTGAAATGGGAGGTGCAAGTATAGAGTAGTTGGGGCTCTTGAATCATCCATATTTTTTGTGATGACTGGATTGATTGTGCAGGTGTTTTTCCTACTGTTCTTTGTTTATACGTATAACAGGGTGAACATAGCTGATAGCAAAGCATAATGGTTATTTCACTTTTCAGGTCAATAGTTGATACCTGGGGTACACATTCAGATGAAATTAACTGTGATTCTTTGATGCTGTATGTGTGTGTTCCCCAGTCATAATAATGTTATATAACAATGTTACAAAAAAGCAAACAAACAAGTACAGTATATGGAAAATTAGAAATTTTAAGTTTGATTAGGGATTATAGGAATAAAATGTAGTGAAGCAATGAAGGTCAGCTACACCTGCAGATATACTAGTGGACATTTATTCCACAGTTTGGTCAAATTATACTAGTGGATGTTGTTAACCCCTACTTTAGCCTATACCCATGACTAAATTAGGAATTAAATGTCCACTAATACTGTATATCTTCAGGTGTAGGCAACCTCCCTTGTTTCTATTAGGCTTGCGTACATTATGCCGGAATAATTTTTGAAATAATCGGTGATAAAAAGAATCAGGAATAATTCCGGAATAATAGGATGATCAGTAGTATTGCAGAAAAATTCTCATAAGTGTGTAATATGGTTTGTTTTCACTATTGTAGATCAATCCTCAACACCACCAGCAGCTGGTACGTATGTACATGTATGTGTATACTTGAAAGTGTTTGTATCCTACTGTACAAAACTCACAAGTGTAATATTCTTTTGTTTTCAACTACTATAGGTGACCATGACCAAGTACCACCACTACCACCACCACTATCGGTCACCAGCAATGGTACGTGACATAGCAATGTTCAGCTCATTCCTTCAAGGGGTTTACCTTTATTTTACACAAATAACCAGTCATAACTCTGTGATTCTTTATTGGGTTCCCACCAAACATGGTACCATTGTAATGAGACCTTAAAGTGTGCCAAGTTTTAGCTTGATCAGGGTATGCATTTGTATCTTATTGCAGATTTTGCAAAGTGTGCGAAAAGAAGTAGAAGGAAAAACTGAAAAAAAAAAATTTTGGCCACTCGTATCACGGAAATGGCTGGGGAAATTTTCTTATGTATACTCCCCTACTGCACAGGCACTTGTTGTAGTAAATATAACTGTAGATGGAGTAGACATCATAGGAGTTAAATTTTAGAGTAAATTTTAATGAAAGTTAGAGCACAATTTACTATGTAGCCTAGCCAGTCTGTTTTAAAGTTACTTTTGTATCTTATACTAATGCAAAATTCTCACAAGTGTGTAATATAGTTTGTTTTCACCACTGTAGATCAACCACCATCACCAGCCAACTCCACAGGTATGTGCATACTGTAGTTTAATAATTTTACATCCTACTGATTGAGAGATTTTGCCCACAATTTACAAGTATGCATACAAACCAAAAGGATCATGAACTTTTCTGGCTAAAAATATCACCCTAAAACCAGCCTCACAATACCTGCATGGAACCTTAGCAGTATTAAAACAAGAAAAAATATTCAGTGAAATTTTCTACTGACCAACTGCCTGACTGATTGATGCCTTCAGACAAGTGTAAGTTGATATCGGTTAAGACTATGGGCTTGATTTTTTTCACTATATGACGTTGCTTCAGCCTGTTGATATACCGCAGAACATACACCTGTACAATGCAATGCTTCATGGACTTACCTGTGTCCTCCGGCCTTTATGTCCCAATTATCTTTGCTGATAGCACAAGTTGTCAATTTGCAGTAGTACTGCAGGATTGTTTCCCCACACACTTGTAACAGAATTTGTCCGAGTTTTCTGTTGTGACTGGATTGATTACAGATGTCTTTCTCGTAGTGTTCTTAATTTGTTTGTAACACTGTGTAATGGGCTGAACATAGCTAAAAACAAAAAAAACGAACTCAGACAATGTGCACCATTCTCCTAATGCAACACATGCATGTTTACCAGTTATAATAATGTGACAAAAAGTAAACAACAAGTACAAGTAAAAATTAAGATCAAGGAAAACAAGGGAAGTCACCTACATGTACCTGAAGATATACTAATGGACATTTAATCATTTCAAACCGAATTAGAGATTAAATGTCCACTAGTATATATCTTCAGGTGTATGCAACCTCCCTGACTGAAATAGGATTAAATGTCCATTAGTATATCTTCATACAACTTGATTTTGCGTTTGTTTTAGTACCACCAACTACGTCATCACAACAACATGTAATTTGCTTGGATGAAATCAATTAAATTCTTTGTAATGTGTGCAGCTTAATATATTTTTTCTTTTGTGCAGCTGTCTATTGAAATTTGAATATTAAATGTGTACAATTGTTTTACTAGGTGTGTTAAAGACACTTAAATCACAAATAGCAGGGGTGAAATGTATTTCGCGAAGTGGACTCATAGACTGGACTCACGGACTGGACTTATGGACTGATAGCTTTTAACCAATAATCTAGGTATTATCCATCTCTTGCAACACTGGGGACACCGCTATCAAGTTACAACTGCTGGTACTGCTCTTCCTTGGCACTAGCGTGTGCACTAATTAATTAAAACATACTTACGATACACATGTACTAGCAGTGATAAAGTGTGATAGAGGTTATTGTTGTAGCAGCGTACATGTTTTCCTTTCTTGCTAGCACTAGTGTCAGGGCTGTAGTGATGAGCCAGTTTATTTGTATAGCCCCATCACCTCGCCTACACAGTGGTGCCACCTATAGCTACCTGCTAAGAATAATTATTGCTTCATCTTGACCTACAGCCCTAACATTAGTGCTAAAGCAACAAAAGAAAACATCTACGCTACAACAATAGCCTCTATCACACTTTATCATTGCTGGTACACTATGCAGAGATGCCTAGGTTCACAATCACTTGGCAGTGAGATTGCCCTGCATGACCAGATGTAAATTTACAATTAATGTACCACAGAACATTGTTATCTTAGGAAGGCTCTGTACAAAACTTACTATGCACAAAGCAACATACAAGTTAATAGAGTATAATTGTCATTTACAGGATATAATGGTGTAATGCGTATTAACTGGTAGTTTCTCATAGTGCATAAACTTAATGTATCTATTATATTAGTGCAGTTGGATAGCTAAACTAGCTTCATTTACTTTCCCTCAAATTCAGCTGCGGTCACTTCATGTCAGTCTCATTAGTAGCTGTCAACTTCAGATAGAACCCATCACACAATGAATGGTAGTACTGCCACACACTCCATCCTTGTAAGCTAGCCTGTATAATGCCTACGTAGCTACTTTTTAGTGCTATTTATTGTTTTAAAATAGAAGTAAGCGTAATTACTGTATTCAGTTATAAGCACAATTAGTTGAACTTGGAACTTGTGATTGATTGCAAATGTTGAGAAGAGTATAGCCACTCTGCAATGCCTGAGATTAGCAGTTTTGTGCATGTGAGCATGAGATTGCATGCAGATGAGTGAGACTCATGCCCACTGTGTGAGACCTTGTATGGTAAGCGTATTCTAATTAATTGATACATGTACTAGTGCCATGACTTGTAAGGAAGAGCAGTACCAGCAGTTGTAGCTCGATAGTAGTGTCTTCAGTGCTGCAAGAGATGGATAATGCCTGGATTATTGTTTAAAAGCTGTTTCCAGCTCAGTCCATGAGTCCAGTTCATGAGTCCAGTCTGTGAAATACATTACGCCCAAGGAATACACTCTATAATAGAGCTGGGATGAATATTGAAATTTACCTTCAAACATTCGCTAATAAAATGTTTGAACATTTGAAGCTTTGGTATTGGCTTTCAAGTTACAGGTTTTCTTGTATTTATACACATCCTTCTTAAATTTTATTTTTCTAAACCTGTCTAATAAGTTTGTAAGCATTTGGAAAGTGCATAGTAGCAGTACTGAATGATGCAATCAATCAATTGCAAATGGGCATGTCCGCTATACTGCAATCATGCGTAGATAAACACCAAGAAATAGCTAAAAGGACGTTTTCCATGCATTAACTATCACATTACAAGGTGTTAAGGCTGCAACTATGGTAGCAAGCTGAACTGTGATGGTTTAAAAGTGGGCGTGGCACACGAAGATTGATCGCGAAGAGATGAACGTTGATCACACAAGAGGAATAAGCAGCTGCAATAAAGATAACGATGTTTATTTGTAATTCTTTCGTAGACTATGAGTGCATTACGAAGCTATGAAGGATACTTCTATAGTTTGAAGTTTACTTAACCTTCAAATCCATGAAACATTCGAAGCTTCATCCCAGCCCTACTATCAAGTATTATTCAGTGGTTGTTAATTGTTAAAATATTTGTACAATATTCTCATGAGTGTGTAATATGGTTTGTATAGATCAATCACCAACACTACCACCATCAGCAGCTGGTACGTGTGTACATGTATGTGTATATATACTTCATTTAAAGTGTTTGTATCCTACTGTACAAAACTCACAAGTGTAATACTGTTTTGTTTTCAACTACTATAGGTGACCAAGTACCACCAACAACACCATCGGTCACCAGCACTGGTATGTGTTTAGTACCTGATTATGTCCTTTATAGTCCTCTTAGAGTATTTCTTATAATATATGCTTAAACAATGACATATGTGACCTGGTCTGACAAAACTGGGCTTATCGCCTATAAGTATTGCAGTATGCTGGTTTTAAGTTTTCAAAGTGTTGTAGCTCGCCAATGGCTTTAATTATGTGTACAAATTTTTTCACCCATTGCTTACCTTTAGTACCATCCAGTGAACAAGTAGCCGGCCAACAGGCAAGTTTTCCACCATTTTAGATAGATAAGAGGTTGACCATGGCTCAGCTGTATCAGGCAAGCATTGCAATGGGCGGTGGCAGGGGCGGTGGGTGGATAAGGGTTTAATGAAAGAAAATGGAAGAGGAAGGCGAAAAGATGAATAAGACCAAGTTATAGGCCATTCAGGGCTCAAACCTTACTAAAATGAAAGTAAATGAACAGTACTAGTCTTCATTCAACACCACAGAGTTGTACGGCCACACACAGCCATCTACTTGTTAGCCAGAGCTCCATTTAGGCCCAAGACTGCTTGTACAGCTCACCACTGGGCTTGGAAAAAGCAGCCACATAAGCAGACCAGTTTATACCACCCAAGCTGGTTGTGATAGTGAAATCTGATAATGTGTTCATGGTAGCTTTGTGTTTGTGACAAAAAAATCTAACCCGTTATTGTGGGCGATAAGGCAGACTGAGTCACATATATTACCCCGTATAAGACACATGGTATTATATCATGTGGCCCAAGAAGCTGGCACACAACACTGTGAATATATTGACAAGATTAATGCAGACTCAACAGTGGCATAGCTAAGGTGGGTACTGGCAGGGCACTGGCCCAACCAATCAGTTCCAGTACCATACCAACTCAGGTACTCAACTTACGTAGCTAGTTAGCTATAGCTAAATTGTGCGATATGACTGAGGTACAATATGCATGAAGCTACATAATTATTATGTAAACAAAACGTACGTACAGCTAGTGTCCTACTAGAGATGACAAATTTTAACTGTAAAATGCCACCAAATTGAATCTCAGCATGTAATTTTCAAAAGTTTTCCCTGGGGGGAGCATGCCCCCAGACCTCCCTAGCTGCATTGGCATGCTGGTTGCTGCAGGTTGTACATATACAATGGTGCCCAACCAATCCTTCTGGGCTAGCTACGCCACTGAGACTCAACTTCCTTAGTAATAGTAAACATTTAATGGAAGTTAGAGCACAATTTACTTGGTAGCCCAGCCCGTCTGTTTTAAAGCTACTTTTGTATCTTATATTACTAATACAAAGTTCTTACAAGTGTTTGTTTTCACCACTGTAGATCAACCACCATCAACAGCCAACTCCACAGGTATGTGCATATAGTTTAATAATTTTACATCCTATTGAAAGATTTTGTACACATTTTACAAATGTGCGATTATACAGATCGATAGAATCATGAATCGTTCTGGCTAAAAATATCACCCTAAAACCACCTGCATGAGACTTTTGCAGTATTGGATAGGTATAACACAACAATATTATTCAGTGGAATTTTCTTCTGACTGACTGATGCATTCAGATAAGTATAACGTGATATTGCATGGCTAAAATTACAGGCTTGGTTGTTTCACTGCTTAATGTTGCTTCAGCCTGTTGACATACTACAATACATACAATGCAAGTTTCATGGACTTGCCTGTGTCCTCCTTTGTGTCCCAATTATATTTGCATAAGGTGTTTATCTCACTTTAGTCAAAGCAGACTAGCTATTGATATAGCCATGACTTTGAGTATCTTTTTATGATGGTATCTGCAACACAAGCACATCACCATTGGTGGTGGCCAGGAAATTGGTAATGAATGGTAAATGGCTGAGTAGGTCATATGGTGTCTCCAGCATTGGCTCTCAAGATCACTTGTGCTACTGACAATGAAATAAATTTATGCAAAGAAAGACATTCGGGTACTGTCCATGTCATAGGTGGAGGAAGAGGGGGTACTGAGGGTGCTCCAACACCCCCTCCCCCCACTATATTACTGGGGGTGCTCCAGCACCCCCCTACCCCCCAACTATATTACTGGGGTGCTGAACACCCCCAACTCAAAGCTGTATTGTGCAACAGTTGTCACTTGAACTTCCAGAAACTTGTCAATCACAATCGAAATACTCTAATAGAGCAGTCACCCTAATACAACAGTCAAGCATGTATTAAAAATGAAAGTAATAATACTAGCAAGAGTGCATATTAAAAATAGGGAGGGAGAGTCTCTAACTACCAATGCAGCCTGTACAAAATCACTGTGCATTATTGAATAGACAATGATCTTTGAACAAATGAACACCTTTACTGACGATAGAGATCTGTTGATAGGTGTTGAGTTCTGTTGATAGGTGTTGAATAAGGTAAAGCTTTTGTTCTACCAATGTGTGGATGCTCTATACTACACAGTGATTTTGGCTGAAAGTGTCTAATTAGACACTCTCCCTCTTGGTACTAGTGTTTGATTAACAACTAAAACCACCAAAAATGCCTCCAAATATTCAATCTCCTGACATCTAATTTTCAAAATTTTCCTGGGGGCTATGCCCCCCCCCCCCCCCCCCCCCCTAGAATTAGCATGCTTGGTCTGCAAAGCACACCTACTACTACCACCATATATAAATTTTGGGCACCCCCAAACTGTAACATCCTCCTCCTATGCATGTGTCTAGGTTCTGGCCAGTGACATTTTAATGTACTAGAGTATTCCCAGTGGCTGGCACATGTCTCTAGAAGTCCACTGCAAATCAGTGACATGGCTGTGGGGCATAAACGTGTTACTACTGTAGTGTATTGATGGTGAACTAGCTTCACTGTGTGTATAAATTGATTAAAGATTATCAAAAATTTGTTTGTTCTAAATAGGGGTACAAGCATCACAGCCACCATCATCTCCCCAACATATTGGTGAGTTTCTGATTGGCTAATATTCATTCATTGAATGTTTTGCACATTTTAAATTCCTATTGTTTTTTTAAAAATAGGACTGGTACTAATGCTGTGCATATGTATATAACAACCTACTGAGTTGCAATAATAGATATTGCAGGCCTTCAAAATGAAGTGTAGGTTAGAGACCTAGCTACTGTACATCTTCATGGATTTAAAAAACCGGGCAAAGCAAGGTTTTTAAAATGCACAAAGATCTGAGGGTGTGGTACCTCTCACAGACTTAGAAAATGTATGCATTTTATATGGGCATGTAAAATGGAGTTGTTGTGGGATTGGGTATATGTTGTACTGAAATTTAAAATAATCACGGAAGACTGAATGTGCTGTTGTTGAAATGTTAAAATAATCGAATCTCGCACTGCTTCCTTTCACAAGGTAGACTTGAATCTGGCACAGTTGGGAAATGGCAGTGATCGATAATGTCGAGCTGCCAGTGCCTATGATGTCACAGCAGTCTAAAGAAAGCGTGTGTTGAAGAAGTAACTTGTGTGGATTTATACAATTGGAACAAGTTTATTGTCACAAGGTGTGCCTTCAGTGGTGCCATAGTAGACTGAATAGTACGAAGGTTTTGAGTGTGGATTGCACCTACATTACACGTAGTGTAAAATAAAGTTTCTACAAGGAAGCTTACCCATTTAGGTCGTAGTAAGGTTCATTCATAGTTCAATAGGAGACCAAAACAGCCTTAAAACACTCTAAAAACAGATGGGCACTACACAGAATTTTTATGATATTTCTGGACTTCTCTTTTCATCGTAACAAACGTACGTACAGCGTTAGATTATACTTCTCGTATTTGAATTCTTTTAGGCATATGCTTACAAAATGAATGAAGTGATTAACCACATTTTAGCCTGGATGACTGGCCACCCACTGCAGGGAACCTGCTAGCAGATCTCCTAGTGGATTTTAAAGCATCATGCTCCAAAAATCAAATGCGTACCATTTTCTAATAGTACCGGGTCTACATAGCTACTCAGTGCTTGATAGTCGGACAACTGCCATAATTTATTACTCTAGGGCTCTACAATTTATACACTTGAATGTGCATAATTCAACAAAATTTGTGCTTGAAAAGCTACACAGTACACATGTCACAAGTCAAAGCTACCAATCAGACAGGTAGGCTTGTGCTTCAACCATCACTGTTTGTCTAGGATTTACTCGTGGTCACCACAAGCCATAAACAAATTACCTACATGCCAGAGCCTTTGACACCAGCCCTAGCTGAATAGCTAGCCACAGGTCATTACTACTGATCAGTACTTTTATCGATGTGTTATGGTCCCTACTCTAGTTGAATAGAATTAAATTTTTTGTGTACTTGTATCAAATAACTTTGTTACAGTTACTCACTCTTCTGTTAAGATAATTATATCGTACTCATGCATTTTGACGACCATAGAGTGACAGTTTTCTCTCCTTAAGCTATGTTGTATTACAGTCTGAAGTGTATTTATTTGGAAGCAATACATGAATGCTGTAGAGAGTCATGACTCCTGTATTTCAAGCAGCCTCAGTGCAAAGCTTACAGTAGGGGCCATTAAAAAGTTTACGCTCTGTTTGATTTTAACAATAGTTAAAACAATAGTGAAACATTGTCGATTTTAACAAAACACTTATGTAATTTACCATAACAGTCTGTATTTGCTAATAATGATTTGAACTATTTAACTCTTACAACTGTTAAAACAATAATTTTAACAAATCCTATTGTTAAAACAATTAGTTAAAACAATATTTTTAACAATCTGTATAGTTAAACCAATCATTTTAACAAATATTGTTAAAACAATAATTTTAACAATTCGTGATGTGTTATTTACTGCATATCTGTGGCTTTGTTAAAAAGATAGTTCCATTAAACTAACTGTTCTTTTATAACCATTCAAATGGTTTAACTACTGTTAAAACCAAATTAATGTTTAGTTACGTTACCACTCACCTATTTACGTGCTCTGTTCCTCGGATCTTCATTCTTCACCTCCAGCAATCCATTGATTGAGGAGGGGGTGTGGTAAGTGCCAGGGGGCCTCATCTGCCATGGTATATGGCCTAGGCAAGGTTATGTAATTCCAGCGGGGCCAAAGTAGGAAGTACTTTTGGTTTATTGATGCTTGGGTAATGAAAGAGTTTAGAGCAGAGAAGCGTCTCTGTCCTAAACTCTTTACAATAGAGGCCATAGGTAGGTCATGATATGTATTATGTATATTGTGATCTACCCCCCAAGCATCAAGGTTATTTATTTAGACCATGCATTGTGCAGAAATGATGATGGTGGCAACATCTAGTAATATGCAAGATAAGCTATGCTTGCAGCATACAGAAGATGATGATGATGATGTGCAAGCTGAGCAATGGTGACATACAAAACAAGCAGTGGCAGTGACATACGTTGGTATACGGACAAGCAATGGTGACGACATACATATCAAGCAAGTGTGACAACATAAACATTAGGAAGACATAACGTACACGCAAACTAACATGCAACTAACAATCCAATGGTGTGCCCCGTACCAATTGCCTGGCAAAGTTGTGGAACAGATCCTAACCATAGAGCTACAGATATATGACGAAGACACTGTATCGTGTACACATTAGAGCAAGCACTGTGTTTTGAAACAATTCCTGTTGAAGATGTATAGGTTGAAGTTTCCTTTAATGACAATAAAATGGACTTTTCTTTGGGACTATTATAAGACTCAAGGGGTATGGTGTGCAAGAAGCTGGCACAACACTGTGAAACTACTATGCAAAGTTCTAACATGTACTTGGCTGCTTTTCAACATACAATTTATGATAACCATGTGTTTGTGTTGTTGTTTATACAAAGCAACTCTTATTATTTCATCTTTTTACTGGAGGTGTACCAATAGAGAAATTTCAATATAAAGCGATATACTGAGTCAGAACACCGATACCGACCCAATATAATAAAGATTTAGATTAGAGGAAACTGAGAAACTTTAACTTGCCATAAGATACACTTAGTAAGTAGTTCCAAGTCCTAACAATCACTGCCAATGGTTGATTGCCTGTGGTGGTGTGGCCTCAATTAACAGCCCAGACCGTGAGGCACCCACAAGTTAATTTTTTATTATTATTTAGTACGTGCTCCCACCAAGATAAGTCCAAATCACTCCGTATTTTTAATGGCTTGTAGAGATGGCTGGTTGTTTCAAGCTGTGTTTCTAGTTTATTCATCCCATGGTTGCTTTTTTTTTTAATTATTATTATTATTATTTTTTATAGCTCTCCACTATGATCATTTTTGTATGGTTATAACAAAGAATGTTTGCTATGCGCGTATTTCTATGGCTTCTCGTAGCGTAGCACTTCTTTTCAAGAATAAAACTACTGTTTCCCCAGCTATGTTTGCTAGATAACAGATGGTATAATGCGGCTTTACCATGGCAAAGACTATTTCGGTATATTATATTGATTTTGGCTGCTATATTGAGACCAACCGATATTGGCAAAAAAAAACAAAATCGCCATATTGGCCACTGATACGATGTACCGGTACATCCCCACTGATTGCATGCAAATATATACAGTGTGTGTGTGGGGACGGTGTGCAAGATTATACTAGTACACCAATTGGTATTATACTGTTGCTTACCCGATGCAGCATCTTGTTTGAGGCCGTTTCGTGATAGTCGTGGTGTTTGGGAGAGCATCTTCAGCTAGTGATCTGGTTGGGAGAGCGTCTCCTGGTAGTGATCTGGATGGGAGAGCGTCTCCGGCTAGCAATCTGGTTGGGAGAGCATCGGCAGTTTGAATGGGAGAGCGTCTCCTAATAATGATCTGGATGGGAGAGCATCTTCAGCTAGTAATCTGGTTGGGAGAGCGTCTCCTCATACTGATCTGGATGGGAGAGGCAAGCAGCTGTTAGCAACCCAATTTCCTGATGGCACTCTGAACTGGAGGGGCTTGTCTGTGACTGCAGGCAGGATAAAAGAGCATCTCTCCTGACAAAGATTTGAACTGCGAGCATCCCTCAATAGAAATCTCTACTTGTGGTAGCAGCTGGCACGGTGAAGGGATCCAGGCTGGCACAGTGAAGGAATCCAGTCAGAACTACAGCCGATGCAGCATCTTGACTGAGGCCGTTTCGCGAAAGTCATGGTGTTTGTTCTCGAAGATTCTGATTGATGTTCACCACGTGATTTCCCTACATTTTTGTTGATTAGGTGGCATCCGACGAACTGGCTTTGGTATGAGGTGGAGCTGTAGTTACTGTTGTTATTGAGTCCAGCGGCGTCGGAGCTGTTCCAGGCGACAGTGACACCGTGCTTGGGCCAAGGTAAGCAACTTGTAGAAACGACCCTGAAGGCGGCTACTAGCATTGTAGTATCGCATCTTGTCGCATCGTCATCCTGTCCGGAATACTTGTTCCTTTAGGCGGCCCTTCCTCCGGCGTGACAAAGCTCTTCGCTTGCTCAATCCAGCAGTCGACCTTCCCAAGGACGACGACCCTCCCTTTCCTCAGCCGGCGAGCACTACGAGTATTCATCTTGAAGATTTAAAGCCACTGTAACTGGCAAGTTTTGTTACAACAGGTATGAATTACTGCCAACGTGTTCTGCTCACTTTGTTGCGCATGCGTTGTTCTTATTAGAGCCCACTGTTGCATGCTAATATTTTGGGTATTTGCACAGCCTATGCTTCACAACATTAACTGTGTTTAATACTTAAACTTTATCAAAGTGTAAACTTTTTAATGGCCCCTACTGTACCTTTGTGAAAGTTTACTACAGGCTTAGCACAATTTCTATATATGTGACCCGCTGAACAAAATCCCAACTAGTTTGCATAGCTAATTCTGTTTTTGAGAAATACCTCATTGAAATACATTGGGTAAAAAACGTGTACTACAAAAATAATTTAGTGTGCATTCTAATCACTTCAGCAAACAGTGAAACAAGGCTTGAATCGAGACAACTAAGTGACCAACGGATTCGTCTGTTAATGGCGAGTAAGAATATCTTTCATGTCAGTGCCATGAAGCAAACATGAGTTATGGGCATTTGTTCACGTTGCAGTAAAATATTATGTAAACATTGCCATTTTAAAGTTTAAACAGCCTTTTAGCTTAAATGCATGAGTGTATGTAGGGAAAAAACGCACCTTGCTGAATAGACAATGAGCCAAGTCCCATCTCCATAGCTTGTTTTCTTCATGAGTTATGATAGATTAAATGAGCGCCTGTAATGTTTCCCCGTATAGTCACTGTACAAATCAATTGTTTTGCACTTCCTGTTGTCTATCGCTAGAACTCCACAACTATTCACCAGTTTTTGACAGCCCATTGGTTTTTCCCTCTGGATAACAAAGAAGTTATAAAAAGAAGTTTGATAAAAACGCAGGTTTTTGCTCAGTGGGTCACATATTTCTCATATACTGTTTGTTTAATGTTTCTGCTCATACCGATGTATGCTGACAAGCATACATAAAGTACACACGTGGACACATGTTTTAGGAAGAAGAATTTTGGAAGGTTGTGATTTACAACTGCAATAGAATAGGGTACAAAATTTACTTCAAAATGTTATGATTGCCTGCAGACTTTTTAGCAGACACCAAGCATTACAAGGTGGTGGCACTCCAATATATCCTGTACTCTGATCTTCGTCCTCGGTCAAAACGAAAGTCAAAAGTCAAGCAAGAAATTTGCAATACAGTGTAGGTCAAAAGACAAGTTTGATTGTAAAGTGAATGCCACAATTAATACTTAACATAACTATAATTTTTTTTTTACGAAAATGTACAAAAATTTGGTCAAGAGTCGAGCATGGATTTTAATGTAAGTCAAAGATCAAGGCTTATTTTTCAAGTTTGACCACATTGACCAAGGATGAAGGTGGGAGTACAGGATATATTGGAGTGCCACCCCTTACACTACACCATCAAAATATTCCTGTAATGAGTGCAGCATAATATCTTTATTATTCATTTTCTTTTTTAAGTTTGAACATACATAATGTTAAGTGTGTGCAATTATTTTATTAGGGGAGGCTGATGAGGCACCTGCAGGCTCTTCTAGTTCCACTGCTGGTATGTTTAGTTATATAAATATATCTAATAAAATGATCATGGTTTGTTTACTAGGTGGCCAGCCACCACTTGTTGCCACCAACATCCCAACTACCGGTATGTAATGAATACTAAATAGTGGTAGACCTCTCTAGTGATTGTTCTATTTATGTTAACTTCTTTGTGTAATTATTGAGTGTACCTTTTTACTAGGCTCACCAGAGAGAACTGGGGCGCCAGCCAATTCTGATGCAGGTATGTCACATGTAGTTATAAAATATATCTAATAAAATGATCATGGTTTGTTTACTAGGTGGACAGCCACCACTTGTTGCCACCAACATCCCAACTACCGGTATGTAATGAATACTAAATAGTGGTAGACCTCTCTAGTGATTGTTCTATTTATGTTAACTTCTTTGTGTAATTATTGAGTGTACCTTTTTACTAGGCTCACCAGAGAGAACTGGGGCGCCAGCCAATTCTGATGCAGGTATGTCACATGTAGTTATAAAATATATCTAGTAAAATGATCATGGTTTGTTTACTAGGTGGCCAGCCACCACTTGTTGCCACCAACATCCCAACTACCGGTATGTAATGAATACTAAATAGTGATAGACCTCTCTATTTGAGTAGTGATTGTTCTATTTATGTTAACTTCTTTGTGTAATTATTGAGTGTACCTTTTTACTAGGCTCACCAGAGAGAACTGGGGCGCCAGCCAATTCTGATGCAGGTATGTCACATGTAGTTATAAAATATATCTAATAAAATGATCATGGTTTGTGTACTAGGTGGCCAGCCACCACTTGTTGCCACTAACATCCCAACTACCGGTATGTAATGAATACTAAATAGTGATAGACCTCTCTATTTGAGTAGTGATTGTTCTATTTATGTTAACTTCTTTGTGTAATTATTGAGTGTACCTTTTTACTAGGCTCACCAGAGAGAACTGGGGCGCCAGCCAATTCTGATGCAGGTATGTCACATGTAGTTATAAAATATATCTAATAAAATGATCATGGTTTGTGTACTAGGTGGCCAGCCACCACTTGTTGCCACTAACATCCCAACTACCGGTATGTAATGAATACTAAATAGTGATAGACCTCTCTATTTGAGTAGTGATTGTTCTATTTATGTTAACTTCTTTGTGTAATTATTGAGTGTACCTTTTTACTAGGCTCACCAGAGAGAACTGGGGCGCCAGCCAATTCTGATGCAGGTATGTCACATGTAGTTATAAAATATATCTAATAAAATGATCATGGTTTGTGTACTAGGTGGCCAGCCACCACTTGTTGCCACCAACATCCCAACTACCGGTATGTAATGAATACTAAATAGTGGTAGACCTCTCTAGTGATTGTTCTATTTATGTTAACTTCTTTGTGTAATTATTGAGTGTACCTTTTTACTAGGCTCACCAGATAGAACTGGGGCGCCAGCCAATTCTGATGCAGGTATGTCACATGTAGTTATAAAATATATCTAATAAAATGATCATGGTTTGTTTACTAGGTGGCCAGCCACCACTTGTTGCCACCAACATCCCAACTACCGGTATGTAATGAATACTAAATAGTGGTAGACCTCTCTAGTGATTGTTCTATTTATGTTAACTTCTTTGTGTAATTATTGAGTGTACCTTTTTACTAGGCTCACCAGATAGAACTGGGGCGCCAGCCAATTCTGATGCAGGTATGTCACATGTAGTTATAAAATATATCTAATAAAATGATCATGGTTTGTTTACTAGGTGGCCAGCCACCACTTGTGGCCACCAACATCCCAACTACCGGTATGTAATGAATACTAAATAGTGGTAGACCTCTCTAGTGATTGTTCTATTTATGTTAACTTCTTTGTGTAATTATTGAGTGTACCTTTTTACTAGGCTCACCAGAGAGAACTGGGGCGCCAGCCAATTCTGATGCAGGTATGTCACATGTAGTTATAAAATATATCTAATAAAATGATCATGGTTTGTTTACTAGGTGGCCAGCCACCACTTGTGGCCACCAACATCCCAACTACCGGTATGTAATGAATACTAAATGTGACCGGATTTGCGAAAAGGTACCTTTTCCACAGATGTGACATACCAGCAAACAAAATGTCATAACTGTTGACTCCTTGAACTGATTGACTTTCGTTTTGTATCAAAATGTAGCCACATAATGTAGGCATACTCATGGAAAATTACAGATACGTGTTTGGAGTGATACAAAAGTTACAAAGTTTGAAAATTGAAAAAATGTGTCAAATTTTATGTGTGAAAAAGGTACCTTTTCGCAAATCCGGTCACAAATAGTGGTAGACCTCTCTATTAGAGTAGTGATTGTTCTATTTATGTTAACTTCTTTGTGTAATTATTGAGTGTACCTTTTAAACAGCGTTAGCCTGTAAAGGTGTGAAAAGTCATGTTTGGTTTCACTTAGATCAATTTTTGCATTCAATAGTTATATAATGGCTTTGTGGTTGCTCCTGTGTAATTAGCAACTCAATAATTGAATTCCTTGTTCTATAGCAAGTAATTTGATATATAGGTTTATAGGATTATATGATATGGTAAGTTACAGCAGTTTAGAAGCAGTAGATTGGAGCCTCTGCAAATTTGATGGTGAGGGGTTTTAATTAATTATGTTATGTGTTAGTAATTACTTTGATACAACCGTAGTACTGGCTGTAGTAGCACAACTGCATACATGAATGAATCAAAATTTACCAAGGTTAGTTGCATGCTTCCAGGAAGCACGTGATCTCCCTACTGATATATACACCTGTAACAACGCTATAGAGTGTAGCCATCAAATAATAGTCAGTGTTGAAGTCGTGTACCTCTCCTTCAGTCGGCAAAACATTGTATGCATGGTGGATGTTCATGGGTTTAAATATTTGTACAAAATTCTCGTGAGTGTGTAATATTGTTTCTTTTTACTATATAGCTACCGTAACAACAACAGTATCATCCCCTGCTGGTATGTTCATGTATGTGTATATTTTAAAATGTTTACATGCTACTAAATGATTTCATACAAATTCATGTGTGATATTGTTTGTTTACACTACTATAGGTGACCAAGTACCACCTACGGTACGGTCACCAGCCACAATTCTCAAGCTGGTATGTGTGTCAGAAGTGTCTTCTTAACTGTATAGTTTGTCTATCGTGTTTCATATGCAAATTCTCTACACAATGCTTCATGGCTGCTCTACATCTTTGCTCACATAGAAAAGGGATATGCCCCCTTTTACCACGAGATGATACACCAGTTCAGTCATTATATACCTGTTGCAGCATTTAGACTAGCCTCTAGTGAACTGTTTCAAATTGCTGGCTATAACCACCACTTACTACACACTATTACAACATTGCATTATAACTATGGGCTTAATAGCATGTTTAGCCATAACTCAGTAAGGAATTTACTTAACCCATTAAACCTATAGTTATAATGCGGTGTTGTCAAACAGGAAAAGTACAACATTTCATTGGTTGCTACAGCTAAAAATTTACAGTAAAAAGGTAAACAGTGGTGGCAGAAGAAAAGTGTATTTTGAGCTATAGAAAATAAACCTTCATTCAATGAATGAAGGACTGTATTAAAGTTTAACTTTTTGTTTTCATGGTGTTTTCTCAAAGGGGATGTAGCTGGTAACTGAAACCAGTTCAACAAGCCATGCATTCCGCTACAATTTACGGAGAACAATACATGGCTTCCCTACAGTATGTTATTTTCCGTAGTCCTGGAGAGGCAATTCTAACACTGAATTCTTCATTTGTAATGCTGTGTAACGAGCTGAACATTGCTCAAAGTGAAACGTAATGGCTGCTGCTCTTCAAGGCAGTAATTGATAGTGAACAATACTGTATTTATAATGTGTCAATGTTTACGAAATAAGAAACGTAACAAAAAATCTACACGTACATGTACTGGTAGGAATGGTGCATGCTAGTGACCGATGGTGGTGGCTGTTCTTGGTCACCTATAGTAGTCTAAAGCAAAACAGTATCATACTTGTTAATTTTGTACAGTACGATACAAACATTTAAAACATACACATACATGTGCAAAATTCTCACGAGTGTGTAATATGATTTGTTTTCACTACTGTAGACCAATCATCAACTCAACCACAGCCATCCAATCCTGCTGGTATGTACATGTATATGTATATTTTTAAACTGATTGCATCTTACTGTACAAAATTTGCAAGTGTGATATTGTGTTGTTTTCAATTACTATAGGTGACCAAGTACCACCACAACTACCACCACAACCACCACCACAACCACCACCGACACCATCGGTCACCAGCAGTGGTACGTGTATATTTTAGTACTTGATCATATGGCCTTTATAGTCCTCTTATTATGTTTCTTATGTGACCTGCTAAGCAAAACCCCGACTAGTTTGCGTAATTCTGTTTTTGAGAAAAACCGCATTGAAATACATTGGGTAAAAAACGTGTACTAGTAAAACAATTTACGTGCATTTTAATTGCTTCAGTAAACAGTGAAACAGGGCTCAAATCAAGATAACCAAGTGACCAACAGGTTCACCTATTAATGGTGAGTAAGAATATCTTTAATGACACGAAGTAAACATGAGTTGGTTATGGTAATATGTCATGTGGCCCAAAAAGCTGGCACGCAACACCATGAGTACATGTATATTGACAGGAAAAAGAAAACATGACATTCACACATTATAAAGTACCTAGTAAAGGCAGAGCCTGTAAACCAGAAGGCCTTATAAAGGCCTAAGATGTTTATATTAACTGCACTAAGTATGGCATGTGTAGCTCCGTGATCTCTTATGCAATTGGTTGCTACAAGAAGTGCCTGTAAAGTAAGGGAGCCTACTTATGAAATTTGAAGAAAATTGCTGCAGCCATTTCTGAGATACCATTGGCCAAGGTTTTGTTTCTTCTACTTCTTTTTGCACACTTTGCAAAATCTGCCATAAAATACAAATGCATACTCTGATCAAGCTAAAAATTAGCACACTTAAATGGCTCATTAAAACAGTACCAAGTTTGGAGGGAACCCCATAAAGAATCACGGAGTTATGACTGATTATTTGTGTAAAATAGGATCGGACTTATGAGGAATGAGCTAATGGCACTTTGTTAACTTATAATATGCAGCAGTTGAAGTGGTAACAACAAATTCATACAGCTTCACAAGCAACTACAGTAACCCTCAGTGCTCCAAGGGTTAATTTATTAGGAATTTAGGGATCAAATAAGTAAAAAGTAGTGAAAAAAGGCAGCAGGTTTCCTTCACCTGAAGGACATTTAATCCAGAGCACTTTTGTTTATACACAGTGGAACGGACTGAAATGGGAGGTGAAAGTATAGAGTAGTTGGGGCTCTTGAATCATCTATATTTTTTGTGATGACTGGATTGATTGGGCAGGTGCTTTTCCTACTATTCTTTGTTTATACGTTTATATCACTGTATAACAGGGTGAACATAGCTGATAGCAAAGCATAATGGTTATTTCACTTTCAAGTCCATAGTTTATACTTGGGGGTATGCATTCAGACTAACTCAATTGTGACTGCTCTATTAGAGTATCTCAATCTTTGGGTATAGTTTTTACGGCTGCAAGTGGTTATATTTTCAGCTGCAGAAGATTATCCATTTGAGTTTTACAATTCCAGGAATTACTCCAGGAAAAATTTGGGAATGGTTTTGGGAATAATTGGTGAATAATAAAAGAATTGCCACAAAGAATAATATGTAATTTAAAAAGCATAATGTACTTGTTTCTCTGCTTTTTATTTCTATGATCCCTAAATTGAACTTTAAATTCCTAATTTCCTTATACTTGTAATAGATTAGCTTCTTCCTGTGTTTGTTCCCTTTGATAGTCAAAAGTATTGAATGATCCCAAGCTATGCAATAACTGATCTTGCAAACTAATATGCTTTTATGGCTATAACTTATGGCTTCTTGCCACATTGCTGCAGTGGTGGCTACAGGACTCTTCGTTTGAGTAAAAGCCTCAAAGTTTTAAATTTGAGTGACTGAAGTTAGTGAAGCAAATACAGTTAATCACGGGAACCTTGTAATGTTTGTTCTAACTTAATTATCCTTATAGCGAAAATTAAAATACCCCTATTAAGATTAATCCAAAATATTTCCTTTGGAGGGATTTTTTCTTGCATGTGCATAATTTACTGACCAGACGTTTAGAGCATTAAAATTGATTAAATGCAGTATGCTGAAATTTTAATGTATAAAGCCGTAGTGCTAAGTGCATTTTTAGTTCTTGTGGTTGCTGTGTTGTGTATCAATATGTTCCTGTATACACAATTAGTATGAAGGTACCTTTTCATGCACTAATGGTCACTGACCAGCCTAGGAAGCTTGTATATTTTCTGTTTGCATTTACTATACTGTTATTTTTCATTCCCAGATTCTGAACACAACATCATCATCGCATATCCCAGGGAGCCCACACTCCATTGCCCAATCTGCGGGATAGATTACCCAGGGCAGCAGATACAACCATTCATCAATCATGTTGAATCACATGAGGAATCTTGTGAATGGTTGTATCTGTGCTGTCTCTGCGGTTACCATGTCACAACTGAGAATGGCATGATTGCACACTTCGCGGAAGAGCATTTGGCAGAGTTGGTGGAACTGCCAAGAGGCTTCTTCATACAGGGCACCGTTTTAAGCCTCCTTGATCCAGGTAAATCAACATATTCACCAGCCGCTAGCTGTGCTGGTATGTGCATATTATAAATGTGCTCGGGTTTGCCTGATATGGATGTATACCCTTGCCTCAGGCATTGTGCCCCCTTGGGCATTCAGTGTACATAAAAGGCAAATCCGCAGCCACCATGTATTATACTAGTATATTAAAAATTATAAATTTAAAAATGAAGAAATTATAAATTTAAAAATGAAGTAGGGTTTCAAGCTATAAAAAGTAGTGAAACAAGAGATGACCAATGGTAGCTATTACAGCACAGCTCGGTGTTAAATCCCTTCTTTGGCATGGTATAACAATTATTTTGTGTTCAATGCCAAAGTAGGGATTTCCCACTGAGCTATGCTGTAATAGCTACCATTGTTCATCTCTTGTTTCACTACTTTTTATAAACCCTACTTCATTTTTTAATTTATAATATTAAACTAGTTTATTTAGTTTTTTTGTTAAAGCATACAGCTAGCTATAAACATGTGACTGTTTTATTAGGGTGACTGCTGTATTAGAGTATATCTAGTCAGCCTGCGAAGAAATGCTTGCCCCAAAAGGGGTGTGGTCATCGTGGTTTCGATTGATTATTAGACTAGAGTATCTCGAATCAGCCTACCAAGTTGAGGGTGTGTAGTCACAAATACAGCTAGCGTAAAAGGGGCGTGGTCATCATGGTGTCGATCGATAGATCGATAATACGTAGAATAAAGAATGGCGTGATCTTGTTACCTATCATGGAGTACTGGTACCTTCATACAGTCAGGGGCCGTACAGTAGCGTAGTCTAAGCGCCTTAAATAATTTTGTGGCGTCTATTATGCTGCTTAAAGAAAGTGTTGATATGGAAAATTAACGCCTCGGTATGGTTTCGTTGGATGAAGAATACAAGCAGCCTGATTGAAGATAAAAGAAAAGACAAGACGCACATGGTGCACACTTGTCAGAACCCCAAAAGGCACATCCCACCGGTGAGTTTGCTGTTGTGGCGTAAAATGGTGACCGTGCGTTGCTTCTTTTGGGCTCTAGGCTTGCGACTGTGGTCAGTGAGTGAGTGAGTGAGTGGGTTAGCGAGACGAAATTTCGAGTTTTGACGATTTTAAAAAAATTCTATATCCGGCCGCCAGTAAGTGTTTTCTTGTTTTTAACATGTTAGATGGACTAATATTATTCCGTAAAGGTGATTTTCGTCGCGTAAGAAGTTTCTAAGCTGGTTTTTAAGTGCGTTATTTTTGGCGGCGCAAGTCACTTTTGATGCAAACCCTACTTAAACAGTACTACCGTACTGTTTGATATGTGTATATATGAATTGTGTGAATTACATGTCACAAGCAGTATGCGAGTTATCAAAACACCAATGTTTTGAAGTGAAGTATATAGTCAGCACGGAAGCTCTATAATATCAAAGATTACTGGCTTAAGACAATAATATGCAGTGACAAGCTTGTCATATTTGTAATTCATTAATATGTTGCTAAGCACTGCTAAAGAAATTTGAACCGCAAATAATACACTCGTTTCAATGCTACTCTTCATTTTTAAGATTGATGAGTATACACCCATAATTATATGATCTTATACTTTGTTATGGCTGTAGTACTGGCTGTAGTACAACTGCAGATATCATAAATAAATCAAAATTTACCGAGGTTAGTTGTATGCTTCTATGAAGCACATAACTGTTTTTGATTGATTAGACACGCCAGTATATGGTTACAAAGCTTTAGGGGAAAACCACCTTCGCACGCTGCAAAATCTTAAAGTTCTGAATCTTTGTGTCAGCACTACTTTGCAAGTGATACAATATGTTTGGCCATAACACAGTGAATAATGTGCTTGACCTCTCCTTTGATCTTGCTGCTGATATATAACAACAGTAAAAAGTGCAGCCATCAAATTGTAGTCATGTGTTGAAGCCATGTGATGTAATTGTTAATGGGTTAAAAATATTTGTGACCAGCTGAGCAAAAACTGGCCATTTTTGCATATTCCTCTAATTTCATTTTATTACATCTCTGTAATCTATGGTAACAAAAGAGTGCACAGCCAAAGTTTCAGCCTTTTGTGATGAATGGTGTTGGAGTTTTAGCGTTTGACAGTTGGAGCAGTGATAGATTTGATTTGTACAGCAGTAATACTGGAATGAATAACAGGTTCTTAGATAATCCATCATAACCTACAATTGAAACAAACTATGAAGATGAGACTTGGCTCACTCTGTTCACCATAAACTGGTAAATCAGTGATGGTATAGTGCTTTCCCCGTACTTCTACAAGTTAACAATGAAGAAGGCCATTCCAACTAAGAAATAATGACTGTGAATGCTGTTTTTACTGCATTGTAAATAAACGCCCATAACTCACTTATCCTTTGCTGTGCCAACACGAAACTTAGACTTCCTTACTCTCCATGAACAAGCAAATCCAGTGGTATATAGGTTTTATTGATTGGAGCTTAATTTCAATGCATACGAATGTGATTAAGGCGTGTGTGAATTTTTAATGTAGCACGCATATTTTTTACCCATTGCATTTCAATACAGGAAAAATTGAATTTTGCAAAAAGCATCCAGTTTTCGCTCAGTGGGTCACATTTGTACAAAATTCTTGTGAATGTGTAATACAGGTGTGTTTGTTCGTCAACAGCTGGTATGTATGTACATGCATGTGTATATTTTAAAGAGTCTGTATCCTACTGTACAAAATTCACAAGCGTGATATTGTTTTGTTTTCAACTACCATAGGTGTCCAACTACCACCATCACCACCACCACCACCATCACCACCATTACCACCATCACCACGATCAATGACACAGTCACCAGGTATGTGTATGTTTTAGTTCCTGATTATGTACTTTATAGTCCTCTTAGTGTATATATATACACCGTAAACTCTGGTTATTGAGTACATGCACTTATAATTTCGGAGGAATTATTTGAGAAATACACTACGCTTGTTAAGCATATGCGCTTAATAAGTGATTGTAACAGGTTTCTGTTAGGAGAGTATTACACATGCCCACCACATTTTTCTAGCAATTTAGGTATTAGTGTTCAGTATATTAGCTTACTACAGTCAAGAAAACAACAGTCCTGAAAAGTCAGGTGCAGCTATCGTTAATACAGGTGCAGCGTTAATGTAGGTGGTAGTATCTGCTAGACACTTGCCTGGCAAAGTATCGAGTGTACTGTAACACTTCTGGCTTGTTCTTTCTATATAGTACTAGCTTGCAGAAGCAATTTCAACTATATGCGCTTAACAGGAAGTGTTTAGCACAAATATTCCATATACACTTAACAAGCAATATGCGCTTAACAGCTGTATGCGCTTAATAACCGGAATTTGCGGTATATGCTTAAACAATGGCATATACCCTTTATATATCAAGACACACAGTAGTATGTCATATGGCCCAAGAAGCTGGCCCATGCAACACCATGAGTATAATGCAAGAACTGTATATGCTGTGTAGCATTAAGAGTATCAAGGTAACCATCTATTCAAATGGTACTTCTAAATTTCTTGGTAATGAAAAATTGATGCAGACTCATAGCAGCTCATCCAGTCTGTTTTACCTTTGTACAGTATCTTATCATACAGTATGATAGTGCTGTATAGTAGGGAGTCTAGGGACCACAAAGGAGTAGGTGTGACCCATGAAAAAAATCACCCAAAATCCAGCCTCATTTTCCCCACATGACAATGAGGCAGTATTGGTTGGGAAAAACTAAGCCCTAACAAGCCTTGAGATCGACCTGAAATGCTTTCAACAAATTGCTACAATTAAAAAATAAAATAAATAATTTAACAGAATTTTCTAGTGACTGACTGACTAAGCAATTGACTGATTCCTTCAGACAAGCGTAACTCGATAATGGCTAAAGCTATGGGCTTGATGTTTTCACTGTTCAATGTCACTTCGGCTTGACAGGTGCCTTTCGGCATGCTGCAGTATGTACAATGTATTCTTCATGGACTTACCAGTGTCCTCCTTTGTGTCCCATTCATCTTTGCTGACAACAGACAGTGTCAATTTGGCAGTAGCATGTAATGGCTTAACACTTCTTATTGTTTTACTGTGATTTATTGTCACACACTATTCCAGCTTGTTTCAGTACTTTTTATCGATGTACTATGGTCCCTACTTTAGTTGAACATTCCAGGTAGGAAGCTGGACATAACTGAAAATTCCAAAAAATTTTGTGTACTTGTACTAATACAAACTTCTCACAAGTATGTAATTTAGTTTGTTTTCACATCCAACACCATCAACAATCAACTCATGATCCACAGGCATGTGCATATTTTAATAACTTTGCATACTCAGTGGAATTTTCTTGTGACTTACTGACTGATGCCTTCAGGCAAGTGTAACTCCATAAAGGCTAATACTACAGGCTTGATTGTTTGACACTTCTAATCAGTGGATTTCTTGTGATTTACTGACTAATGCCTTCAGACAAATGTATCTCTATAACGGCTAAGACTATGGACTTGATTGCTTTACTATTTGATGTTTCCTCAGCCTGTTGACATACTTCAGTACATACAATACATACTTCATGGACTTACCTGTGTCTCCTTTGTGTCCCATTTATCTTTGCTGATAGCACAAGGTGTCTATTTGCAGTAGTGCTGCAGATGGTTTCCCTCTACAGAATTTGTCCGAGTTTTCTGTTGTAACTGGATTGATTGCAGATAACTATATCGTATGTGTTCTGTTTGTGTAACACTGTGTAATGGGCTGAACATAGCTGAAAACAAAGTGCAAAAACCACCTATAATAATGTGACAAAAGTAAATAAACAAGTACACTAGGATCAGGGAAATAAGCAGTGAGGTAATGGAGGTGATGCACCTATACCTGAGGATATACTAGTGGACACTTCATCCCTATTTCAGACTGAATTAGGAATTAGATGTCCACTACTATATCTTATGGTGTAGGAGGTGGTCTTCCTTATTTACCGTGACTAAAATAGAGGCTTAATGTCCATTAGTACTGTATATCTTTATACAGCTTGAATTTACTGTTGGAACATAATGTTTATTGTTTGTTTTAGTATCACCAACTACTCAACAACCACAGTCACTCAGTGCTACTGGTAAGTTTCTGAAATGTTATGCAAAGCAAAGAGCGCATTTGAAAAATTAATACACCTGGACATTCACTTAGTACAAAAGCTAACTTGGAAAATCAGGGCACCTTGATAATCAGGACACCTTGATAATCAGGACACTTTGATAATCAGGACACTTTGGTCAGTTCAAACGTGCCCTTAATACACAGGTCTCATTGTATGTCATTTAAAATTGTCATCACATGCTCCATATGTTTGAGCATTAATTGACATATGTATTATGCTTAAACTAATGCCCCATAATCAAAAGGTATCTTGTACAAAACAAATACCAATTGACTAGTCAAATTTTCTAGACACAAAGCACATCCAACCAAGTACAATCACCAATGAGAGGACCTATCAACCAGCACAGTGTGTGGTTGGACACAATTTTAGGGAAATTGGCTAGTGAATAAACATGGTGATATAATAGTATATAGTCAGTTTGTGTGTTCATGTGAGCCCCACCAAATACCGTAATATCAAAGGAGTGAATGTGATGGATGTCTGTATCATAAATAACACACACCATCAAGTTCCGGCAGAGATGACACCTACCATTTATCACTTTGTATCAAAAGTGCTCTAGTGTTTTGTAAATCAAAGGGGTGAATGTGATCTTTGAATGGATGTCTGTATCATAATTAACACACACCATCAAGTTCTGGCGGAGATGACGTCTATCATTTATCACTTTGTATCAAAAGTGCTCTAGTGTTGTGAAAATGATTGTAGTGCATGAAATAAAGTTTGATTTCAAGTATAAGAGTAACCAAGCATAGTAACAGAAAGCTGGTGATCTGCCTCTAATATGCATTGCATGTAGTTTCACGTTCAGAAGTAATTAAGAGTTATATAATTATTAATTAGAATTACCATTGCTTGTCTATTTATAATCTAATGTTGATTTTCCATTAGACAACCAAGCACTGAGTGAAGAAATATCCCCAGTAATTGGTGAGTAATTTCCTTGTACTATATAACAATAAATTTTAAGAACTAAATTTGGTGTAATGGCAAATTGTCACCAAACCACCAAGTTTAAAATTACTTATACCTTGTAGTGAAGAAGTTATTGATGTCAGTTTTGACAAGCCAAGTGTGGCTTTATGGACACTTACATACAGGTGTATTTAAGTGCACCTTACTAATCAATTAGCACGGTTCCATGTATGTAAGTGGGTGTGGCTCAAAGCAGAAACTTCCTTCTGCAAAACTAGACTAGATCTCGTTCTCCGTTAGTGGACATGGCTCCAAATAAGCTTGCAAGCAACAGTAGTGGACAGAAACACGTGATCCCGATAAGTGGGCATGGCTCACAAAAGAGATTGTGCTGCAGCTGGACTTCCACACAAACTAGTTGATCTGTTACACACACGATCCGCAGACCCAAATGACCCAACCCATAATTTCAACTGTGAAAATGACTAAGTATGCTGATGCATGTATTGTGACAGATATTTTAACACAAGAGGGATTTGTGCAGCATTCATGCTCCATCTTTCTGTCAGCTTACAACTCCTAAAACCTTTTGTGTAACTAACTGTGGAGTGCTGATTTATGATATCAAAGACAGTGAGAATTTCATCAATTTAAAATCTCGCCAACTGCATTCTTTATATGTGACCGGATTTCACACACACAAAAATTCAAACTTAACATTTTTACCAGAAATGGATTGCTGGTCTAATACACTATCATATTCCACTCTGCATTTCCTTCAGGACTGCCAAGTCTGGTTTCTGCAGCAGCTTTCATCTGACCCTGTCAAAGCCATGAGTGGAAGACTGGCATCATTAAATGGCCACGGCTTTGTTGTAATGGTGTGTAGTGAGCTGGGACTTCACAGAGAGCTCGCCATTGGTGTTCTCAATCAATTTGGAGTGATTTGAGGGCCGTGGAGGGCTATGGAGGGTCCAAAAGTAGCCTCTGGATTCCATTCGTCTTCTTGTTTCATTTTATACTCCTATATTAAGCCCACCCTCCACCCCTATTACTACCACTTGTGATATTATTACCCACTCAAAAAAAGCCGTCCAAAACAGGGCATATTTTGGGTATCAGAAACTTATACACCCACACAGTGATAACTATTAAATAGATGAATAATTGGTGCAAATGTTATTCACACAGCTCTAGACACTGGGATGTTACTACACAATGACTACTTAAAATCGCCACATCTCCTAACAAAGCTTTGTGCGTGGAAGCCGGGTTTTGTCAAACCCTGTCACATATAGCAAATAGCAAAAATATTAATTTCACTAATATTTGTTATTGTACAGTAGTTCAGTAATTTGTGCATATTTTTTTACGTGTAATCATGTTTATTTAACTAGAATATCCTCTACAAGATCCAAGCAACTCTGGTATGTTACTCATTAATTTGTATGCATACAATACTAGTGTGTACGTTTTAATGGACAACAGAGTGATGCACCTTGTGTACATGTTCTTGCTATTATGCTGCCTTGAATTCTTTATAACTGTTTATCTCAAAACTTATAATATGTTATTTGGAACATTTCCCAAATCCAGTCACATAGTAATACAAGCTTGAGATCTTTGAGACTTTTTTAGCGGGCACCAAACACTACAGCATGCACTCTTTCTGTAATGGGAGAGTGCACCATCAAAATATTCTGTTTGCTATTGTACTCGATGAGATCAATCAACAATGGGCACGAGTGCGTTTATACAGGCAGAGCACAAGTGCACGTTGTATAACTGTTATGTACCACTCACCTAATAGGTAGAAAAATCCGACGCTCCAGCTACATTTCTTTTATAAGGTAGAATACCATTATCAATTGTGGCACTCTAAAACTAACAAATTATTACGTATCAAGCATGGCCTTGACCATACAATCACATGGCAATGCCACATTCGATTGTTATGGTGAGTTTCAATTAGAATAACATTATTTTAAAAAGCGATTTGTCAAGGTGAAAGTTTCGATCAAACTAATAAGGTATGTAACTACATTTAAATATTTGTAAATAGAGTTTTACCTGCCGTGTTTGCCTCTTTGATTGCCATTGGCTGCTTTTAAATCGCATGTATAGGGTAGTAGTGACGTTTCCTGTATGGCCTCACAATCGAATTACGCATGTTAGGTTATATAAGAATTTGATTAAACAGTGTAGCATCTTGCCACCTATTAGGTGAGGTGTTGTAGCAGCCTAGGCTGCCAGCACTTGTGCAATGTAGCACAAAACCGCAGCCAGTGCAATATAAATATATTGCACTGCAGTCAGTGCATTATAAGTTATAATGCACTCGCTGCAGTTAGTGCAGCAGTGCTATATACGAATTATAGCACTCGCGGTGCCTTTGAACTGCACTGCCCATGCACAGTGGTACATTCAGTTATAAATGTATTTAATAAAATGATCATGGTTTGTTTACTAGGTGGTCAGTCACCATCTGTGGCCACCAGCATCCCAACTACTGGTATGTAATTCTTTGTAATGCAGTGTATACCTAGAACAACTGCTCTATTAGAGTAGTGACTGTACTATTTCTTTATGCTATTTGTTATTGTTATGTAAAGGCATTTTTCAGTGCAACAAGATACAATGTAAGAAGGTGTTAATGTCTTACAATAACAAATAATTGATATGAAAATGCACTGATGCCAGTGCCAAAAAATAAAAGTAGTTATTCTTGCTGTTTACCATTAGAGGTTCTATGTGACTGCTTTATTAAAGGTGTGACTGTTCTATTAGAATTGTTTACTGGTCTGTTAGAGTAGCTCAATATGCAGATTGTAGATATTCTTATTGTTATAATTGCTACAAAATAGATTCCTAATTATGTCAATGTAATTGCCACATCACTAGTCATAAAACTGTTTATAAGATGTTTTATGTACTGTCTATTAATTATTGTATCATACCTTTGTGTAGAGTCCACCAGCCAACCACAAACATCAACCTCAAGTACGTATGTGTAAATGTGTCTATATAAAAAGTTACATGCACACACCTTGTCTAAAAAAAATACTGTAATTATTTTGTATCATCTATTCTTTCTATTTCATAGGAAGCAGAAAGAGATGTAGGGGGGCAAGGATCGTCGATTCCACTGATGAAGAGGATGATGGTTAGTAATACATGGTGTACATGCTTATCTTGTGCTGCATTGTTAGTAAGCATGCTAGTTTGCAGTACTACTGTATGTGATGAACACACAGAATGAAGCATAACAACCACTTCACTTTTTAGTAACTGATGGTCAGGGCATGCATTTTGATGCAGAGCCGGAGCCCAAGGTGCGGCCAGTCCGGCATTGGCTAAACCATTTTTCAGTTACTTGAATTTGTAAAAAGATCAAGATACTCTAATAGAACAGTCATCACAGTACTCTAACAGAGCATTCGGTATAGAATATAGCCACTGTTCTACTTAGTCTAAGCCATTACATCTATCACTCAAAAGTTCCAGTGAGTCATCTGCATGGTACTACATTGGGGCTAATTGATCTTACAATCTCAATGGCTTCTGTATCTCAACTAAGCTTTCACTGAAATTTGAACTAAAATTAGATAAGAAATTGAATTCATTGGTACTGTAATACAAAATTACCGGCATATATTCTTGATATTAACAAAGGAGAAGAGAAGAGGCTTTAAAATAGCTTTCTGATGCCATTTCAGGTCATCTTATTTTCAAAAATTCCCTGGGGCAGCACGTCCCCAGACCTCTTAGCTTGGCATTCTGTGTGTGCTTATCACATTCAGTTGAGTATCACATGATCTGAATATCACATCAGCTCAATAAAAGGCACTACTGCAGTCCATGGATGGCTTGACCACTCAAAATCTCTGGATTCCAGCCTTGTTTTGACATCCTTTGTTTCATTACTCTTCATTGTTCTATGATCCCTATTTCAATTTGAAATTTGTAAAAGTTAAACCAGGCACATGCTGATGGGCAGCAGTGGGCATGCACCTGGTTTATTGAAATTGTTTTGCAAAAACCATGTCTGCATGTCTCCATATATGAACTTGTATACCGCTACATCTTCTAAATTATACGTGATATTCTTGTTAATCATACAGTACAATAAGAGGTTTGGGTTTTCTGGCCAAAGCTGTCAGCTTTACAATACCATCCTGGTGCCTTGGCAGTATTGGTTAGGTCTAACCAAGCCCAAAAGTGTCTTCAGTTCAGCCCTAAATGCTTCCAATAGATTGTATTGAATGGAATTTTCTTCTGACTGACTAACTGCCTGTCTGCCTGATGCCTTCAGACGGGTGTAACCAGATAACGGCTGAGACAGCTAAATAACAGTCCCAAGATGTGCCTTTTGCATATTTCCGTATGTACAATGCATGCATCTTAGGCTTACCTTTGTCCTCCTTTCTTTTTTCTGACAGCCAAAGGTGTTGATTGATAGTAGAATGATGGTTTCCTTATAATGATCATCCGTATTTCCATGGTGACTGGATTGATTTCAGGTTGAATCGTTTCTCCTACCTGTGCTTCGTTTGTAGTGCTGTGTAACAGGCTGAACATAGCGGAAAATGAAGCATAATAGTCACTTCACTTTGGAGTCAGTAATTGATATTTGGGACATGCATTCGGTCAAAAATCTTCCTTTCTTTTGATGCAGTATGTGCGGGTTCACTAGTCATAATAATTGTACGAATATAAGGGAAAGGTAGACTGAATTAGTGTCCACTAGAGTATCTGCAAGTGTGGCGACCTCCCTTGTTTCCCTACCTTTTTTGCTACGATGCCTGATTGAATTTAAATTCTTAATTTTCCTTGTCACATGAGAACAAGTTGACAATTACAATGGATAAGGCACATACAAAAATAATTATACAAGAAAACAACAGAGCGAAATACAAGGTGATTTGACAACTGGAGAATATAGATTGAACAGTGGCCATTACACTTTGCCGTCACCTATTTCAGTCCAAACCACAATGTTACAAATAAAGAACAGTGCGTATGAAAAGCATCTCTGCAAACAGTCTAATTGCTATGGAAAATACGATTAAGATACCAACACAGCCACAGGAAAACCACACCAATACCATACGTGGTCAGCAAAAAGAACTGGAACACAAAGGAGGACAAAGGCAAGTCCATCATGCAGGTATTGTACGTACTGCGGTTGAAGAATAGGTGCTTCTTGGGACGAAGCAACATTGAATAGTAAAGAAATCAAGCCTATAACTATATCCATTGTTGGCTGAAGGCATCAGTTAGTTAGTAAAGTAGTTGGTTAGTCAGAATAAAATTCTGTTAAATATAAATTTTTTTAAATTTCATAGAAACTTTTAGGAAGGGTTTTGGGTTAGTCTGAAGATATTGTGGGCTTGACTGTACCTAACCAATACTGCCAAGTTGTCATGAAGAGAAATTGAGGCTGGTTTTAGGATGATATTTTTGGCTGGAAAACCCAGTTCTGAATGATCCCTGATATACAGTACTACCTACTGTACTGTATGATACTACCGTACTGTATGATGGCAACCAAAATGTGGATGTCAGTTGAAAGCACAAATGACAATGGACATCATGTGGAAGGAACTATTTGCAATTGTTGTAGCAGTGCACACCTGGGGATCATATTGGTGCAAGCAAAAGATCTTGTTTCACTGCGATAACCAAGCTGTAGTCAGTATATGGAAATCAGGTACCACCGGTGCAAGCGAGACCATGGATTTGGTTCATTTACTGTATTTTTGTGCTGCTAAATACAACATCAATGTCTGCATCACTTACATACCAGGTAATAATAATGACATTGATGACTGTCTATCTCGTTATAAACAAGACAAATTTCAAATGCTAGCCCCAAAAGCGAACTATGCACAGGACATTACACCTGCATGGCCTACCAACTCCTTCACTGAAGCCTCATGTAATACCAGTCTCATGGAGTTGCCGCATCCACCACTCATAAGGTAACCAGCAAGAGCTTACCATCTCACTCCTCTTCAGTCCGCATTGCAAAACACACCCTACCTTAAAATCATCTGGCTCACATCAAAACATAACACTTTAACCTCCATCGCACCCTGTTTTCATGCACAGTTAACCTTAATTATTATTATTAATTGTAATAGTATCCTGTGTCACAACTAATACAATACATATAAGTAAGTACATAAAAAATAAAATAAGATAAATAAAAATATTATTTATCTATATTATTATTATATAATAATAATGAAGATAATAATGAAGTGTGCAAAAACACTAGATTATAATACATATGTTATTGTACTGTATGTAGTGTTATATCATCACTGCCAGTCCTGTCATCTTACAGCTGGGTGGCTGAGGAATTTGGGCTGGAAATTGGGCGCAGAAACTGCAAAGCTCATTGTTCTATGGAACAACGAATTATTACTTAACTTACAAAAACTAAGGTGTCACCTAATTGAATAACATCATCGGATTGCATTTTGTTGTTCACAAGCCATAGCATTGCTTAGAAATTTACTTAACAGTAACATTATGTAAACAGTTTATGGTTTCAATTATGCATGGTAAGCTTTCATAGTCTACTACATGTAACTACAGCCCAATGACATCCTCAGCTGCCCAGCTTTCACCCAATTCAATGAAGCAACAGAATCTTGTTATCACGTTTGTTTGATCAGTGTGGTGCCTCATACTATGTTGTTACGGTGGAGTACGGTGGGAGGAAGGGAGGCGATAGGAGGCTTCACACACTGAGAATTCTGAGGGTGCTAGTACTCACTTAGTATGTTAAGAATGATATTTTTGGCTGGAAAACCCAGTTCTGAATGATCCCTGATATACAGTACTACCTACTGTACTGTATGATACCACCGTACTGTATGATGGCAACCAAAATGTGGATGTCAGTAAAGAAGAACACAACATTCACACAGTCTACCTATAAGAAGTACTGTACCACTACATTAACTTGTTTTATGCTCTTTCTATTTTTGTTCTAGGAAAAAAAAAGAAGTCACCAGCGAAAAAGTCAGGTAAGGAGGAGAATTAGTAATTATAATCAAATGGAAACCTGTGCTGTATTTTTGTAAAAAATTGATACAATGAAGAAATTGTCTGTGATTTTTGTACCATAATATTGTTCTTTATTTGTATGGCAAAGTGGCAGGCAGAACATACCTAAAAACCAAGTGAAATAGCTACTTGCTTTACTTATACTTACCGTAGTTCAAGACGTGTGTTAAGTGGTGACATTAAATTGTTTTAGAAACAACTAGGCTGTATATTCAAACTTTTTCATAATTTTTACAGAATGTATGTGCTGTTTTCTTTCTATTTTATTCTAGGAAAAAAGAAGTCATCACCAAAAACGTCAGGTAAGGAATGGAATTAGTAATTACTTTATACAGAATTATTGCAACTGAACAGTGTATGAAGTAGCATAGTTTTATATACTTGTACACTGTTCTTTCCATAGGTAAAAAGAAGAGGCAACAGAAAAAGACACCAGGTAAGGAAGAGGATTTTTAATTATATATGCTAATCTTTACACAATAATATTGTATTTCTATCAGGGCCGCCCACAGGGGGAGGGCAACTGGGGCATTTTGCCCCAGGCCCCAGCCTGAAAGGGCCCCCCTGAATACCTGTTTAAAAGATTGATATACTCTAATAGAGCAGTCAGATCTAAATACTCTAATAGAGCAGTCACAGTATTCTTCAGAGGAGCAGTGTAGCAAGCTTATAGATGGTTGGTGATGGGTAGTTATTGTCATTGCCAGCAGGTTGTGACCTTTTTTTAATTTTTTTTATGGTCTTCACTTCACATTACAACTTGGGTCAAGGGCCCCACTTTAACTCTTTGCCCTGGGCCCCTTAATTTCTCTGGGCAGCCCTGATTCCTATGATTTCATAGCAGTAATATATTTTACTGATGTACTTGTACTGTCTACAAATTAACTTATCCTTGTACTTCTGTGTAGGGGCCACCACACCTGGATCATCGTCTTCAAGTACCTCAAGTACGTATGCATAAATGTAGCTGTATGTGATGCCATGGCCATGAAGGATTTGGTTGATCTCAAGTGGCTGTGGTATAAGTAATAAATACCACACAAGTGTGCACATGAAAAGACAAACCTACATTCACCACACTTCTTTAGTTTTGTACAAAAGTACCTAAACATTGACTGTGGATTTAAAGCATGTTCACAAATGTTAATTATGATTGTGTGGTATTGCTATATAGTTTTAGTGGTACCAATTTCTAGTCATATAACCCCATTGAGGACCGGGACAGATACAGGGTTTGGCAAGGAAGGTGCACTAGGTTGGAGGTCTGTAGGGCACAGCTCTCATAGTTCTAGTGAATTGCTGACTCGTTGCCAGTTTCAAAATAGAAGAGCATTTGCTTTACCCACACTTGCAGCATACAAGATCATTTGGGCAGGATGATGTGATAACAGTAGATCTTAAACCAAACTAGCCAGCAATGTGTAAAAGTCAACCCACAACATTGTTACTTGTTGTACAGTTAAATCAACCTTTCCAAGCCTTTGCAGAAGGATTTGAAGGTTGGGTACTATAGGTCACTTTACATTATACTGTACAACAAGTCTCTTTGTGATTTTGGCTTTGGGTGACTGTTCTTTCAATCCTCTCAATTAAAAAAAAACACTCTTTTGGAAACCAGTGAACTCCCCCTAGAACTGTTGGTACCTTACATGCACACACTGTGGCTAAGGAATGTATCCATTTAATACTATTCTTTCCATTTTGTAGAAGCAAAAAAGAGGCCACGTAAGGATGATGACGATGATGATGATGATGATGATGTTGGTTAGTACTATAGTCATGTTGCATACTTGCTGAGCATGTGACTCTACTGAATGAATAATTACCTTTAGGATTTAAAATCTTATTCAGTTTTTGAACACAAGCAACAAAACAAGTGTAGAACAATATAATGTGACTTCATATATGATTAGAAAATGGTATGCATAATATGCTTTGATCCCTGGAGGATAATGAGGTATTTAAAATCCACTAAGAGACCTGCTGGCAGGTTCTTAAAATGGTTAGAGACCTGCTAGCAGAAAGACTTCAATGCATCACAAATCTCACTTTCAATCATTGATTTGCAATGCTCCCTCCAAGCATATTCCGGCTGATAGCCTACAATGGGTGAACAGGTGATTAACCACTCTATTCATTTTGTAGGCATGCCTAAAACAATTCGATTATGGAATAACAGTGTACATATATTTGTTACGATGTGCGGAGAAGTCCAGAAATATCATGGAAAATTCTGTTTAGTGTCTATCTGTTTCTATGGTGTTTTAAGGCTGTTTTCGTCTTCTATTGAACAATACTAAAGACCTAAATGGGTAGGCTTCCTTGTAGAAACGTTATTTTACACCATGTAATGTAGATGGGGTCCGTATTCAAAACCGTGCCTTCTGTTCTTCATACTACTGTGGCGCCACTGAAGACACAACTTGTGGCAAATCATTCCCATCATATAAATCCACACACACTGCTTCTTTGACTCACATGTTCTTTACACTGCTGTGAGCACTGGCTACTGCTAATCCGAGTACTAATCCACGTTAAGTCTTATTGATCACTGCCTTTTCAGCCCAGCTGTGTAGGATCCCAAGTCTAAGGTTTGTGAACTTGTGAAAGAAAGCAGTGCAAGCTTCAATTTTTCAGAGCTTTGTCAAAGTACGTTTAGTCTTTTGAAATTATTTAACAGTGTGTGATGATTTCAGAACGACATACAGTATAACCCAGTCCCACAATGACTCCACCTATATGCCCATATAAAGTGCATACATTTTCTAAGTTAGAGACGACACCCTCAGATCTTCGTGCTAGATCTCTAACCTACACATATTTGGCACTAATTTTAATCAATAGACATAGTTCAGCTACGCCTTTATTATCACAGGGTAGTAAACTGAGAATAAACTGTTCTACGGTACCTAAGTAAATTCTTATTATTGAGATTTCCATCATTCAAATACCTGTGTGCAGGTATAATTAGTTTGAAAGCCCAATTTATTGGTTAAATATATAGTAAATCCATTAACCCAATTATACCACTATTTGTTTCTAAAATTGTGGTAATAATAATTGTAAGGATTGTTATGCATATTATATGATATCTCTGTTATCATTAGTAACTACGTGGTATGTTTCAGGAAGCAAAGATAAGGGAGGCCATAGCAATGGACCAAAAGCACCAAAAAGACCAAATGTGGGACCAAAAGCACCAAAAAGACCAAATGTGGACGATGCTGGTATGGAATTTATCGTTGTATTATGTTTGTATTATAAAAGTTTGTTGTGCAGTCAATGATGTACGTGTTATAATGACTTTACTATTGTATGTTTATAGAACTGTGCATGAAGGTATCACACAGTAGATACTACTGTATAGTGAGTTAACCACTGAATATTAATGGGATGCTGCTATTAAAAACAATATTACATCCATTATAGAGTGCATCTAACTTCTATTCCAGTTTTAAAAACAAGAAGACTTTTACAGAAAGTAGAGAATTGCCAAAGCCAAATATTGTCTGCCTCCAAGCCTGCCAGCAAGGCTAAAGACAGCACAGCATAACACTAGTCTCACATGTGGCTCTGGCTCTGATGACCGTCTACCTTCTATGCTTTCATGTTCATATCTTCATGAAATGAAGAGCCATTAATTTTTCTTATCAATATTTTTTATTTGAAATGTTTACAACTACTGTACATAAATAGGAGTAGCTAGCTGTAGATACATATAATGATTGCTACTGAAAACAGAACAAAGTAATCATGGCTTGAAATCATATCGAGTGCAGCTGATCAGAGCTTGACAACCATTCTCTGAAACAATCAGAGCACAGTGGCTATGTCCTAGCTAGAACATGCTGCTCAGTTGTCTAAGTTAGATTGACAATGCCGAATGGTTGTGTTTAGGGCTGGGACGAATATTGAAATTTACCTTCGAATATTTGTTTGTAAGAATTTGGAAAGTGCATGGCAGCAGTACTGACTGATGTGATCGATCGATTGCAAATGGGCGTGCCCACTACACTGCAACCATGCATAGGTAAACACCAAGTAATGGCTAAAACTTCGATGGTTTAAAAGTGGGCATGGCACACGAAGATCAATCACGAAGAGACAAACATTGATCACACAAGAGGAATAAGCAGCTGCAATAAAGATAACGACATTAATTTGTAATTCTATGAGTGCATTACGAAGCTTTGAATGATACTTTTATAATTTGAAGTTTACTTAGCCTTCGAACCTATGAAGCATTCAAAGCTTCGTCCCAGCCCTAGTTGTGTTGCACACAATTTGCACCTCTTGCAAGATGTCATCATGGTGTAGCTATTGGCGTATTATGAGATGAGTTATGTCGTGAACATCCTGCAGATTTCGTCCATCATTTCAGTCTTCTATTACACTGCCATGGAGATCTCAACAAAGGCTTACAGTAGACATGCATCACTACAAGTACACCAAAAATCAGCCAGTCACTTACTGTACTTACTCAGTCGGTAGAGAATTCTGTTAAAGATTTTTTGTTAAAATTCCATAGCAACTTTCTAAAGTGTTTCAGGTAGATCTGAAAGCTTGTTTGGGCTTAGTTTTACCTAACCAATGCTGCCTCATCATCGTCTGGGAAAATTGAGGCTAATTTTGGGTGATGCTATTTTGTGGGCCACGCCTACTCCTTTGTAGTCCCTACTATACAGTACTATCATATTGTTTGATATAGCTACTTGTATGTATAAATAGCATTATCAGGATTCTTTTTTATATATGTATGGATATAGGTCCAAGTGAAGATGCACAGAGAGAGTAAGTTGAGTTTGTTTGTTGTACTTTGTGTATTTTTTTAGATGACAATAGAACATTTGACTTACTGTAGCACATGTCATGTTGTACTGGTTAATAGTCATAGCTACTATAACTTTCTGGAAGGAAAGCAATGTGGGTACTATGTGAAGGTAGATACTATCCAAGGGTGGCTACTATGAGCTTATCGGACACTACCCCACTGTGCCTATGTGAATGTTTGAGTGAATGACCTCAAGTAACCATTCCTTTACCCTTTAAGGACTACAGTAATTTACACACTGCCTATCCTGAAAACCCGCAAGTTTTATGAAATTTGCATATTCTATTACTTAGCAAGTTTGTAGTGTTATCAAAACTAACTGCAGGAAGTACATGTAGTAAGGGCTAATACAAACTGTAGTACAGATTCACCTATCAATAATAAGCAGAACTATCAAAGTTATAAGTGTGCAGAACTTACCATCTTCAAATAGCAAAGTAATTTGTTAACACCGGTGACAACCTGTCTTCTTCGTGATGAAATCTATTACAAACCATTGCTTTACTCCTTTTAAAGAGTGCCAACACGTGATCTTGTATATCATTAGATGCATCTCTAAATGAAGCGTGCCGTGAAATTCATTGTAGCTTAATACTAGCTACAGGCGAAAGTTGTGGACTGATTTGTACAAGGTTAGTTTTGTTGTTGTGTAAATATAATATACTAAAAATTAGAAGGCTGGCATAGTTTCACGTAATATATTGGCATTGTGTATCAAAACAATCGTCTACTAATGGCGAACAAAATCGTCTTTGTTTAAAGCCCATAGCTTCTAATACTGCGAAGATATAGCTCTTTGTTATCTGCTACTTACGTGTACGATGCTTGGCTTTCGCGTGAGGCTATATTTGGACGTACATGTACAACGGTGGTCCTTAAAGGGTTAATGCTGTTATCCACTTGGCTCCTCTCGAAAATATAGTTAATGCTGTTATCCACTTGGCTCCTCTCGAAAATATAATTTCCTTGCTTAAAACAACTCCTTTGCTTACTTCAAACTTGTGTTAGCAACACTTGCATCAACATATTCAGGTACTAGTCGCAGCTCTTATCTGAGGGCTACTTTTATGACAGCAATTCAAATTTGTGCTGTAGCTACTGTCTGTTTATGTGAGCCATGGCTATTAACCAGTAAAACATGGTAACTGTGTATAAAAATATAAATATAACTCTTTACCTCACTAAGTGAATTGTCTGACAGTTGATGTATCCATCTAATAGTGATATAGATCTTTTTTTTTGTAATCATCCTTGCTAGCTTTTAAAATTTCTTACACTTGTGTATTTGTGAAATAAGTAATGATGAACTGCAAAAGTGGAAAATAGTTATGTATTTAGTACATAAACAATCATGCAATACAATAGTATATTAACAATTATGAATTTAAAAATGAAGTGGGATCCAGCGATAGAAGTAGTGAAACAAGAGATAAACAATGGTAGCTATTATAGCATAGCCCAGTGGGAAATCCCTACGTTGGCATGGTATAGCAATTGTTTTGTGTTCAATACCAAAGTAGGGATTTAATGACTGGTGCCTTTTGACATACCGCAGTACGTAGAATGCATTCTTCATGGATGTACCAGAGTTCTCATTTTGTTCCATTCATCTTTGCTGACAGTGAGCAGTTCTTGATTCGTACTGCTGTGTAATGGGTTGAACATAGCCAACAATGAAGCATAATGGATACTTCACTTTTCAGACAATAATTGATATAACTGGGACGTGTGGCATCATTTCGGTATGTGTGGATTGCAGAGGTGCTTTTTGAACAGTTCTTGATTCAAAATGCTGCATAAAAAAATGGGGTGAACATAGCTGACAATGAAGTGTAATGGATACTTCACTTTTCAGACGATAATTGGGGTGTGCGGTGCCATTTCAGATGTGGTATGCATGGGTTCACAAGTCGTAATAATTATTTACAAATAAAGTTAACAAACAAGTACACAGAAAAATTTGGAATTTTCAACAAGAGTAGGGACCATAGCACATCAATAAAAAGTACTGGAACAAGAAGCTGGAGTAGTGCACAATATTAATTCACTGTAAAACAATAAGATGTGTTATATCCCATTATGTGCTCAAGATACCATAATGGAAATGCACAGTAGGGATATAACACTTCTTATTATTTTACAATATCATGCACTACTCCAGCTTGTTTCAGTACTTTTTATCGATGTGCTATGGTCCGTACTCTAGTTGAAAATTCCAAATTCTGTGTACCTGTATATACATAGGCAGTATGCAAATAATGGTATTATAAGTTGAGCATTTAACTATTGTTTGTTTGTCTTTACATGTATTCTACAGTGCTGTTGAAATATTGGAAGAGGATACTAAGACAGCCATTACATTGTAAGATATTATAATTGGATTTAATTAAGTATAGATTAGAGACCTAACACAAAGATCTTCAAGGTTTTAAAGCTGAGGTTTTTCTAACACAACTCCCAAGGGCATGATCTCTAACTGACTTAGATAATGATGATTTATGAGTATAATATTTTAGGTTGAGTCATCGTCATTTTAAAATCATCACACAATGTTAGAAATAAGTGCGGCAGATTGAACGTGTTTTGTGAGCTTCCCTTCCTAAATAACAGGATGTGGTAATTAATGAACTAAAAATAATTAACAAATTATGAACTCAATAGAATTGTATTTTAACTGTATCAATTGATGTAACATGCTAGCAGTTATACTCTTGTGTGACTGCTGAACCGACTGAGTGAAGCTAACGTACCGCACATGCGTTATTATTCTTATTAATTCATATTTCTTTTTAATGCTGTCCCATAGCTTGCGTGAAATGGCTCAGTGTTCTACCCCCCCCCCATTAACTATGTGTAAATTATATTATTATTAAAAAATTTGGTAAATCATCATAAAGATAGTGTACAATTGCCACCAATGCTGCCACACTAATAAGGCATTGAGGCTGAATATAATTTATAAGCACTGCATAATGTGTATGTATTGATATGATAGGCTGATTGGGGAAGATGATGAAGAACGCAGCAGGGGTGGTCTGCATGTCTACACAAATGTAGAAACATTTACAAGATATGAGTTAAAGCAGCTGTCAAGTGCAGTAGAGGTGGCACTTACAGTAAGTATTTGTAAGTATTTTTGTCTGTTTTTACTGTGGTTCAACATCCACAGTTGTGCAATGAGAATGTGAAGCTTGATATGACCAGGCTACAGGAATTGATTGCTTACCATTTATTAGTTACCCACTCAGTAAGTACACCCACTATGCATTCTCATGCACGCACCATGCACACCACATCAACAGACACTGCTGCACCACATGCAAGCAGCACCCCATCACATACAAGCAGCACTGCATATGAAGAACTGCTTGCAAAAATGGAGCGCCTTAATGCATACTGCCAGTCATTACGAGAAGAGAATGACAGATTGAAATCCAAACTTAATGGAACAACCGAAACTGTAGTTACTTCCAAAAGGTGGCAAGAGTACGCTAATAGTGTGATTGGAGCAGAGAGTAGTAGGGCAACTCCTAAATATGAATACAACTGTGCCCATAGTCTAAATCCGGAGTGGACCGAAGGCTCGTGCAATTGGTCAAAAAAAAGAACAACGCTTCTAGCTTACATAAAGCATTTAAAGGAAAAACATGGCGAAGATATTAGAAAAAAAGCTGAAAAAGATCTGCTACCCGTTCGCTCTACAATTCAACCAGCAGAAAGTGCCCGTCGAGCCCAAGATGTGGCTAAAGAGCAACGCAAAGCTCAACGTGTAGGCGAGAACGAACGGGTAGCCAGAAGGCTAATCATTGTAGATAGAAGGGAAAGTAGCGAAAGTAGTCGGTGTGATTGGCTTTCCAGGAATGCAAATGGGTCCGTTGCACTTAGAAGATCTGCACGGCTAAGGGCTCTTCCTAGACCCAACTATGCAGAATATGACACAGATTCAGACATAGAGTAGTGCTGTGTGATAATCATTATCATTATTGTAAAAATTTCATTATGGCTTTATTATGGTAATAGTAGATTTTTGGATAATACTGTAAACCACACAGGCCAACCTGAAATGAGGTAATGTTACTGTACATTCTAAGAAAAATTCAAACAAGATACTTGGATTTTTTTTGTTTGTTGTGGTACTGACTTCCACTTATAATATAAAACTGTGTAATGAGTGACGTAATGAGACATATACATTATTTTGTTTAGTGTTTGTGTGTGTTAAATCAATTATCATGATATTGCGATAATGAGGTGCATTATTGCAATAATAAAACTTTTCAATATCACACATCCTTAAATACTGAGTGATCTAGCTGCATTGCTATACACATCTTCCCTTTGCTTCTGTATCTGAATATTGCATCAATGCAGCTGGGTCATGGTGCTACATTAAATTTTAGGAACTTAGTCGACAAATTTTGTTCACTATTTTACTTGTTTGTGCATGTTTTGTAAATTAACTAATGTGTGTGTTATTAATTAAGAATGCCTCCAATTTTTTGCTGTGGAATATATAGAAAGGTAATAACTACAGGTGGACCAAGAAAAGCATCTTTGTAATTATATTGTAGCTTATAAAAGTGTTTTTTTTTAATGTAATTTCTTTGGACAAATCACTAGTTGGTTATTACACAATTGATAATAATGTCCCTGGCAGTCCTGTAAGTAGTTATCATGTCAGTAGGATGTATCCTGAATTGCTTTTCTACCTCACTGCTATATACTGTACTGTAGTGGTTATGTTGTCTAATAGTTAATTAAATGGGGTTAGTAGGGATCATGGGAACAGAAAGAGGGAAGTCTCTTACACCTGGCTGTACTTTAACTTTTGTATTAGTTAGCTGTAGGGTAAGCAATTTCACTATATTCATACTTGATTTTTAAATCAGGCATATGAGTGCATGCTTGGTTTATGTGTGTGTACTTGATATGGAAAAGTAACGTGGGCTTTAAAAGCAGATGTTCACTTAATGTGTGTAGCCATCTATACACTCACCACACTCTGTACTTCTCTCATGATGAACAGGTCGGCTTGTTTATACAGCTCACAACTTGCTACACATGTTTACAGTTGGCAAGATTTGTCACAAAAGTTTCCCTCAGATTGACTGCCACAAAACTTGCTTAGCATTCAAACACTTATATTGAAGATCTTCCAAATGGTTACAACTACTCAACAAGTATTTGATATTTTTCATGATGCCACTTATCTATAAGAAAATATGTCAATGTTTTACCAAAATGATAATGGCTGCAGGAAGAGCAATCAATCCTACTTGTGGTCTCCATGTTTCAACCCTCAAGGTTATGTGATGTAATCTTGGATGTTGACATGTGACCTGCCACAATCAACAAACATTCCAATTGTAGTAAATATCAAAGTCCCATATCTCAACTATTGTAAAGATTATCATATGCATAATCTTGATAGTTGTTTTGTGGTTAGCCTATTATTTTAGCTATGCTTTCAGTATTAGCAAATGCATTTAATAGTAAAAGTAGATAATTAAACTCTATGCTATGATACACTTCAGCATAGGTATAATAAGCTTTGCACTGAAGTGGTTGCTTTATGCCAGTTTGAAATACAGGTAGTGACTTACATTGTGAACGGCATTCCCATAAGGGCTCTTCAGAAGGGCAGCCATGAGGCTTTGTCAATGGTTTTGTCAAGAGAATTTGTGGGAATGGACACAATTGACAAACTACAGTATAAAACAATTTAAACCGTAAAAATCCTATGCATTGTACAAGTAAGAGTGTAAACTATGGTTTTATGGTGAAGCCCATGTACATCATACAGTACAATCATACACTACGATAGTAGTGTATAGTAGGGACCACAAAGGAGTAGGCATGTCCCACGGAATAAAATCATCCAAAAAACAACCTCAATTTTCCCTGACGATGATGAGGCAGTATTGGTTAGGTAAAACTAAGCCCAAACAAGCTTTCAGATCAACCCGAATGCTTTCAACAAGTTGCTAGTGAATTTTTAAAATTTTAGTGAGTGACTGACTGCCTGCCTATGGCTTCAGACAAGCGTAACTCGATAATGGCTAAGGCTATGGGCTTGATTTTTTCACTGTTTGATGTCACTTCAGCTCAACAGGTGCCTTTTGGCATACCGCTGTACAATGCATGTTTCATGGACTTACCACGTTCTCCTTTGTGTCCCATTCATCGAAAATGTCCCAGCGTATTTGTCATAGTGGCTATTTTGAGAGCAGAGGTGCCTTTCAAACAGCTCTTAATTCGTACTACTGTGTAACGGGTTGAATATAGCGACAACGAAGTGTATGGTTACTTCACTTTTTAGACAATAATCAATATAACTGTTGCATGCGGCGCCATTTCTTTTGGTATGCATGGATTGCAGAGGTGCTTTTCATGATTCAAAATGCTGCGTAACGGGTTGAACATAGCTGACAATGAAACGTAATGGATACTTCACTTTTCAGACAATAATTGGGGCGCGTGGCACTATTTCAGATGTGGTATGCGTGGGTTCACCAGTCATAATAATTATTTGCGAAAAAAGTTAACAAACAAGTACACAGAAAAGTTTGGAATTTTCAGCTAGAGTAGGGACCATAACACATCAATAAAAAGTACTGAAACAAGCTGGAGTAGTGCATGATATTAAATCACAATAAAACAATAAGAGGTGTTATATCCCTACTATGCTCAAGATACCATAATGGAAATGCACGGTAGGGATATAACACTTATTGTTTTACTGTGAATTAATATCATGCACCACTCCAGCTAGCTTGTTTCAGTACTTTTTATCGATGTGCTATGGTCCATACTGTAGTTAAAAATTCCAAATTTTTCTATGTATAGGCCTACTTTTAAGCACTTTTCAGTGCACTATGTCTTCACAATTCATTGCAAAAAGTATACTGAATCTGGATTAAGATGGGTCTACCAGGGGAGGTTTTACTTTGGGTAGGGAGTGTTATTCTCAAATGTGTAGACCTTACTCAAAAGTCTGATTGGTTTGTAAACTATTTGTCATCATGATGTACAGTGTCTGTTACATACAGGTGGTATTCATATTGCAAGTGTATCTAGAATTGGCCTGAACTTTATACAAGTGTAGTATAAGAAGTAGGAAAGAAATTTAGGAAAACTGAATGAATTGACTTTAATAGGAATACACAGGGCAGGCAGACAGACAGACAGACAGACAGACAGACAGACAGACGGATGGACAGCTGTCACAAAATACATTTAGATTATCTTTTTGATTATAGTGAAGCTTACAAATTACTACTTCTTACTGCTAACAATTTGAGGCTACCACCATTTTTACTTGCAATATGAATATGGCCTGTAGAGTACACACACTTCACCTGATAGTGACATACAGCTTACAGATCAATGTTTGATATTCAGAACTATGCAAAGCTATCTAAATAATGTATACTATTCATTTTATTTCTGTAACATTTTGTTTTAGTGCTTGAATTTGTAGACAACCAGCAGTAGTAAATGTTGAGTGTGCTTTTATGTATTGCTGAATTCTAGCTTAGTGAACCTTAATGTGACATTTGCTATCCAAATACATTCTTCCTGTCAATGTGTTACACGTTTACACATATCATACAGTACAGTAGTACTGTATATTAGGTATCATGAAGGTTTGGGCTTTTCTGATCAAAAATATCACCCTAAAGTAAGCCTCACAATACCTTCATGTTGTCTTGGCAGTATTGGGTACAATCAAGCCCTAAAGTGCCTTCAGTACAACATGAAATGCTTCCAAAAAGTTGCTAAAAATATATTTAGTAGAATTTTCTTCTGACTAACTGACTAATGCCTTCAGACAAAAAGTGTAACTTGATAATGGCTATGGATACGGAGTTGATTTTTTCACTGTTTGATATTGCTTCAGCCTGGCAGGAGCCTTTTGGCATACCGCAGTATGTAGAATACACACATGGTGGACTTACCTTTGTCCTCCTTTGTGTCCAGACTGGATTGATTACAGGAGCACTTCTCTTACTGTTCTCATGTAATGTTGTGTAACAGGTTGGACATAGTTGAAAGTGAAACCACTTCCACTTTTAAGTCGGTATTTGATACTTGGGGTGCATAAATCACTTGTATTTTTTGTAGTGACTGAATTGATTGCAGAGGCATTTCTTCTACTATCCTTCCTTTGTATCACTGTGTAACAGGCTGAACATGGTTAAAAACGAAGCATATTGGCTACTTCATATTCGAGTCAGTAATTGATATTTGGAGTGCATGTCCAGATGAAACATTAACTCTGGGGCCATTCTTTCTTTGCACAGGTTCACAAGTCATAATAATTTTATTCTTTATTAGCTATAATTGCTTATACAACTTCACTACGAACAGGAACTCAAACAGAATCCCACTCACTAGAATATATTCTTTGTGCTCAGTTGATGTCGTCCTCATAATAGGATATAGTTTATTGGTGCTCTGTGTATCATATCCATACTGCTGGTTATCAACAAAACAATAGTTTTTGTCCAATAGAGTACATTCAGTGCCCTCAAACACAAAAACAAAAACAGAAGTACAACAAGTAGTATATATCATGTTTAGATGGCTTTGCATTGCTTTGGATTTCATAGAGTTTTGCGTTTAAGGCAACCTTAGGGTTTTTCCAAAGAAATTATGTGGAAGAAAAGAACAATATTAAGCTACAATGGTTGCTTAGATGCTTCTCTGTGGGAAACTTTGGCTATACCTTTCATTGTAGATTCCACAGTAATAAATTGTTGTGTATTTGTAATTAATAACACATACAAAAAAATAAAATTACAAAACATGTATAATATAGAAAATATAGTTATCAAATAAATGTACTAGGTTCCTGATATGTAGCACATTTCTGACTAAGGATGTATGAATAATGAAAATTTTTATTATTGAGTTATCACAATAACTGGTTAAACATACAAGTACCAGTGTGTTGGAGTGTCAAATGCTGCGCTGGGTGGAGTGGCTCTGTTATTATGTTATAATGTGGCAAGTTATCCTCCAGTAGTAACTGAAATTATCACTTAGATTGGTTCATGACACCATAACAACCAAATGGTATTGTTTACTAATGGATCAAATGGATATGTTAGTACAAAAGCACACCGTGTCATGGGTTGGTGGAGTGGCATCGCATGGCAAACAAGGGCTAAAACCTGGAGGAGATTAATATGGCGATTGACCTGTTTTAAATAAATGTCCAGTCTGTGTTCATTTTTCAGTTGTTTCAGTGATCAGTCCCAGCAGTGTATAGTGAAGAATCAACCTCCTTCAATAACTTCTGGCTCCATTGTTCTAGCATACAGGATCTGCAAAGGAATTCAAACAGGAACTTTAATATCCATAAACTGCTATACACTCCCACACACTGGGATATAAAATAGTTATACTCATTATACTTGGATGATATCATTGTTATTATTTACACTCATCCTCAACTTGACCTCAGAATTGTAAAATAACAATGATATCATCCTCGTAACAGGATATAGCCATAAGTATATGTCTCAGTAAATTTATCACTGTGTCACTCATTATGTAATTGTGTTTACTTTATAGCTAGAAAGCTAGTATCACGACAAAGAATTAAAAGCATTTCTGTTAGAATTTTATCTGGAGTTGTAATATTAACTCATTTAATGTTGGCCACCTATAGTTTACAGTGAGATCCAAAAGTTTACTATTATCACAGTAGTGCAATAATGAAATTTTCACATTAATGATGATAATTTTTCATGATTGTTGAGTTTCGCACAGCACTATTTCTGATTTCTGTGTCATGTTGACTTTTGCACAGCACCATCTGAATTCTGTGTCGTAACAACACCGACTACTTGAACTTCCCATATATTTGTTCTTCCCATGTATGCGTCCATGCACTTGCCCGGTCTTGTGTCTTTGTTTTAACTACTTGCAAGTTGTAAATGTTTAGGTAGTTTTCATGTCTGGCTCGCTCCTTCATTATTAGCTTATTTAATTGTTTCACTAATGGAATTGATCCACAGATTCTGTTGTTCAGATGAATTATAGGTACCCATAGTTCTTTTATTTTAAGTGTTCTTTTCTTTGCAATGAAAGGCAGCATGCATACTGTGTTTATCTGTTTAGACTCAGGTTGAGATGCCCAGCCATTTATTGACATTGCTTTACAAATTAAGCTATTATTATAATTTTGTGCAATCCTTATATTAAAGCAGCACCCCCTGGCTTTGACCTGATGTTTATTTTAATCTGGCTTTAATACAGATAAATACAGTTATGATATCAGTACACTGTTCACATGTCATACACATGGCATATGTTGTGTATTGATATTGTACAACACAGACACAATCATGTTCATATTTACACACACAAAAAGCACATTTGTAGCTACATCAGAAGTTCTTTTGCAAGGTACATCAAGAGTTAATGTTTTGAGATAACGATACTTCAACTCATTAGCTCTTGAATACAATGCACGCACTGCTGCTATATAATGCAAGTCTTCCTTGGTAAAAGACTTTTGCAGCTTGTTAATGTCCATGTTTATGCAGTTAAAATAAGATAGTAGGTTTCCTTAAAATTTAAAAGCAATGCAAGTTTTTTACAGAATTGTAATATACGGTATGCTTCTGCAAACATACACACATAGTGAATTGCTAGGAACTTTTGTAGGAAAATTGTGTGTAGTGTTTGTTTATGGATTTATAGGACTGAAAATGGACAGTTACAGTCTTCTCAACTTCTGTTTGAACACTTGTGTATTGTGTGTAGCTCATGATAGGCTGTTTATATTCCTATCTTGTGATATCCATGACACATAAGTGTTTTAATTGGAAGTTGAAAAGTGTATTCCTTTTGTTTTTATTAAATTTTTCCATACATTGTCCATTGATATTTTTAGCAATACAGTATTGTGTGTATACACATTATGCATGCACACCACAAAAAGCATTGTGCACACGACTATGCATACACCCACACCAAAGCTTAGGGGTGTACTTTTGCTGAATGGGTCACAGATAGACTTGTGCAATCACTACGCAAGTTTGGTATACAAGCTCCATATACAAGCTCCATATACTTCCTGAACAAGTGACAGCTGCTACATCTCTGGCTCTCAAAATAAGTCTTGCTGATTGACCACCCCTATCAAGTAAGTTGTATGTTTATTGAAGTACTGTGATTGTGTCTATTTTATGACTGGATCTGCAAGAACCCCACTTGAGTTTAATAGAATACATTTAATGCAATGGGTATGTTTCAATTACTGGAATTCCTGTTTTTATGAACTACAGTGCTATTAGGGTCTCATCGTGTTTGTCGCTTAACTTTTTTATTGATGCTTTAAATGAGATGTACCATTCTCCCTATTTTTGTTGTACAATTCTGTTGCTACTATTTTGTAATGTTGTACAAATGTGGGTGCTAAACTAACTTCCTGGTTCCTATTGTTAAAATTTCTGTTAATTATATCCAAATATAGTCAAAAATTCTGAAATTCTTGTGTAAATAGTTACATCAGTGTAATACTACTAATTAGCAGACATTTTGTATATTTTCTTTGTAGAATTTACCAACTTCCCCAGTGTTAACCTAGAAGCTCTTAGTCTGTGCATCAATTGGCAAAGCCAGGCCTCCCACATCCAACATCTATCATTATTCCTGACTATGGTGACTCGTGATATTGGATGATCTAAAAGTATGTTATCAATGTAACTAATACACATGATCTACAATTATATTCTCCATTACAAAACTTACGTGGATCTTAGTGTTGCTTTGTGTGGTGCATTTGAAATTCGATGACAGTATATCTAGTAATGGGCTCAAAGATGCCACTGTGGGTCCTACCAAAGAACATACCATATGCAAGGAAATTTTGACGTCAAAAAAATTTGACGAATCGGTTTAATTCGTCAAATGTAAATTCGTCAAATGTAAATTCGTCAAATGTTTATAAGTGCCCTTAAAAGTACAGGTTTTGCCTACAATTTCTTCATTTTCGTCAACATTTTATTCGTCAATTCTGCTGAAGTCTGAACTCGTCAAATTTTTTGACGTCGAATTTCCTTGCGTACGGTACCAGAAGTAGTATAATACTAATGCTGTCATATAGGGGTACAGCATATACTGGATTATATGGCCCCGGGTGAATTTATTCTTTCAAGTGACCTTCAATCCTGTCTTCTACTAAACAAGACCAGCAACCAGTGTTTATATATGCGATCAACTTCATCTTTCAGTGTTGTACTCTCCTCTCAGCATATTTACATATTCAAGCTTCTATAAAAGATTCTCTATAAAACATACTTCATCATTTATAACGCTGCACAGATTGCTACTAGCTAGGTGTTCATTTGAGACTTGGCTTTAATTTTATGACCCAAGGCCATTGACACCGATCGTCAGTGTCAAGAAGTTCCATCTAAAACTTTATGGTAATAAGAATAGTGGAGAACTCTTGGTAATAACTCTTTAAATAGCCTTTACTCACCTGGAAAATGTCATTCTAGAGCTCAAGCTGAAAGCCCACTGAAATTGTACCGTACCATTCCTTTTTGTGTTACAGCTTTACATTCTTGTCCTTGTTGGTATGTTTAACACCATCAACTGCACCAAGTTACAGCAAGCTTGAACACATTGGATGATTCTGTATGCACAGCTTTCCTCCAGTTTGGTGATCCCCATCCAGCCCCTTCATTACAGCATAGACCACCTGGCCTTTCAATAAATTATTACAACCCAAAAATTATTTCTGTAACTCAAGGGTATCCCGTAGCCTTAATGGCACTATTTTGTTTGTGGGATCACTTTACTATTATACTGTATAGTATTAATTGTTACAGCTTGAGTGTGTTTATCTATTTTCTCTAGTTCTGACAAATTGAACAGTTAGCCACTGAAGGCCACCACAGTCAATTAGCTCCAACTCCTAAGGTGATTTAAAGGTCATTTGTATTTTACTTCCATTTTATTAATTTTATAGGTGGTGGTTTCCATAGTGACAGTGTAGCCACCTGTATGATGTAAGTCAATTAGGTGTTGTAATATTAATATTATTTACAGCAGTTTCCTCTAATAGCCCACTTAGAACATTATGTATACTTTCTTCTAGAACAAACTGATTACCATGGTTTACCATGGTTCGTTAGATGCCACCACCACCATCAGTGCTACTGGCTACCATTAAGTGATCAACATCACTACTGCCACCGTCAGTAAGCCAGTTATTAAGGTAGTACATTGAATTGTTTTAATGTGAATTCATTCATCTAGGATTATGCAATGGTATTTGTGCTATTAAACCATGAGTAAAATGTAAGTTGAAGTACACACATGCACGCAAACACACACATACAAAAGCAAACCAAAGTTTGTGACAGTCGTACAAGACATGGCTATTGTAACCCAGTGAGATACCTGTGCACCACTCTGGCACCTGAGCTTTGTGCAGGCAAATCCTCCGAGGCAGGGATAGAAACCCGCAGGAGAACTATCCAGATTTCATGGAGAGAGATTGCTGAAGCTGAAGTTCCACAACAACTCCAACACTGCTAAATGAGACAAGGATAGTTGGTCCCATCATGTACTCATTGTTGACATTACAACTGGGCGGGCTGCTTCCCTTAATGCAAACAATTTGGTAAACAATTTTTATACATAAATTATTACAACTCAAAAATTATTTCTGAAACTCAAGCGTATCCCATAACCTCAATGGCACTATTTTGTTTGTGGGATCACTTTACTATAGTACCGTATAGTATTAATTGTTACAGCTTGAGTGTGTTTATCTATTTTCTCTAGTTCTGACAAATTGAACAGTTAGCCACTGAAGGCCACCACAGTCAATTAGCTCCAACTCCTAAGGTAATTTAAAGGTATAATTTGTATTTTACTTCCATTTTATTAACTTTCCAGGCTAATAAAATGGTGGTTCCATATTAACAGTGTAGCCACCAGTATGATGTAAGTCAATTAGGTGTTGTAATATTAATATTACTTGCAGTAGTTTCCTAGTAGCCTACTTAGAACAGTAGTATGTGTACTAATGTTTGTTTCTTCTAGGACAAATTGACTATGATGGTTCATATGCCACTACCATTATATGATCAGCACCACCACTGCCACTGCCAGTAAGCCAATTATTATGGTAGTGCATTTGTAATGTAAATTAATTTTTGTCACTCATCACAACGGCAAAGAATGTTGTATTCATATAGCCAGTTGATCAGGTTTTGAGTGCCTATTGTACATTGCTTAGTTACCAATAGTGGACTTTTGATGGCTCTTACCCTTCCAACCCACCCATATATTATACGCCATTTTTAATTTCTTTTTGGGTACAGAAAAGGTTGTGCCTAGGTTACTTATTTATTGTAGTTTGTTTATCAAGGCTTTATAGCACAAGTGCTGAAAGTTGAGTCTGTAGGACACATGGTCCTACAGCCTGATTAAAATGTTATATTCAGTAGGTTTGAAAAGTTGCTAAAAAGTGTTAGTACTCCTATATTCACTCCCAAACAGGCTGGGCTGATGGTACAGAATCAATACAGTGTATTATAAGTTTTGTAAAATGTAAAACCTTGTGATTTTCTTTTGTCCGTCAACCTGTTTTGCATGCTGATTTGCCGAACTTAAATCTCACCAAACTTTCATTGTTTACAATATTATTGATTGTAATGGTTAGACAGTATCACAACAGCTGGTACAGATCTGCCACTGTTGGGAACTGATGCTGTGTGCTGCAATGGACAAATTTCATAATAATGAAAAATCGACTGTTGCCCCTAGCAACCTAAATTTTACATTATTTATAGGTGTCAATGTCTTAAGTCACCTCTCCAAGTTTTAAAAGGATAGCATATATAAGTCATGAGATATGACATTTTGAAGTTGCAATTTTCCCATACATTGTCAATGAGAGGGGCAACAGTTGCCCCTTCTCGGTAATCACAGAAATCATGGGATTCAAAGAATGTCATATCTTATGACCTATATACACTATCCATTTATAACTTGGAGAAATTATTGTTGATATTCACACTTACAAATTATGTAAAATTGAGATATACATACTTTTGAATTTTTGCTTTTTGCATACGTTGAAGTACCTCATTTTTGTGATTACCCAGAAGGGACAACTGTAGCCCTCTCCCATAGATATGTATGGGAAAACCATAAATTTCAAAATGTCATATCTTATGACATATATATGCTATCGTTTAAAAATTTGGAAAAGTTACTTTAGACATTATCACCTAAAAATAATAGGAAATTCAGGTTGCTGGGGGCAACGGTTATTTCTATATGCTATAAAGCCTTATTATGGAATTTGTCTATTCTAGCGTACATGATCCAGCCAGTAGCATGGAATATAACTACAGTTATGGTTTCGTAGCTTGTGCAAGTTCACATGTTTTCTGAGAAGGCCATAAAACCAGTCCTGTAGGTTGAAAAGTTTAAACAAAACATAAAGCCCTTCATGTTTAATATTCTTGTGTGACTGCATTATAGACACAGGTAAGCCAGCTCACCATACATTGCTCACATAATGCTACCATGTTTTCCACTGCACTATACAGCAAATGCTGTAGGCTCTCTGTGCACTTCTGGAACATAGCAATACTGTACACTAAATTCATAAGGTCCTGTAGAAACATTTTAATGTATTTCCTCTCAGTGATAATTGCTTTGATAAAACATTTTCACTTGAAGAAAGTACTAGAATTTCAATAAAATTTCTTCATGAATGGTAACAGAGAATTTCTACCATTAGGGTTAACTTTTTAAATGAATCTTGATAGAGAATCCAATAGAGAAGACATTCAAAAATCTCAGAACAAAGCTCAAGTATGTAAGCTTTAAAACTACCTTGTGGGAATCTTACTTGTGCGCAATTTCCTGCAAGATGTTTTCCAGTCATGCAATACTTTTGCCTAGCATTTTTATGTGTTGGTTTAAGGGTATACTGCTGAATTCTACATCATTTTTTACGAACTATTATTCTGTTACAGATCACATCTACTGATACAGTATAGTCAAGAGTCCGTAATATTATGGACTCTTGGTATAGTGGAGAGTTAGTCCCGGCCACTATTATTCAACCTGCCACCATGCAGAGAGTGTAGCCACTATACCACATGATAGATTATTGAAAGGGGATGCTACCAATATAATATTCATCTACTACACAAGGTATTGTATAAGCCTGCCATTACATGAGCTATATATTTGTCTGACAATGTGGAAGTAGCATTATTGTAATGGTGCTTGTCGTGTCGTGGCAACGATGGCAGTCCATTTTCTAGCAAAGTATAAAGTACCAATACCTGGCCTTGGCAACTCCACCCAAGTTAACTCACTAGTATAGGTGGTGAAGGACATGTACTTAGTCTTTAATCTAGCAAGGAACTAGTTCATAGTGATAACTGATCAACTAGCACATGATCAACCACCGAGTTTCTTAGCAATAAGTACTAAGAGACTTGTGTTGGAGTCTCTTTGTGATATAGAAGCTTCTGTTTTACTTGAACTTCAAAGCATTGCTAACATACCACCATTTCTAAGCAATATTAATACTGGGACCCCCCAAAAATGACGTGCGCCTATAATATCTTACTTGTGTGCAATTTCCTGCAAGATGTTCCAGTCTTGCAATGCTTTTTCCTAGATGTGTTGGTTTAAGGGTTGAATGTGTATGCTGCTGAATTCTACATCAGTGGTGTGTACCAACTTTAATTCTGTTACAGGTCACATCAACTGATACAGTATAGTGCCACCCAAGGAATTGGCCACTGCTGCATAAAAGATTGCAGGGCCAGACCAGAGAGTGCAGCCACTATTCCAAATAACAGATTGGAATTGCAATGTTTATCTACTACACAAGGTATAGTATAGGCCTGCCTTCACATGAGCCATATATGTATCCTAAATATGTTAGACAAATATATGCCAAAGGGCAGAAGAATATAATGCCACTACCTTCACATCTAATTCACACCCTAGATACATGTGTTTATTGTTTAATTATGTATATACTTGGAAATTTCAAGTTGGATTACAGATCAAAGAATAGTCCATAAGTTGTGTATCTGCAGGTATAGACAACTTCTCTTGTTTTGATATTCCTTGTTTCACTTTTTTTTTTATTCTTTGATCCCTATTCCAACTTAAAAATTTTACTTCTTCCTGTTTGTTTACTTTTTATAACTGACTAATGAACCTGTGCATACCACATCAAAAGAAAGAATGGCTCCAGGCATGCTGTAATTGTGCATCTGAACACATACCCCAGTGTGATATCTATGTTTTTCCCATCAGACAATGATACAAATAATGAACAGTACAAGAAGTGTCTCTGCAATCACTACAGAAAATATGGGTGATATGAGTAATAGCTACCACCACAGCCACAGCAAAGCTGTATTACAATACTGCGAATTGACATTGTCAGCAAAAGAATCGAAATACAAAGGAGGACTAAGGTAAGTACACAATACATGTTCAGTTAGAAAAAGCACACATCTCGGGACTAAACAACATCAAACAGTGAAAAGCTCAAGCCCGTAGCTTTATGCGTTGTCGAGTTATGCTTGGGTGAAGTTAAATACTAAGAAAAGAGACTTCTGAAGTACTTGTTGGAAGGTTGCTCTGAATGCATTTTTGGACTTAATTATGTTTGACCAAAAGTGCTGCCAAGCTGTTTTGAAGGAAAACTGAGGCTGTTATTCAGGTGAATTTGAAGGGAAAGAAAGCCCAAGACTGCATGATAATACAGTACTACCATACTATATGATGTTGACATTTTAAAGATTCCGTCATTTGTTAATTCAATAGGGGCGGTGGACAGGGATGGAGGGAAGTGTGAGAGATTATCTACTAAATGAAAGAGAAAGCTTAGGGATAAAATATGCCAAATTGTGGGCTATTTAGGTCTCAAAGCTAGCTAAATGAAAAGACATTTATAGTACAGGTCTTTATTCAACACCACGGAGCTGTCCAGCTACATGCATACAGCCATCTCCAGGTTGGCCAGAGCTCCATCAAGGTCCCAGACCATTCAAATCTGTTAACAGTAAAAGTTGATAAGCATCATTGGCTCTTTACCATTCACACAGCCCTGTCTGTCTCTTCATTTGATCAGGGAAGTTTGGATTACTTGTTACATGATGAGAAGAAACCCATGCATATTGGCTAGCTGTTTGGGGTAGTGCTAAAAGCTGGAACATATAGAATGGAACAGAATGGAACCAATTGGGATGAACAGATTTTGTACCTTTTCAAACTGCCACATAGCAACTAGAACTATGCTATAGTTCGTTTCCTTCTACGTATAGGCGTGCTAGAGATCGTGCTATTGGAGTTTCTATTTAATGTTCACCATGTGACATTGTGTTCTTACCAATCCATCAAATTCTGTAATCCTGATGTGGAATTACAAGTATCATTCTAAAAGGTAAACTACTGTAGCACTTTCATGTTATAGTTGTGTCCAAGTCTTTAGTAATTAACAGTGAGTATGGTTTTCTGATGTCTGCTAGCATTGGCAACAATTTATGAGAGACTGTGAGTCATATGCTTGCAGTACGTGCTTAAAAAATAATAGTTTAGTAGGTTAAATGATAGTTTTTCAGTGTAGGTGATTGCAGGGAATTAAATAAAAACTTCAAACAAGCGATTTCTAGCATGCCTATACAGTAGAAGAAAATAACTCCAGTTCACTTTGTGATAGTAATTAAGAAACAGTGTACAATCTGCAAAAAATGATTTATTAACTTGGCATGTGTCTTGTTCCATTCCGTTCCAGCTTTTAGCACTTCCCAACAGTTGGGTTTGGATTCTAATGAATCATAATGCATTCTAATGATTGACACTGTCATGCCTGACAAAATAGATGTGGTATGTTGGATCGCTGTTGATGATGGAGGTAAGTTAGTTTAAGTTACATTATTCATCATAACTCTGGTTCTGAAGGTGGTATCAAAATTGTTCGACCACCATTACACACGCACAACACTCCTCAATCGATGATAACAAAATATAGTCGAAGCTAAAGTGTTTACAGGTTGCAAATTTACAACAAACGATGCAACTTACACAATACAAAATCCATTGGAGAGCAAATCACGAATTTCGCATTCTAATTAAATCGTGGCATCATGTCGTTACCATGGTGATTACAAATTTTGTTTGGGAGGAATCAGATAGAGCAATTCAGTTGTATTTGATCATGTCTAGTGCTTGCGATTATTGAAAATACAGAATGATGTAAAATGTAGGGAGTTTGTATTGGAGAAATTGAAAAAGTGATCAATCCATCCTGAGACCTTTCAGTCCATTTCATGACCTAAGGGCAGAAAACAAACAAAGGACACTGGTAATGTACAATATTGCTGATAAAATGATTACTGGCTGTAAATTTGATTTTGCAAATCCCAATAGCATGTTTTGATATGTCTCTAACTCAGAAGAATCTGAAGAGAAGTTTTGGCTGATACCTGGGAATTTGATCATTGTAACACACAAGTTACCTCACCTGCAATAAGTTTTGATTATATATCTTTACACCTAATTTTCTGGAAGCTTCAAAACCATCAGATATCTACTGCCACAAATACAATCCTTCAGAATGAACTCCAGCTTCTTTACCAAGCATTGTTAATGTTGCTAGTAAACTGATGGCTAAACTGCCTTTTTTCAGATGTACAGATGAATCAGAATAGTCATTCCAGCATCCTTTGGATGTCCTTGATCAATTACACTGTGCCCACTAATTTATGGGACACGGAAGTATTGTCAGAGAGCTCAGGAGTCAGTATAGTATCATCAATTGGCAGACAATATAGTGCACAACTGTGCCAAATGTTGTAAAAACAGATACCAACCTCTAGAGGCACTGAGCGTGTAATTACTACTTTAGCTGTCTGTTAATTAAGACTTGAATCTCCTAAGCTAACAGATAATTGCTTTCAATGGTGTCAGCAGAATTAGGGGTGAACTTGCCAAAGTGATTAGCCATTCCTAGGATGCATTTGTTAAAAGTGGTGATTGTATACAATAGTGTATTTGTGACTGAATTTTGGAAAACCGTATAATAGTACTTTAATGTTTTGTACTCAACTAACCTTGAACATATCTTGGGCAGAAACATTAGCTCCTTCGGTACTTGCCTCCCGGTGGTTTGGTAAATGTACCCAGTCCCGGTTGCCACACTGGGTCAAAATATTTTGTTCTGTCCTAATAAAACTATTTTAGTTTGCTTATTGGCCCACAGGGGTCTTATATTATTTCTCTATTTCCAGTGAGCCGATACTTGGGTAGAGAAGGAATTTGGTGCTCGAGGTATTCTATGCTCCAAATGCCTTCCAGCAATAAACAGGTCCTGACTTAACACTGGTGGCAACCATCCTAGAGACCAGGTACAATCACATTCCTTCTATCAGGAATGGAGATGCTGCATAAGCAACCAGAGCTGATTTTTTTTATTGCTCTGCTTCAAAGATGAGGGGCAACAGTTGCTGGAGAGCAGCATGCTACATTCCTCGAAACAAGGAGCTGACACTAACTAGTCTATGACTGAGCAGTGTGTCTCAACTCCTCTTGAGGGAGTTGGCGTGGAAACCAGGCACTCCCGTATGCTGGAGGAGTTAACATCGACCCATGACCGAGTCAACTGCCAGGCACTCCCATGTTCTGGAGGAGTTGACATTGACCCATGACAGAGTCGAATGCCAGGCACTCCCACGTCTATTGAGGAGTTGACATTGACCCATGGCAGGGTTGAATGCCAGTCACTCCCACGTTTTTGAGGAGTTGACATTGACCCATGACAGAGTCGAATGCCAGGCACTCCCATATCTATTGAGGAGTTGACATTGACCCATGACAGGGTTGAATGCCAGGTATTCCCACGTTTTTGATGAGTCGATATTGACCCATGACAGAGCTGAATTCTGGGCACTCCCATGCCTCTGGGGAGCTGACAAAGGCCAATAGTAGTATTGCCTGTCAACGTTCCCATGTAGAATAACAGCATAATTTGATTCGCCTGCCTTGGACTAATGATACGATACAACAACAGCAACTGATAATAAAAATGCAGCATACATCATTAAAATTATATGCCTTAACAGTGCACTGTGACTATACGTGCAAGCAATAAAGTACTGCAGCAATTAATGTCACCTCAATATCTGGTGCACATTTATTTATTTGTTAGTATGTGGTAATATTATCAGTGAAACTACAGATAGTGGTGAGCATCAGTGACCACTAGGTCAGCATTTGTATATTGGGGAATGGGAGAGAAGGGTTGCACTTGATTGCCACTCAAAATACAACTGACTGTTGTCACGTGTTACTGCACATGCGCTAGTGTTCTTAACCCTATTACTCCAAATATTGTCTCGCGTCCTTGGTGGCAGCTGTCGACTTCAACATTAACTTTGTCTAAAGGTATTTAAACTACATTTTGTAATAAAACACATTTAAAAACTATGGGTAAAAATGCAAGCTCCAGAAAAAAATTATGCAAGTTTTTATTGCCTTGCTGGTGGGCGAATTAAGCCTCCAATGGATGGCATCATCATGTTCGCCTGTTCATAGGGAGTACAAAAATCTTTGTTTGATCTCCATACACGAAATGATTTCAAAGTTACAGACGTTTGTTTACATTGCGGTGATGAAAGAATTTATCAACAATTGTTTTTCAGTGAATTTTCCTTCCTTCTCGAACACAGAAGCATGCCTGGGGAAAAACTATACCTTGGTGGATGCACAAATTCATGGTGAACACAATGACCAAAGATCCAATTCCATACATCGTTTTATCATTAAGTTATGATGGTTTATGTAAGTGCCTGTAGATTCTTTTCTCGATAGCTTCTGTACATATCAATTTATCTGCTCGTCCAGCTGCCTAGTGCTGTATTTCTACCGCTGCTTAACTTGTGAAGCTGAAACTTAGCTAGTCCATTCCTCTGTCCCTGTAGAAAACATGGAACAAATAAGTCCATTTTGAAAATTGTGCGGATATCGACGGATTTCTAAAATTAGGTCACATTTTGTTATTGACGCTATATAACCCGAGTGGTTTCAGTCAAACATTTACAGCCATTCATAATAGCTGTATTCCATGGTACAGCGCAAGTCATAGCAATCCTCTTAGTATATAACACTCCAATAGTTGGCGTATATACCAGTTTATTTTGCAGTTACACACATAATCTTAACCTGTTTATACCAGTGATGCAGCACTACTAGTATTGTGGTTATTTCAGCAGACTTTGAAGTTTGCGGTGGCAAAAAATCTAGTTGTGTTGTTTATTTATGTAACCATTTTAATGCTGAACACTTCAGTAATTTACATTTTGTGGTTAACACCTGCTAAATACAAAGTGCTTTGACACATTATACAACTCTTCCATGATGGCATGTTTTGATGTACAATGTTTAGTGACAGCCATTATATTATTGCATAATACTAAATGTTACAGTTTATTTTTATCTATTTCTAGAACTGTAAAATATTTGGAATTTCCCTGAGAACCACCATGATAATTCATTACCTCTAACTATACTAAGGTAATTTAAACTACACTTTACACTTTACATTTTGTATTTTATCAACTTTCTAGGTTAATTATGAATGTGAAACAATGGCCGGACAGTGTAGCCACTTCAACAATGTAAGTCAATTAGGTGTTGTAATATGAATACTACTTGCTGCAGTTTCCAAGTGAACTACTTAGAATAGTAGCAGTGTATACTGTTGTTTGTTTCTTTTTTCTTCTAGATTACCATGGATACTATAAATACAATATCAGCCTACATGCCACCATTATGTGATCAGTTGCAATTGTTAAGGTAAAATATAAAGCGTGAATTATTTCTGTCACCTACCCACATTATTCACAAAACTAAAGCCCATTTTGCACATCTCTGCCTGTCAGCATGCAGAGATGAGCAAAATTTCATCAAAGGAATCTGGTGATTTCTGGGAAGTCTGAAATGCATTGACAAGAAATGGAGGTAGAATATCAAAATATATCCTAGGAGAGCATATGTTTAATACACTATCTCTGTTTCTCATTAATGCATTCCTGAGCTCTGTTAGCAGTGCTACTGTATTGATATTTATATGCTAAACCTGTGGTGATCAAAGTGGTACCGTATAGCTGGTTATTTATTTTCATAGGAGCAGTAAAATCTGAATTTGGAAGGTTTTAATTTCGAAGAATGCATATTTCGAAGTACAGGTGGATTTCAAGCAAATAGAAATTCATGTCACAAATTACAAAATCACGTAGAGTCTGCATGTGCTCGCCTTACTGGTGGAATCGAGGATGGAGTAATCCCCACTTACACACTGGAAGAAGACTGAGTTATAAGTGGAGTGGTTTGCAGCCACTAGAGAGGCAATTGGATCAATCAGGGTACAGCAACAGACGGCATGGATTTCCAACAATGGCCATTCTAGATAGTTTGCTGGCTATTGATGCAATAATGATACTGTTCAACTACTATTAATAATACTGAGTTTAAACTTGTAACAAGCGAATACACGTTGTTTGATCATGTGAAAGCACGTTATTTTTACTTGTGGAAATTTATTTTCGAAAAACAACAGGACTTGAGTGTTTATTTTCAAAGAGAAGGGCCTCTTTGAAACATTCAAAAATAAAAAACCCTTCGAAATTAACCAGCTATACAGTATATATACCACACTTTTGTCTATGCATACCATATTACAGTGGAATTTCATGCATTTCACGAAATTCTTACCTAAACAGTGAGCAGGTCTCTAATAACAATCATATAAATCGACCAACATTTATTCACCGCTGCTAAAAGGAATTTTCGGGGAACTTTTGTCTGCTTTGTGAATTACTCATGAGTGTGGTACCACTAAAGACCCTGAAATGTCTGATCCTCAATGATTTCTTTCTCTGTCAGGTATAAATCTACAATTGTTTCATCTACTGGGTGTAAAATATACCAGTTATAACACAATTATTCAGGATATGGCTAAAATAATTAGGTGCACAACTCTCTGAAGTATACACACTCTTCCTCGAGCACACATATCCCTCATAAGCATATATAATTAATAACTTTCTCTTTGCTTTGAAGTTAGTTGTTGAACTTTGTATTTGAATGCACGTCTGGTCTACTAGAGCATTTGTGTGTTATCTAATCCAAAACAGCTGCAAATCTTGACTATAATTCTTGTGTAGCTAGTTATTGTTGTGATGGGTACAAAAAGTACTGTATAGTGTAATATTCTTTGTAGTAATGTATAATGTACATTATTTGTGTTACAGTTAGCATACTACATTCCATAAAATATTAAATGTAGTTGTACTTGTTTCTCTTAATTTACAGCAGTTACTGATATTCTCCTCAATCACCAAACTAGTCTCTGGAGGCTTCAATGTACTGTGATTAGTTATCCATAGCCACCAAGGTGATTAAAAGAGACCATGCACTCTAATGTAAATTTTACATTTTTGTCTAGGTACTATAACAAAGTCCATATTGATAGAGAAGGTACAGTACTTTGGAAAATCCCACATTGATAGCGAAGCCACTTTTGCAATGTAAGTAAATGTTTGTAGTATAAACTATGTGTTTAAAAATTGTTAAGCTAGTAGTAGGGATCCATTTGACACATGTTAAGTGTTTTGTATGTGGAGTTGTTGATGTACAATAGTTGGGATACCAACTGCTATCCAGTTGTATCAATTTGTTTAGCACATATCTTGTAATCATACAGTATGATAGTAACTGTATAGTAGGGACCACAAGTAGGCGTGGACCACGAAATAGTATCACCCAAAATCCAGCCTCAATTTTCCCTGACGACGATGAGGCAGTATTGGTTAGGTAAAACTAAGCCCAAACAAGCTTTCAGATTGACCCGAAATGCTTTCAACAAGTTGCTACGGAATTTAAAAAAAAATTATTTGGCAGAATTTTCTACTAACTGAGTAAGCAAGTAACTGACTGATGCCTTCAGACAAGCATAACTCGATAACGGCTAAGGCTACTGGTTTGATTTTTTCACTGTTCGACGTCGCTTCGGCCCGACAGGTGCCTTTTAGCATACCGCAGTACGTACAGTACATTCCTCATGGACTTACCAGTATCCTTCTTTGTGTCCCATTCATCTTTGCTGACAGTGAAAGGTATCGATTTGGTGGTAGCACGTGATGACTTCCCTTCATAACAGAAATCGTCCATATTTTTCATAGTGGCTATTTTGATTGCAGAGGTGCTTTTCATACAGTTCTTGATTCGTACTGCTGTGTAACAGGTTGAACATAGCCAACAGCGAAGCGTAATGGATTCTTCACTTTTCAGATGATCATGCAGTACGATAGTAACTGTATAGTAGGGACCACAAAGCAGTAGGCATGGCCCACAAAATACAATCACCCAAAAACCAGCCTCAATTTTCCCTGACGACGACAAGGCAGTATTGGTGAGGTAAAACTAAGCCCAAACAAGCTTTCAGATCGACCCGAAACGCTTTCAACAAGTTGCTACGGAATTTAAAAAAAAATTTATTTGACGGAATTTTCTACTGACTGAGTAAGTAAGTAGCTGACTGATGCCTTCATACAAACTTAACTCGATAACGGCTTTGGCATACCGCAGTACGTACAATGCATTCTTCATGGACTTACCAGTGTCCTCCTTTGTGTCACATTCATCTTTGCTGACAGGGAAAGGTGTCGATTTGGCATGAGCACGTGATGGCTTCCCTTCGAAATGGAAATCGTCCATATTTTTCATAGTGGCTATTTTGATTGCAAAGGCGCTTTTCAAGCAGTTCTTGATTCGTATTGTTGTGTAATGGGTTGAACATAGCCGACAGCGAAGCATAATGGATACTTCGCTTTTCAGACAATAATTAATAAAATTGGGGCATGGCACCATTTCTTTTGGTATGCGTAGATTGTAGAGGTCCTTCCGGAAAAGTTCTTGATTCGTATTGCTGTGTAATGAGTTGAACATAGCTGACAACGAAGCATAATGGATACTTCACTTTTCAAATGATAATTGATATAGCTGGGGCGTGTGGCGCCAATTTCAGATGCGGTATGCGTGGGTTCACCAGTCATAATAAAATTATTTGCAAAAAAAGTTAACAAACAAGTAAACGAAAAAATTTGGAATTTTCAACTAGAGTAGGGACCATAGCATATTGATAAAAGTACTGAAACAAGTTGAAGTAGTCCATGATATTAAATCACAGAAAACAATAAGTAATAGTTGTATCATGTACCCGAGTGATTTGCCTGATATGTACACCCACGCTCTCGGCCCTAACGGCCCGAGAGCGTGGTCAGCAGCAAGTAACGTTGCAGTTATGTTTGTTAACATAAACGGACAAATCCTATGAATATCACGGAAACACTCAATTTTGCGATTTAACAAGTGTTTCAAAGTTGCTACATTGTTTAACCACTGTTTACAATGTTTTCTAAACATCCAGAGGGGTAAGCGTCGCTGTAGAGTGGTTACCTCATGATATACGAAAAGTGGGTGTGGTATGTAATCAAACACGCGGACATGCGATTGTAAATTAACCATGACACTAGTTCTCACCTTAAACTTTCGTTTGTCAACTCATAGGGTGGTAAGGTGTCGAATCGCCTTCATATGAGTGCTGTAGAATGCAAAATCGGGTTCATGGTTTTCATCACGTGAGTAATAAAAAACTCCCACAATCGAACACTGCCAGGATTCTTATAAAAACAAACAACGTTACCTCATCAGATATCAAGGCCATGGTTTATTTTAAATGTACCATAGCCAGCCATGGTTTAACTTAAATGTACCATGGCCAGCCAGGGCTTATAAGATATGTAACCTGGAATTTGCCTTTGAAGTTAGGTGGTTTCATGGTACATGAAGTGTTATATTCTTACTGTGCATTTCCGTTATGGTATCTTGAGCACAGTAGGATATAACACTTCTTACATCCCAGTGCGTGGGAGTATCAAAGCGCCGCGATAGGTTATAACTACCATACAGCTAGACAGAGCGGCGCTGCTACTGTACGATATATTAGTTATCACCCAGTGATAACTAACTTATCACCCTGTTGCAGAGCCACTCAGTCTCTTTCGTGACATCATAATAACCACAAATGGCATTGTTTACCAATGGAACAAAGAGCCAAATAAGGAAATATTGATACAAAACACACCAATACAGCACTTAAAACTAGCTAAATTTTACAAGAAAACTGTTAATCCTTTACACAATAACACTACAAGTTACCAATACGATAGTTTAACAAATGTCAAGAATAGTCCGTGACGATTTTCGCTCCAACAATCACTCCCAATGGTCACTATGGTGAAGAACTAACTTCCTCTAGCTTCATCGTTCTATCTCAGACTATGGTAACCACTTGTTGGTCTTTATTTTTCTCTTGCACACCACGCGACACCACCATACCAACTTCTGACGAAGGCGAATCGTACCTGGAACCGCTGCTTCATAACACCGCCCTTCGCTACAGTTTGTAAGCAGTATGTAAGGTCTCTCTTGTAGCTACGAAGTAGAATCTCCACACAATTCAGACGAAATCTTGAGCACAATGACAGGAACTCAAACCGGAACTTAATTTACTATCCGTAAACTTCTGCGCACTCCCGCGCACTGAGATATAAAATAGTTATATCCCGTATACTCGGATGATATCATTGTTATTATACTCGTCCTCGGCTCCGCCTCGGACTCGTGTATTAACAATGATATCACCCTCGTACCGGAATATAACTATAACTTATTGTTTTACTGTGTTTTAATATCGTGCACTACTCCAGCTTATTTCAGTACCTTTTATCGATGTGCTATGGTCCCTACTCTAGTTGAAAATTCTCGTGTACTTGTAATTACTATAGTTGGGGCGCGTGCCACTATTTCTTTCTTTTGGTGTGCATGGATTGTAGAGGTGCTTTTCGAACAGTTCTTGATTCGAAATGCTGTGCAATGGGTTGAACATAGCTGACAACGAAGCGTAATGGATACTTTACTTTTCAGATGATAATTGATATAGCTGGGACGCACGGTGCATTTCAGATGTGGTATGCATGGGTTCACCAGTCTTAAATAAAACTATTTACAAAAAAGTTAACAAACAAGTACACGAAAAAATTAGGAATTTTCAGCTAGAGTAGGGACCATAGCACATCAATAAAAAGTACTGAAACAAGTTGGAGTAGTCCATGATATTAAATCACCGTAAAACAATAAGAAGTGTTATATCCCTACTGTGCTCAAGATACCGTAACGGAAATGCACAGTAGGGATATAACACTTCTTATTGTTTTATGGTGATTTAATATCATGCACTACTCCAACTTGTTTCAGTACTTTTTATCGATGTGCTATGGTCCCTACTCTAGTTGAAAATTCCAAATTTTTTCATGTACTTGTTATATTAGTACACAATCTGATATGACCAGATCTGTAACAATCCGATATGTTCGCGCAAGCCTAATTTTACAGTAGAATGCAATAAACGCAATGGGTGAAGTATTTACAAATTTGCAAAAAAAATCCATAATTTTTTTTAAAACACGTCCACAGTGAAGGAAGGTGATAAACACATAAACTTGGTAGCATCATGACCCCCCAAAGCAAGAGGAGTTCCAAAATCTTTGTTTCGTGTTATTACTCCCAAGGAGATGGAAGATATGAGTGTTAGTCTGCCTTGTGGTGGACAAATGGTTCACAGTTTTTTTCACTTTTTACCTTTGCCCTGGTCGTAGAAAAGGCCTGGAAAACAAAACTTACCCACCAATGGATTCACCTGTTCATAGAAAACTCAATGGTGTAATTGCATCTTGGTAGAGGACTGTATTTTTAAGTTTTAATCTAAGCACCTGTAGTTTATTTTTTGTATTGTCACTGTACAAATTGATTTTTCTGTTGTTGCCATTTTGTAGCACTGTAACTTTGAAAGTTCTTGGCGCTTCTAGAGCTGAAACTTCACATATAGTATATACATTAGGATCTTAATTATCCGAATCCTCGAATACATATCTGGCAGTAGAAATGATTGTAGTATTAGTATTGTCATCAGGTGTATGTTCTGTTAGAGTATTTGAACAGAATCCTGTGTATAAAAATGAATGGGTTCATTTTTCTTAACAATTTAATTAGCATCTGGTTGAACAATGGCACATAGGCGTTTATTAGAATACCCAGTGATTGTGGTATTAGGTGATTGTTGTATTAGGGAATTTAAGGTGACTGCTTTATTAGGGTATATGGGTATTCTGTTTTCATCAACTGGGTCTCATTAAGATATCCTACGTGATACATGACTTTTCCAAAGGTTTATGCTACATACATCAATGTACCAGCTGAAGCTTCTCTCTTGATCTTCCAGCTTTCAGTGGATGGTGTGGTTTCGATGACACTTTCCTGTATACAAGCTTCACTTATCTTGTGATTGTTTGTCAATACCTTCTGTCCACTTGCTGAAGCAATTGTTTGAGGTTGACATGAGCCAGTGTCTGGTTCATTTTAGAGCTGTTTTTTTGTATATTTATTTGTACAACGTATCTGTCCTTCAACAAACAACTCTGTCACCATTGTGTAATGACCTTGTCCTTGTCAAATGCAACAGCCGATATAGTATGGCCATCACCATGTCTCACTGGTCTTGGGGTCTCAAACTCCTTGTAGTCACAATGTACACTTGTTTCTCACCATGGCCAATTATCCAGTCATGACTTTTGTGTGTCTGCTTTCAATCCCATTGTAGCAACAAACATCTCGTTGCCTCCAAAGTAAGTGTCTGCATCTTTTTTATTTTTTGGCTCTCTTGGCACATAAATGTCCTTTGGTAGACGTATGCTTTTGTTTTGGGGGCAGTCTTAAGCAAAATGTCCACTACACTGCACAGATTAGTTATTTGTAATAATATGCTGTACCAATAGCTACTATAGAACTAATTATCAATCATTATTACCTTTGTCTGCTAAATGCATCTCTGAATCATCTTCTTCTCTTTAGTGTCTGCTTTGTGGACAAGGAGGTCATTAATTTTGTATTTTGTAGCTGTTGATCAACTTTAAAAGTTAATTTATTTCTGGACCAATGACACATTGTCGTCAGTCACTACTTGTGTCTAGTATTTTTACTTATATTCAGTCATGGCAAAGGCAAACAATTAAGCAGTGTTCCGATAGTAACCTCTTTCCTATACAATGTGAAGTATGCTTACTATCCAACATGTGGTCTTATCCTCAAACCTTTCTTCTAGCGTGTAGTGTGGTAATAATATATAGTACTGGTAGATTTCTTGTTCTTTGCATGTGGTGATCAAGAATTGCATGTCTTGTCTGAGTGTCTACTTAGCATCTTCTGTCATTAGTGTAGAAGCTATGTACTATAGTGCCTGCAAGGTAATCTTTGTAGGACACTGTTTGACTAAAATTTTTTGTCTAAACTGACTGGTATAGCTGCTTTTAGTAACTGGAATGTAATTTGCTTTCTGCCTCCTGCAGATTGGAAGGGCTTGGTATTGTTAGTCCTGCAAGTTACTTTGTTAGTATTACATATCCCCTTACCTAGTCAAAGTGTTGTGTTCCCAGATCAAAGCAAAACCAAACATTGTATGCATCCATCCATCATCAATCTGCTGTTTTACCTTTTTTATTGCCATCCTCACATCGTGCCATAATGTTAGCTGCTGAAAAAAGGTTCTTCCAGTTGGCTAACTACACTCCCTCTTTTTGAGCATGGTTTTGTTTTACACAAAGGGCACTTTTGTAATGCTCTCTGTCTCCGATATGGCTAGCAACCACCATTACTACCTTCAAGCTGAGTGCGTTTGCGGCAAACAATTCTCAGTTCAGCATGTCCCTGTGGAAGTGTATCTATAATACATCATAATGAACTAAGAAATATCACTGCAGAACTTCTGACTGAAATATGTGACATTGAACCTCCTTTATAAACATTGTCTGGAGAATCATTTGAATATAGAACTGCTAATGTTGAGGATGATGTTCATGTTGATGTTGTTGCTGATAGTATCTAGGACTGTGGACAAAATGAATTTTTGATGTGAAAGTGTTCAATCCTCTAGCTCCTTGTACTATTCAGGAGGTAGATCACAGAACTTTTACTCCTTAGGTTTTTTCATGCACTGGAGGAATGGGTCCAATGGCTACTGTAGTTTACAAACGTATTGCTACTTTGTTTTCTGAGCACTTACAGTATAGAACACATCACTGGCTGAGTTACTACTGTATTTCTTTACTCTGCTTAGCAATGGGGATCTAATTCATCTTTACTTAGTGTATGCTGAGAGTTGCTTAGAATTGACTTGACTAATTTATTGCTATTGTTTTGTTGTTAAATATTTATTCTAGTCCCGGGACGCATACAACCAAGCACAACCACCAATGGGACAATCTACTGATAGGGCATGTACAAACAGTACACATGCATGGCCATCACAGTGTGCACACTGTGGCACATACAGTAAACAAAAGTGATGCATTTCCAATCCTGAGGGCCTGCTACTATTATGTTATCTTGATTACCCAACCATGGAAGACCACATTGTCACCCCTCCTGCATGATTCTCACAAGTCAAGGCACAAGCGCATGCTCTCACATCTATAGTATTGAATCTCATGCCTACAAGCAAAACAGTCCATAAAATTTAATATCTCTACAAAATTTGCATTATTCTCCTCGTGTAATACCAGTTGTTTAGTGAAGACAGATCAGGGTACTGGAATAAGACGTGGCTGGTGGAGTTGCCAAGAGCAGACTGCAATGATAAAAGAAGCAGAGTATTTCAACTATCTGTCACTTGAGTTAATTTTAATATGAGTAGGACCATATGTTCTAAAATGATCACATGATGCCATGGATACAATACAAGATGAACAAACAACTGCATGTGCAGCGACTGATCACTGTGAAAGATGGTAATGCCTTCAATAGGATGTGGTAGCAGACTGTAACAACGTGTAGACACAATACCATAGTTTAAGGTATGTGAGACAGCAGCAAGCACAACCACACAGCAGTTATCTGCCTAAGGACACATTTTGTGTTGTGCTTATTATCTTGCACGGGATGTAATTATGGCTGTATTTATATAGAAGTACATGTCAGTGACTTCACTCAACCCTGGCACTGAAAGGTTTCAAGTTGAGAGCTATATTTATCATGCAAACTTATCACCTGAAAAACTGTGCTTTCTCCACACAATGGCTTGGCCATGCAAAACTACTAGTAGCTGAGTGCCAGTACATCAAGGGTGTGGCATTGGAATAATGATGTGTAGCACAACATACAGGAGATGCACTTATACTGCAGAATTGTATGCAACAATGTATTATTGACAACACTGAAGATGGAATAATTCAGGTATCAAGCCAGGTGAAGGATGAACAGAAGTATACAAAATAATACAAACAAATTACAACATGAAAACATACTCTTAATCTCTCCAAGACTTGTAACTCACTATTCCACCTGAACAACTTAGCAAATAAAGACGCACTAGCCATAATCAATCAGTATTCCAGTGGCTTTTCTCCGTGGTTGCTAATCTCCTTCCACTGTGGTCATTGTGAATAGCGAAGTAAACCAGGTGTGGTACTTATTAGCTGCTTTGTACTGGGCATTATATAGAATTACAGGTCCGTAAGTACGAACTGGCATAAGTATTGTACAATTGTGCCTTTGTTCACAGACGAATCTATCCCCAGTTACTGCATGTCTCTAGGCCTCAGCTTTCGAGAGCATTAATTTTTGTTTATTTATTGACTAGGACCAGATCACACTACAACCAAGCGCATACTGTACACCAACGTTGCAACCTACCCGGCCATTGGGCATGTATAGCCAACACTCAGCAGTGTGTGTGCTGGTGGATCACAATAATAAAATACAACTTGCACAAAAACCAGACTATATTGAAAGTTTATATTGTAGGTGTGATGTGTCTCTAAAGATGACTTATCAGTGAAGGGAGGCTATGCACAACAAGATGGTGAAGGCACAATTGGCAAATGATCCCAATCAAGCCAATATGGCACTATAGACTTTATTGTAACTAGAGGCCACTAGTGATGTGTCAGCAAATCAGCGTTGTGGCATTGGCACTAGTTGGCACAATGATCACAGTCTATAATATTATGCATATGGCCATACACAACATACAGGAGATCAAATTGTTGTATGCAGCAATGCATCTTGTTTATTGCAGACTCAGTAAAAGGTGGAAAATAATTCCAGCTAACAAGCCAGGTGAAGAATGAAGATGTGCAAGTATTACATTGAAACATGCTCATTCCCTTGTTGTTCATGAGCACATCAAATGGTTGTTCACAAGCGAATTAGCTGGCCATGGTGAGCGATGTTGCTATATGCTTTGCTAATGAAGCATTTTGTAAAAAAACCACTTTTAACAACATGTTATACAGAGAAGTATGTTATAAACTGTTTTATAGTTTGAATATCATGTTTTTCTTGCAAATTCTCTTCACAAAGGCTCTAAAGCTGCTCTTCATTTTCATTCGTGTATGCGACTTGAAGGAATAGGCCATTCCTGGTGGTGTACGAAGCCTGTACCATTGTTTTTCAATCGTTAGCTGTGATTTCCCTCAATTTACTATGAATCCCTTCTGCTCCTGTAAGTTCACTGTCTGAGCTACCCACGATACCAGAAAATCCTCCTCTTAGGCCATCAGGCCAGCAGGAGCTGATCATTTAAATATATCAGTGAGTAGTGTCCCTGTTGATGGAGATGAGCCATCACTGGGCAGAGAAGTTTGGTGAACACCTGTGATGCCGTACAGAGGCCAAAGGGCAGGCAAGTAAATTGGTAGGTCTTCTCATCCCAAACTAATCTGAGGAATTTTATCATCTTTTAAATCTACTGTACTCATCCGATCTTCTTGCTGGACCAACTCTTTTACCACCAGTATCTTGAAATGTTGACTCTTCATAAACATGTTCAAGGGCTTCAGGTTAGATACTGGGTGGTGCAAGCCATCCTTCTTGGGGATCAGGAACAGGCGACTCACAAACTGTTCTGGTGATGATGAAACCTCCTCCAGAGCTATCTTCTGAAGGAGCTCTTGAATCTATCAGCCTCCATTCTTCCTGAGATCCTTGCCTTGTCACTGCAGAAGCCCTCTGGTATGGCTGCTGCCACAATTCCAAGCGATATACTTGTACTACCTCCAACACCCAATCATCAGAGGTAAAGGTTTCCCAAACATCCCAATTCAAAGCCACCCCTTCAGCCACAAAAGATTTTGGGGGACGCCCCTGGAAGGCTTACTGCATGGCCTCTGGGAGTTCTGTGCTCCCTGTTGGGAGCCCTTGTAATACACTTTGCTGAATATTGAACTGTGACTTCTGTGAGTTGCACAACTGAGCTGGGCACTAGGTCCTCCTGCCGCTGCACTTTGTAGAAGTGTCTCTGGATAAAAACAATGGAGATCTCCTCCATCATCCTCCCATTTCCTCTTCTTAGAAGACTCTGCTCCTGACACCTAGTCAATGACTTCTCTGACTTGATCCTCTTAGAAGCCTTATCTAAGAATCCTGGACCAAAGAGCTGGGTCTCCCAACCTGAGAAATCTTCTGAAGCCAAAGACTTCAGTTTAAGATTAATTCTGCTGTAGGCTATTTTCTACCTCTCTTGTGAAATCCCATAAGGCTCTTTGGATCAGTATTAGCACTTCTTCTGTCAATACTTCAGCATCATGGTTCAGGAGATCACACCAGAGGTAAGCAAGTGGTCTCAAGACTTGTAATAATTGTTCTTGTACCTTATAGAGGGTCCTTTCAGCACCAAATTGTGGATCTTTTCCCTTTTCATTTCCTTCAGTAAGTCATCCAGTTGTGGAGCTTGAAGGGCTGAACAATTGGGCTTATAAAAGTCCGTCATTACAGCCTCTGTTTCATTGTCACCAAGACTGCAGTTAAAATGTCGCTCTAAGAAAGAAGCCGTCAATGTGGACAAATCCCATGTATTTTGTGATTGGATGGAAGGGTCAAAGTTGGAGTGCTTTTAAATCGCTTAGGAGGTTCACAATGTCCTTATTACTGTAGCAGGCAAAACTAGTTATGTGTTCTCCTTCTTCAGAGCTGTTGCTGGAATCGACTGTGGCAGTAAATAAGGCGTGAAAAGGCACGCGCATCCACAGTTTGGTACTAGATCCGTTTCCCACAGACATCCCACTAGGGGTGAGACAAGTGGCCCCAGGGCATCTCCTACAGACGTCTCACTAGGGGTGAGGAGCAGTGTAACCCACGGGTTCATTAAACCCAGTTTTTGTAGAAGCTGAGCCTTCTTCAATGGATCCTGAAGAATCTGATCAATTTCAGCCTCCTGACATTGTTTGGGCAAGATTCTTTCACCATCTGATTGTTTTTCAGTAGATTTGGACATAACTGTGCAGCGTGCACTACCATGCTGTGCAGCGTGCACTACCATGCTGTGCAGCGTGCACTACCATGCTGTGCAGCAAAAGGAAAAGGTGGATATGCCAGCACGTGTAGGATGATTATTGGAAGAAAGCTGCATTCTGGTTATACGTATTATGTACGTAATAGAAACCTTTGTATAGCTGCGAAGTGCTGCATTGTGTGTGCATAATGAGGAAATACCATTGTTACATGAAATAATTTATGAATTTTCTATAGTATGCCTGCCTGGCCTGCCTGCCTGGTCTGCCTGCCTGGTCTGCCTGCCTGGTCTGCCTGCCTGGTCTGCCTGCCTGGTCTGCCTGCCTGGTCTGCCTGCCTGGTCTGCCTGCCTGGTCTGCCTGCCTGGTCTGCCTGCCTGGTCTGCCTGCCTGGTCTGCCTGCCTGGTCTGCCTGCCTGCCTGCCTGCCTGCCTGCCTGCCTGCCTGCCTGCCTGCCTGCCTGCCTGCCTGCCTGCCTGCCTGCCTGCCTGCCTGCCTGCCTGCCTGCCTGCCTGCCTGCCTGCCTGCCTGCCTGCCTGCCTGCCTGCCTGCCTGCCTGCCTGCCTGCCTGCCTGCCTGCCTGCATTCAATAATGACTAAGACTGAGGGCTTGGTTTTTGTTGTTTGTTGTTGTTTTTTTTAGTGTTCAATGTCACTTACATACATCACATGCAACATGGAATTACCTTTGTCCTCCTTTGTGCTTGCTGACAACCAAAGATGTCAATTTGTGGTGACACTATGGCTTCCCTACTTTTGTAAATGGAAATTCTTCATATTTCCATGGTGACTGGGTCAATTGCAGAGGCACTTCTCCTACTGTTCTTTGTTTGTATTGCTGTGAAACCAGCTGAACATAGCTGAAAACGAAGCGCGATTGCCACTTCACTTTTGTAATTAATAGTTGGGTTGTGCATTCAACTAAAACATTAACTGTTGGCACTATTCATTCTTTTGATCCAGTATGCACAGGATCACCGTCATAATCAAGCTTTAAATTTCTAATATTATTATACTTGTGGTTAGTTAGTACCATTATATTGTTGGTTCTTAGATGTAGGACACAACATCATTTTAATTGTTCCTACCTACACAGGTTTGACTCATGCCACCATATGTCAGAACAATCAAGTGATCTACTGGAATCACACAATGTAAGTTTGATAGCATCCAGGTAATTGTACGAATCTTTCTTATGTGCTTTTTCTTGCACTACAATACAGTAGTACTGTATATTAGGAATCATAGAAATTTGGACATTCTCACTAACCAGAAACCAGCCTTACAATACCTTCATACTGTCTTGGTGGTATAGCTAAGCCCAAAATTTCCTTCAATGCAACCAAAAATGCTTCCAATAAGTTATTACGGATTCTACTCTTTTCATTAGGTAAAGTTTTCTGCTTGCGTACTTACTAATTCCTTTAGACAACTTCATTTCTCAACAAGTAATCATAAGGCACACATTTAGATGTTACGGCAAGGGTATAATTATTTTTTCTTTTGAGGCAGCATGTGAGGGGCTATCACCAGTCATAATGCATATTTATTAAGTCTAAATCCAGTTTTCTAGACTGTGTGACGTTTAAGGTTACTCTTTTAAATGATTCTATAAAGAAGGCATCAAAAACTTTAGAATACTTAACTACGTAAGTTTTAAAGTAATCTGCTACCTGCAGATATCTATCTTATATGCAATTTCCTGCAAGATTTTTGCTAGGCTTATAACTATCAACAGGTTGTAACATACTAACCCTGGTATTTCATTGCTTAAAGCATGTCAGTACACACATTCTATATATTGTTGACCTGCATTCAGCATTTTAATTCTCTCTTAGTCTCTCCATGATGCCTTTTTATAAGCATTTTGTTAAAATGGGCATGTTGGTTTAAGGGTTGAATGCTAAATTCTACATCAATGTATAAAGAAGATGTGTGCCAACTTTTATTCTATTACAGATTTCATCTACTGATACTGTATCTCACTATAAAGTGCCCAGTCACTACTGCAGAAGAATTTTCCTGTCACCAGAGAGTGCAGCCACTACAGATTGGAAGGGCCACCATCTACCACACAAGGTATTGTATAAACCGCCATCACGTGAGCTATATATTTGTCTCCTAAATGAGTTAGACAAATATATACCTCACACTTAAAGGGCGGAAAATACATATATAATGCCACACCACCTTCACATCTGAATACAGAAATAAAGGGTAGCCACCTGCATATATACATGCATAAAGTAACATGAAATGGGAATGCCACCCATGGCCACCCAACATGTATAGTGTATAAAGGGAATGCCACCCATGGCCACCAAACATATATAGTGTATAAATATGAGTTATCATCCATTGCCATCCAACATGTATAGTGTATAAAGGGAATGCCACCCATGGCCACCAAACATATATAGTGTATAAATATGAGTTATCATCCATTGCCATCCAACATGTATAGTGAGTGTATAAAGGGAATGCCACCCATGGCCACCAAACATATATAGTGTATAAATATGAGTTATCATCCATTGCCATCCAACATGTATAGTGTATAAAGGGAATGCCACCCATGGCTACCAAACATATATAGTGTATAAATATGAGTTATCATCCATTGCCATCCAACATGTATAGTGTATAAAGGGAATGCCACCCATGGCTACCAAACATATATAGTGTATAAATATGAGTTATCATCCATTGCCATCCAACATGTACAGTGTATAAAGGGAATGCCACCCATGGCTACCAAACATATATAGTGTGTAAATATGAGTTATCATCCATTGCCATCCAACATGTATAGTGTATAAAGGGAATGCCACCCATGACTACCAAACATATATAGTGTATAAATATGAGTTATCATCCATTGCCATCCAACATGTATAGTGAGTGTATAAAGGGAATGCCACCCATGGCCACCAAACATATATAGTGTATAAATATGAGTTATCATCCATTGCCATCCAACATGTATAGTGTATAAAGGGAATGCCACCCATGGCCACCAAACATATAATAGTGTATAAATATGAGTTATCACTCATGGCCATCCAACATGTATAATGTATAAAGAGAATGCCACCCATGGCCACCCAACATGTATAGTGTATAAATATGAGTTATCATCCATGGCCATCCAACATAAATAGTCTATAAACCTCTGACCAACGGTATAAGTATGTTACATGATATGTATATATTTCATAAGTGTACAGCACACACACACACACAAAAACAAACAAGTCTAACATCTTACTCCGCAACTGGATGAAGGGCCCAGTAGCAGAGAACAGTCTTTGCATTATATCTCCAAAGGATCGAATATGGAGAGTTGTTGGATCAATATTGTAATATTTCATAAGTTATAATGAACTTGCCGTATAGTATATAAAATGTAAATTAGCTGCTAAATATATCAAAAGGGACAATATAGATCATCATTGTAACCTCAGGCAAATATGTCCTGTGTGATCCTCTACTTCATGTAGTCGCCACCCAACCGATATAATAATGCACAAACTGCAGTGTACGTACCATTCAATATGGCTCCCACCTTTATCATGCCACTAACCAAAGTTTATTAAACTAACATTAATCATAAACTATAAAAATACTGTCATGTCATTAGCTCCCACCTGGGACAACTAATGAATGATTATGGACCATGTATATTGCTAGCAGCAAGTAATACTTGTCTGCATAATTATTGCCCAACTATATAAACTTCTTATTATAGGTAGACTATCACTGTGACAACTGCATTTATTCCTTTTGAATGTAATAATTGTGGTATAAAATAGATGATATACCCATATAAACAAAATGTTTATTACACTGAAGTACCCAGGTTTGCAGATAGCCTTTGGACTTAACCCACCAAACACAAACCTTGTCACCACCAGCCAACTACCTTGTGTGTTGCCACCATCCCTGTTTTGCCACCACCTTCAGTTGTCCGTTACCCCAACCCAGACCCCATAACTAACAGAGAAAAACATTTCATTATGTGGATTACACTAAATATGAGCTCAAGTCTACATTAAGCAGTATACACTGCATGGATCCAACATTGACACACATTTAAAGTTGTGGTACTGATTTTAATTCTGTCATGTAAGATCATCATCCCACCATAGTATAGTGATATTGCTGATCAAGTGTTGGGAAGTTTATAGTTTTAAGTACAGATCAGTACCAAACATTACCCTTAGTGTACTGCGTCCCAATCTTAAATTCTCACTTGGCAAAAGACAGAATAGATGCAGGACTATAATGGAGTGATTTACAAAAAAAAAAACAATCTCACTTACTAGATTAACACTGGAGAGAAAGTGGATATAAACATGGTCAAAGATCTTTGGCCTATTATCATTTATTAACAACCTTAACTTGCTACACTACAATTGACAATTTGATGGTAACAACTATAATAGTATTTGGCTCCCACCTGCATGGGTCAAAAGTGATCATTGACCACAGGCCAAGTATTCATGTCCTGTATACCACTACTACCAGCAAGTGAAACTCTGCTCTGCAAGCTGGCATGCAATTATTGTACAAATTCCTTACATATATAAATCACTGCAGAACCTTCTGCGGTGTATACACATAGCTGTGTACTAAACCAAAAGGGGTTATTGAAACTTTACTTAACAATAGTTTGCTTTCAACTCCCACCAGCCAAAGCATGTTTTGTTACAAGTAATATAAGTAGTTATTACAACCTATTGTTAATAGTATTAATCATGTAGTGTTTCAGATGGTAGCATCACTACCTTGAGTTGTACTATTGAGTAACAACAGGTTCTTACAAGATTACTCTCCATATATTTGCTGTGACTATTTACCTTAAGGTGCTTAATACATTTACACGTCTGTAGCTGTGTATATAAGGAGCGTAATGTTTGTAAAAAATGTTATGTATCCTTGGTATTAAACAATCAAATGATAGCATTTACTTAATTTTACTGCACAAACTGTATATATTGTATTATGGACCGTACAATCAAATCAGCTTGTCGAAATCTTTAAAAAGAAAGAAATACAAAGACCTGTCATACTTACATCCCACAGTATACATCATCATTATTGACAATACAACAAATGTATTAAAGATTTGTGACAATAATGTTACATCAACAATATGTGGATATCCATCATTACAACATAAATTATACTTGCAACAAAGCAGCTGGTCCAGATGGAATTCCTCCTAGATTATTGAATGAAACAGTGTACGAAATAACGTTACTGCTCACCTTCATCGATCTTTCAGTCTTTACACCAAGGCAAATTCCATTAAGATTGAAAAGCAGCACAAATCATGGCATTCTACAAATAAAATAAATAGAGCAGATCCTTGTGGGAACACATCATTTGTATTTCTTTATTTATACTCACTAGTCCAACCGCAACATCCAGAACACAAATTAAACATGCTTTTCACACGGATCCAAAACAATTGATAAAGTTTCCCATTGAAAATTGTGTACTGGATACCACTTTACTTTTATACTGGATAAAGACAAACTGTTTAGTCAGTTCTACTTGAAGGCAAAACACCGTTACTAGCACCACTTCTATTCCTCATCTGTGTAAATGATATACCATGTCAATGACATGTGGTTGTTCAGAATAATTAGCACTGAAGCCAATACCACCTGCCATCAGAAATAATCTTCACAATTTAAAGAAGTGGGCAAATAAACCCTCTAAATGTATCCATTTACCTATAAAAGAAAAAAAAAGACCTACATAAACATTATCAATCCATGGTCAGCGGATACAGCAAAATACATCTGATTGATGAGGACTTGTCTTGGCAAAGCCATTCCTACATTCATTGGAAAATGTGAAGATGGTTTATCCTCATACCTATTCTCTGTGAACTAATTTGCATATATAATTATTTGTGTACTTATACTCTTTTAATCAGTTCTACTCAGTAAATTACTATACAACTCAATTCATAAAGGCACTCACAGTAGTCATACTCTGGATCTTGTGGTTTCAGTCATACCAGAAATATTTGATTACAAGGCTAAAATGCAGAGGTGCCTTTGACAGACTAAGGAATCATCACTTCCAACAGAAATTCTATAACTGTTGAGACAAACTGGGTAGACTTTGAACACTATTACACAGGGAATGAATGAATTATATTCCTCAAAACAAGTTCACTCATCTAATCAGATTCCTTAAGGTTGAATTGTCAAATTGAAGACCACAGACTCCTAGTGCTAGGGAATCTCATTGTAAAATTGAAGAATTTGAGCAGTTCATGTAGTAATTATCAGTTCCAACTATTTATCAGTTCTAATAGCAACACTTCTAAAATATTTCAAAATATATCACAAGCCGAAAAAAGAGATCATGTTGGTGTCATCTGATAATGGTAAACCTCTAACTGACATCTTTGACAAAGCAGTTGTCAATATCAAAAAAAAAAAAAAAAAAAAAAAAGTTGTCAATATCCAATTAGTTGCTTTCACTATTCACAAATGAATATGTAGATTCTCATTAAATGACTTAAATACACTAGACCTAGCAAGTCTCCTGGTCTAGATGGTATTCCACCAGTCATGTTAAGACACTGCATGTGATGCAGAAATTGCACTTCTGTTAATCTTTGCTCAACCCATGTCAACAAGAGCTGTTCTGACTTGCTAACTTTACAACAAATAAGTCAGTAATTGGATAGATTGCTACAGCCTTTCTTCTAGGAAAACTGGTGGTGTAACCTTAGCAGTATGGAGCACATTATTCACCACTCAGATATGAAGCATCTTCAATTTTAAAGCAATATCTGCATGGAATTATGCAGGTTCAAGAGTCTGACTGTCACCTATCATCCTACAGCATCCTGAACCAAATAATTAAATGTTGCTGACACAGAAAGTATAGAGTGTTGTATTTAAAAAAACATGTTCTACATGGCTGTCGGCATCAACGTAATCTGGAGTCCCCCAAAGCACATCACTCTCCCACTTAATGTACATTAAATTGATTGCCATTTACAAACAGGCAACAGCATATTTTGTAGCCTTGCAAGACCAACACTAGACCATGCAAGTTCCATATACAAATATATGTAACTTTTTCCAGAATGGTTCAAGTTTGATCTCTAAGCTACATTTCTTGAAGATGCAGGTGTCAATGTTATGTCATTATGGATACAAGAATGACTGTATGTATTGAGTTCTCATATCTCAACTATTGTACAGCTTGGTAGTTGTTTTGTGGCAACTATAAACATAATATTGTGAACTATATTGTGAATCAGATTGACTATATTTGACACAGTTTAGAGTTAATCAAGTGGCTAATTATAGCAACAGCATACGTTGATCATGTTTTGTGGGTTTCGTGTGTGTATCAAGAGTGTTCCTGTGAATTTCCATGACACGTCAAGTCTGTAGTTTTGTGCATGGTTATTCTAAAGAATAGTTCATGTGTGTATCATCATTGTATGTTATCACCTCCAGCCATATATAGCCATGAGCACCTAGTAATATTTTTCTTTACCTAACCAGTAGTAGCTTACTCAAACATACAGTAGTCTGTGAAAAGTTCTCAGAAAACTAATTCATAGGCACTTGCACACATACACAGATGCACATATGCAGTGCACCTTTACCCAGCATTTATATTATAGCACAACACACAGATACATTGCAACACTGTTCACACTGATACAGTTTCCTTGGCATTATCTATACCTGTGCATCTTTGCTTGCAAACCTGAATATGCAATTATACACATGCACACACATACGCATACGCAATACACTTAAATCTTGCATCATGACTACAGGACTTCTTCTGTAAATACTTTCAGGGTGACCATACAATGAATTATTTAATGGCACTGACTGCTTTAGAAAATTAGTCTCTTAATACTTAATAACTTTACCACGGTGTTATTCATTCAAAACCTAGGAATGGTTTTCCAGTCTCCGTGATTTTTCATTTTAATTATACTGCAGAAAAGACAAATGTTTGTCCCTGCTATGTTAACCATTTAAGGATATGCTTAGTTATGAGCAATAGCTCATACAATGAATATGGCAAGAGTTTTACTTAGTGCAACTATGAGATGCTGCCAAAGGACATAATTCTACACAATTGGCAAGCTAAGTGCACATATGCATTCACTATACAAACACAAGACTTATCATACACAGGATACACTGATCAAATGATAACTCCAGGGAGTAAGGTTGGTACTTTTCCCAAATGTATACACAAATGTTACATTCTTGGAAAGCGCTACAATGGTCAAGCCAGATATGTATGCATGCACACACACACACACACGCACACACTTGAACTGGAACTGAATTTGAAGCCAGACATCCTGGGATGATGCTGTCCAACAGAGGATGTGTCCTCTTTGTCAATGATGAAGACAGGTTGTAGTACATCTGTGCCTTATTTTGTCTGCTTCCTTTGAAACAATCAATGGCAGGTGGTACATATAAATGGTTTATTCAAAGGTGGAGCCATCACATGCTGATCAAGTCCTTCATTGCAAAAAATTCTCCATCTGGTATGATGTCTGGCTACTTTATACCAAGTTGACTCATCTACTCAATACTTCTTCATATCTGTCCCACCAATGGTGCTTAATTGACACCATGAGCAGGGTGCTTCTGAGGGTTTATTCAAAGGTGGAGCCATCACATGCTGATCAAGTCCTTCATTGCAAAAAATTCTCCATCTGGTATGATGTCTGGCTACTTTATACCAAGTTGACTCATCTACTCAATACTTCTTCATATCTGTCCCACCAATGGTGCTTAATTGACACCATGAGCAGGGTGCTTCTGAGGGTTTATTCAAAGGTGGAGCCATCACATGCTGATCAAGTCCTTCATTGCAAAAAATTCTCCATCTGGTATGATGTCAGGCTAATTTATACTTTATACCAAGATGACTCATCTACTCAATACTTCTTCATATCCTGACAGACCTTGTCCCACTAATGGAGCTTAATTGACACCATGAGCAGGGTGCTTCTGAGGGAGCCAACCAAACAATAGCTTTTTGGGTTGCCTTATGTCAGGCATTTGGGCAATATGTCCTAACCATCTTGATATATACAATATTAACACTTCACCAATAGACTCGATCATTCCAAATCTGCCAGCTAGCTCAGCAATAGTGAGGTACTCCTTTAGGTCTACTAATACCCAAAATGCAACATATATATCTCCAGTGAAACCTACCCAACTTACTAACCAACTCTAGGGTGGGGCCCATGTTTCAGCACCATAAAACAACACTTCCAATACAACATATCTTTACACTGTTCTCTTAGTCTCCAGTATGAAATCTGATGCAGTAAACAAGACTGCCAAATGTTCTGGAAGCTTGTGCAATCCTACAACTAACCTCACCAGCTACTCCACTACATGTTTCAACCAATGATGCCAAGTGTTTAAACTGATTAATCACTTCAACTACATACCATGCAATACTAATGGAACCAAGTCATATTCAGTGAGACCAATCCCAGCAACTAGTAGCTTTGTCTTAGTAAGACCAAGCTCATCAGCTACTTTGTGTATCCTAGCAGCCATGACCAGATCCTCTCTACAAGAACACACCAGCACACACACACATACACACACACACGCTAAGGACAAGTTGGAGCACAGAAGCAAAATTGGCAAGGTTGCATGACCTTTCCAAGTGCATAAAGAAACAGGACAAGATGTTTATTCCAACAATTGGCAAGATCATTATACCTTGTCTAAATTCACGCAACTTACTAACCAACTCTAGGGTGGGGCCCATGTTTCAGCACCATAAAACAACACTTCCAATACAACATATCTTTACACTGTTCTCTTAGTCTCCAGTATGAAATCTGATGCAGTAAACAAGACTGCCAAATGCTCTGGAAGCTTGTGCAATCCTACAACTAACCTCACCAGCTACTCCACTACATGTTTCAACCAATGATGCCAAGTGCTTAAACTGATTAATCACTTCAACTACATACCATGCAATACTAATGGAACCAAGTCATATTCAGTGAGACCAATCCCAGCAACTAGTAGCTTTGTCTTAGTAAGACCAAGCTCACCAGCTACTTTGTGTATCCTAGCAGCCATGACCAGATCCTCTCTACAAGAACACACCAGCACACACACACATACACACACACACACGCTAAGGACAAGTTGGAGCACAGAAGCAAAATTGGAAAGGTTGCATGACCTTTCCCAAGTGCATAAAGAAACAGGACAAGATGTTTATTCCAACAATTGGCAAGATCATTATACCTTGTCTAAATTCACGCATGTACTGTACAACATATCAATTAAATGGAAACTACAAAAGATTCTTCTTACATTCTAAGCAAATGGCAAGGTTGTTCTTCCTTGCTCAGGTCCATGAGGAACAATACATAATTATGCTAATATAACTTGGAAACCACATGCACAAAATACATATGACATGCATCAATTAAATGGAAATATGTACTATTGTCTCCAAGCAATTAGTAAGATTGAGGTACATACTCAAGTGCATATACACGTACACACATGCAAACACAATACAAACTGGCTGTGCAAAGAAATTACCACACAATTAAGATATGGTTTTGCCAAATGTGTCAAGGCACAATCAAGCCACAAGGCACAATCTATTTGATACATGTAAATTAATTGCTCCATGGTGAAAAAAAAAAAAAAAAAAGAATGAAAAAAAAAAAAGAAAGAAAAAAAAAAAAAAAAAAAAAAAAAAAAAGGTGATGCATTATGTGGTGTTGTACATAAGAGCTTATTTTATTAGAGTTATCTTGTACAGAGCTACAGACTTGGTTTGTGGTGGAGGTTTATAGTAAATGCTTTTTGTTGCATTTTATGATTTCTCACTTGATATGTTCACGATTTGCTTATAGCAATCAGAGGATGGTTACAAGTATACAATGTCAATGTTAACAATAAAGGCATAATGACTGGACATACCTGCCAAAATGTAACAGATATTCAGCTTTTCCATCTTTAGATTAATTGAAACCTGAAGATATTCAAGATTTGTCCATCTTTAGATTAACCTGAAGATGTCATGTTTTTACATCTTTATATAATCAGAAGATTTTGGAGTAAAACCTAACAAGAAATTCTGATTATACCTGCTGGAAATGTGGAGTTTCTTGGATTGAAATGTCAATACAGAGTAGAGAACAAAACAAATTATTTGATGCAAATCAAAGGTAAGGATTTTGTGTTAGTAATAGATATGAATTCATCTGTTGCTGTTTTGATATAGATTATTTGAGAACTAACAGGCACAAACTAAGTGAAACAGAATGTGTCAGTCATCACACATCAATGACAAGTAGTTTCAACCCACTTGTAGGTGCGTAATAATATAAACCATGTATACATTCCATGTTGTGTGATGAATATTCACTGTTATATTAACTTGTGTTAACTGTAATACACAATTTTTGTTACAGGTGGACTTGTATTACAACAAACATTTGGAAGTTGAACAACTAGGATGAAGGATCACACAGACATGATCCATTGCCAGCAATACCTGCTGAATTTTTCAAAGGTGTTTGATACAGTTTCTCACCAGCACCTATATTACAAGTTGCATCATTATGGCATTAGAGGCAACCTTCTAGAATGGTTAAAGCACTTTCTTTCAGGGAGACATCAATGGGTAATAGTAAACGTTGACCCTGTTGATGTAGCATCTGGGATCCAACAGGACACTGTGCTGGCTCCTTTGTTGTTCTTATGATTCATAAATGACTTACCTAATAATATCATCTCATCGGTCAGACTATATATATGCTGATGATGTCATTCTTTACAGACCCATTCATTCAGAAGAAGACTGTCACTTCTCCTGCAGGACCCACACACACTAGAAGAGTGTGCAACCAAGTCATTTAACATAATCCTATCCGTTTTCAATACATTTTACACAATTAAGTTATAGTGAAATAGAACACACAAAATACTCGGACATAGTTATTGATTCCAAACTATCATGGTTACAACATATTTGAGAAGTTACCAATAAAGCTAACAAAGTTTTCTACAATGCAACCTCTAGAATTGTCCGGTATCTGTCAAGGCCTACTGTTATATATATATATAGTCTCCAATTATGGAGTATGCTTGGGCACCACATATGCAAAGGATATATCTAGCACTGAGTCAGTATACAGAGATGTGTTGTAAGGTTTCATTATTCCTATCACTGAAGTGTTACAGAAATACTAGACTGGCCAACTCTACTACGCTGTTGAGACCAACTAACACTATTACTATGTTGATAATTCAGAATCGTATTGACATACCTGACACCTACCTTACCCAGTTACATGTACTTATCACCTGCAGGGTCACTTATTGAAGTTTCAGCAGCCAGCCACTCTTCCAATGCAGTTTGGTGTATTCACATCACATAGTGAGCATTTTTAAATTCAGACAACTATGTAGCTATGAATTATTGTTGTATTTAAAGTAGTAAAAACAAAAGTGATAAATAATATCAGCTGTCAACCTAGAAGATATGTATCAGCTGTTAACAGAATTTTTGAATGATTTAACACCTTAAGATATGAGGTGAGAATTTCATGAGGTGGGAAATTCAATCAAACAAAACAAAATAAAATACTTGGTCAGTGGCTATCAAATAAGGTGGGAGCCATATTCCTTTCTACTTCTGGTATTCTATGCAGAATTATGTGGGAGCAAGACAGTAATTTTGAAATTAAAGTACATTTACTGAATTTTAAAATGATTTAACACTTCAAGATATGAGGTGAGAATTTCATAAGGTTGGAAATCCAATCAAATACTTAGTCAGTGGCTATCAAATAAGGTGGGAGCCATATTCCTTTCTACTTCTGGTATTCTGTGCAGAATTATGTGGGAGCAAGACAGTAATTTTGAAATTAAAGTACATTTACTGAATTTTCAAATGATTTAACACTTCAAGATATGAGGTGAGAATTTCATAAGGTTGGAAATCCAATCAAATACTTAGTCAGTGGCTATCAAATAAGGTGGGAGCCATATTCCTTTCTACTTCTGGTATTCTGTGCAGAATTATGTGGGAGCAAGACAGTAATTTTGAAATTAAAGTACATTTACTGAATTTTCAAATGATTTAACACTTCAAGATATGAGGTGAGAATTTCATAAGGTTGGAAATCCAATCAAATACTTAGTCAGTGACTATCAAACAAGGTGGGAGCCATATCTGTATTGTGAAAACTGTAAAGGGCATAAATGCAACTCAATTTAAGAGTAATTTTTTCAATTCTAAGGAATTCAATGGTGAAGTGGCTATAAATCATTCATCTCCTCCTGGTAAAACAAATAGTTGATGGCTGCTAAACAACAGGTGAAGGCAAGCCTGCAGTTATGTATTATTCATAAACACAAACTAAACTGGGTCAATAGATTAGCTATTTGGTGGCTAAACTGGTGGCAGGTGGTGACAAGCAAAACTTATCAGAATTAAAACACTGCTTCAAATGCTATCAAAGGTGTGGTAACTATAGGTTGGTTGCTCTAAAGCAAGAATTAGTCTTTCAAACAGAAGAAATACAATATGTAAATAGTGGCTACAGATACAAATTTTACAGTTGTGTTAATCCCTGCAAACAAACTGTTGCTATAAAGGGTCTCTTCCAAACTGGTCATACAAGTAAGTATCAAATTGTTGGCTATTATGCAATAAGTGATGGTAGCTACTAATGTACTTGCTAGCTATTATTCAACAGATGGTGGCAAGCAAAACTTAGAAAATGTGTAAGTACAGCTGTTGTGACAGCTACAAGTGATCTCTACCAAACTGGCTGACTCAACTGGCTATTACAATTGCTGGCTTTTATGTAGCATGCGGCATCAAGCCACAAACAAGAAAATAAAAAGTCCAGTATTTAGCTGTTGTGATTACTACAAATGATTTCTTGCCTGCTCTTATGCAACATAGGTGGTAAAAACGGCCGCTACCATTCATTATACAGATAACAACTGTGGTGGCACAAGCAAGAGCTACTGGTATTAGCAATCCTTACAAGCAGGTGGCTATTTTTCAGTTGTGGCATAAACTAAGATTAGTTTTAATATTGGCTACAGCTTGTAATATACACAAAGTTATACATATGTGGTGGCAAGGCTGAACCTAACAAACAACTAACAGTTTATTAGAGGTGGCATATTGGCTGTTTGCAACTAATAATTGTGGTGGCACAAGCAGGAGCTACCGATTCATTCCAATGTTAATGGTAGTGACAATCCTAATTCCTAACAAGCAGGTGGCTATACAATTTCAAACTATTTTATAACAAAGATTAGTCTACAGCTTATAAATTTATTTGTATGTGGTGGCAAGGCTGAACCTAACATATAACTAACAGTATATTAGAGGTGGCATATTGGCTATTTACAGCTAGTAATTATGGTGGCACAAGCAAGAGCTACTATTTCATTCCAATTTTATCTCTGTTGGCAATCCTTACAAACAGGTGGCTGTTCAATCTCAAACATTTTGTGAAGACAGCATAGTGGTGGAAAGGTAGCAGAGGTGGCAGAAGCTAAGATTAAGTGCTTAAAACAGGCAAGAACTACTAATTTTAATGGTACTGGTAATCTCAAACACATCATATTGGTTATTTGCAGCTAATAATTGTGGCACAAGCAAGAGCTACCGATTCATTTCCAATGTTAATGGTCATAGCAATCCTAATTCCTAACAAGCAGGTGGCTATACAATTTCAACTATTTTAATATTTTATAAAGGTTTACAAATTCTAACAGTGGTGGCACAAGCAAAGAGCTACCAATTCATTGTAATGGTAATGGTAGTGGCAATCCTAATTCCTAACAAGCAGGTAGCTATACAATTTCAAACTATTTTATAAAGGTTTACAAATTTTAACAGTGGTGGCACAAAAAGGAGCTACCTTCCAATTTTAATGGTAGTGGCAATCCTAATTCCTAACAACATTCCAATGGGCAATCCTAATTCCTAACAAGCAGGTGGCTATTCATGCCAATTTTAACTATGTTGGCAATCCTTACAAACAGGTGGCTATTTAATCTCAAACATTTCCTGAAGACAGCATAGTGGTGGCAAATTATCAGATTCGTTACTGTATTGGCAATCCTTGCAAGCAGGTGGCTATTTTTCAGTTGTGGCATAAACTAAGATTAGTCTTAATATTGGCTATAGTTTATAATTTATGCAAATTTATACGTATGTGGTGGCTAGCTACTGATTCATTCCAATGTTAATGGTAGTGGCAATCCTAATTCCTAACAAGCAGGTGGCCATACAATGTCAAACTATTTTATAAAGGCTTGCAATTTTAACAGTGATGGCACAAGCAAGAGCTACCAATTCTTTCCAATGTTAATGGTAGTGGCAATCCTAATTCCAAACAAGCAGTTGGCTATACAATTTCAAACTATTTTATAAACAAACAAGAGCTATCGATTCATTCCAATGGGCAATCCTAATTCCTAACGAGCAGGTGGCTATACAATATCAAGCTATTTTGAAACTATTTTTTATTTCAAACTATTTTATCCTAATTCCTAACAAGCAGTTGGCTATACAATTTCAAACTATTTTATAAACAAGAGCTACCGATTCATTCCAATGTTATTGGTAGTGGCAATCCTAATTCCTAACAAGCAGGTGGCTGTACGATTTCAAAATATTTTATAAAGGCTTACAATTTTAACAGCAGTGGCACAAACAAGAGCTACCGATTTACTTCAATGTTATAGTAGTGACAATCCTAATTCCTAACAAGCAGGTGGCCATACAATTTCAAACTATTTTTTATTTCAAACTATTTTATAAAGGCTTAAAAGTTTAACAGCGGTGGCACAAACAAGAACTACCAATTCACTTCAATGTTAATGGTAGTGGCAATCCTAATTCCTAACAAGCAGGTGGCTATACAATTTCAAACTATTTTGGCTTACAATTTCAACAGTGGTGGCCATTCATTCCATTGTGGTAGTGACAATCCTAATTCCTAACAAGCAGGTGGCTGTACAATTTCAAACTATTTTCAAGAGCTACCGATTCATTCCAATGTTATTGGTAGTGGCAATCTATTTTATTAAGACTTACAATTTTAACAGTGATGACACAAGCAAGAGCTACCAATTCTTTCCCATGTTAATGGTAGTGGCAATCCTAATTCCAAACAAGCAGTTGGCTATACAATTTCAAACTATTTTATAAACAAACAAGAGCTATCGATTCATTCCAATGGGCAATCCTAATTCCTAACGAGCAGGTGGCTATACAATATCAAGCTATTTTGGCTTATAATTTTAACAGTGATGGCATAAACAAGAGCTACCAATTCATTCCAATGTTAATGGTAGTGGCAATCCTAATTCCTAACAAGCAGGTGGCTGTACAATTTCAAACTGTTTTGGCTTACAATTTCAACAGTGGTGGCCATTCATTCCATTGTGGTAGTGACAATCCTAATTCCTAACAAGCAGGTGGCTGTACAATTTCAAACTATTTTCAAGAGCTACCGATTCATTCCAATGTTATTGGTAGTGGCAATCTATTTTATTAAGACTTACAAACAGTGATGGCACAAGCAAGAGCTACCAATTCTTTCCAATGTTAATGGTAGTGGCAATCCTAATTCCAAACAAGCAGTTGGCTATACAATTTCAAACTATTTTATAAACAAGAGCTATCGATTCATTCCAATGGGCAATCCTAATTCCTAACAAGCAGGTGGCTATACAATATCAAACTATTTTGGCTTACAATTTCAACAGTGGTGGCCATTCATTCCATTGTGGTAGTGACAATCCTAATTCCTAACAAGCAGGTGGCTATACAATTTCAAACTATTTTGGCTTACAATTTCAACAGTGGTGGCCATTCATTCCATTGTGGTAGTGACAATCCTAATTCCTAACAAGCAGGTGGCTGTACAATTTCAAACTATTTTCAAGAGCTACCGATTCATTCCAATGTTATTGGTAGTGGCAATCTATTTTATTAAGACTTACAATTTTAACAGTGATGGCACAAACAAAGCTACCAATTCTTTCCAATGTTAATGGTAGTGGCAATCCTAATTCCAAACAAGCAGTTGGCTATACAATTTCAAACTATTTTATAAACAAGAGCTATCAATTCATTCCAATGGGCAATCCTAATTCCTAACGAGCAGGTGGCTATACAATATCAAGCTATTTTGGCTTATAATTTTAACAGTGGTGGCATAAACAAGAGCTACCAATTCATTCCAATGTTAATGGTAGTGGCAATCCTAATTCCTAACAAGCAGGTGGCTGTACAATTTCAAACTGTTTTATAAAGGCATACAATTTCTACAGTGGTGGCATAAACAAGAGCTGCCAATTCATTCCAATGTTAATGGTAGTGGCTCAAGAGCTACCGATTCATTCCAATGGGCAATCCTATTTCCTAACAAGCAGGTGGCCATACAATTTCAAACTATTTGGCTTACAATTTTAACAGTGGTGACACAAACAAGAGCTACCGATTTATTCCAATCCTAATGGTAGTGGCAATCCTAATTCCTAACAAGCAGGTGGCCATACAATTTCAAACTATTTTTTTATTTCAAACTATTTTATCCTAATTCCAAACAAGCAGTTGGCTATACAATTTCAAACTATTTTATAAACAAGAGCTATCGATTCATTCCAATGGGCAATCCTAATTCCTAACAAGCAGGTGGCTATACAATATCAAACTATTTTGGCTTACAATTTCAACAGTGGTGGCCATTCATTCCATTGTGGTAGTGACAATCCTAATTCCTAACAAGCAGGTGGCTATACAATTTCAAACTATTTTGGCTTACAATTTCAACAGTGGTGGCCATTCATTCCATTGTGGTAGTGACAATCCTAATTCCTAACAAGCAGGTGGCTGTACAATTTCAAACTATTTTCAAGAGCTACCGATTCATTCCAATGTTATTGGTAGTGGCAATCTATTTTATTAAGACTTACAATTTTAACAGTGATGGCACAAACAAAGCTACCAATTCTTTCCAATGTTAATGGTAGTGGCAATCCTAATTCCAAACAAGCAGTTGGCTATACAATTTCAAACTATTTTATAAACAAGAGCTATCAATTCATTCCAATGGGCGATCCTAATTCTAACGAGCAGGTGGCTATACAATATCAAGCTATTTTGGCTTATAATTTTAACAGTGGTGGCATAAACAAGAGCTACCAATTCATTCCAATGTTAATGGTAGTGGCAATCCTAATTCCTAACAAGCAGGTGGCTGTACAATTTCAAATTGTTTTATAAAGGCATACAATTTCTACAGTGGTGGCATAAACAAGAGCTACCAATTCATTCCAATGTTAATGGTAGTGGCTCAAGAGCTACCGATTCATTCCAATGGGCAATCCTATTTCCTAACAAGCAGGTGGCCATACAATTTCAAACTATTTGGCTTACAATTTTAACAGTGGTGACACAAACAAGAGCTACCGATTTATTCCAATCCTAATGGTAGTGGCAATCCTAATTCCTAACAAGCAGGTGGCCATACAATTTCAAACTATTTTTTATTTCAAACTATTTTATCCTAATTCCTAACAAGCAGTTGGCTATACAATTTCAAACTGTTTTATAAACAAGAGCTACCGATTCATTCCAATGTTATTGGTAGTGGCAATCCTAATTCCTAACAAGCAGGTGGCTGTACGATTTCAAAATATTTTATAAAGGCCTACAATTTTAACAGCAGTGGCACAAACAAGAGCTACCGATTCACTTCAATGTTAATGGTAGTGGCAATCCTAATTCCTAACAAGCAGGTGGCTATACAATTTCAAACTATTTTGGCTTACAATTTCAACAGTGGTGGCCATTCATTCCATTGTGGTAGTGACAATCCTAATTCCTAACGAGCAGGTGGCTGTACAATTTCAAACTATTTTCAAGAGCTACCGATTCATTCCAATGTTATTGGTAGTGGCAATCTATTTTATTAAGACTTACAATTTTAACAGTGATGGCACAAACAAAGCTACCAATTCTTTCCAATGTTAATGGTAGTGGCAATCCTAATTCCAAACAAGCAGTTGGCTATACAATTTCAAACTATTTTATAAACAAGAGCTATCAATTCATTCCAATGGGCAATCCTAATTCCTAACGAGCAGGTGGCTATACAATATCAAACTATTTTGGCTTACAATTTTAACAGTGGTGGCCATTCATTCCATTGTGGTAGTGACAATCCTAATTCCTAACAAGCAGGTGGCTGTACAATTTCAAACTATTTTCAAGAGCTACCGATTCATCCCAATGTTATTGGTAATGGCAATCTATTTTATTAAGACTTACAATTTTAACAGTGATGGCACAAACAAAGCTACCAATTCTTTCCAATGTTAATGGTAGTGGCAATCCTAATTCCAAACAAGCAGTTGGCTATACAATTTCAAACTATTTTTATAAAGCAAGAGCTACCGATTCATTCCAATGTTAATGGTAGTGGCAATCCTAGTTCCTAACAAGCAGGTGGCTGTACAATTTCAATCTATTTTATAAAGGCTTGCAATTTTAGCAGTGATGGCACAAACAAGAGCTACCGATTCATTCCAATGGGCAATCCTAATTCCTAACAAGCAGGTGGCTATACAATATCAAGCTATTTTGGCTTATAATTTTAACAGTGGTGGCATAAACAAGAGCTACCGATTCATTCCAAAGTTAATGGTAGTGGCAATCCTAATTCCTAACAAGCAGGTGGCTATACAATTTCAAACTATTTTATAAAGGCTTACAATTTTTACAGCGGTGGCACAAACAAGAGCTACCAATTTATTCCAATGTTAATGGTAGTGGCAATCCTAATTCCTAACAAGCAGGTGGCTATACAATTTCAAACTATTTTGGCTTACAATTTCAACAGTGGTGGCAATTCATTCCATTGTGGTAGTGACAATCCTAATTCCTAACATGCAGGTGGCTGTACGATTTCAAAATATTTTATAAAGGCTTACAATTTTAACAGCGGTGGCACAAACAAGAGCTACCGATTCACTTCAATGTTATGGTAGTGACAATCCTAATTCCTAACAAGCAGGTGGCCATACAATTTCAAACTATTTTTTATGTCAAACTATTTTATAAAGGCTTAAAATTTTAACAGCGGTGGCACAAACAAGAACTACCGATTCACTTCAATGTTAATGGTAGTGGCAATCCTAATTCCTAACAAGCAGGTGGCTATACAATTTCAAACTATTTTGGCTTACAATTTTAACAGTGGTGGCCATTCATTCCATTGTGGTAGTGGCAATCCTAGTTCCTAACAAGCAGATGGCTGTACAATTTCAATCAATTTTATAAAGGCTTGCAATTTTAGCACAAACAAGAGCTACCGATTCATTCCAATGGGCAATCCTAATTCCTAACAAGTAGGTGGCTATACAATATCAAGCTATTTTGGCTTATAATTTTAACAGTGGTGGCATAAACAAGAGCTACCGATTCATTCCAAAGTTAATGGTAGTGGCAATCCTAATTCCTAACAAGCAGGTGGCTATACAATTTCAAACTATTTTGGCTTACAATTTCAACAGTGGTGGCCATTCATTCCATTGTGGTAGTGACAATCCTAATTCCTAACGAGCAGGTGGCTGTACAATTTCAAACTATTTTCAAGAGCTACCGATTCATTCCAATGTTATTGGTAGTGGCAATCTATTTTATTAAGACTTACAATTTTAACAGTGAAGCAGTTGGCTTACAATTTTAACAGTGGTGGCACAAACAAGAGCTACCGATTCATTCCAATGCTGTAGTTAGGTGTTGTATTATGGCACTCCCATGCGTGCGTACTCGCTATTTAATTATTTACTCTCTGCATGCCAATCCCCCCCCCCCCACTGCCTTCAATACCAAAAAATCAATCTTACAACTCTATTTCATCCATCTTTCTCTTTCCATGCAACTATAGACTGGCGTAGTAACAACAACCTTGACCACATTGAAGAATTTGAGACACTATCAGACGCTACCAAATCAAGGACCAACTGACCCCTACTTAGGCCAAAATAGATTTTTTTGTCTGCTAAACAAACATACTCTAACAAACTCTCAAAGTTATGCCCACAACATCTACAGCAACGACGGGGGGTGTTAGCAGAGTAATTGCTGTTGATATACAGCATCTCGATCCATTCCCCGATAGAGGGAATGTGATAGTACAAGGCCTCCATAGGATGACAGCTGATTAGGTTCATGTAATGCACAGCTCAAATCTGGAAGGGGACTATCGCTAGCCTTGCCCCAGACATCTCGCTATCCCAAGTATCTGTCAAAAAGGAAAAAATCCAATATTAACACCTTACATTCTTTTTCCCTCCACACTAACAATAAAAAATAATACAAAACAAAATATCCCACGGCTGTCAAGGCCTTGTACACTTACCAAACCCCTCCACAATCATTTGATTGTGTGAGGTCTACAGCAGTAACAACCATGTGAAGGATAAACAGATGGCCAGCCAGAACTAGTAGTGAAGTGGATACGGAGCTGCACACTGTTACAGTTGAGTAAGGTGAGTGAACAACATTAATTGTAATGTTAGTGGTAGTGACAATCCTAATTCCTAACAAGCAGGTGGCTGTATAATTTCAAAAGGCTTACAATTTTAACAGCGGTGGCACAAGCAAGAGCTGCCGATTCATTCCAATGTTAATGGTAGTGGCATAAATGACTTTGTACAGACCGTAAATCAAAAGCTTTAACTATGTAGACAAAGTAGTATGTCCATATGACATTTACGTGTGTGTGCACGTGCACGTGCAGCTGCAATAAATATTAAATTGCTGTGTATTTAGGAATTACATTTGGCCATAAAGAATGTTGCTGCAAAAATATTTCAAGAACTCATTGATAAAGAAAGTAAGTGCATGTAGTTGTATTAGTGTTCCTAACCACACTATACTGTACTATAGGTAACTAGTTACCTTTTGTGATTCGTACATGAGAAGCATAGCAGATAGTGAACTGGATGTCGTTTTAAACAGTATTTCCAGATTATTTCAAAAAAAAGGAAATATATATACAGTATACAGCTAACAACATTACTGTTTGTTTATGTTACTTACCCAGCAAACTATGGCAGACTATCATACAAAGTCTTCAGAGTGAACTAGTGAAAATGATCATCTAAATGTAACTGCTCTAGCAAGACACAATGTTGCTTCAGTAAATGAATGGAAAATGGTAACCAAGGAGGTTAATAAATAAAGTATTACTTGAGTCATGTCTGATGCAGTTAATGTGATCTGTGAATGAGGAGGGTATTCTTGACACTTTGTCAACAAGGTATTTAGATATTACATACGTACATAGTTACTTTACATATTTGTATACTATTAGTACAAGTGATGCCTCATCAGGATTTTGGAAATTATGTTTAACTGAAGATAGCAGCAGATGAAGACTTAAATTAGTTGAAAACTCCCATGGTACTGCCTATTTGCAAGCCTCTAGAAATAAAGGTATTAACACTGCTGTGCTTGGTTAGTTCTTCAGCATATGAGGTGCTAAGCTGGTTGGTTAAATGTGAAATCAGCATACACTATTAGGAATGTAGCTGCTGGGCTCATCTATATTTAAAATTTGTGTTGATAGCAATGTAGCAATGTTGGCTGAAATGTTGTGTGTATTTTTGTAGTTGTTGCTGACACTTCAGATTCAGGCACAGTTCAAGTACAGCCGACCAGCTTTCAGTGGAACACAGAGAATGAGGAACACAGAGAATGAAGATATACAATAAGTGTTAATAGATGATGAGGATACCACTGAAAGCATTGGTACGCAATTTGTGTATCACACTGTACTACATGTATGTGTTACCTTACATTTATATTAACTGTAGGTAGTTCATCTTTAACTATGAGCTGCTCCATACTTCTAATGGCACATGCTATTCCCGGTACACTGACATTTGGCAAATCATCTTTTAGCTTCAACCCTAAAGACACAACCAAAGTTTCTAATTATGTAAGATGTGCAATAGAATATGTATAACTCTAATATAATGTTGTAGGCACCTTTGATTCCTAGCTAACTATGTAGTGTTTACATAATTTATAATTACTTGTCTCCATTAGCTGGATACGTCATGTGTTGAGAAGTGGTGGTACGCTGATGTGACTGCAGTGTTCTTACGGTTGTATCTTCACCAAAGAAGAGCTGCTGAAGTGTTCTTCTGTAATCAAAGTACAAGAAAATATTTGTTGTAGTTTAATGCCTGCTATTGTCCATATATTTAGTACACTATATGCTGCGAAGCATGAAATTAAACGACACATGCTGTACACATACACAATTCCTTCCTGGAAAGTATCTCCACATTTCATTATGTGATCTCCATTTCCATTGCCTCCAAATATAACTCCATGTTAATTTGAACTGGTTGTGTCTTCATACATGTACGTATATGTGGGATGTTGGTTGGCCACCATGATACAAGAACTTAAGGTTGCAAAATTAGTGTAGCACAATCCTATAGTTAGCTTTACGGAGCTATTTCATATCATACTTTATAAGTTGAATCAAACTGTTAGCTTTGCACTATTTAACTAGCTTTATTCAGTGACTAATGACAGTGATTGTGGATGGAGTCCATGGTGTCTTTGGAACTGGCCAGTTGGTCACATATGTTATATAGTACGGGGTTCATGGAGGTTTGGATTGTCTTGCCCAAAAATATCAAAAACCTACCTCATTTTCCCTTCATAATGTGGCAGAATTGGCAATGTAGAACAGCCTCCAAACCCTCCAACAAGTTTCTATATATATTTTTATTTAACCAATTTTCTCCTTAGGTTAACTTTGTCTTTTCTTTGTAATTTTTTGGTGATGTTTACATCTGTGTGTTATTATGTAGTGGCTACTTTCTTTGACAACTTCCAAGCCCTGAAGCAGTTTGTAAAGCGTTTGGAGTTGGAAAGTTGTATGGAGTACCTGTTACAAGGTACAAAACAATGAATTTGTGAATATAATCAGCATTGTTGTAGTGTGTTTACATATGTATTTCCCTAGCAATTGTAGTAACTTTGTGGTGGTATACAGTGTGTGTATTGTATTATGCATCTTTTTTTCATGTCATTTTCCATTGCCATAGGTCAATTTCCTTAGCTTCTTCATTGCAGCTACTTAAGAAATCTAATATGTCATCAAGATGGCAAAAAAGAAAAATAACGAATTTTGATTATTTGATGTTTTAAATACTATATCAGGTATTTTGTAGCTTGTGTATACATTTTACATACAGTTTGCAAATTGCTCATAAATCTAATCAAGTACTGTATGTATAGTTTGTATTGATTTGTGTTTATATTTTTACTTGAGTCCATAGTTGAAAGTTTGGTTTGTAATTTACGTAACTGTATACAGTAAATATTGCCAGTTTGTATTTCTATTTTCTGTCACTGATTTTCTGTTGTGTTAGGACGATCATATAATGACCTTGGCCAGTACCCAGTGTTTCCATGGATATTGAATGATTACTGCTTTGAAGAATTAGATCTTAACAACCCAAAACCCTATAGAGATTTGTCTAGGTATGAATGGAAATTTGTATCTTATAAAGCTAGATATTGTTAAGAAAAATGTAATTGTTTAAATTTAAAGTTAACTTGCATTACAGTATCTAGTCATCTTTAAAATACAACTGAAAGTATGTGCTACATATCTTGTTTCACAGCCTATTGGCTTGTTGAATCCAGACTGACTAGAACAGTTCAAAACACGCTATGATTTTATGGATGATGACATGCCAAAATTTCTGTTTGGAACTCATTACTCAACAATGGCATATACCCTACACTGGTTAATCAGAGTGGTACGTTTGTTATGTAATTCATTCTTACTGATTTTGATATTGTACATAGGAACCTTATTCATCCCTCCACATTAAGTTCAATGAAGGCTATTTTGATGATCCTAACAGAGTATTCTCTTCTATGGAAGAAGCTTGGAAGAATTGTTTAGAAAGTACATCTGATGTTAGAGTACGTGTCCATCGTTTTATCAACTCTGTACTACTAGGGTCAAAATTAAATAACAATAATCAATAGATTTACTGCTAGTTGAAAATACTAATGTCTATTTTGTAGGAGCTGATACCAGAGTTGTTTTTCTTACCACAGATGTTTGTAAATGATAACAAGGTGAATGTTGTGTACAACATGAGCATGAGGGCTTTGTCTGAAATGTATGCCCGAGGGCTGCAGGATTGAGGGCGGAGGGCAAATATTTCAGACAAATCCCGAATGCCTCATGTTAATATGTAATACTTCCCATCAGTATTAGGCTAATGGCCTGCACAGGGTGATCAATCACCCAAGCCAATATGAGTGCAGCCACTGGATATATTATATATGCATACCTAAAACTTTTGATCATGGGTCATCAGCTACTGTAGTACATTCTCGGTATGATGATTGGACAGATCCTAGAGGTATCATGATGAATTTCAGTTACGCAAGTTTAGTGTTTTAATCAGTGCTATTGAATCATTTATGGAATAATTGATGTATTGTAAGCTTGGTTATAGAGTGGTTACTTCGTGCAGAGTGGTAACTTTGTGATGGGTGTGTGGTCTGTGTTCAGAAACATGTGGAAAAGATTGGTGCAAAAGCTATAGCACTAGTTCTCACCTTAGCCCAACATTTTTCAACTCATACGTAGGATAGCGAGAATAACAAAATGCTCTCCATCTGAGTGGTTTACATGGAAAATCCATATGACATGAGCATACTCGATCCCCACAATTGATTTCAACCTTATCTCACTTCCCAGATATAGTCCGGGCAGCTCTTTGATCTGAGATGTGAAAGTGTTACATGTGTGTTTATCCATTTTTACATGTGAACTTTCTAGTAGTCTGTAATTTGTATATACAGACGGATGGTTATGTGCATTTCCCCTCCGTAATCTTTTAATTGCTGCTCACTGAACATTACCAGCTGTGTTTGTGTATTTTTAGTTTGAATTAGGTGTCAATCATTTTGGAGAAGCAATTGGAAATGTAAAGCTTCCTCCTTGGGCAAATTCACCAGAAGAATTCATTAGAATACACAAGGAGGTGTGTGTGCTTGGAAATCTGTTTGCTAATTTTGGTGTTTAGTTCAGTGCCAAAGTAAAGATTTTCCCACTTAATTAATGATTGTGACCCACTGAACAAAAACCGGCCATTTTCGACATTCCTCGAATTCCATTTTATTGCATCTCTGTAATCTATAGTAACAAAAGAGTGGACAGCCAAACTTTCAGCCTTTTATTATGAATGCTCTTAGAGTTATAGTGCTTGACAGTTGAAACAGTGATAAACTCGATTAATTTTGTCGACAACAATACGTGAAATTAATGTAGTTTGCTCACCTCCCAACATACTTGACACTGATTATTAGATACACCACTGTCAATTGATGTGGTGTGTTTGGTAGTTGTACAAGGACTCTGTCTGCTGTGGGAACCTAATCAGTTTTAAGGCTGGGATATAACTCTGGAGAAGATGTCCTGTGTACATATCAATTGGCTTGGAGGGGGTATTTTTAAATGACTAAGGGTGAATACTCTAACTGATGTAGCTTGGGTGTACCAGGCCATAGAAAGGCATGCCACATGGCTTTCCACCCAAGCATAGATCTAAATATATAGATGAAGTATCTATGAGAAAACTATTTCTTTAGATTATTTGCCTGAATTTACAACTCTACATGTAAGACACAACATCATCCCTTGTAACTACACATATATACACATTATGTAAGTAGAGCTATAACTCATCTAGCTATGCCTATACATACAACATGTCTGCACTGTGGTATAGTTATTATAACTAATCTAGCATAGATTATGGATACGTGGTGAGTTGGATAATATTAAGTGTTCGTGGTAAGCAAGACACGCCTAACTGTTTTGTTTCGAAGATGGTGTATATGCAAGAGACTTTGACAATCCTGTTAAATCTTGTGGTGACAGTCGAACATAGTGTAAGTAGGCATCACTTCTCCACCTTCCCAGGGCTTTCAAGTGTGAGTCACTCACACCGGCCCATTTGGCTGATGTAGCAGCACCAATTCTGATCTATACGCATTAAACTGGTGGGGATCCATGTGCAGCTCTTTTAAGGCTTTGTTGAGGGCTGAGCTAAATGATGCTCTTGTCAATGCCTTGTTGTTAGGCCACACAAATAGTGGTCCTGGGGTGCCGCCTTGCCTGACTAGGTACTGCACCAAGGAACGGATAGCATGGGTCATCTTGCCTAAACATATTTGTGTCCCTTTCCTAAACTGGTCTCCTTTTAACTGTTTAAGTGTGATCTGTACAAGTGTTGGAGAAGCTTTATTGTCTAAAGCTACATCTGATAAAAGCAAATCGGTTGAAGGGTCAAAGTGGTCCGGTGATGATGTGGTAAATTCAATGACTCTAAGAAGTCCAAAATAGGCAAGGTAGCAGGCGGCCCAGATCATCACATCTCTGTAGTTGCTGGTGTGTTTTGAAAACACTACATGAAGACGCACCATAATTGGAAAAGTAATAGGCAGCCGTTCCCTTGGTTCATGGGTAATTGAAGCCTGTAAGCTAGCATCAGAGCAAAAGGTGATGTACTTGCGGAGGCCAGCTGTGTAGGCTTTCTTTGTTGCTGCTGATATTCCTAGGTTTGTGCTGCTGCTCTCAGTTGGAATAGTGTGGCTGACAAGAGCTCTGTGGGTATAAGAAATGAAGAAATCAGTAAAATAAATTTTTTTTGTGTAAACATGGCAACCATGATAATAGCACAACAGTATTAATAGTAGTACATGAATACATTAATGGTGTTAACAGCATAATACAATTACAATCAAAATGATTGCTTATAAATGAATGATAAAGTCTTGTGAAAAAGTCGAAGGAAGTGGGGGGAGATCCAGTGAAGCCTGCAAGGAGAGATTAACTGGAAGGCTGTGTGGGGTATCACTGTAGGTTGATATGACAAGGTGGGAGTAACTTGGAAGGCCTGATTCAACCGACCACGAGAAATGTGATCAGCAGTCACATTGATCACCCCCAGTAGGTGAGTAGCAGTAATGTAAATGTTGAAGTGAGTAACAAAAAATGATAGGCAGCGGAGCAGATGCATTACAAACTTATCCTTACTTGAGCCTTTATTGATGGCAATGACTAAATTAGCATTGTCGCAATGGAAATTAATGTGGTGTTTGGACAGATAAGGCCCCCATACAATGCAAGTGAAAATGATTGGCACAAGCTCCTTTGCCATTATCCCTATTTTGTACCATTCTGGGGGCCATTGCCACTGCAACCATTGGAGGCCCAACACCGCTGCACAACCCCATGCTCCTGAGGCATCTGTTGGGGCACAGAAATCCGGATATGAGACAGTTGGGTGACTAAGAATACTGAGACCGTTCCAAGATTGGAGAAATGTATGCCACCACAACAAATCGTACCTCAATGATGTGTTTAGCCTAGTGATGAAGTGCATCTCGTGGAGCTTAGCTGCCGTTGAATACATTCTTGAGACAAATGCTCTGCCAGGACACACAACTTTGTGGCATGTTGGAGAGTGCCTACTAGTGATAAAATCTGCCTCTTTCTAGCTTTCTTCTTGAGGAGCCATGTCGTCAACAGTTGCTGTATTCTAGTGAGTTTATCTTTTGGTAGCATAATTTCCATTCTTTCAGTGTCTAATATGATTCCCAGGAATGACAAGGATGTTGAAGGACCTTCTAGTTTATCAGGTGCTAAGGGGATACCAAGATAAGAAACACCTGCATTTTCCATGATCCAGGCTAAAAGGTTAGCGAGAACATTGAATAATTTTGGTGTTGAATGAAGACCAAAGGGGATACAATGATCAATATATATACTGCCTCTCCATCTCACCCCTACTAAATGTCAGTCTGCTGTGTGTACAGGTAGTAGGCGAAAGGCACTCTTGATATCAATTTTTGCCAACATTGTATTTTTTCCTGACTTAAGTATGTTTAATATGGCATCATCTATGGTTACATAGGTCAGGCTGCACAGCTGTGAAGGTATGCCATCATTCACACTACTACCTGCTGGGTAGGACAGGTCTGTAATGAGCCGCCACTTATCCTGCTGATGGTTCTTCGGGATGACCCTGAATCTTTTTATGTGAACACCCGGACATATTGTCAGTGGGTATGGGCCCAACATCCTGCCTAGTAATAGTTCATTATGAAGGTAGTCATCCACAACTGTAGGGTGATTTGAAGGTTCCTTTGTGCTGATTGTGTACCACTCCCATTAGAACCCACTCTAAAGCCAAGGGAGATACTCTGCAGGAAATACTGGACTAGGTTTTGATGTGGGTGATGCCTTAGGTGATATAGCCAAGCAGTCGAGATGAGTGGAGTGTGAATGTAGCTAGCTTCTACAGGAATTTGATTGAAAAGTGGGACAGGAGTAAGGTGATTCTGCCATTGCTGTAGCCACTGAGGGTATGGTTCCAGTGTGCGAAATAACTTTTCAAACATGTCCTGATATACTGTCCGGACATTGTGAAAGTTTAGTGGACATCAAACAATTTGACCAGACTTTTTAACTTTTGTTGTTTCTCCTTTCCTGTGTTTTTGCCAAGTTACAGTAGATATGTTTGCTTCTGGGGCACCCATGTACTGTAGAGCTGATTGCTACTCAACCAATCACACTGATACTACATTATTTTAAAGGGTAACTACTGGTCACATAAAAGAGCTTCTATGGAATCAATTCTATTACAAGGAAAGGGGTCATAAGGACTTCAGTCAAGGTCTTCTACATAGCTATATGTGGTTAAACTTTGCTTATGCTACCATTGTTTAGAATACATTTGTACTGGCTGTACCCTAATACAGTGTATGATGTTTTGTCCATTCTAGCTTAAAATATAAACTGGTTGTACAAGTGATCATGAAAACCACAAGTAAAAGTACTACTGGAAATCAGTTTATAAATACGTTTTACTATTGCAGTACAGGTCTGAGACAAGTAGGCTGGCACAGCAGTTAACCTCAGAGTACATCTTGGGAATACGTTTGTGGTCATCACTGACCAAAAACAAATAACTTAATTACATGTCAATACCATCATGTCTGGCTTCCCTCCTAGCCCAATAAACTCTGCTACACTTTGAAAGGGCACTATTTCTGAACAAATTCAATTATGGCCTGACAACTGATGTAATTGACCAGGAAAGGTGTCTGGACGTTATTTCGCACACTGTGGTTCTGATTTTGTATCCCTTCGATGGATTGGCTCTAGGAGACCGTCTGGAATAATGAATAATTATGTATGAATTATAAGTAATTATGTATATGAATTATAAATAATTATGTATATGAATTATTAAGGTAGATACCTCATAGCAATTACATGTTATTGAACAGCACAGCAAAAAAAATTGATTGTATATTGTACAATATTAGTACACATACTAGTAGTTAAATGAAATAGTGGCACGCTAATAGTTTTTGACCGCAGTCTACATCATTGAAACCGTGGTCTAGGCCGTTGGTTTGTTGCATTGAAGGCAAATGAATCGTCGGCGGCCTGGAGCTTGATGCGTTTGGTCACGTGAGCTGGAGGTTTTGCAGTCTATGGATTGGTGAAATAAACTAAAGCAATGTTTGCAGCGATTTGCTTTGGCTTGGCCTGTAAAAGCTAGGCTCCAAAGTGTTGAATCTGTGTTAGACCACTTGCAGCTTGGTTGGGAGGCGGCGAGCTGTTGGAATTGTCGACCATATGCCAGCCAGTGATTATTCTGGTATTCATTGCTGGCTTCCAGCATTAGGATCTGGTAACCCATCAAGTCCGGAACATGCTTCTTAGAAACGACTGACTCATAAACGGCGAATGCTTGTAGCCATTCAGATACGTTGGTAATTGATCTTTGTTTTGGCTTGGATCCTGCTGTCTCCTCAAAACCCAAGTGGCTTGGAACAGGGTCTCCCATCTCTATGAATTTGCCAGCTTCAATCTTTTCAACCAGCTTTGATGGGACTGGTGGTATAGTTGAACTTGCTATTAGAGGTGCAGACAGCTGGTTGGTAGGACGAAGGGCCTTCTTCCGTTTTGATGAAAGTACGTTGATATGCTCCAGATCTAGGAAGGTGCAGGAGAGAGGTAACACCATTATAGTAGTAGAGTGCAGAAAGAATGGGGCTCAATGGTATGTCCGTTTATATATATATATATATATTTTTTTTTTTGTTAATTATCTCTTGGCTAGACAGTTGGGCAAGGTAGTCTCGGTGTATGGCTTCATGGTTACCTAATTGTCTACCTGATGCCCACAACACTGCTACAAATGTCCCTACCATAATTACCATCAACACAAACACATTATACTTGTAAGTGTTTGAATCCCGTAACGAAGCGAGACATGACATACAGCATAACCGCAAGGAGCTTACTTTGCATTATGCTAATTATTATGCACAGTACCACGTCATCACGCCAGCCGACTTTGCATTGTGCCAATTATCATGCACAGTGCCACGCCGTCACGCCTGATGCCACACGATTCGAACAGATAGGCAAGCTACTCACCTAGGTGGGGATTATCTTGGCTCTTCTCCTGAGGGTCCTCACTTTCCGGTTACTAATGACTGCTTCAACAATTTTTGGAATATTGGCCTCAGTTAATGGATTGTCGTCGAATTCTTCCATCATCTTCACTGGTTGAGGAGTCGCTCTCTGGTTAACGGATAGTAACCACACGCTGACGCTTCTGACGTGGCGGATCCGCCGTTGTACTCTTGTTTTCAAAAATTTTCAAAAATTTTGTCACATTAATTATGGTAATCAATTAACTCATGATACCCCAAATATATACTCCAGATTACTCTAATAGAGCAGTCATCAATACAAGGGGTACAATAAGGTGTACAGGGGTGTAAGAGCATAACAGATAGTATCCATGGAAAGAGAAGTTTAGTGTATGACTTTGAGACCTCAGTAAGTTTTAGAGCATACATTAATAATAGAGCAAATACTGTAATACAACAGTCAAGCTGATCTATCCTTTTTAAATGTGTTCATTTTAACACAGTAAACAGAGCAATCAACCAACTATCTTAAGAGCAAGGGACGAAATATTGAAGCATTCCTCACAGAGCATAAATGGCTCAAGCCTGTGTCCAAAAGTTTCTTCATGCATAAAAATATAATACACACAAACCAAATATAACTGAGTGAAGAAAGCACGTCATATTCCTTACAGCTTGTATGTGGGGCACTTTAAGTGAGACAACTTTATACAAAGGAAGGGAATTGGAAAAAAACTCATGTACTGCACCAAAATCTCTATCAGGTATTGCATACATTACAGGTACATAGTGAATCACATTAAAGAGGTATTCTGAAACACGGAGGTATTTACTAAAATAAATACAAAACCTTTTTAGTACAAATATCACAGTACCTGTTTCAGTGTTATAAATCTGAAAGCTGTTGTTAGACGCACCACATGTGAACAAAAATGTCTAGTGTAGCAGTGTAAAACAAGTTTGTATCACTAGCTTCGGTAAACAAAATTCCCCGTTGCTTCAAGCCTAAAAGAGAAAAGTAAACGCAAACTTAACAACTTATACACTATGGTTATAACTGCATTCATGGTGAAACTTTAACTCATAGCTTTTGGCCTTTCCAAGCTATACTGTATTGACGTGTTTATAATTGCTCTCTCACAATGTGTACATTGACAGTTTTCCACATTAGATTCTATGTTTTTCTGTGAACAGGTCAACTAATTCAGAGTGTATTTGGACATCACAGTACAGTGTTATATTTGGATTATAATCAAGACAGAGGGTTATGTTCCAATAATGAAGATGGTCTGATTGCAAGTGGATCATGTGACTGCACTGTAATGTTGTGGAAACGGAGTGGACAAAATATGCTGAATTATTAGCTCAACGTCCAAGTAAATTATTCTGTGATTATTTGTGCATTAATTGTCTGTTTATCTGTTTCTATTTAGTAAATTCATACAGATATTGACTATTGGTTTGTACTGTTAGGAAAGTCTACAGTTTGGCAGTCCTCTTCAGTCCACGTTTAAAACATTTCTTACTTTGCTGCCTGCTAGCATGTTAACTCCACCTGTTTTGTAAAAGTGCCTAGAACTACAGTAACCTTTTCTCCACTTATAAACACATTTCAGTATACTTATTCATTGTTTATCTGTCCAATGCTATGTACAGCAAAATGAAATCTTGTAGCATTCCTCACCACTGAATTTACTCCTCAAAAAGTATTAAGATGTAGCCTGCTGTGTGTATGTACATGAATTACATACTTTTCATTATATTAGGTACTACTGAACCAATAGCAGTACTAACTGGTCATCATACTCCAGTTGTATCTGTTGCACTGAACTGCAGTTTGGGAATAGTTACAGGTGGAGTTCTGTGTAAGTCATGAAATAAACTAAAACTCTAAACTACAATCTGTTAAAATAATTCTGGTAGACTAGTATGTTGTAATGCAGTGTTGGTGTTTGTACTGTCATCAGCAGAAATACTGTATTTATCTGCTAAGCTCAATAAACACCAGGTCCTAAATGAAGGCCACAGAGGCAATACCTTAATGTGAGATCTTGTCTGAGATTATAATAGTAGGACAAGGCTTACTACAGTTAATGAAACTCGTGACTTGTCAAAGTTACACCTTGACAGCAACATGTGCTGCAGCCTTAGGATTACCTAACCTAATTTCAGGGACTTAGACCTAATGACTTGACTTACTAAGTCCCTGAAATTAGGTTAGGTAATCCTAAGGCTGCAGCACATGTTGCTGTCAGACCTTCAGTGCTGGTCACTGTAAAGTGCTAATAATAAATACTTTAGGTTTAAGGAAGAAAATCCATCCCTCCTGGAGGAAGACTGAGTGTGGCCCCGACTAGACATTGGGTGACCTGCAGTTCGAATCCTGGGGCTGGAGGGATTTTTTTCCTTACTTTGGCCCTTTTCTGTTACACCTTATCAGTCAGTAAGTCAAGTCATTAGGTCTAAGTCCCTGAAATTAGGTTAGGTAATCCTAAGGCTGCAGCACATGTTGCTGTCAGACCTTCAGTGCTGGTCACTGTAAAGTGCTAATAATAATAATAATAAAGGGATGTCAACAGCTAGATATATACTAAAGCTCATAAGGCTAAACATATCTTTGCATAAGCTATAGCTATGGATATGCATTGTGAAATATGTATTGACAGTGCAATGCAACACCATACACTTAAACTATATGATTTTTGACCTCCAGAGATTTCTATTGACATTAATGTTGTGGATTGTGTCAGCAACACTGTTTGTTATTATGCTGCTAGAGTATATGGCTGCTCTATTGGAGTATCTCAATCTCTAAAATGTGACCGGATCTGTGAAAACCCAGCATAATGGCGCATTTTTTAAAATCTTTATTTTTTTGAATATTTATAATCTACTTAACCAAGTATATGCTCTGTGGCCAAGTTTCAGCCTCGTATGCCAATAACTTTTGGAGCTAGGGTTACAGTCCTACTATAACAACAACAGAAAGATCGATTTGTACAGCAAGTATTAGGAAAATAAATTACTGGCACTTACAAAAACTGTTGTAACTTACGAAAACAATGAAGTACAGAGTTGCAACATGCACCATCATGTTTACCATTAATAGGGGAGTCCATTACTGGGTAAGGTTTTCCTTCTACCACCTTTCTTCACTACATACAGAGACAGAATCAGTGAAGAAAGATCGATCGCATACGATTGCTTTGATGTGACATAAACAAATGCCCATAACTCGTGTATCGTTTAGCCTACTGCAAGGATTTTCGAACTCCCCTTGAGTAGGTGAATAAGATTTTATCATTAGACCCTTTCTTCACAATTAAAGAACAAAGTATTTAAAAGTTTTACGGAATTTTTTAAATTACACAAGTAGTGTACCCATTGCAATCAATGGCAAATTTAGGCTTGTACATTATGCCAGTTTTTTGCAAATCCGGTCACAAATTTAGAGTTCTCATAGTTTTCCATGTTCTCCTTGTGCCATATGCCTATATGGTATCAAGAAAAGCTTTCAGTATATCATACACAGACATAATCTTCACTAAGATAATTTGAAATATGTTTCAAGTGCTTCACAATAATCAAGACTGTGTAACTGGCCCATCTGCTGGAAGTACAATTGAGCATATTATAACATAACAAATGCAGGCTTTGTTTGTTGAAGTAGCAACACTGAAACTTTGCATGAAAAAGATAAACATACTCTTATAGAACATTCACAACATTAAAATAATAACATTAGCTAGTGTATCATGTGAATCTACTCGGGACATAATATTGTAGACGAACATCTTATAAGCACATAAGCAAGTTTAATACATCACACCTAGAAGTGGTAAAGAATTTATATGAGTATTGTAGAGTACCGTATGGTAATTATTCAGTAACTGTGTTTGTGACTCAATTGATCAGTCAGTATGCTATATCTTTACCTAGCTGCTTTTGCCTTACTATACAACACTAAAGGAGATCTATTATGCAAGCTTTCAACTACAAGTGATGATGTTTACAATGTTCTTCTCAAATCCACGGTGATCACTAATGATGGAAATGTGATAGTTCAATATGTCAGTGGAGATGGTGGATTAATAATCAGATATTCTTGCAATGGACAAAAATTATCAACGTGGACTCTAAAAGAAAATATTTCGGTATGTAAAGCAAAATAATTATTTTGTGATGCATTGGAATTTTCAACTAGAGTAGGGACCATAGCACATTGATAAAAAGTACTGAAACAAGCTGGAGTATTGTATGATATTAAATCACAGTAAAACAATAAGAAGTGTTATATCCCTACTGTGCTCAAGATACCATAAGAAGAGCACAGTAGGGATTAATATCGTGCACTACTCCAGCTTGTTTCAGTACTTTTTATTAATATGCTATGGTCCCTACTCTAGTTGAAAATTCCAATTTTTTTGTGTACTTGTTTGTTATAAAATAATATTATGACTGGTGAAACCACGCATACCGAATTAGTGCCGCACACCCCAGCTACCAATTATCGTCTGAAAAGCCATTACACTTCGTTGTAGGCTATGTTCAACCCTTTACACAGCATTATGAATCAAGAACTGTTCAAAAAGCACCTCTTCAATCAAAGTAGCCGCTATGAAAAATACAGACAATTTCCATTACGAATGGAAGCCATCACATGCTACTGCCAAATCAACACCTTTTGCTGTCAGCCAAGATAAATGGGACACAAAGGAGGACACTGGTAAGTCCACGAAGAATGCATTGTACATACTGCGGTATGCCAAAAAAGCAACTCTCAGGCTGAAGCGACATTGAACAGTGAAAAAATCAAGCCCATAGCCTTAGCCGTTATCATGTTATGCTTGTCTGAAGGCATCAGGCAGGCAGTCAGTCAGTAGAAAATTCCATTTAATAATTTAAAAAAAAAAAAGATCTGTAGCAATTTGTTGAAAGCGTTTCGGGTCAATTGAAAAGCTTGCTTGTTGGTTGTAACTAACCAATCCTGCCTCATCGTTGTCAAGGAAAGTTAATGCTGGTTTTTGGGTGATGTTTTTTGTGGGTCACGCCTACTCCTATGTGGTCCCTACTATACAGTACTATCATGCTGTATGAGAAGTGTAACAGGGAAGTTTAGCAGGAGGTGACTTTGCTACCACAACAGATATATATAATCTTCGTTGATCTGACATTATGTCAGATCAAAGTCAAAGTTGATCTGACATGATCTGACAATGAATGTGCAAAGCAGCAGCATGCATAAGCATGCCAAGTTAGGGGGATTTGTAGCATGCCCCCTCAGACAATTTTGGAGTTTCAATGCTTGGAGATTGCAATTGATGAGTATTTCGACACCCAAAACTCCTTCAGCAGCCATGCACTGTATCATTGTTAAGCCACATATGTACATATAGTAAATCTATAATGAGTTGATATGATATTATCCAATGCAATGTTTTCTGACATGTATATATTTGGTTTGCAATCTATAACAATTATAATCATATACTGCAGAATAGTGCTGTGAACCTGCAGAGTTTGCTAAAACTGGTTATTGGAAGGTGAATAATTGGATATTGACTGGTTATTGCTTGATTAGTAGACATTATGGCACTAAACATGCCTGTTGAAAGCCTTAGGGTGGTACCAAAGTGACCATCAACATCCTGCTTTACAATAACAGCTATTACAAGCACATAACACATGCTTTGAGGTTATGTTATGATGTTAACACCTATCAGCAGGCGTAATTTATGGTTTACCAAGTGGGTGGGAAAAACCAGTTTAAAGGCTTCTTAGCCAATAATTGGCTTGACCTAGACAATACCAGTTTGCAACTCTACTGCAGAACATTTTAAAACCCTTTAGAACAGTGTGTGAATATTTGGTAAGATGATGCAGATTACACTTCAGTGAAAGGTGCAGGTTTGATTCAGACAGTTCATTTTTAGGTACACCTTTTTTAGAAGCTGACCCTTCTATTAGAGTATATTTATCATTTTTGGTTATAAGATTTCAAGCTTTCAAGTCATTGTAACTCACCAAGGGTAGTGAGCTAACTATGAATTTATTTTTTGAAGATGTATTAATTCATTACCTTTCAAAGCATTTCTTTATAGTAGTGTAGTGTCGTGAGTGCTCATATAGGGGTGGTGGGACAGGCACCAGCTAGATTTGAAAATGGATGGGACAATAGTTGAAGGCTAATGGTGAAATTACAGAGTTGGCCACATCACAGTAAAACCAACACAGAAAGCATTTGGTCAATAGATAGAATGATGGTTATGGAAGACAGACGTTATAATTGTATTGTATTGCATATTATATTGGGTAAGTAGAATTCAAGGAAAATGGAACTGAAAGCGGAAACGGGAATGACCCACGGAAAATGCCTGATAAAGGTCATCATGTAATATGCAAGTTGGACAGGTTTGATTTTGTAGCACAATGTTTCTTTGGTGTTGTTTGGATCCTTTCAATAAAACAATTGAAACACTCCAATAGAGCAGTCACCTGCATTAAAAATACTCTAATAGAGCAGTCAAGAATTGACAAGCATACCAATGCTGCATGTATAACAGGCGCAGAGAAATGGGGGTTGAGGGGGAGGTAGTGGGAGGAGTAACTTCCCCCCCCCAACGTTTACAAGTGGAGAGATAGTGCCCCCTCAATGCCCAGTTGCTGAAGTAAAGCAACTATTGTAGTCATTAGCCAACTTACTTTGCCTTGATGTACTAGAGTTTGTGCTAAAAATTATGCAATAATTTTTTTTTTAATTTTTTTATTCCAGTTATGCAAAAATGGAATACTGCCCCCTTCCCCCACTTTTGAGTACTGTTCTCCTCCCCTGATGTATATTCCCATCATTTGACTTCTAAATTACCTGGAAGCATTAAGTGACCCTATAATAGGTACTGTCAGTTAACTTAGAGTACTTTTGGGATTTGGGAATCTCAGTATTAATTTCAAGTTATAATAATGTTTAATGTTATGGTTTCAGAGAAGTAGAGAACTTTCAATATTGATGACTCAACTACAGGTGCGGATACAGACTTACAGAAAGGGGGGGTCAGAATGAATTGAAGCACTACATTGTCTGGTTTAGTAAGGTGAGACCAAAAAAATAATAAGGTCGCAGCCAACTGACAATAGCTGCCCACCTCACCAACTACGCATTTATAGCTGATAAAGTACATAAAAATCCTTACATAGCTCACTACACACTGCTCTAATTCTGTGACTGCTTATTAGAGTGACTGCTCTATTAGAGTATCTTGATCTTGGTATACAAATTTTTTTTTTTGGGGGGGGGGGGGGGGGGGAAGTCAAGAGCCCCCCATGACCCCCCTGCATCTACCCCTGCTTAGCTAGTCTATAATACCTATGACAGCTATAGTCCATTAATTCACAAGCCATCAATGTGGGTCCCTGGTGGGATAGGTAACAATACATTCTTGACTGTTCTATTAGAGTGTTTTGATCGTTTTAGCAAAAGGATCCAAACAATGACATTGTGCTGCAAAATCAAACCTGTCCAACCTGTATCATTGTATGATGATCTTTATTAGGCATTTTCCGTGGGTTGTTCCCATTTCCGTTTCCGTCCTGTTCCTGTTTACCTTGGATTCTACTTACCCTATTATATTTATGTGCCATTGTCTGGACAGCCCAAGTTGGTCATGTGGCTTGTAATGGAGTAGTTTGTAATGGAGTAGTTTGTAATGGAGTTTGGTTTAGATGAAAGCACAAGGAGGGAGCCTAAAGGTTGCTGTTTACCTGTTTGATAGCTTGTTTATTCTACTATAATAATAACTCCATTTGGTTGCTAGGTGATAATGGGTTTTTACAGCCCAGGGGAGTGACCATGAATGCTCTGTAGTGACTTCCCCCTATGCCCACTAAACTGCATAGCACACTAACTGATAGTAATAATAACTTGAATTTAAGCTAGTCATTTAGCAAAATAGCATGTTATTCTTAGCTATGGACATTTCTGAGATATGTACCAGATAAGAGAGGTTCCACGTGCACTATACCAGGTTAAGTTTCTTCTTACAACTTGGTAGCTTTACGTCAAACTACAAAAGTTTGGAGATGTTTAACATACATACAGACCAATTTTCAAATTTTTACCTGTTTCCCTGTAGGCGTGACAAAAGTCTATTTGTACGCAAATAATCATCTTTCCCTCTGTAGATTTGTCTTCTTATGCTCTTAAGACAATAGGGATACACGTTTGTGTTTTGTAACAGTTCTTGCGAAGTGTACAAAGAAAAGGTAGAAGGTAAACCCAATGAAATAAAGGGAAAAAGAGAAATTGAGTTGAAATTTTGAGGACTAATACATATAGTGATTTTGCTCGAATTTAATATGTGCAATTCAGAAGGTGGAGAGCATTTGCGGTGTAAAAGTATTCCATTTGTGGAAGGAAACATGGAGTACTACGTGAAATTTGCATATTCTTTGTTCCTGTCAATATTCTTCCCACAGTGTGGTGCACCAGCCTTCATAGTACAGTCACACAACACAATGCCATAACTTACTGAGGATATATAGACTAAGAAGAATAACTAATAAAAAATAAGCTAAACTTCTAGCTATGGACAAAATCAACAATAAATAAATAAAAACAATTCATGTGTATGCATGGCTGAATTTTGGCTGAGAAGATCAAAGGAATTATATTGACTGTCAACAGTATCATACAAGAATCAGCTTCATACTTCTTTCCTGTAACCTTGGTAGTACAATATTGGTTAGGTATAACCAAGCCCAAAAGTGCCTTAGTGTAACCCAAAATGCTTCCAATAAGTTGCTACAAATTTTTAAACTTTATTATTTAGTGGTATTTTCTGCTGACTGACTGACTTACTTACTAATGCCTTCAGACATGCGTAAGGCTACAGGCTTAATTTTTTCACTGTTCGACATCACTTCAGCCTGACAGGTGTCTTTTGGCATACCACAGTATGTACAACGCATGTATCATGGACTTACCTTTGTGCTCCATTGTGTCCTATTTCTTTTTGCTGACAGCCCAAGGTGTTGATTCATGATAGCAAAAGATGGCTTCCCTATGTTTGTAGGAATTGTCCATATTTTCTGTGGTGACTGGATTGATTGCAGAGGCAGTTCTCCATTGCAATGCTGTGCAATGGTCTGAACAAAACTGAAAGTAAAGTGTTATGGCCACTTCACTTCGAGGCAGTAATTGATAGCTGGGACACACATTCAGATGAAAAGATTAACTCTGGCACTATTCTTTCTTTCATGCGGGATGAGCAGGTTCATTAGTCATTACAAAAAAGTAAACAAATAGAATTATAAGTTCAATTAGGGAACATAGAAAAAAAGTAGAGAAACAAGGGAGATACACCTGCTGATAAGCTAGTGGACATTTAATTTTATATGACTTGCTTGTTTACCATGCATTTCAGGCTTATTCTCGGCTGGAGGACCATCTGCTTTTCTGTAGCTGCAAATAGCCCATATGCAACATATTCCTCCATCATTGGACCTGCTTGTATCACTGATGCATAACTTATTTGCAGCCTAAGGATCATTGGCTGCTTGTTTCTACTAATAGCTTTTAAATTATAATGTCCTGCAATAAGCTCTCTGGGACCTTTCCACAAAACATAGCTGTTGCTTGATCAGCTAGTAGGCCTTGTGGTACACTGAGACTGCAAACTCAGATTTTTACACCAGCATGTTGTCTAGTGTACCAAGTCACTAAATCATGTGGAATTCTCTTTAGTGGATAAGTGTATGACAGGTGGAAGCTAATTCATCCTACAGTCTCTTACAACACAGAGATCAGACCCTACAAGAACATACATTTGACAAACTTTGTTTTCCACAATGACGTCTTTGAATTAGGGCTGGGACGAATGTTGAAATTTACCTTCGAATATTTGTTAATAAAATGTTAAACATTCGAAGCTTCGGTGTTAGCTTTCAAGTTACAGGTTATCTTGTATTTATGCACATCCTTCTTTGGTTTTATCTTTCTAAACCTATTTAATAAGTTTGTAAGAATTTGTAAAGTGCATAGCAGCAATACTGAATGATGTAATCAATCAGTTGCAAATGGGCATGTCTGCTATACTTCAATCATGCACAGGTAAACACCAAGTAATGGCTAAAAGTACGCCTTCCATGCATTATCTATCACTTTATAAGGTGTTTTAAGGCTGCAACTATGGTAGTAAGCTGAACTTCGATGGTTTAAAAATGGGCGTGGCACACAAAGATTGATCACGAACAGACGAACATTGATCACACAAGAGGAATAAGCAGCTGCAATGAAGATAACGATGTTTGTTTGTAATTCTTTAGTAGACCATGAGTGCATTACGAAGCTTCGAAGGACACTTTTATAATTTGAAGTTTATTTAACCTTCGAACCCACAAACCATTCAAAGCTTCGTCCCAGCCCTACTTTGAATCCATGTTGATTACTTTGATTTGCCAGTTCAGACAGTGGCTTTCTTTTCTTGTAGGCTTAAACATTTATTGTTCTGTGTTTCATTGTCCATAGTTGCACCTTTTTCCTGCTTCTTCACGTGTATTACTTTGTGCTGTACACATCATCAAACAGTCAAACACCATCATATCAATAAGGTCTGCTTCAAATCCAAGGAATAGCTAGACATATTGGTACCTTTGTCAATACCTGAGCCTGTACCCATCCATTCTCCAATTGAACTTTGGATAGTATTTATACTCTTGCATGAATCAAGCTAGAAGAAATCACTGTATCCTTTCTCATTTCTAATCCTGCTTTTCAAAAATGCTAAGCTAGCTAATTTCATTAAACCAATCAAAAAAGACTCATGCCAAATGTGAAATATAGTACTCAGCTTTGCCTTGTACTACTGCTATAGTGGTCTCAACCCCTCATACTATATTTCACTCCCTACAGTGCTAATACAATTGCATGTCCTCTAAACATGACTGCTAATAGTGATTGATGACAACTACTTAAGGGAAGTGGTTCACCAAAGTTGACAAATTGATGCAATTGACAATTTTATATTTCAGTAATAATTATTTATATATGTTCTGACCATATACTAGTAATGATGCTTTTGATGATTTTGTCCTCTTAACCAGTAAAGATAACAAAACATACAAATAGTATAATTCAAAACAGACAAAAGAACGCTGCTATCAGAATACATAAGTTAGTTTGAGACGGGGTGTTATATCAAAGGGTGACAAACAAGAAATGGCTGCAGCGATGACTTATCGCAAAGTGATTGCATAATTATATCATTGTAGCTGTTACTTGGCCATATCCAGAGTGGATTATAATGGTCAGCCATCGGACATTTACCGACCAATTAGCTCGAAGACTGCACAATTACCTACTGAACCGGTCAAGGATGGCTGACTGATTTCTGCAGAAAATTGATATACTCTAATAGAACAGTCAGTGACTCTAATAGAGCAGTCGAACAGCTTTTAAAAAGGTGTACCTAAAAGGTTCAAAAAATCGAAGAAAAATGTGGAGAATTGAACCCTGCACCTTCAATGAAGTACAATCTGCACCATTCTACCACATGCTCAAACCTGTATAGAGATCAGCTACAAACAATTCACCCTGTAGAGTGATCAGCTACAAACAATTCACCCTGTAGAGAGATCAGCTAGAAGAAGTTACCTTGTAGGGAGTTCATGCAACTATGGAAAGAGATAGTTCAGCTAGAAGAAATCACCTTGTAGAGTTCAACTACAAAGAAACTACCATGTAGAGAGTTCAACTACAAACAAATCGCCCTGTAGAGAGATCAATAGAAGAAGTTACCTTGTAGATAGTTCAGCTACAAAGAAATCATCATGTAGAGAAATCAGCTGCAAAAAAATCACCTGTAGAGAGTTCAATTACAAACAAATCTCCCTGTAGAGAGATCAGCTAGAAGAAATTATCTTGTAGAGAGTTCATCTACAAACAAATCACCCTGTAGAAAGATCAGCTAGAAGGAGTCACCTTGTAGAGAGTTCAGTTACAAAGAAACCATCATGTAGAGAGTTCAGCTGCAAACAAATCTCCCTGTAGAGAGATCAACTAGAAGAAGTTTCCTTGTAGAGAGTTCAGCTACAAACAAATCATCCTGCAGAAAGATCAGCTAGAAGAAGTTACCTTGTAGAGAGTTCAGCTACAAAGAAACCATCATGTAGAGAGTTCAGCTGCAAACAAATCTCCCTGTAGAGAGATCAGCTAGAAGAAGTTTCTTTGTAGAGAGTTCAGCTACAAACAAATCATCCTGTAGAAAGATCAGCTAGAAGAAGTTACCTTGTAGAGAGCTCAGCTACAAAGAAACCATCATGTAGAGAGTTCAGCTGCAAACAAATCACCTGTAGAAAGATCAGCTAGAAGAAGTAACCTTGTAGAGAGTTCAGTTACAAAGAAACCACCACGTAGAGAGTTCAGCTACAAACTAGTAACCTTGTAGAGAGTTCAGCTACAAAGAAACCATCATGTAGAGAGTTCAGCTGCAAACAAATCACCTGTAGAGAGTTCAGCTACAAACAAATCACCCTGTAGAAAGATCAGCTAGAAGAAGTCACCTTGTAGAGAGTTCAGCTACAAAGAAACCATCATGTAGAGAGTTCAGCTACAAAGAAATCACCTGTAGAGAGTTCAGCTACAAACAAATCACCCTGTAGAAAGATCAGCTAGAAGAAGTCACCTTGTAGAGAGTTCAGCTACAAAGAAACCATCATGTAGAGAGTTCAGCTGCAAAGAAATCACCTGTAGAGAGTTCAGCTACAAACAAATCTCCCTGTAGAGAGATCAGCTAGAAGAAGTTTCCTTGTAGAGAGTTCAGCTACAAACAAATCACCCTCTAGAAAGATCAGCTAGAAGAAGTCACCTTGTAGAGAGTTCAGTTACAAAGAAACCACCACGTAGAGAGTTCAGCTACAAACTAGTGACCTTGTAGAGACATCAGTTACCTTGTAGAGAGTTAAGCTACAAAGAACCATCATGTAGAGAGATCAGCTGCAAAGAAATCACCTGTAGAGAGTTCAGCTACAAACAAATCTCCCTGTAGAGAGATCAGCTAGAAGAAGTTTCCTTGTAGAGAGTTCAGCTACAAACAAATCACCCTGTAGAAATATCAGCTAGAAGAAGTTACCTTGTAGAGAGTTCAGCTACAAAGAAACCATCATGTAGAGAGTTCAGCTGCAAAGAAATCACCTGTAGAGAGTTCAGCTACAAACAAATCTCCCTGTAGAGAGATCAGCTAGAAGAAATTACCTTGTAGAGAGTTCAGTTACAAAGAAACCATCATGTAGAGAGTTCAGCTGCAAAGAAATCACCTGTAGAGAGTTCAGCTAGAAACAAATCTCCCTGTAGAGAGATCAGCTAGAATAAGTTTCCTTGTAGAGAGTTCAGCTACAAACAAATCACCCTGTAGAAAGATCAGCTAGAAGAAGTTACCTTGTGGAGAGTTCAGCTATAAAGAAACCATCATGTAGAAAGTTCAGCTGCAAACAAATCACCTGTAGAGAGTTCAGCTAGAAACAAATCTCCCTGTAGAGAGATCAGCTAGAAGAAATTACCTTGTAGAGAGTTCAGTTACAAAGAAACCACCATGTAGAGAGTTCAGCTGCAAAGAAATCACCCTTTAGAAAATTCAGCCACAAACAAATTGCCCTGTAGAAAGATCAGTTAGAAGAAGTTACCTTGTAGAGAGTTCAGATACAAAGAAACCATTCTGTAAAGAGCTCAGCTGCAAACAAATCACCTGCACAGAATTCAGCTACAAACAAATCACCCTGTAGAGAGATCAGCTAAAAGAAGTTACCTTGTAGATAGTTCAGCTACAAACAAATCACCCTGTAGATAGATCAGCTAGAAGAAGTTACCTTGTAGATTATTCAGCTACAAATATTCACCCTGTAGAGAGAGCAGCAAGAAGAAGTCACCTTGTGGAGTGTTCAGTTACAAAGAAACCACCATGGAGAGTTCTATGATAAATATATGTATTATATATATAATTTGTACATTTACTGATGAAATCAGAAATATTTAAAGTACATCTGCTTCACCTTTTCTTCTTCCTGTAGTAAAGAAAAAAAGACAGGTTAAAAAAGTCCCAAAGCTGGCCATAGGCCAGCTTTGGGGTATACAAATACAAAAAGAAATGAAATCTAATCCAAAACAGCCAAGCTGTAAAAAAACAGTGCGGCCCTCAAAAAGGCTATGGTGAAAAAAGATGTGAAATCCAAGGTGGCGGCCAAGAAATGGCTGTGATGGTAGGTTAATGGTAAAAATTTTAATAACGACCTTCTTTCTAGGCCAATGGTGGCCCCAGGTGTTCACTGCAGAAGCTATAGCAAATAGTTCCTTCCAGACTATGCCTCTGTCTACTTGGTCACTTGACCAGTGTGACTGAATCCAATGTCCAGACCAATAGGCCCCCAGCCAAGGCTACCTGATGAATCTGTAAACAGAGACATAGACGGAGAGGTGGACCAAGTGCTTTCCAGGATATATGATGTGCCATTCCAAGTGGGGAGGAAGGCTAGGCACCAGTCATGCGTCTGTGCATAAGCGTAGGTGGTGGTGCATGCGTGACACTTTGCAGCTAAGGTATATGAGTCAGCGTAGAAATATTCTGCCTGCTGGGACTATGTACCTTGTAAGCAAAGGATAGTTTTCCAACTAAGGACAGCAGTTTATGTTTTGTGCATTTATCCTTCTTCATAAGTGATTATATTGATAAGATAAGGTCAGCTTTTCGCTCTGGTGAGATACTGGCTGTCATGTTCTCAGTGTCAATAACAATCCCCAGGAACGTGAGTTGGGTTGATGGACCTTCAATCTTAGAAGTCTTGATGGGAGCATTAATATTGTTACATAGGGAGAGCATTGCTTGCAGGTTGTCTGAGCATTCCTCTGTACCGGGAGAGCCAGCAGGGAAGAAATCATCTAGATAATGGAGTACATGGCGTACACCATGGTTGTGCTGGAGGGATCAGTGGATGGCATCGGCTAACTGATTAAATAGAAAAGGTGTAGATCGAAGGCCAAAAGGCTGGCAGATGTCAATATAGAATTGGTCTTGTCATTGGATACCTAGAAGGTTCCAGTCTTCTGGTCTTACTGGAACAAGACGTAATGCATTCTTAAGGTCTATTTTTGCCATTATAGTACCCTTACCAAGGGCAGATACGATTGCAAATGCATCAATAACTGAGCAGTAAGAAAGTGCATAATCCTCTGGATTTATGGAGTCATTGATGCTGGATCCATACGGGGCAGACAAATAGTAAATTGCACGCCAGCCACCATCATGCTTAGGGACCAAGCCCAGTCCTGAGCAGCGGAAGTTCGGAAGTGGTGGAGTCTGGAATGGACCCAGCATGCGACCCATGTTGCATTCCTCAGTGATGTTAGCATCCAGTATGCTAGGGTTTTGGAGTGAAGAGGGAAGGTTGCTGCTGGAATGTGTAAATTGTGGTCCAGTGTAGCCAATGTCACAACCATGCTCTAGGTTGTGAATTAAAGTGCGCACAAATGTTTGATCAGGGTGAAGCACTAGTTCATTTTGTAGAACATGCAGATTGATTGGTGTGCAGGGCTTTGAGTTAAGATGATGTGCACTGATAAGATACTGCAATTGCCATGGCAGGTGCTTTGCATGCAAGTGCAATAACTTTGGAGTGTTAGTGCATACGTTAAGTGGTGGGTGTGGTGCTTCAGTGTGGAAGGCAGTGGTGCAAGAGTGCTCTGAGGGGTATGCTCCAAAGTTGTGGTGTCAGGAGTGTGTGAGTGTTCTAGCCCTTTAGTGCACGAGGTGTGTTCTAAAAGGTTAGTATTAGCAGTGGTTAGTAAGTTGTCTAAACCTTTACTGCACAGGTTGTGTTGTAGAAGTTTAGTGTGTGGGTGTGCTAAAGCTTCAGTGCACAAGGTGTGTTCTGATGCTTCATTTCCACAGACATGGGTGTACTCTAAAGGGAGTAAAGGTTGAACGCCTGGCTGCCTGAATGTAAGCAATGGTCTATAAGGGGCTTGGTCACACTAAAAAATGAGTGGTCGCCATGACCTGAGGTTGGCCTCACTGGTTTTTGGGTGGCTGGTCTCCTGTCAGGACAGGAGATACGAGGATGGGGACCCTTACATGTAAAGCAGATGTGTTGAAAAGTGCTTGCATTTCTGGTGCACTGCCCGTTGTTAAATTCACCGCATATTGGAACTCTGGATGTTCTGCGATTTGGTGGTCTAGAGCGTTGCGAGCTGTCACGAAAGGGCGAGTGAGGGCAGTTGTCTGGGTAGTGATTTTTAGCCCCACAGTAAGGGCATGGCCACCATTGTGAAGTGTTGGGGTTGGACATGTTTTCATACCACAATTCTTGATGGCGCTAATCCCAACGAAGGTAGGGGTTAGAAGCAGCCATTGTACGAAACTGCCCGTCTCAGTGCTTGATCATTATTAATCAACCAAGATTGTATTAATATGCGTGGCATTCAACCTATCGTGAAGTTACAGGTATCTACCTAGCATAAGCACTTCAATAAGTTTGCGGTGTCTAAATATGCCACTCAAGGAAAGTGGTGATAGGAAAATTTTTGGTTTCATTGCATGGAGAAGGAATAAGACTAACCTGATTGAAGATAAAAGCCGGAAAGACCCCCCAAAATAACATGTGCTGCCTAAAATGGCAGCGGCTCCTTTAAAAATCATCCAAGAAATATCTTTGAAAATCTCCTTTATGGAATCGTATTAGTCCATCTGACATCAAATGCAGCATCAAAACAGGAAAACACTTACAGACGGCTGTGCATGGGTATAGAATTTAAAATAAAATCACTGAAACTTGAATTTTCGTCTGACTGCTAGCCTGCCTGACTACAGTCGCAAGGCTGGAGGCCATTCCACAATAGCAAAGTCACTAGTGGGATGTGCCTTTTGGAGTTCCCATGAGTGTGTTACCTCTGCACCTTGTACTTAAACTGTACTACCGTACTGTTTGATAAGAATTTCCTTGTGACAAGCCATTTATAGACCTGTAGTGATTATAGCCTAACTCTATTGTAGACTCTAATCAGACTATTACATGAACGAGACAATGATTCACAAAGAAAGATATGTGATAACAAACTAGGATAAAACTGTGAGTGATGCTCTAGTTGATGACATGACGATCACAATTAATAAATGCTCTAGGTTGCAACATAATTATAGGAATGTATAATCTGGAATGCTGTGGGTATTTCGACACCATTGAAATTAATTTGCCACACCAAACACTGAACATGCTATTGTCACTACCTAAAAAGGGACTCAAATAGTGGCACAGTAGTTACACACATCAACAGATAAATGTAAATCTTGTATGAATGGTGGTATCATGTGTCCAACTCTGTTTCTGAAAATTCATGCAGCCAAGATACCATCAGGTCATTAGTATAATAACGTTTAAATGATCATTTAAACGAATTAATTTTGGAACGAACAGCGAGCATGCTGCATAATCTATTACATAACGACCAAGACACAACCACAGGCATCAAATAGAGAATAGCTGAACTTGTAAAAAAGTATAGCGCATGCGTGGCGAACACGCTTTTTACAATCACCTTTTGCCCTACTCAAAGCTCCCCAAGTTACTCACCGAGCACCATGCCGAAGAGTAAGGCCATTAAGAAGAAGCCTACCCAGAAGGAGAAGGACACAGGCAGGAGTACCGAGAACAGATCGACATCGCCACCAGTTACCCGCGGGAAGAGACGCAGGAATGATGAAGGAGAAAGACAAGGAACAGAGAAGTGACCACAGCCAACAGAAGAAGAGAACACATCCAAGACTGTGACTTCAGCCAACATTCCCAACATTATAACGATGGTCCTCAAATCCCTGTCGGCAAGCAACTCGAGCGGCGTGCCCAAAGCCTCCAGCACTGCTGGAGCGTCCGGCAGCAGCAACCTCACCCCGACCAGAGCTGCCAACGACGAACCACCTCGTCCCCTGACAACAGAAGACATCTCAGTCATCGTGACAACTATTGTTAACAATCAAGCCAAACAACCTACTCCTAGGGGCAGCGATCCACCAAGCTCGTCCTTCAGTGACCTCAGTAAGCACCTATTGTAAGCACACAACATGACCATGTACTGTAGCTGTATGTTGTTAAGCACGCAGCAAGACCATGTACTGTAGTTGGGTGTTGTATTATGGCACCCCCATGCATGCGCACTCGCTGTTAGCACTTGCTATTAGCATTAATTATTTACTCTCTGCATGCCAACCCTCCCCTGCCTTCAATACTAAAAAAAAATTAAAAATTAAAAAAATTAAAAATCAATCTTACAACTCTATTCCATCCATCTTTCTCTTTTCATGCAACTATAGACCGGCGTAGTAACAACAACCTTGACCACATTGAAGAATTTGAGACATCTCGAGCACCATCAGACGCTACCAAATCATCAGAGAATGCAGGCTCTAGCTCCACCCCCCCTGCCTCCTATACTGATCAACAGTGGACTACCACCAGTGCCGGCCAAACTGGTAAAAAAGGCACAGGATGGGCTATTAATAGAAATGGCAGACCTTCTCCCCCAGAAACTCATCTCTGCTGAATACTACACTGAAGGCAATACCACCAGCTCAAAACAAAAACATCACGAAGTAGCCAATATCATCCAGTAGGTGCAGTGTTGTAGTGTATATATCGCAATTATCTCCCAGAAGGAACCAAAGCAGACAGCCAACCTCCTTGGTTACCAGCAGTTGATTATCCACTCCTCTCAAACTGGCCGTGAAGGTGGCTGGCTAGTGTACAATCAACACTTCCGACTAAAAGCATCAGCAATAGGATTGAAGGACTGGTCATCCGTTGAAATAAACGTATAGCGGATGGCTTTCCCCGACAGAGCGACATAGCCCACAGCACAATGTACACTACCCTATTCCAACTAACCCCAAACAATGGATAGGAAGATATGTCTTGACTGGAATGACAGTTCCAATCCCAATTGCCCTTCTCCCGACTGCAAATTTGAACACCGTTGTTATAGATGCGTCTTTAATACAAGAGTGGTAGACAACAGACACAAAGTTTTGTTTTGCCCTAATAAAGGAAGAAAGCGCCGTGATCACCTTCTAGGCAGCCAAGTCAAGCCAAGTTACCAGTTATAGGCAATTTATGTTATTGTAGGTAATTCTCACTGCTGCTGCATATAATGCACTTGATCATTTACATGCATTTATAGAACTTTGCGTGGGCGAGATCAAAGGAAAAAGTGTACTTTAAATTTCATAAAGTACACTCTCAGCCGGCCAACTGCTTCATCGACCACAAAGAGTGCTTTATTGCACCGCAAAGAGCACTTTATTCGTTCAATAAAGCACTCTTTGCGGTGCAATGTCATAGGCATTGTGCATTGTCATGGGCATTGCACATTGTGTATTGTGCAAGCAGGTGCATTGTCATGGGCTCTTTCAAGGACCCCATGGCAATGCACCTGCTTCACTGCTTATGGTTTCTCACAGCTACTTTTGACATAGAGATATCAGTATCACACATCCCAGGAATTCTCAACTCCTCAGCAGATGCTCTGTCTAGGAATCAAATCCCACAGTTTCTTAAGCTACACCCACAGGCTTCCTCCATACCAACACCACTCCCATCAGCTCTGAAAAGTTTAATATCCCCTAGAAAACCGGACTGGACATCCCCATCATTTCGATGTAATCTCCGCAAACTGCTCAAACTCAGTGACAATTGATTGATGACAGTCACCCCCCATTGTACCATTGTACTTATCATGTACACCAATAGTGTTATTTTTGCTTCTGTATATCTATACATACTATGTGTATAGCAACATTACTACAGATGCCACACTAACCACTACTGCACACTACAGACCACACAAATATGTTTATCACCAATGACCACACGTACCTCACCCGAGCATTGTTCAGCCAGAAAGTAGACACCATCTTAGACATCCACCAAGTAAGCACCCAACAATACAATACCCACAGCTTCAAAGATAACTGATACTGTACATACACCTCACTAGCTTGCATCTTTGGACAATATCTATGTAGTAATTCACACTAAATACACACATATATTACATTCATAAATGAATAAAAGAATTTTAAACACAAAATGTGTTGATACGCTAAAAGATCCTGTGTCATCTGCACAATATACTTACAAGGAATACACAAATAATAATAAAAAAAAATTCACAAAGCAAATTGAAATCAAATCAGGAGATACCACACATCCCACTCATCCATCGATGCATCAGATCCTTGGGTGAAAGGTCACCATTGCTCCCTTTCTGTGGCTTAAGATAATAGCAAGAGTCTGGGAGGGGACTATCGCTAGCCTTGCCCCAGACATCTCGCTATCCCAAGCATCTGTCAAAAAGGAAAATATCCAATATTAATACCTTACATTCTTTTTCCCTCCACACTACAATAAAAAGTAATACAAAACAAAATATCCCACGGCTGTCGAGGCCTTGTACACTTACCAAACCCCTCCACAATCATTTGATGGTGTGAGGTCTACAGCAGTAACAACCATGTGAAGGATAAACAGATGGCCAGCCAGAACTAGTAGTAAAGTGGATACGGAGCTGCACACTGTTACAGTTGAGTAAGGTGAGTGAACAACATTAATTGTACATTATACTTTTTTACCTGTAACTACATACATATGTTTGTAATTGTGCTGTAAAGAGATATTATGACAAGTACAGTATAAGGCATTGTTGTTTGTATGGGATTATCCCTTGTTTGAATGATCCCTAATAATAGTGTTGTAATTATGAGGCATTATCATTTTAGTTACAGTCTAAAAGTGAAATTAGTTATTAATTGTACATTAAGCCAAACAATAAAGTTATTGTTATGTACTATTGTTATTTGTTACTGTTATTGTTTAGTATACATGCATACATGCTTTATATTTTCAAATTATTATAGTTTCAAACTTGAAGGTCTTCTACTGTAATTACTTTAGTGTTGCTATTAATTTTCATTAATAAACATTGCTTTGGCTTCATATTCTTTAGCAGCAGGTGCATACTTCCCTTTCATAAGGTGTAGAATAAAGGTTTTGGGTTTCCCAAATTTCTTACTTGTTTTCTTGTCTTTTAGATGTAGAGATGCAGAAAAGAAACAATATGAACCTTGGAAGCTAGAATAAAACACCTTACTTAGTGGCCTGGGATGTCTATAGCTAGCAGATGTTGTCTTGGTGAGATGTATCACCATAAATTCTACACCATCTGGAGTCCAGCATGATGTAAGGTAGATCAGAATGAAGTAGATGACCTGTGGCTAGATGTGAACTCCACGACTGCTCTGATATTATTATTATTAGTGCTTTACAGTGACCAGCACTGAAGGTCTGACAGCAACATGTGCTGCAGCCTTAGGATTACCTAACCTACAAGGACTTAGACCTAGTGACTTGACTTACTGACTGAATAAGGTGTAACAGAAAAGGGGCCAAAGTAAGGAAGAAGAAAAAATCCCTCCAACCCCAGGATTTGAACTGCAGGTCACCCAATGTCTAGTCGGGGCCACACTCAGTCTTCCTCCAGGAGGGATGGATTTTATTCCTTAAACCTCCTAAAGTATTTATTATTAGTGCTGAAGGTCTGACAGCAACATGTGCTGCAGCCTTAGGATTAGACATCCCAAGAATAGAAACAATGTGGGGCTTACCGTTAGTTAAACATGCCTCTCAGCATATAAGAAACCAATGGGTGACTTCCTGTTTGTGTTCCTTCAGTTTCATGGTAAGTGGTAGATATATGGCTGACCACAAAGTATTGGTTATACAGTACTGGAGTCATCAGTATCAAACTGGTCTACGTACCAAAAGCATTATGATTCACCACAGCTAAAAGGGAGCTTGTACCTGACCGCCTGGCCTATCTCAGGTAACATCTTGAAATGCAAGAGCTTTCTCAAAGAGCTGCAGAGTTTATCATTGAATGATAAAGTGGAAATACTAACAATGCCTAAACACAGCCTGGCATAAGTGGCATCACTGGTGTACTGAACAGGATATCAATTCAATGTCAACATCTGGAGAGGGTGTGGTCTCTGGTCTGGGTTAAGTAGAAGATTATCATCTATTGGCTTGGTAGGCCCATTAACATTGTAAGTAATTGTGAGTACCAAATGATAGTTTGGTCAGTTTCTGCCTATTGATTTCAGTTTTGGTGAAATTATAGGGAGTGATGAGAAAACTACAAGCCTAGTGGATTGCTATTGACAACTCCAACCATGTCTCTTAAACTCCCAGGATCTAATGAGAAGGATCATGTACCACAAACTGTGCATGGATACATCATAAAAATCCTAAGTGTTTGTTTTGAAAATTTGAGCTTCGATTACCATTGGCTTTCATGGTAGGGTAATCAGGAGTACAATATAGCAGCCACTCAGAATTTGTACTGGTTGTAATTGCATACTCTAATGTTTATGTGCCAGTCAATTGTGTTACTGTGTATGTGTGATTTCCACCCACTCACACTAGCTGTGCTGCATGACTATGCTCTGTGCATACATGCCCTATTGGTAGGTTGTCCCGTCGGTGATTGCTTGGTTGCATGTGCCTCATAACAAGTAAAGAAATAATGCGACAATAATAAACTACCACTCCTTTTATTTCCAACTCTTCTGTTAGTGTTCCTCCCCAGGATGAAGTTCACAGAATCTATTCTCTGAACAGGCCATTGATATAGAGGCAGGTGGTATCCCTTTACTGTGGTGAGAACCCAGGGATCCCTCGTAAGAATCTCTCAATTGTGTATAAATAAGGTATATAATCTGCTAATAACTGGAGTGAGTCTGTGTGTGGCATTATATGAAAAATCCAGATGTAATGGTGCTAATATTGTCAAAGGAGGTGACAATTGAGTTAGAATTTCTTTGATGGGACTGGTGGTCAGTAAGTCTGCCTTGTCGATGTCCTTGCCACGCCCCTGCCTCTGTATTCATGTTAAGTTGTTAAGGTTACCCTGCCAATGCTCCCAAATTTTAGCAGGGCTCCTTCAATTGGACAATAGATGGTAGGGTGCATGACATGTTACCATAGTACCATTGTGAAACTGATACTAATTGGGCTAATGAAGCATCAGATTTTACCTTGTTCTGTAGACGTTTGATGAATTCCTGCTAGCTTGAGAGGGTCATACTTTCCCAGTGATTTATCTGCAAGCTGCAGTTTATTGGTCCTTCTCATCTGTGACAGTAACTCATTTGCATTTCTAAGGAGTACTAATGATCACTGGACTATGTCTAGCATGCCATAAACATTTTTCGTTGCATTAACATCTTCTAGCAGATTTTACTTAATGAGGTCAGATCACAAGCCTTTAGTTTTGCTGTCCCCTTGTTTTGAGAAGCAAGTTTTGAGGTAGTCCTTCATGAATTGGTGAACTACTATCCGTTTTGCTCTGTGGATCTCATGTGCCTTATGCATTGCCGACCTGTTAACTTTGCTCAGGGTATGACAGAAGTACTTGTTACATGATAGACGTGTTGTCCTTATCATCTAGCATGTCGGGGTCAAAGTTCTGTGGATTTTTTGACCTCTTGTTGCACATGAACACTGCCATCTACATGTAATTGCTGCCGCCCATGTTGTTGGTGTAATTCCAATTAATGCCTATCTGTATCATTGTCTGCATCCTCAGCTTGGTTCTCCTAGCTGTAACAACAGGATTACCAACTGGCGTGTATGACTGACCAGTGGGACTTCAGAATCAGCGTGTTGTTAGTTGTTGAGACTACCAGATTGGTACGTTTGCACAACCTGGTACATATTTGCATAGTCAATTCAGGGTGAGATCCAGGCTGGTCAGCAGTTGTCATGTGCTGTTCACTATTGCCTGAATTTTAGTGCAGGCTGGTTAGTAAATGTGCTCTAAGAGCATCTCTTAATGAGTCATTACCTGAGATATTGCCCCTATAGGATCTTCTCCCGTTTCTTTTCCACTTAAAATATATACACCGGCCACCCATCCTGCTGCTAGTATACAAAAATGCTGAAGTGACATCATTGTATTAATACTTTAGCTTTGAAATGCTGTCATGCAAGGAATGTAGAGGCAATTAGTTAGTTAATCACAGTACCTTGTACCTGGACCTCTAAAATACAATTGACCATACTGGGCATATCCTTTATTGAACTAGTACTGATTTGTATGTGTATTTGAATGTTTGTAATTCATACCAATCCTTATAATATTGTCAGCATTGTAATATTTTTGCTATATAGGCTGCATGTGTGATATGGATAATGCTGATGTAAAGTCTCTGGAAAGTGCTGCAGTATGTTTTCAGGATCTGTGTGTTCTTAAGGAATGTGAGGATCTACGAAACGTCCTAATACTAGATTATGGAAGGTTTAGTAGGAAACAAGAACATCTAGATGCTGTACTGAGTTGCAATTGTTTGAACAAATATTTTTATGTAGTAATTATCAATGGAGCTGGTCATTGTTCAGATGTTATTAGTTTTCCACCCACCTTCAAGCAACAGAATTGTTCAATTCTTAAAGTTCCACCTTCATCACTTCGAAATGTTGGTACTATTCAAGATCACGTCGTAACACAAATGCTGATGTTTCTCCAGCAATATCATTGCCATGGAGCTTATTATTGTTTGTCTTTAGATATATAGCAACTTTCCAGATGGATCCAAAATCATGGAACACACTGGCTATGAATATACTTACTGTACAGTGATAAAATCAGTTAATAACTTTGTTTATTTAGACAAGTTCCACTTCAGAGAAAGTGATGACCCGGCTAAAATAACCATGTTCCCTCTCCTTAGAAATGATGTGCCACATGTGCCAATCACTGAAAATTCTGGAAAGCTACCTTTCTTTTGTTTGGGAGAAAAATACTATGGTACACCTGTTGCATCACTCTGGGAAGAGTTGGAACAGTTTGGCAACAAGTATTCTTTACATGTCTCAGTAACCACTGCTTTTCCAAGTGTAGATTATGAGGTACGGTGTCTATATACTGTATAATAGTTGTTATTAGACCATTATAGCTTAAAAAAGAACAAAGTACGCATAATTCAAAGCCAGCTATGGGAGCTTTGTGATTTGCAACTATACCTAGCTAAACAATTCAACTTAATAATAAACTTTTTTTGATGATTTTGTTCTCTTAACCAGTAAAGATGACAAAATGTAAAATAGATAACTATTTATAGGATAATGTATATGTATGATGGGCTCACATCCAAATTTTTTTACAATGCATGTGTTATAAAAGATGAATAAAAAATTGAAAATTTTAAAAGAGAATGGGGATAGCTAAAAGAGCCACCAAACAAGAAGGGATCACTGGGGTGGTAATGTAAACCACAAATCCCTATTTTGACTTTCTGTCATAAAATTTTGGTTGCATGTTCTGTCATTTTACAAATCAAAATAGGGATTTGTGGTTTACATTGCCATCCCAGCGATCCCTTCTTGTTTGGTGGCTTTTTACAGCAATCCCTATTCTCTCTCTTAAAATTTTTTATTCATCTAGTTTATGTACTTCTTATTAATCCAGTGATGGATTATGGATTAGTTTCATTGATAATGAAGACTGTTGTGAATAGTGTAATTTTGCATTCTGCATAGTAGTGCCATCAACGTTTCAGTACACACATGAAACTGATCAAAGTGCAATGTGTATACAGGCATGAGGGTCTCTTAATATAAGCTACAATTTACATTACTGGTGCCTTTATTAGCTGTCAAATTCAGTGTAAGGGTTGTTGTTATACACTTAATGCATTATTAGAGTATTTACGTGACTGCTCTATCTTGGATAGCCTGTCCTCGTACAATAATCACAGAGTGAAAAACCACCTTGCAACAAAGTCTTCAACACAGATTACGCTTCCTGGCCTATACTGAGTTTAATAAGGACAGATTGTATTAGCACAAGCAGCACACACCAATAACTCTGAGTGTGATTTTGTATGGCTACTCGTGCGTAATGGCATTATGGCAAGAAGAAACGGCCTGCTTTGGACTGTTTCCATCCAAAAACGAAATCAAAAACAGGTCATGGACACGCACAATGATCCATTCAGCAAGCCTTGCTGCTTTTTAAGCTGAAAAAGTGGACAACGTTTGCTGTAAATGAGTGAAACAAAATAATATTATGAATAATATGAATGATAATAATATGGAGAATATACGAACGAAATGGAAAATTTCAGAAGTACACATACTGTTTCCTTTTCACTTGATACTTACTAGTGGACCTATACTCATTGTAAAGAACCACCAGAGCGTTGTTTTGAGTTGGAGGATGCTTTCCAAGGTGGTTTTTAGGTGTGTTTCTATTAGAGTTTTTGCAAAAAACATGGACGATCCCTATTATGAACCCGCTATCGTGGTTCATGACTATGCATTTTATAGGTACATGTGTATAACATACATGCAGTCTTCATCGTTGGGCTGTATCCTGAAAAAAGCTAAAAAGAAAAGTGGATGTTTCTCAAGTAAAATAGCATTTCGGTGATCAGTGATGACAGTAAAGTTGTCAATGTGCGGTTTGGCTTTATTGCATAGGACTATGTACTTGTATGGGTTCCCTAAAGAAATGTGGACTTGTGTTGACAAATTTGATTGGTCATTAACAAAGTGTCAGGCATTGAATGTTTAGATTTTGAAATACTTCTAGCAGGTCAAGCAGTACTACAAATTAGCCAACTTGTGTAATTCCAGCCATGAATTACTTAATTTTTGAAGACTCAGCTTAACCTGTACATATTATAGTTGTAACATGGGCACAAGTGGTCTGCCTGATATGTCCACCCGAAGCATGAGGGCCACAGACCTGAGGGCTGAGGGTGGACATTCAGGCAGACCACGAGTGCCCATGTTACAACTATTATGTAACACTTCTATTGCAGGCTAATATCCTGCCAAGTGATTAACCCCATGCCAATATGAGTGAAACCACTGGATTCATTTTATACAAGTTTAAAGAAAAATTAGTTCGAATAGAGATCATAGAAAAAAAGTAGGGAAACAATGGAGGTCGTCTACACCTGCAGATATACTAGTGAACATTTAATCCCTAATTCAGTCTTGGTCTTGGGATATAGACTGAATTAGGGATTAAATGTTCAATAGTATATCTGCAGGTGTAGGCGACCTCCCTTGTTTCCCTACTTTTTTTCTATGATCCCTAATTGAACGTAAAATTCCTAATATTTCCTTAAACTTGTTTGTTTACTTTTTTGTAACATTATTATGACTGGTGAACCCATGCATACTGCATCAAAAGAAAGGATGGCACCAGAATAAATGTTTTTGTCTGAATGGCGCGCGCCCCAGCTATCAATACTGCTTTGAAAGTGCAGTGGCCATTATGCTTCGCTTTCAACTATGTTCAGCCCATTATACAGTGCTACAGACGAAAAACAGTAGAAAAAGTACCTCTGCAACAATTCAGTCACTATGAAAATACGACGATTTGCGTGCCCCCAACTTTCAATTACTGCCTCGAAAGTGCAGCCGCCATTACGCTTCACTTTCAGCTATTTTCAGCCCCATTACACAGCATTACAAACAAAGAACAGTGTTAGAATCGTCTCTGCAATCAATCCAGTCACCATGAAAAATACGGACAATTCCCATTTACAAATGTACTGTAGGGAAGCCATGCATCGTGCTACCGCGAATCGACATCTTGGGCTGTCAGCAAAAAGAAATGGGACACAAAGGAGGACAAAGGTAAGTCCATGATGTGTGCATTGTACGTACTGTGGTATGCCAAAAAGCATGTCTTGGGATGAAGCGACGTCGAACAGTGAAAAAATCAAGCCCATAGCCTTAGCTGTTATTGAGTTACGCTTGCCTGCATGCCCGGCAGGCAGGCAGTAGAAAATTCCATTGAATAAATTTGTTTTAATTTCATAATAATTTATTGGAAGCCTTTAGGGTTGTACTGAAAGCACTTTTAGGTTATACCTAACCAATACTGCCAAGGTGCCAGGATGGAGTTGTAAAGCTGGTTTTTGGGTGATTTTTTGGCTAGGAAAATCCAAATCTCCATGATCCCTAATGTACAACACTACTGTACTGCATGATACATGCCTGAAATATTCGATTGTGGCTAGGCAGCAGGTAACGTTGCAGCTACGTTTGTTATAATAAACGGATGAGTCCTAAAGATATCATGGAAAAGTTGAGCTTTTGCAAATTGTGGGAAATGTACAAATGTTTTACTGCTATCAAGTTGTTTAAAGGCTAATTACAACATATACTAAAGGCCTAAAGGAGTAAGCTTTGTTGTAACATGGTTAACTCATGTTATCTGTAATGTGGGTATGGTCCTTATTTGAAAACGTACTGAAACATTTAGCACAATAAGACTTAGTTTTCACCTTCAAGTAACTTGTAGAATGGCAAGGATACTGAAACACCTCTATTTGAGTGCTTTTTGTGTCAAACTCCAACTCGTGATAATAGTCACATGAGCATTAATTTATTCTCATAATTGATTTCATTCTGAGCTTTTATAAACAAACTGGGCAGTACTGCTACCTCATGAGCTAGAGGGCATCATAAAAATAATGCCCTAACTACAGGGAATTATATAGAAAATTCCCTGACCATGGGGGTAATATCAGATATGTATACCCAAAAATTCCTTTGATCTGCCCAAGCAAAGTGTTACATACTATAATAGTTGTTGGCATTCACTGTGCTACAAATGCAGTCTTAATTAACTATAGCTAACCAGCAGTGGCACTCCATCGGCTAAACCAGTCAACTATGTATGTATGATTTACAATTTAAGTTATAAAGTTGTATGTTAGTATAATGCACCATTGTATGACACCTGTTGTATGTTGACTGCACTGTATGTATGCACATTCCTTATTAGTGGGTTGTACTTGTTATGTGATCATTTATGTAGGTGATAAAGGAGGATCCTGAAATAACAAAGCCAATATTCTATCGATTTGCAATCTACTTATCTGACACTAGTGAAGACAACGTTCTGTCAATCCTTGAATATCTTCGACCTACAAAATTTGAGGGTGTAAAGATAGGGTTAAAGCTAGATAGCTGTACACAGAAAGGAGAATTTGTTAGCACTGGAAGTAGGAATATTGCAAGAGCTACCTAAAAAATATGCAAGTATGCTATTCAAAAGAAGCATTTTTCAGAAGATAACAAAAAGTACTTTGTAGATATTGAAGGTAATCATCACAGATGTTATTTGTTGTATATTACTCTAACAGTCAAGCTGTGACCAAAGGTGCAAAAAGGTGCAAAAGTGATAGTAAACTAGTTGGGAAATCAGGCAGTGGCCAAGAAATGATGTTAATATAATCTATTCCAATACAGCCAAGGTGTGAAAAAGGGTGCGGCTCCCAGGGTGAAAAAGTTGTGAACTCAAAAGTGGTGGCCAAGAAATAACTGTGATGGTTGGTTAATGACAAAAATTTAATAACGTCCAAATTCAAAGTGAATTTGTGTTGCCTCCTGAGATTCGACACTAAATTCACCTGAATTGTTATTAAAATTTTTGTCATTAACCTACGTACCATCACAGCTATTACTTGGCTGCCACTTTTGACTTCACAACTTTTACCACCCTGGCCTTTTAGGAGGCCACACCCTTTTTACAGCTTGGCTGTTTTGGTTTTTCTTTTTGTATTGCAAACCACAAAGCCAGCCATAAGCTGACTTTGGGACTTTCTGTTTTGATTGTTTCTTTAGTAGAGGAATTTTTGAACAAGAGAGAAAATAATTTCTGTGTATAGCTTTGTGTCTGCTTAACCCTTTGGCCCGTAACACCACTATAGTGGCTTTGGTTCTTAAACGCAAAAGTTATTTTACGAAAAATAAGCATTTTGGCATACAAATTTGGGCTCCTGTTACTCTATGGAGGGACCACTTATTCCTTCGTGGTTTGCATTGAACTACTCATGAAGGATAGATCTACAACATCATATAACTTTTACTTACCTTATTTATTCCATCTCTCCTTTGTGGCAGGTCTATCATTGTAACTATCGTCTTAAAAACAGCCAAACATTCTTTCAAACGCAGATTCACCTTACATCATGCTTGATTGTGCTACAATCCTCGGATAAAGCTTAGGATAATATCCGTTGACCGCAGAGTAGCGTGGTCCAAACCATATATTCATAGGATATTTCGTTTACAAGATATATGCGCTTGAACGCATGCATGTAACAAGAGCCACTATAGTGGCGTTCATGTTTAACAAAACAATTTTTTTTATTAACTTAGAGGCCAAAGGGTTTAATTAATTAATTAATAATTAATTAATCAAATATTAATTTGTATATTTAAAACTGAATAAACGTAGGTAGCTGAACTCTCTACAGGGTGATTTGTTGTATCTGAGCTCTGTACAGGATTGCTTAAATTCTCTACAAGACATAGTTGAACGCTTTAATAGAGTAATTTACTTTTTAGCTGACTGCTCTATTAGAGTATCTTGATCTCGCACTTGCTACACCCAGTTGGATTCGTGTTATAACTCCGTGGCTTTAAATACAATTATTCTAAACCATTGAAGAGACAATTGATCCATCTATACACCAATTTTCAACTCATTCCCCTCAAGTGAGTAGTTTGTCTGGCAAGTAATCTTTTTATTAGCAAATCTCGATTGCATAATTGTTACACACTGTTGGTTTTTGCGTTGTATCTTTATGGTCTTTAGGTCAATTTCTTTCAAACCACAAAAGGTTTCAGGTTCAATATGTGGAAAAGACAACAAATGTTTTATTGCAATTTCAGAAGTTGTGGCACTTTATCAAGAAATTATTCCAGGATGTGATAAGAAGAGTGCTGAGAGACAAGTTAAAGATGCATTGAGGTTTCACCATATGTTTGGTATTCTGCTCTACTTTCATAATGTACCAAGCATGAAAAATTTTGTCATTTCTAACCCACAATGGTTGTTTACAAACTTGACAAATTTTGTTTGCTTTTCATTTGATGGAAGAATTGTTGATCGTAAAGCTTTAAATAATCTGAAATCTAAAGGCATTCTTAGTAAATCTTTGATTGACAAAATTAAAACTGACAAAATCATCACTGCTTCTCTTGGAGGTATCAAACTTGGATTCTTCCTTGAATTTCTCAAATATTTAAACATTATCACACCTTATCCTACAAACAGTAGTGACTATTTGATGTTGACAGTACTAGATTCGTACAAGGATGAAACCACTCTGTTTGATGTTATACCACCACTTGATGGTGTTGAATTTGTGATACAGTTCAATTCTGGCACTTTTCCAAGAGGAGTGTTTTGTTGTTTAATTGTACAATTGGTTCAAAAAGTTGATAACTGGAAATTCCAGGTTTCACTGGAAGGGAAGAGATGTGTTTACGCAGACTTTGTTATGTTTTGTACTAATTCTGGACAGTATGTTTTGCACGATAAAATTACCCACTTAGAAATTCAAGTAAGAAAGAATGTAAAAACTGGGTCTATTCATTGCGAAGTTCAGCAGACCATAGTCAACATGTTACAGCAAATGCAACAAAGTACTGGTACTGATTTCAAGTGAGCGTTTTACTGTAAGAGTAAACCTTGTTTGATATATCTATCTTCACATCATGTGACTGGACAAACACCACTTCCTAATGGATTGATTTGTGAAAACCACAGCTTTGTAGAATTACTATCTTGTTCACACAAGCTATGGTGTGATATAACAAAAGCATCACTGGTAATAATTGAATTGCACATAATTGTACTAGGGGTGCACATGTTCCATATTTCTTATCAAATGTTAATAATTTGTGAAATGGAAGATGAGTTAGTTTTCTTATCTGTACCATACTACTTGTTAATGTTTTCCTTCATTTATTCCTTGGCTAATGGCCATTCTATAATGTAATTTTTATGTGTCCTTCTATTAGTCATTATGTGCATTTGGCCTTCTGTCATTACCAAAAGAAGTTTTTTGTAGGTATTGTAGAAAAATAGTTTTGTTTAGAACTTGAGGTTTTGTTAAGAATCTGATTAGCTAAATGTATTAAGAGTCAAAACATATTGGATATACTGTATGTATCCATGTCACTAGTAGTTTTATGTTATACAAAGCTATGCATCTACTGTATGTTTAGTGTGCACTCTTATGATGCTGAATGAAAGCTCCACTGTATACATACAGTATTGTATATATAGATTGCTTGTATGACTTAGGAATTATAGCAGCTGTACAGCATCCCTTGCTTCGTTATTTTTACGATAAAATTTTCATTGCTGGTAAACCAGCACATACTACAGCAAAGGAAAGAATTGTTCCAGACACATTGTAGAATTATCTGCATGATTGAGTGAACACCTTGACTATCATCTGAAAAGCGACATGACCATTCCACTTCATTTTCAGCTTTGTTCTGACTGTTACATAGTGCTACAAATGAAGAATAGTACAAGAAATGTCTCAGCAGTCAATCTACTTGCTGCAGAAGTTACAAACAATTCTCATGATACAGTAGAAGTCATCACAAATCAACACCTATACAGTAGTGAAGAAACGAGACACAAGTGAACAAATCTAAGTCTATATTGCATGCATTGTAACTTCATATGGTTGGCAAAAAGGCATCTCTCAGGCCTAAGTGACATTGAACAGTAAAGAAGCCTTATCTGTAGGCTGAAGGCATCAGTCAGGCAGTCGGTCAGGCAGTTAGTTAGTAGAAACTTCAGTTAAATTGAAAAGGTTGAAATTTATTGAAATTAGCTAATTTGGGGTCACTCTGAAGGCTTTACAGTGTGCCTAACCAATACTGCAAAGCTGTCATGAAAGAATAGTGAGCTAGTCTTAAATATTTTGGGTAGGAGATCCCAAATATTCTACTATATAATAAATTTATTATATGTGTTCTTATTTTGTTGTTGCAGGCCATGCCACCACAGTCAAGATTTCCAGGTAAACTAACTTTTCTAGCTAAAACATGTAAAATCAAGTGCATCATGCATTGCACTTTTATAGTGTTTAAGTACAGTTCATGCAGTATCATAGAATATGATGTGAATGTGCCTTGCAGAATGTGTATGCTTGTATTCCTCCAATGAAAAGCAGAACTGGCAATAATTGTGAGATCAAGTTTTTTTTATCAGTTAATCCAATCAATTATCGAAACATCTGAGAAACAAGTTGATGTTAAACTACACACGTACTTCTAAAAATCAGGTACAGTGCTAACCACTGCTGGGTCTGGGAAAACTGGTTTTATGACATGATTTTTCACCAATAGCAGCACAAAATTACACAAATAAACTACCAAATTTCACAATCAAAATCAGCTAGACTTAAGTGGTCTGCTTTTGCTGGCTGCACAGTGGCAATCCATGCGAACAATCTGAGGCTGTAATGGAGCTGTGGCCAGCCTGGGGATGGCTGTATGTGGCTGTACGTACAGCTCTGTAGTGTTGAATAAAGACTTGTGTTGTAAATTACACATTTTAGCCAGTTTTGAAACTTAAATGGTCCATAATTTGACCCAATTCATCCCTATGCATTTCTCTTTCATTTTGTAAACAACCTCTTGCCCTCCCCTCCATCCCCTTCCCTCATCCTTATTGGAGCTTGCCTGATACAGTCAACATCAAGTTTAAAATTATCTGAAGTGGCAGGAAACTTAGCTGTTGGGTATTTGTACTGTCTGTCTATCTGTCTGGACTCTTTCTTTGTCATGCTATTAACTTGATAGCTAAATTTATTTCAAAACACACTCAAACAGCTCTGGTGTTAATGCACAGAACTGTTATCCATGGGTCCAGGGTTCATTTCCTGCTTATGACATTTCTTTCTTCTCACTGGCACTTTTTTGTGCCTGGCATACTTTTTTCATGGCATACATTTTGTCATAGATTGTGAATGCTAACTGATCAACCTATAAACATATTGTCTTGGTTCATATGCAAAATAAGGTGCTTATCATATAACTTATAAATTTTATTGCAAGCTTCCATGTGCTTTCTTTATTTGCTACAGTGCATTGAAGGCCACAGTGTGGAGAAAAACTCCATCTGCATTCAATTACAAACTATAGGATAAACAGTTCAGCTGTTAGAGCGCCTGCCATACATGTCATTGCTGCAGTTAGGCCACATGTTTGAATCCAGCCAGTGGCATTTTTACTTTAGTATAATTTTTTGGTGCACATTTAAAAAAACAAACTAAACGTTTATATCTGCTCACGCAGTTGCTTCACATCATAATTATATCTAATCCAAAACAGCCAAGCTGTAAAAAAAGTGTGCGTCCCTCAAAAAGGCTATGGTAAAAAAAGATGTGAAATCCAAGGTGGCGACCAAGAAATGGCTGTGATGGTAGGTTAATGGTAAAAATTTTAATAACGAAAATTCAGGTGAATTTTTGTGCCGCTTGGTCTTGGCACAAAATTCACCTGAATTGTTGTTATTAAAATTTTTACCATTAACCTACCATCACAGCCATTTCTTGGCCGCCATCTTGGATTTCACTTTTTTTTTCACCATAGCCTTTTTGAAGGCTGCACACGTTTTTTACAGCTTAGCTGTTTTGGATTAGATTTCACTTCTTTTTGTATTTGTATATCCCAAAGCCGGTGGCTTTGAGGCTTTTTTAACCTATCTTTTTTCTTTACCACAGGAAGAAGAAAAGATGAAGCAGATGTTAAATACTTTAAATATTTCTGAATTTATCAGTAAATGTACAAATTATATATATAATACATAATTATTACAGAACTCTCTGCATGGTGGTTTCTTTGTAACTTAACACTCTACAAGGTGACTTCTTCTATCTGATCTCTCTACAGGGTGAATTGTTTGCAGCAGAACTATCTACAAGGTAACTCTTCTTCTGGCTGATCTCTCAACAGAGTGATTTGTTTGTAACTGAACTATCTACGAGGTAACTTCTTCTAGCTGATCTCTCTACAGTGCGATTTGTTTGTAGCTGAATTCTGTACAGGTGATTTATTTGCAGCTGAGCTCTTTACAGAATAATTTCTTTGTAGCTGAACTCTCTACAAGGTAACTTCTTCTAGTTGATCTTTCTACAGGGTGATTTGTTTGTAGCTGAATTTTCTACAGGGTGACTTGTTTGCAGCTGAACTCTCTACATGGTGGTTTCTTTTTAGCTGAAATCTCTACAAGGTGAATTCTTCTAGCTGATCTTTCTACAGGGTGATTTGTTTGTAGCTGATCTTTCTACAAGGAAACTTCTTCTAACTGATCTCTGTACAGGGTAAATTGTTTGCAGCTGAACTGTCTTCTTCTAGCTGATCTCTCTGCAGGTTGATTTGTTTGTAACTGAACTCTCTACAGGGTGATTTGTTTGTAGCCGATCTCTATACAGGGTAATTTGTTTGTAGCTGAACTCTCTATAAGGTGATTTGTTTGTAGCTGATCTCTCTGTAGGTTGATTTGTGTGTAGCTGATCTCTCTACAAGTTGATTTGTGTGTAGCTGATCTCTCTGTAGGTTGATGTGTTTGTAGGAGATCTCTCTACAGGGTGATTTTTTGTAGCTGAACTCTCTATAAGGTGATCTGTTTGTAGCTGATCTCTCTGCAGGTTGATTTGTTTGTAGCTGAACTCTCTACAGGGTGATTTGTTTGTAGCCGATCTCTCTACAGGGTGATTTTTTGTAGCTGAACTCTCTATAAGGTGATCTGTTTGTAGCTGATCTCTCTGCAGGTTGATTTGTTTGTAGCTGAACTCTCTACAGGTTGATTTACTTGTAGCTGAACTCCTTACATTGTGTCTATATAGTTTCTAGCCGATGTCTCTACAGGGTGATTTTTTTTAGCTGAACTCTCTATAAGGTGATTTGTTTGTAGCTGATCTCTCTGCAGGTTGTTTGTAGCTGAACTCTCTACAGGGTGATTTGTTTGTAGCCGATCTCTCTACAGGGTAATTTGTTTGTAGCTGAACTCTCTATAAGGTGATTTGTTTGTAGCTGATCTCTCTGCAGGTTGATTTATTTTAGCTGAACTCTCTACAGGGTGATTTTTTTGTAGCTGAACTCTCTACAGGGTGATTTGTTTCTAGCTTATCTCTCTACAGGTTGATTTGTTTGTAGCTGACGTCTCTTCAGGGTGATTTGTTTGTAGCTGATCTCTACAGGGTGATTTGTTTGTAGCTGACCTCTCTTCAGGGTGATTTGTTTCTAGCTGATCGCTTTACAGGGTGATTTGCTTGTAGTTGAACTCTTTTCATTGTGTCTAGTTTCTATCTGATCTCTCTACAGGGTGATTTGTGTGTAGCTGATCTCTCTGCAGGGTGATTTTTTGTAGCTGAACTCTCCATAAGGTGATTTGTTTGTAGCTGATCTCTCTGCAGGCTGATTTGTTTGTAGCTGAACTCTCTACAGGGTGATTTGTTTGTAGCCGATCTCTCTACAGGGTAATTAATGTTGTCACTAACCTTTCCTGGGACAACTGTATTCTGTGATTCTCTGCCACAATCCGTAGCCTCACTTGTCTCCCGAAATCATCTAGCTCAACCACGATCTGTAGTTGATTGTGGTGAGTTGGTAGGTGTGCAAGGCCTCGACTGCTTTGGGTCAAGACTTTTTACTTTTGATTAAAGGCCAAGAGTAAAATTACAAATTAGGGGACAAATACTTGGGCAGGCAAGAATGTTGGAGCAGGGCCAGTAAAATTGACCGTCCAAATTCTTGCTGCAGAAGCCATAGAAAGGAGACCATGTGCACATGGGAATCTTTCACCCCAAGGATTCTGGCGCTTGAACTTGATGATGCTTATTGTTATACATGAATGCATAATACAATGTGTACAATTGAACAGTGCAAAGTTGAGTTACTTTCTATAAGCTGGGTGCTGTTTAGATGATGTCACTGAAGTGGAGGAAGGTGTTACGTACTTGTGTATTGCAATGAATGTATGTGTAGTCGCACAGATAGAAAAAAAAACACTGAGCAGAAATCACATTGCGTCAACACCATCACCAGGTGAGTCCTTGGCCATGCTCTCTGATGAATAGAGGGCCGGTTTGTGTTACTCTTCATGCCAGATATGGAAACATCCCTAGTATGGGGCATACAGGGGTGTCAGTTGCTCCCAAATAAATTTGTACACCCTGTCGAACAGGTCAGTGTTTGATTGTTTGATAGTGATTTAAATTATTATTACTTTTTTTAGGACTCGAGGATATTTCTATACGAGTAGGGTTGATTGGATAGTGTCTGCTTGATACTTAGCATTATTTGGAAAGTGATCGGCAATCTGACTTTCTGTGGGGAGTCCAATGCTTGAGACTTTTTTGATGCCATGTACAACTAGCTGAAGTCGAGGTGTGAGCTGCTCACTGAAAGATACACTTTGATAGTGGTGCGAGAGATGTTGACCTCAGCTAGGATGTGTGACAAATAGAATTACTGTTGATTCTGATGATGGCATTTGGGAGGTCCTAGATGTTTGCAGAAATGGATGTACTTTTTCTTTCCTGCAGAGTACATTGTTATAGATGATATGGGTTAGTTTGTTTTTTTTAGCAAGTGTTAGCGCGTGTTCAATTTCATATTCTTAATGACGCCTACTCTAACAAATGCGCACACGTACATATACACACTGGCATATACAGTCTATATATAATAGTAATAATACAGTTACTGTTACTCTGTTACATCACCCCCCTCTTAAACATCAGTCTCACCGAGTTGATTACGATAACGTGCTGGAGGGACAATTTCTCTGGTCCTAGTTTTCTTCTTAACTATCGGCTGAGGTTGAGAAACATTATCACTGCAAGCTGGTTCCAAAACACCACCACTATCATCTACCAGTTGCTTCCCTGATTTCTGTTCACCACTCTTTACATCCATCTGTTGCTTCCTGGTCAACTTGAATTCAGTACAACAGTCTTCTTGTAAGAGACGTTCTAGCCACTTAGGTGTACGACCGGGCCCTTGTTTGTTTCCGCCATACCAGTAGTACCCTGCCGGAAATCCAACAGGGCAAGGAGAGACATGGCTCTGATGAACCTTAATATGTCCATCTTCTGGAAAATATATCCTAATGGCCGTAATATCCGTGTCAGTCAAACTCATTATTCTATACGGGCCATGCCATGGCCTTGACAACTTCCTTTGTTTTCCTTACTCCTCATGGGGAAACTTAATTAACACCCATTCACCAATTCTGTATCTATCTGCTTTGGCCTTACGGTCATACTGCAACTTGTATTTCTCCTGTGCCTTCTGGATGGTCTCAGCAGCAAGATTCCTGGATAGAGACAGTGACTTCATAAGCTCTTCACGATAAGCAGTGACATCAGTCTCACTAGAGTTCAGAGGTGGTGACAACTCAGCCTCAGTAGGTGAGCGACAATCCATGCCAAACAATAAGAATGACGGTTTCTCACCTGTAGACTCATGTGGAGTATTTCTGTATGCCCACAAGATTCTGGCTAGATATTGGTCCCACTGATTACCATAACGACCGGCATGTTTCCTCAGCATGGCCTTGAGCGTTCGGTTAAATCTTTCCACCATGCCATCGCACTGTGGATGGTACGCCGTGGTGTTTAATTTGGTAAAACCCAAACTAGAACAGACATCTCTCATCAAATTAGACAGAAGGTTTGTGCCTCTATCAGACAACAGGGCCTCTGGCACCCCAAAGAAGGGAATTACCTCCTTGGTCAGCAGTTCCACTAAATGGGTTGCCTTCTGGTCTGGTACTGGATATACCAGTGGCCACTTCGTGAAGTAGTCTTGGAAGACCACAACATGCTTATTTCCCTTCTTTGTAATGGGCAAGTCCATGACATCTACTCCCAGTATTTGAAAGGGTCTCTGCACTGGTATAGGGTGAAGTGGTGGCTTCACAAGTTTACCACTACCTGTAACAGTTACACACTCAGGACAGCTCTTACAGAAACACATTGCATCATCATACATTCCCTTCCAATACCAATGTCGAACTAACACATTGTATAATTTGTGACCTGCAAAGTGTCCATCACATGGACCGCTGTGATTCTCAGCTAGTATTCTGTCTCTCAATGACCTTGGGACAACTATACGTTGGATGTTTCTTCTGTGACTGTCTACATAGTACAGTACCTTATCAGTTACACAGTAAGTAGAAGACTGTATTACAATTCTACGTGCCTCTTTATCATTATCTGGTAACTTACCATGTTCTAAATACTCAACCATCTCCAGTACTTCTGGGTCCTTCTGTTGTGCCTCTAGGAGATCATTTGGAGGTCCTTCAATAACTGGGTCTGCATGAAGCACTTCATGAATAGTAGATCTTGGCAGTGATGTGATAGCAGCAACCTGTGTTTCATCTTCTGCTAAACCTTCAACTGGTACCACTTGCAGCGGGTTGCGGGACAAGGCATCCGCAGCTACGTTGTCCTTTCCAGCACGATACACTATATTCACTTCCTTGATCCCTTGACCATATACTCTGGTCCACCAGCGAGCATGTCTACCACTTGGACTTGATGTCTCCAGTACAGCTTTTACTGCTGAATGATCAGTGTAGACTGTTACCTTGTGTCCATACAAATAGTAATGAAAGTGTGAGATACTCCACACAACAGCAAGGGTCTCTAAATCAGTGATTCCGTAATTCTTTTCAGCAGGTGTCAGACCTCTACTAGCATATGCGATTGGGTGAGATCGACCATCAGACTGTACTTGGGACAACACAGCTCCTAGGCCTTGATGTGAAGCATCAGTTTCCAAGACAAAATCTCGTTGGAAGTTGGGGTAGGCCAATATTGGTGAAGTTATCAGAAGTTCCTTTAGCTTGTCAAATGCTGCCTGACACCCCTCTGACCACCTAAATTCAACATCCTTGCATGTGAGTCTATGCAATGAGTGAGCTACCTTAGAGAACTGATGAACAAACCTTCTGTAATATGGGGCCAGTCCTAGAAATCTCTTCAGCTCCTGGACATTCTTTGGTGGTAAGTAATCCTTCACTGCTCCAACCAGTTTGTCATTTGGTCGTAATCCTTCAGGAGTTATCACATGACCAAGATATTCCACCTCCTTCCTAATGAACTGGCACTTAGATGGGTTAACCTTCAGCCTCACCTCTCTAATTCGCTTCATAACACAACTAAGGTGATGCAAATGTGCCTCTAAAGAACTGGAAAAGACCAACAGGTCATCAATGTATGCCACCACAAAGCTTGGTCCATTCTCAGGATTTACACCTGTAAGCACCTGTTGCATGAGTCTTTGGAACACGCTAGGTGCATTCTTGAGTCCAAAGGGCATCATTCTGAATTCAAATAAGCCAAATGGGGTTGAAAAGGCTGTCTTTTCCCTTGACCTCTCATGGACTGGGATCTGCCAAAACCCGGACGCTACGTCTAGTGTAGAGAAGTATCTCGCACTACCCAAATCATCCAATAGGTCATCAATACGTGGAAGCGGAAAGCTATCACCCTTGGTAACTGCGTTCAGACCCCGATAGTCAATGCAGAATCTGTGCGAACCGTCTTTCTTCCTCACAAGCACCACAGGACTAGACCAGGGCGACTTCGAAGGCTGAACAACTTGCATCTGTCTCATCTTCCTGAGCTGCTTTGCTACCTCCTCCCTAGCTGCGAATGGCATTCTTCTCGATGGTTGCTTAATAGGTGTAACATCTCCTGTATCCACTTCTAACTGAATTAAGTCAGTTTGACCCCTGTCATTCTCCTCAAGAGCAAAAATATCATGGTAGTCTCTAAGCAAGTCAAGCAGCAGTGTCCTCTCTGGTTCTGATAGATTCACTACCTCTGTAGTCTCAGTCAACTTCTGCTTACGTTCACTGTTCGAGCCCGTAGTCACCATCCCAACCACTGCTTCATCTCCAATCAGCTCATTTTCAACAGATTCTATCACCTGCACCTCTGTGACTTCACCTACAACAGTGTCTACTGGGATCTTCTCTGTGAATCCCCTCTCATTACAAATTTCAATTCTAGCATGTCCATCATTGTTGGTATTTAATAATGCTTGGGTTGCAGTGACTGCAGGCACATAATCATGACCCTCAAACAACAAACTCTTCATGGGAAGCTCACCCTCTGCTATGTACACAGGAACTGTAACTGCTTTGTTTGCAGGGATAGTAATGGATCTTAGAAGGCGGACACGGAAAGTCCTGACTACAGGAACTTTGGCAGCTACTGTTACGTTCTCCTCTCCCACCATTGCTTCGGGTTCACGGCCTGGCCAGACATTATCATGATATTCTACAATACCCAGCTGACTACATACACCCTCAGACAACAACAGCTGGTCATGGGCGTCCATCTTAATGTATATGGGAGTTGTTATCACCTTGTCGTCAAAGCCAATCTCTAAGTCCATTCTTCCATGGAGCTTGAATTTCTTGTGATCATAGGTATGGGGGATACGATCTGGCCTCTTAAAATCTCTCTTCTTCAATCGAACAGCATCCGAGATCTTCTTAAACAGTTCGCCACCCATTATTGTAATGTCTGCACCCGTGTCTATGATGCCAGATGTAGCTACTCCTTGAATAGTAACATTTACATATTGTGGCTTACTACCTTGATCATTAACCCTAACTGCACTAACTGAACCATCTGAGTCGGATGAATTCAACAGAGCCAAGGGATCCAAGTCATTCAATGGGGTACTCTTCACCTTGTCTTGCATAGGTGGAGAAACAGCATCAGTTGAACCAACCTGCCTATTTTTAGTACCTCCCTTAGTGTCTTTCTTCGGTCCAAGGTTCCCTGTGGCCTCCTGTTCCTTGTTGCTTGCCTTACAGTTTGCTGCCACATGCCCCAACTTATGACAAAGATAGCATCTGATTTTATTAGGAGTATCCTTCATTGTAGTTCTAGTAGTCCCACTTTGGTTGAGGTTGGGTCTATCGTCTCTTGACTTCCTTATAAACTTGTCCCTATGGTGTGTTGTTCTTAGACTGTCATTATATTCTTGGCGCTTCTTCAATTCTGTCTGTCTCTTCTCTTCATGCTTGGCAGCCATGCAAAGTTCTTGGTACGTCATTGCTCCGGAGACGCTAGGGCTTCTAATTAGAGATAAACGTAGTCCCTCTTGCAGTTGCCCGTACAACATTGCATCCTTTGTCTCTCTACTCATCCTATCATTCCCAAAAGCCACACGGTAGGATTTCTCTAGACGACAAATGAAATCTGCCACTGTTTCTGTGTCACCCTGAACAGTTCTTCTAAAGTCCTGTCCTGCTAGGACCCTACTACAAGGGTCAAGGCTCTCTTTCAGGCACTTCACAGCTGTCTCCAGGGTCTTCGCCTCATCTCCAGTTATTCCACTCTGCCAGAGCACGACCCTTAAGGTGGCCTGCTAGTTGTAACAGCTGTTCCTCAGTTGTCCAATTGTTCCATTGGGATGCATGTCTCAGGCTTGGAAGCCAATCATCCAAGCAAACTTCAGAGTCCTCACCTGAAAAGAAGTTAATGGGAGGTGCATACCCTCTTCTAGGTTCTCTGGTAGTAGTGGTAGTGACTGGAATAGTAACTGTTGGAGCTGTAGCTGAAGTTGATGATGTGTCACTGGGTGACGTGGCTCTGGTATCTCTCCTTGCTGCCAATTGTAACTTCAATTGGGAGATCTCTGTATCTTTGGCTGCCATGACTTTCTCAAACTCAGCAACCTGTTCACAACTGATTTTCCAGATCTCCTTTACTCTGGCCTTACTGGACTCCAACTCTCCTTGTAAAGTGTGGAGTTCTGTCAGCAGAGTACTGTTTTCATCAGTGAGAGTCTCAACTCTCCCTTGCAACTCATCTCTCTCTTGTGTGAGAGCCTGTATTCTCTCATTACTTGTAGCCGGTTCCAGGGCGGGCGACGTCCCACGTGACCCGGAGGGCTCATCACTCATCATCGGCAATTCGTGCCTTGGTTCAACAGTGAGGAACACACCTGAGTGGTCTACTAAACTAAAGCTTGTGTCCTCAGGATTCCTCGGCAGTGCAACTTGTACATTGCTGGGTTCACGATCCATTTCGCGCAACTTCGCCTCGATCATGACCCTTAAATCTCCTACAGAACTCGACGTGGGTACTCCTAACTCAGTACCCAAACCACGCAGCTGGCCAGCCATTACACGTGTCGAGTTCAATGGTACATACACTTTAGCGCACTCACGCTCTCTGCCATGCCCTGACGTGTTATCTGTCATGCCCGGCAGGCCCTCCGATGCATGCTCGGATTCTTCAGACATAATAGCACAATGTTTATCAAATATCACTTCTTAAAAAGAATGAAAACGGGGGACTCACGCGACTTCTCTTGTCCCCGTACTTGCTCCTCCAACTAAGCGGAACAATCGTCTGAGCTCAGGTATTGGCGTCCACACACAACAGGAATCTTCTAACAATGATTCTCTCTCAACCTGGAGTATTTAAACCGAAGGATCATCAAAGGACAACTGGATGTCGGTAGGACCTCCACTGTTAGCGCGTGTTCAATTTCATATTCTTAATGACGCCTACTCTAACAAATGCGCATGCGTACATATACACACTGGCATATACAGTCTATATATAATAGTAATAATCAGGGCCGGAGTGCCGGACCACTTTTCAGCCACTTGAATTTGTAAAAAGATCGAGATACTCTAATAGAGCAGTCATCATATTATACTCTAATAGAACAGTCATCGTGATAGTCTAATAGAGCATTCGATACAATATCAATACTCTAATTACATTGATTGATCTCAGTCATTAGCTATATCCATCTTCAAATTACTTTCCAGTGAACCATCTGCATAGAATTGCACAATAGGCTAATTGATAAATGCATGTTATGCATTAACAATTAGTCAATTACAATCAAAATTGCTTCTGCATCTCAAAAGAACTAAACTCACTTTGTATCATGAAAGTAAAATTAGCTACTAGCTATAGCTATATTAAATTGAATTAATTGGTATACAGTAGCTCAAAATTACCTGGATATATTCTTGGTGTTAAAAAGCAGAAAGAGACCATGTATGTAAAATAGCTTCCAGATGCCATTTCAGAACATGTATTTTCTAACATTTTCCCAGGGAGCATGCCCACAGACTTCCTTAGCTTAGCATGTTAATGCATGCTGTATTGCTAGCACACACAAAAAAATTACAGTAGATAATCTGAATTAAATTTCAAATCAATAAAATGTAGTGTGCATGACTATGACCTCCATTGCAGTGCATGAATGGCCTGACCACTCAGAATCTCTGGGCTCCGGCCCTGGTAATAATACAGTTACTGTTACTCTGTTACACAAGGAAGTGATCAGCTTTGCTGCGGAGATCGGCTAAATGTGCGACATCCAGGGTAGTGGCACACATCTACAGAAGATGATGGTGGTAAACGATAAGGATAACAACATGATTACAGTGCTTGTGGATACGTGGGCAGTTGCAATATATACATACAGCTAGGAGCAAACACACCAGTATGAGATTCTTGGTCAACATGCCAGGCATGCATGTACCGGTGTGAAATATACATATAAGCAACTAGGCCAGTGAATTATATAGGGCCCTGTCACATTTGCAATGTGCATGACATCAAGAGTACATAATAATAGAAGAGGGAGGAGAGTGTCTAACTCTCAATATAATCCATACAAACACACTGCACTCAAACCCTCCTACTTCAATCCATAAAACTTCTAGTAATAAATCAATACCTTTAGTGAACAGAAGACTGTTGATATTTCCTAATTGAAGCTGTAGAAGTATTACAACCTCCTTCATAGAGCAAGCCATTTGTCACCTTTGATGGCTATAGTTGATTGCAGAAGGTCTGAGCACAGTGAGTTTGGTGAATCCACTGAAGTTAGACACTCTCCTCCCTACTCTATTATTATGAACTCTTGATGACATTTATCCCATAAATATTATGATTAGGCTCATGCGTGCCCCCACACACACGTTATTTGTACATACATCATGATTACACATACAGCTATATATGGAAATAAAATAGTACATGGATACCAAGTGCACTAGCGACATAGGTACTGTTTGAAAAAAATGTGGTGCGTTCAGTGCAGCGTAATGCAGTTGTGACTAGTAGCAGAGGTTACTGGGGCATCTGGATGACTTGGAGTGTCGGAAGAACTGAGGCGACATCTAGTCGAGCTGTCTTAGTGACACAATTCGAGCAAGGCAAAGTGGAATTGGCGGTTGGTAAGCAAGTGGCTGTTGGCTGTGAGATGAGGAATTGTTGAAGCTTGTTTCTTGACAGCAGGTCTGCTGCCGTGTTTTGGACTCCCCGAAGGTGTGAAACTGTGATGTGAATGTCATAGTAGGCTGTGAAAAACAAAACCCGAGACATCTGAGAAAGTGCATCATTATGGTGTCTTTAGATTCACCTTTCCGAATGGGCTCCACAAGGCCAAGATTGTCACAAAAGAGTTGTACCCTTTTTCTACTCAGGAATCTGCCCCATACTGAACAGCTGAAGATGATAGCAACAAGTTCCTTGGCCGTTATGGTAATTGGCTTCCACTCAGGGGGGGGGGGGGGGGGGGGGCAGGGGGAACTGGAAGCATTGATCTCCAAATCGTGCACCACAGCCCCATGTGCCAGAGGCATCCTCCGTATCCGGTAATCCAACGAAGTTTCCTGAGAGTGGTACAGAAAACTGATGCCATTTTGGGATGTTATGAACAGCGTAAGTCGGATTTGAACTCAGTGGTAAGTCTGATCCAGTGAGACAACTTCTTTACCTTATTTATTATTTTTAAAGCAAGTGTTAATGGCCAACTCTGCTGCAGTTAATGTGCACTTGCAACCGAACTGCAGAAAACCACCTCATGATCTCTAGCCCTCATATGTTGTTACGCCTATGCCTTTATTAATGTAATGTGGAGAGCTGTTGATTTGGAGCTCCACTGGTAAATAGTAACTGGATTGGTGATGATGACAGATGTGAGGTGCTAACAATATATATATATATATATAGCTGTTAAAGTATTGTCATTTGTTGTTCATAATGTTTGTTTTTGTTTTTGTAGAAGGGGTACAACCTGAATGCTTAGTGAAGCATGATGAAATTAACACACTTTGCATGCTTGACAACCATGAGGGTTTGAACTATTCTGAGCTAACTAAGTATTCAGCAAGTAAATATTACAGTCGTGGACAGTTAATAGGTTTACCACAGTATGTATGTGTGTCTGCATCACCTTTTGTTTATCTGTGTAATAATACAAATAGACTGTAACATAACATAATACCGTACCATGGCTATGCTGTTACTGTGTAGACTTTGTGAGCATGTGTAATGTAATGTTGAATGGTATAGCTGGTGTATCGCTATGATCAGAATTCTGTTTTTTTTTTTGTTTTTTTTAAATTAATTTTATTTTAAAACAGATGTTGATGGCTGACTCTGCTGCCATTAATGTGCACTTGCCACTGAATCCCAGAAAACCACCTCCTGGTCATAGCACAATCCACCTCCTGGTCATAGCACAATTAGAATTTGAAACTAGCATTGTACTGTTAATCGCAGAAAACACTTTTCAAATATTTCTAAAATTTTCCTTGTAATTCAAGGTTTATCGTACCCCTTAACGGGTGGGAATTTTACCTATAATGCTGTGTTTCAGCGCTTAATTTTAATCTGCCGAATGCACCCGTAAGGGAAAATTTGGTCACATATGTCTTTGCTACTACTTACAGTCACTACTGTGTGGCAAAGGATGATAATAGCATGACCTTGCAATGGGAAATAGGCAAAAAAAAAACAACTCCAGCTGTGGACCATTGCATTGTTATATACAGGAAATACACTACTGAAGTAACTACTACAGTAGTAAAGAATGACTACATGAATTCTAGGTTAGCAACTCTGCAGCCAATAATGTTTGGCAAACAAGACATCCAAGATAATTATCACAAGAAACTTTAGTTTAGGTTAGTTAGAGGCCGAGTGATATCAATAGTTTACTATCAAGATGTGTAATCACTTTAGATCTTGTAATAAAATGTTTGGTAAGCAAGCTGCATTGACTACCACCCAGCACTACTTATTGTTTAAATTGGTTCTAATTGTCTACACAGAATGACAATAAATTTTTTTTTCTGCATAAAGTTAGCATATGATCTGCAGACAGTGATTGCTGGGACTAAGCACACTAACAGTATACCTGGGGGTTTACATCTAACCATTCAATTAGGTTTCTGTGATCATGTAGCCCCAATAGACAATTACTCAAACCCACAATTAGTACAATAAGCATGACTGATTATTTAAACCCACAATCAATTATTTTATGCCACCATGTGGCAATGCTGTATATCTAGGGATGGCAGTTCTAAGTTTACACAGGTAAGTGTGTGTACTTATTTGTTTTAATCTGCCTGTATCCTGGGGTTACCATTCTAGCAAGTGACTCACGCTATCTTCATTAGGAATTTGCTAGAAAATATACTAGGGTAGCCATAACAATTAATACCCTTTTACAAAAATAAACACATTGCATCATGGTAAAAGTAGGTATTACTTCAACACTAACTGACGTATGTATGGAGCCTTTATTTGTAGCTGAACTCTCTATAAGGTGATCTGTTTGTAGCTGATCCCTCTGCAGGTTGATTTGTTTTAGCTGAACTCTCTACAGGGTGGTTTACTTGTAGCTGAACTCCTTACATTGTGTCTAGTTTCTAGCTGATGTCTCAACAGGGTGATTTTTTGTAGCTGAACTCTCTACAGGGTGATTTGTTTTTAGCTTATCTCTCTACAGATTGATTTGTGTGTAACTGATCTCTCTACAAGCTGATTTATTTGCAGCTGATCTCTCTGCAGGTTGATTTGTTTGTAGCTGATCTCTCTACAAGTTGATTTGTTTGTTGCTGATTGCTCTACAAGTTGATTTGTTTGTTGCTGATCGCTCTAAAGGTTGATTTGTTTCTAGCTGAACTCTCTGCAAAGTGTTTTGTTTCTAGCTGATCTCTCTACAGGGTAATTTGTTTGTAGCTGAACTCTCTCCACAGTGACTTGTGTGTAGCTGAATTCTCTAGAGAGTGACTTAATTGTAGGTGAACTCTCTACAGGGTGCATGACTTGTTTATAGCTGAACTCTCTTCAGTGTGACTTGTAATGTTCTGAATCTCTACAGTGATATATTTGTAGCTTAACTCTCCACAGGGTGACTTGCTTCTTGCTGAACTGTCTATAAGATTAACTGTTTGCAGCTGAACTCCCTACAGAATAACTTGTAATGTAATAGAATTCTATAATGGAGTAAATAATTAGCTGAATGCTCTATTAGGATGACTGTTCTATTAGAGTATCTCAATCTCGCTTTTGCTACATGGAGTTGGCTTTCTAATCATAACTCAGTGGTTTGTCAACCAATTCTTCTATACTACTGCAAGGACTTTCTATGAAGATTATTCCAGCTATACACCGATTTTCAGCTCATTGCTCTAAGCGGTTTGCCTAGTAGGCATAATAACGAATACTTTTTTTTATTCATAAAAATCGATCGCGTAATTGTGATACAGGTTGGGTCTTGTTTCATATCTCCGTGGTCTTTGTCTCGATTCCATTCAAACCACCAAAAGCACTCCAACGATGGTTACTCCATCTACATAGCAATTTTCAACTCATTCCATGAAGCGGTTTACCCTGTAGGCGTGACAACAAATTGATCTTGTTTTACGCGAATGATCGGTCATAACTCCTGAACAATTCATCGGATTTGCACCAAATGTCATGCTATGATTAGCCTTTGGACTCCCTTTCTGTGTGCTAACTTTGAAGGCGATCGGAGCACGCGTTTGCGTTTTATAGCAATTTTTGCAAGTGTGTGAAAACACGAAGGAGAAAAAAAAAACCAAGAAAAAAATCGAAACTTTGGGAGCTCATATCTCAGAAATGGCTGGAGCGATTTCCTTCAAATTTGGAATGTAGACTCCCCTGGCTGGTGGGCAACTCTGTAGCAAATTTGGTTCCAATCGGATAAGAGATCACCGAGATACAAAGGTGTGAAAATGACGTTTTCTTTCTTCCTGTCAATATACTCGCGGTGTGGCGCAACAGCTTCTTGGGCCGCACGACACACTACCGTGTGTCTTGATATAGCATATTTTATAGATATATGGGCAAGTCATGTTTGTCCCATGTGTTCTATTTGAGTTCATAACTTTAATTCTTCTTGATGTTAACTACTTACCCACAAACACATTATATTTTTACCAACATGATAGGACAAGTATTACATAGTTTATTAGCTTCTATGCAGTCGAGCAGTTCTGCTGTTTAGTTAACTGTTGCTATATACATGCTCACATCATTTCACAAGATGGCATAAAGCTATGTACTTTAAAGAAACATGACCAACATGCATGAATTTAGGATGTGATGTGTAATGCTTGGTTCCCAATGCCTTAATTTAGTGGTTCTGCACATAGGGCAGGAGTATTCTATATAATATGGTATGCATAGAGTTATTGTATGCATGAAAATTTCATTTTGGTTGTTCCTGTTAATAGCACACTGGTGTGGTGTACCAGCTTCCTTAGCTGCACAACATGTCATGTGTGTCTTCTTTAAGTTTCATCACAACCATATTAATTTTGTACTACGTGTGTACATTTCACATAAGATTAGTTTTGGCTTTTACAGAGAGAGTTCTATAATAATTAAAGGGTGCGTAATTTTATACTGTGTAAATCATTTAGCAAATTGTAATGGTACATACCTGTCAGATGGTGTACTTTGTAACAGATAGTATCTTTAGTTGCTTATTAACTCCTAGCATTAACTTTTACTCTACTTGGGTGTTATGAAATGTACATCCTCACAAGGAAATTGGAGGAACGTGTGGAGGAAAAAGTGTTTACAGACAATTATGCCATGTTTACTAAAGTTCTTAATGTCAACACATTAATACCACACTTCATAGCAATGAGGGTTATCACTTTTGATGATGCATCTGATATCAAATCATGTAGTCAAGACCTAGAGAAGAAGAAGATTATGAAATTACTGGAATATATTGCACGCCATCTGAAAGCTGGACACACCAATAGTTTTTACCAACTGCTTGATGTAATGAAGACACGTTGTACCATTTCAGCTGAAATGCTTGCTAATGAAATGGAGTCATCTGTAGTTAAATTATCTAAAGGTACATATATTGTATCATGACTTCACATGTTTTGCCCAGCATTATGTACTGTTTGCAACACTAATCTGTTATGTACGTACGTATATACACACATATGTACATACGTATATACACACGTATGTACATACCATCTTCATCCTGCACTTATGTAGCATGCAATTTTCCACAACTAATATAAAGTTCATGAATTTAGGGCCCTACTTATCAGACCATTATATAAATTAGATGTGATATGGCAGTTGAAGTTCTTCAATCTCCTCTACTACATATTCATCAAACTGTTGTTCTGTACAATAAGTATTCTTATCTTTCCTGTAGGATTTGATGGTGATATTGCTTCACAGTTTCATAAGGTAATACTTGAATATGTAGTGGCATTGTATTGTGTATCTATTTCTATACATGATTCAGTGCTTACTGTATATCTATTTTTCATACATGTACGTATATAGTCCATTTCACTTCCGACTGAAGTATCCCCTGGCATGGGTCATGCTCAGAGTTACTTTCACAGCATTTCTGAACCTACAGGTAGAATTTGTGCGTATATAAATAAACCTATGTTGAATGAAATGTTGTGGATCTAGCTAGATGTGTTTACTAAAATGTTGCAGTTGTACAGTAGGACATTGTGCAGAAAAACTGGTGTTATTACCCATGGCAGCAGGTTTGTTTTTCCACCATAAACACAAAATTACAAAACACTATCACATGCTGCTATAAAAATTGTGATCAACCAGAGTTAAATGATCTGTTTTTACTGGTTGCTATTTCCAAGCTTGGTGAACCATACAAACAGTCTGAGGCTTTGATAGAGCTGTGGCCAACCTGGGGATGGCTGGGTGTGGTGTTACACCCCATGGTGTTACCTATGCTGTAAATTTCATCCTAGCTTTACGTTTCTGTCATTTTTGATAGTTTTTCATGAGGTAGACTGTATCAGGCATGTACTGATAGGGATGTTGGTGGGCTGGAGTGACAGGGACAGTACAGGGTTGTTTTCAAAATGAAAGACAAGCAAATAGAAATGAGCTAGGCTGAGTTATGGATTATTCAGGACTTGAGGAATGGATGTAAAACTAGACTATGATACTGCTCAAATGAAACATTGTCTCGCAAGAGTGCAACTAGGACCTCCTTTGCTTCACTATACTTTTTATTTCTAGAGTTTTAAGTTCGATTAGAGACCAAAGAAATAAAAAGTAGTGAAACAAGGGAGATCACCTACATACATCTGAAGATACAAGTGGACGTAGACTAAGATAGTGAGTAAATGCCCATCTTCACCTTCCTTGTTTCACTACTTTTTATTTCAATTTTCCTAGTACAGTACTTGATTGTTTACTTTTTGTAACCGTATTATGAGTGGTAAACCAGCACATGTATGGCATTAAGAAAGAAAGGCTTTAGACTTATTGTTTTTGTCTGAATGCACGCCCCAACTATCACTTACTGAAATAACAAAGTGGACAATACACTTCATTTTCAGCTGTATTCAGTCTGTTACACAGCATTACAAATAAAGAAAACTACAAGAAGAACCTCAATTCTGCCACAATGAAAACTCAGACAATTCCTGTTACAAATGTAGGGAAGCCATCATGTGGTGCTACCAGAATCAACACCTTGAGCTGTCAGCAAAGGTATTAAATGGGACACAATGAGGACACAGGTAATTCCATGAAGCATGCATTGTACATATTGTGGTATGACCTGTCGGGCTGAAGATTTAGCAATGAAAAATCAAGCCTGTAGCCTTAGCCGTTATTGACTCACACTTGTCTGAAGGAATATCAGTCAGTCAGACAGTCAGTAGAAAATTCCACTGAATAAATTCTTTTTTTTTTAAATTGTAGCAACCTATTGAAACCATTTCAGGTCATAATGAAGGCAATTTTGGGCATGGTTTGCCTATCCAATACTGCCAAGGTGCCATGACGGTATTGTGAGGCTGAAAGTCCAAACCTTCATGATCCCTGATCAAACTTAAAACCCCTAATTTTTCGTTGTATATACCTGTAACCTTTTCTGTAACATATGAACCTGTCCCTATTGAAAGAATGATGTAAATTAATGTCTGAATGCATGCCCACGGGGGGGGGGGGGGGGGCTTCACTCACCCATAAAGTGCTCATATGACATGAGAAAATAATATATAAGTTAGTGCAATTTTACATTTGAGCAGTACTGTACGTGCATGCAATTAGTCTGTAGAAGATTATATACTACTTTGTTAATACATTACTTATTTTGTATTAAAGGAAATGTGTTTTCGTATCAACCGGAAAAGAGTTCCACTGACTAGAAAAGGAGACTGAAAACAAATGAATTCTCTTCATAATTTATGACTAATACAGGGCATATTATAAGGATTGGTATCATTATTGTATAGGATAGAATAATGCACATTTATTGTACATACTGCATACTTTTCCAAATGATGTTCAACTTCATTATATTAATATGAATTTCACGGTTACTATTAAATATAGAGTATGACAAAACAATCTTGCAACGGTACTGCAGTTACAGCAAATGTTATAATAAACTGACTAATGTAATTTGTGTAAATGTACTGCTATACAAAAAGGTTAAAACTGCATGCCTACCATAACTCCATATATTCATACAATGTGCAAATGTTGAAAGTACAGAAGCTACTAAACTGTGACATACTGCATGTGTGGAATATTCACTGAACATCTGAGCAACATGTGTTCCTGTCAAAACTACAGATAAACAGCTATACTCTTAGCTTCTATGGGTAGGGATGCACAATTTATTTATCAAGTACGATTTAACCTTTTCTCACATTTTTCATGTACGTACACTGTCCTGTGTACACTTTCTAAAATTGATGATTTTGAGAAAATTTTTAAACTTGTAGAGATATGTGTGTGTTGTTGAGTTCATTTTTTTCTCTCTGATACTAGCAGCAGTGCTTGCCCTATTGCATAAGTTATGGATCTTGAACTCGTGTTTCTATTAAATTGATAGCAAACTGAACAGCAACTAGTAACATCGCTTGTTCTGGGTTTTGCAAACCAGCGGACACCGACATTTGGTGCATAAAAAGTACAATTCAGTAAGAAAGGTTGAGAATACGTATCGCAGCTTGAAAAGACATTTCCTTAAAGATATAGCAAAAAATCTCGTAATTTGTAACATATTAGCCAATTTGCACGACAAGACGTTAACAAAAAATGGCGCAGATCTGGCATTTTCTAAGTGGTACCTAGCTTAGCATTTGTGGGTGGTTTGGTAGTTGATTCTTGGGTGTTGAAATTTCACGTTGCATACCCTAACTATGATTTGTTTTGCGACGGGGTGTGTGGTTTGTGCCCACATGCCTTATTTTTGCAGGCCCGATCACAAATATTGTTGCTGAATTATGACAATTATGATACTCTTATCACTTACTTTGTTATTTTATATGTAAATTTGTTACAGTTTCCAGAATGTGTAGACAAGATTTCTATTGCCTGTTTGGACCTTCATTATTCTGTACCCTTTAACCACAAGAAACACAAATCAGATTATGATGTCATGCCTATGGTATTGCCATCCATCAACACGGACAACGAAAATAATATTTTTGATGGTTATAGTGATGATTGTGGTGATGAAAGAAAAATGGCAGGTGATGTTGCTAATGAAGAAGAAACGATTGGTCCTAAAGTTACTAATGGAGTTGCAAGTAAGTGATTTATAACAAGTATGTGTTGCTTATATTATACAACTGGCTTATATCAAGAAAACTATAATGTATGTACTGTATATAGGAAGTAAATGAATCATTACATAAAGTGTATTTCCTAGTAGTTAAGACACTACTAGCCTATAATACAACTGTTATGATGGTTTCTGTCTTCATGACCATGGGAACTTTTCATACTGCACTGTACCCACCATAGTGTGACATGGTTACTTAGCAGAAGGATGATAGTGTCTTGATGCATTCAGTGATGTATCTACATAGCCAAACCAGTTTTGTATACATTTAATTGGGAACCATATCATGTAGTACAGTAGTACTACATATTAGGGATCATAGAGGTTTGCACTTTCAAAAATACATTTGACCAGAAACCAGCGTTACACCCACTACTACACTTTCATGATGCCTTAGCAATATTGGTTAGGTATAGTGAAGCCCAAAAGTGCCTTGATTGTGACCCAAAATGCTTCCAATAGGTAGCTGTAAATATTTTTTAAAACTTCTTTATTCACCGAATTTTCTACAGACTGATAACCAACTAACTAACTAATGTCTAAGGATGAATATACAGTAACTCAATAATGGCTAAGACTATGGGCTTGATTTTTTCACAGTTCTACAGTGCTTCAGATCAACAGGTGCCTTTTAGCATACCACAGTACATACAATGTGTGAATCTTGGACTTGCCTTGTCCTCCTTTGTGTCCCTTTTCATTTTGCTGAGGTGTCAGTATGCAGTAGCACATTATAACACTGTGTAGGATTTACATAAGTAGTAAAGCAGTGTTTCACTGCTATGTACCTCCCCTTCAGCCTACAGTGATTATCACAAGGACATAGAGTCAGAGACTGGCAGCACTAGTAAGGTGTCCTCTGTGTTGTTTGATGAAGAATCAATGACTGTACCTGCAGTCGGTGATGTTGTGCAAAAACTTATTGGAGAACACTGCAGCAGAGATAGAAATATGACTTCCAAATCCAAGGAGAAAGTGAAAGTGATACTGAAAGGAATTTCACTATATTTTAATCCTGGACATCTTGTTGCTATTATGGGTCCATCTGGTGAGTGTATATATAAGTATATATAAGTGTATTGTGTGTTTGTGTAGGAGAGAATGGTACTTACATGTACATATATGCATACAGCTTATTTTGGAACAAATCTTTTGAGTAAATTATCTGCAGGTAGAAGAAAGCACATTAGTCATTAACAGTGACACATTCAATAATGTTGTCTTAACAATTAATACCATTGTTTTTAGTTGCCACCGTAACTGCTTTTCCATTAGGGACCTATCAGAAGGCTAAAGCTGAGGAAGTCAGAATTTTGCAATCACAGTTGTAGAATTATTGGAAACCATATAGACAGATACAGATAGTATAAACTGACTGTTTTATTAGGGTGACTGTACTATTAGAGTATCTTGATCTACACGTTATTGTATGCAGTGGATTAATTGTAATAGAAAAGCCTTTTGGTGGTTAAAAAAGCAATTGGATTTTGACTCCATTGCAAAAAATCTAGTACCCAATCCCACTTTGTAATCTCTATATAATAGCCATGCTTCATGAAATCAATTATGGTATTTAGTTTTGTAAATATAATGTGAACGTTGAACCCTGAACTCAAGCTCATGTGTATATATCAGACAAAGCAGTCTTGCCAATGGTATAACAATTGTGGGCATAATCTACGTATATGCCCACAATTGTGCTGTCTACATGATGTACTTACATGTGTACACTTATTTGCTACAGGTTCAGGCAAGACAATTTTTCTGGACCTGCTCACGGGTCACAGGAAATATGGCAACATAAAGGTAAAAGAAAAATAGTATGGCATCAAAATTATATATAGATATATACACATATAATATTTATTTAATAAGCAATTACTGTAATGTTGGTTCAACTATTGCATTTGTAAATCACACACTTTTGCTTTGCCACTGCTGACAATGTTGCCATGGTAGAACATCTTAATAAGTCACACAGTTATCCTGGCCTAGTTAAAGCTCTATACTTACTGTGCCATTTTTCATTATGCGATTACATGTTTCGCACAACTTACGGCCCATTAAACAGGGTCAGAAAACAGTAATCAGCATCTATAAATTTACATATTTTGATGGCACTTAACATATAGAAGTGGGAACTGTACGATGTACTGTGGTGTGCGACTCATGGTCCCTTACACTAAGTATGCAATACCCATTCATCAACTCATGAGTTTTTTATATTAATATTTTGAAAAACAGTATTTAAATTGTGATAAGCTAAAAAGGAAAAAGAAAAATAACTATAAAACTTAAATACGTTGGCCTAAGGTTTTCTCTAACTGAAAATTGTTTTGTAAGAAAGCTAACAGCACAAGATGTGGTTACTATGCAGAAGGTTATGTTACATATTTAAATGTACAATGTTTTGCATACATGTGCATATACATCTTCTCCGCTCCATAGGGCAACATATTTATTAATGGACATGGGCTGGATAATATTAGGGACAGGTATATAGCCAATACTGGTTATGTACTACAACTGGCAATACCTTATTATGAGGAACTAACTGTGAGGGAGAACCTGACACTAGCTGCCCAGATGAGATTGTCATTTTCTATGAGGGAGAAGTTTGAACGAATTGAACAAGTCATGAATGAGGTAGGTATGCCTGTTAGGATAGCTGTTTTTTCTCAATAAACACATGCAACTTTGTGATTGCGTATCTTAGCACTTAATAACATTATATGAATAGGTCTGGACACCTTTTCTCAAAACTAGTAAAGTGAGGAAATTCCTAAATGCAGTTAGATATGTAGTGCCTAAGTTTAGTTATTAATTTGAGACAATGGTTCTGTGACAAAATCTGTACAAAACATTGTTTATAGATATGGCTATTGCAGTCATTTAACTTCCTAGTGTCTAAATGTAAGCTATGTATTTGTAAAGAAAATTTACTTCAGGTATTTGTCTGTTTATTAGCTATCACTATGAGTTTCCAATGCCCAGAATATGCATTGTTGTGGGAAGCGGTAGTAATGTTACATTTGGTAGACACAAGGGGAGTAGGTGGGGATGGTGGGTGGCGTGAAGGCCAAGATCACATTTGGAGTCTTTATGTTCCCTTCTTTGCACTCAAATTGCTTGAAGAATAAGACTAGCTGGCTCTCCATGGCTTTACAAGCTCACTAAATACCATTCTTACAAAGCCATGGCCATTGAATGTTCACAAGAGAACCTGCTGCGGAAACCAGACTTACCAGTTTTGAAGGTTGGTTTTGCTAGTCTATTATTGCCTCAATCCTGGTGAGGTAAAAACTTGGAATTTGTGTGCATGGAAGCTGGATGGGTATTCCATCGTGATGTTGGCTTGCCTTTATTCTTCAACTGTATATATCAGAAAAAATATGTACAAACAAGCTGTGTGGCCTTGAATTAAAAGGGCAGTTGTTTTTTAAATATTCACAAAAAGTGTTTTAGACTGTACTTTGCAGCTCTGGGTTTCACTTGATAGGACAATCATGCTGCAGTTGGTCTTGGATTGTCAGTTAGCTTTATCAAGACCAAGTTCATGGTGGCTGGACATGATATAACGGAGGAAGATATGCAGCCAATAGTAACATCTGGAGGGAATGTGGAGTGTGTGTCCGAATTTGTATATCTTGGTTCCCAGATGGCATCTGATGGGAAGTTGGACACAGAGGTGGAGAAACGTATATCTACTGCATCCAGAGCGTTTGGTGCACTACGCCATGCAGTTTTCCAAGACATAACTCTGTCAGTTCTCACCAAGAGACTTGTGTATCAGGCATGTATACTCAATGTATTACTGTATGGAGGAGAGTGTTGGACACCATATAATCGACACCTTGTTCGTTTGAATCGTTTTCACCATCGGTGTATTAGGACTATTCTTGGAATAAGCAGGAAGAAGCAGTGGGAGCAGCATATCACTTCTGAAGTGACCCGTCAGATGTGGGGTGACCCTGAGACCATCAGTGAGAAACTGATTAAGCGTCGGCTAGAGTGGTTGGGGCATTTAGTGAGAATGGGAGACAGCAGGACCCCCAAAAGAACATTATTTGGGTGGTTACCCAAGAAACGACCACCTGGTGGTCCGAGAAAGAGATGGAGAGATGTTGTGAAGGCAGACCTTCAGACAGTAGGACTATTGGATACTTGGTACACCTCAGCACTCCACAGAGATCAATGGGACAACCTGTATAATGAAAGAGTAAGCAACAGTCAACTTCTAGCAAGAGCAGCTTTACCAACAGTGCAGTGTACGGTGTGCAGCAGGACCTTCCGTAGGGAACAGGATAAGGCAAGGCATAAATGTATTGAAGAAAGACTGAAGCCAGTGCATCAACAACAGGGTGCACTGCAATGTGCTGTTTGTGAAAGATGGTTTAGGAGTAAGGGTGGTCTTGCTGTACATAATTGTAATCCCATCAAGCACAATATATTTGAACATGCACCAATTCCAGCAGTGGAGAATAGAATACAATGTTCTATATGTGAAAGATCTTTTAGCCGGTCTAGTGATTTGAAGCGACACAAATGTCTGGCAGAGAGATCACTGCCAATTGAACTTCAACATGGAGCTATTCAGTGCTCATTATGTCACCGTTGGTTTCGTAGCAAAGGAGGACTAACTGTACACAAGTGTCGACCAGCTGAGTAGATATCTTAAGCTTCTTCATACAACCGTATGAAGACCACGTGACCTTTATGGTAGTGGAGAGGAGGAGGAGGAGGAGGAGTGTGTGCGTGCGTGCGTGCGTGCGTGCGTGCGTGCGTGCGTGCGTGCGTGCGTGCGTGCGTGCGTGCGTGCGTGTGTTTATGTGTATGCATGCGTGCTTGCGAGTGTGTGTGCATGTGTATGTGCGTGTATGAACAAACATTGTTATTGATATTCCCTATTTTAGGTAATAATGGTATCATCATACAGTTTTGAAGTTTATCTACTAGTGTTAGTTGTCAATATGGCTCTCAACCAGACATGGATTGCTCTACTAATATTTGTACTCTGTGCATTCCCCAGTATAGCATTCCGCCTGTCACCAGTGATTAGTTCAGTAGCTGGATTTACTAGTGGCTTCTTTATACCCCGTGAATCCATGCCTCCTTGGTGAGTTGATAGTGTAGACTCTAGAATGACATGTATGGCTTACACAAAAACTCTAGTTACATGTGCTTGTTTACATTGGAGTAAAATGTGGCTTCACCATTTCTAAGCTTTAATAGCCTTCTTGCTTGCTTGTAACACTATACCATCATGAATTTGTTGAGTCATGGTGAAGATGAGACAAATCCAAATTCCATAGATTGTTGTACTCATGACTTCTGATGTGCTTTTAGTTTATTTTCAATATAGTTGCTATAGAATTGCATTCAATAATAAAGCTGAAACTTTAACAGATCATTAATTTATCCTTCTAGACATGTAGCTAAGAAACCATAATATGAATTCAAGAAAAATGCCAACTAGTTGGGTTTTATTCAGCAGATCACATGCAGTATAATATAAATCAAATCCTTATTACCTGTAGGGTGACTGAAGTGCCACTCTCTGGTATATTCATTAAGGTAGCTCAATCTGAAGGTTATCATGATTATTTTAGAATTAATGACAGCTTGTGCATTATTTCACAATATTAAGAAACATTGATATCAAACTTACAAACACATATGTAACTATGCCAAAAATATTGCTGAGTATACATAAAATGTGTGAAAATTTGGTACAGGTAGCTTCAACCATTGGTAAGCTACAATACACCAAATATTTGAAACTGGGTCACATATATGTGCACTATTTGTATACATTCTTAACTTATTTAGTTCTGTTCATACCTATCTGTACACAGGTATCGTTGGTTGTTCTTTGTTAATCCTAACTACTATGGTTTCTCCTCAACTTCTTATCTACTGTTAAAGGAGTTTGACTCAAACTGTGATGGAAATGAGCTGGAGTGTTATGTCTCCACTGGGGACTACACCTTGACACGGTTCAATTTCAATGAAACCAACCCCGCTCTGCATGTAACAGTGAGTGTTCAGTAAACTAAAGACTTGCATATAGTCTGTACTGTAACTGTTTAGGAAACTACACATATCAGCACTTTTGAATTTCGCAGATGGTCCAAGCTATTGTAAATTGAAGTGTAGTAGGCATGTGTGATTTTTTGCCGTTAAACTTTGTAGATGCATTAGTTTATCAATCATTCCCATGTAGGCGTGACAAAAAAATCTGTCTTTTCTGATGCAAATTATCATCCACAACTCTGTGACCATTAAAACAATCCATGAATTCACCTCTAAATGTATGCCAAATTTTACAGCAGTTGAGGTACAAATTTGTGTTTATACTGGTTTTGTAGAGTATGCAAAAATGAAGAAAAACTTACTGAAGCCCCTGCAAAAAATGTAAAAATGAAGAAATTAAGCCTATCTGTGTATAAGATGATTTTGCTTAGATTTGGTGTGTGGGGTACCAAAAGTGGAGGGCAATTACAAAAATTGTGTAATTTTGAGAAGGAATCATGGAGCCTATGCACAACATGGTATGGTGTGCCAGCTTTCTTGGCTGCACTACTCACTACCAGGTGTATTGATTTTTAAAAATGAAAAAAGCAATGTTCAAATTTTTATGTAACTTTGCCAGTGGATCGAAGTGCAGTATATAGTAAGCTCACAAACACAGCAGCTTGTAGCAGTTGTGCACTTACAGTCTTATGCCTGATAACAGTAATAGTCAAGATGCAGATTATTGCTCTTGCTCCAACTTCCTCAACAAGCATTAGTGCAGTCACTGTAAATTTCAGTAATTTCCTGATGACTTAGCTGCTGAGTTTTAGTATCTGTCTGCAGTTGAAGTACAAAAAATCAAGTGAACTTGGAATAGTGTAGAAATACATTCATTGAGAGTGGTTGCATGTTGAACTAATTTTTATAAGTACCCACATGAGAATCCATATAACACAGGAATTGAACAGCCCACATTTGTCACCCTTGACACATTGTATCACATCTTTGTAGTTGTTTGCGTTTAATGTTATTTTTATTAAAGTCATGTTAGGTTGAATGCGGAGACAATTCCAGATCCCAAGTTGTGTGGTTCATTTAGGTGCTTGCCTAGAATGTCAGTTGTCCTGGTGTAGAATTTTCTGCTAACAGTTTTGTTGCCAAGATTCTGACTATATAGGCTTTGATCCTTTGTACATGTCCCTAGTATACACATTTACATGTAATATGTATATCTTATAAAGTGTACTATAAATTCATGAGTTTGTATAATTAATGTGCGTTTGTAGTAGATAAAGTATGTTTTATAGCTGTAAATGTACTACTGTAGTAGATGTTGTATAATTTGTCATCAGATTTTGCTGTTGATGACAGTTGGTTACCTCATACTAGCAGTGATAGCAATGTGGATCAGACATGCCGACTTTGGTCCTACACTTCGGCGACTTCAGGCTATATTCTTTAAGTAAGATATCGCCATGTCAGTAATATATGTTTGAGTTGGTCACTATAATGAGTTTGTATAGAAATGGTGTCCACTAAGTTACTCCCTGCTATACAAGTTTTCAACCTCCTTGTAGGTCCCGAAAATACAAAGCAAACTTGCTGAGTAATGTGTAAATTAATATGTTAAATAATGCTGTGTCAATTTTAATTGCACATTAATTAAAAAAGACAGAAGATAAATACATTGATGCTGTTGCCTCTATCCAGGTCTTACAGTAGAATATCTAGTTTTGACCAGTGGTTGAAACTTGAATCTCCAACAGAAACAGAAAATGAGAGTGAACAGACGGGGTCTGACATTCAAATGACAGAAATTGGTAGTGCAACTAATAGCGATCAAGATGAATATTGCAGTGACATTGATGAAGATGATGAAATATACTTTGATGATATGGAACTAGAAAACACAGCTCCTCTTGTAGCACAAGGTCAACAATTTAATGGTGGCAATAAGACAAATATCTCAACTAGCATCATTTTCTCCAAACAACAACATAGTAAGCTATCTTTGCCTACTGTTGAAGAAGAAGAACCATATCCTACCACTACATAAAATAATGGCTCAGACTTGCAACTTGAGAAGTTACAAGACTACTCTATTGGATCCCAAGGTAGACAAGACACCAATCATGAGTTATTCAAGAAACAAGCCAGCTCATTCAGTTTACCAGAAATAGGGAATTCTTCTAATCTTGAACTACTTGTGAGAAGAAAACCATCTACAGATAGAACTGAAGCTGGAAGCAAAACACATCATAAACTACAAAGAGGAAGTACAAGACAGCGATTTTCTCGAAAACCTAAAGATTTGCATCTTCAACATCGTACATCACGTTTCCAGAGTAAGTTTCTCAATGATGATGAATTTCATGTAATCTGGAAACCTGACACACCAAATGTCACAACTGCAAGACTGAGTGATTCAATGCAAAAGAATCTTAGTACTTGTACTACAGTGCCAAAAATTGATCCTAGTTTACCTAAGTCAACTTCTTGGAGCCAACAATGTGAAACTGTTTCTCCAGCAGCTATTAGCACTACATCCACACCAAGTACACCAGCAGATTTGCGCTTTAGACAAAAACAATTATTAGAATGTGTCAATGTAGCTCGTGAAGTGTCTAAAGATCAGAACATTAAACTGGTACAGCCAGAAGTTTCTCAAAATGTCAAGCAACGTGCTCTCCGACTTGCTTCAAGATATGTTTCTTTCCGAATTAGTAAGAAACCTCAAAATATGGCTGATGTAATATTGCAAGCCCAAAAACAATCACTTCTTGCCAACTCTGATCAACCACTAAGTCCATAACAAAAGTGGCAAAGGGCTGTTTTATTATCAGCCAACAAAACAAAAGTAATGAAAAATCCATCAGAAACTTCATTAAGTAGTAGTTATTCAGAAATACAGCCCATCAGTATCCATACAATTGGTCAAAGAATGAGCAGGATGAGCAAAACCCCATATCACAGTGAATTTCCAATGTAACAGTCAGATTATACTTTGTCATCAAAGTCAAAGGATTCTTCAAGCAGAAAGAAAAGTGCACTAAAAACTTGTGCTAGTTGCGCATTAATGAACACTAAACCCCTACTAGAAGATGCTACTGAACTGGAAAATGATTGTTTTGAAACAACAGCTAAATTTTCCACTGCAGCTAATTCATCTGTTGAGAATAAGAATTCCACCAATACACTGGAAGTAACAGATGGCTCTTCTGCAGCATCACCTGATGATAATGATTGTAAGGATGTATCAGAAGCTGATAAAAAATTTGCTGCAGTACATAAACCAGCACTGGCTACAGCAAGAGTATTTCAATGACTGGCTTTGTGACTAAAGTGGTCAAACATATTATTGAGCTGCTCAATACTATAGCTATAATTTTTAATGTGTGTGTGTGTGTGTGTACGTGTGTTCATAAAATTTCATGATATAGTTAAATGAAATAATAAATAGCTAATCAAATAAACTGACAATAGAAACCTCTAAGTGTTACTAACAAGTGTTTATTTTGGGAGTAGCTAATCAAAATTGTTGACATGAAGCCTTTTAAGTACATCAACTAGAGTGGTCAATTATTATGGTCGGACACAGTTGGATAGATGTGCACTACAAGGTGGTCTCTATATGTGATTAGTAGGCAATTGCTAATTGGAGTACAAAATGCTGGTACGTAATGAGTAGAATTATTCCCTGCACTCAAAAGTGTGCAATAAGTTACCTACAAATTGACTTAATTATTATACTGAGTAATGTTGTAGCTATACCTGTTAGTAGTAAACATGTATGAATTAGCATAAACTTTTTGAAATGCCTGAGCTAGCTAATATCCCACACACTATATATAGTTACATTAATGGAGAAGAAGCTTAAGGTAGAGGAACAAACACTAATACTTAAATCATTGCCTTGATAACTGAAGCTAAGTGAGTACCATCCACTGGGACAACCATCTCTTGCAGTGACATTGATGTTGACAAGTTTCCTCTGCATCCTAAGCAAACAATTGTTTCACATACAATACCTCCATTACTGGTCATCAATTCGAATTGAAAGTACCCCAACTTGTCACCAGTTTCAAGATAATAGATGTAGATGATCTCACAAGGTAATACATTATGGTCAATAATTATTCACCACACACAAATGCATCTGTGATGTTACATAAGAGCATTGTTAGATATCTGACACTTGAGGATGCATTCTTAGTGTTAAATTTCTGATTCTCTTTTTCAGTATCCTTGCAGGTACTGGTACTGAGTTCTGGATTAAGGAGGTAATCCGGATTATAATATATCTACAACAGTACTAAAGCAACTCTTTATGACTTAGTTTAGCTTTCTAACTGCAAAGATAGAGACCTATACATCATGTATATAATAGTGCTAGAATTTATTTTTACTACAAAATGGCTATTGACAAATTTTTGCAACATCTAAAATGATTCAATTACCGCAACACAAAATGATGGAATTCAGACAAGTAAGGGCCTATGACTCAAAGAAACATAGCTATATAGTAATATAGCTATGTATAATTAAAACCCATATTCAAGTGGATCAACATGTGGTACATTGTGCAAAAGGATAATGTACAGTATAATACTGGTAATTAATTTAAGATTAATACAACACATTTACATTACATAAAATATATACAACTTTTACATGCCTGATATATAACTTTGTGTTTAATTGTTATACTTTATCTGCTTATATGTATGTTGCAAAGGCTTTATTTCATAAAACTCTAGCTACAGTACATGCACAATAGCCTTTTTGATACCCTGATCATTGGTCCACGGACTTGTTTGAAATACAAGCCATACACAAATGGGTCAAGAAGAAATGTCGTATAAGTGACATTGGGAATAATGATGTAGTCCATAATGTTGTGATAAGCTGTGGAGTTTATCAGTACTTCTCCTGGAATATACAATGTCAGGAAGAGCACACCAATAGAATAATTCCCAAATAAAATAACCAGTAATGTCTTAATAGGTTTAATGTGGTGCTTGAGTTTGTGCTGCTTTCGTTTTAAAGCTTCAACTTGACTGGTAGAACCTGATAATCTGGTTTCCTTTTGGATTTGTTTGTTAACTTGATAAGTTTTAATGGCTAAGTAGACATTGAGGGACATTGTTATAATTGTTTCCATAAAGACTGGTGTTGCATAAGTTGTTATAGTTTCAACGAAAGCATTGCCATAAGTGCAGGTACCATACTCAGACACTTCAACATAATTATCACTGTTAAAAAGCAGATGAGCTGTAAGTGCCATTGATAAAGGCCATAAAATGACACATATGCTTAGAGTGACAGAGGTTGTCATAATTCTTTTGTGTTTGAAAGGAAATCTGATAGCAATTACTTTGTCAACTGATATCATCAATATTGTAAAATGAAGCACAACTATCGGATGAAAGAGAAAATAGTACACATTACAACTGATAAAATCTCCTGCCCCAATAGCATAGCCAATAGTCATAATAGCAGACATCACATAAAACAGCACTGCTAATATCATATCAGTTATCATCAAATTAGCCACAAAGATGTTATGAGGCCTGTGTAACCTTCTTGTAGTATTGATGGTGACTAAGACCAAACTAGCCATTAGAAAAACGATCAGTGTAGCCATCACCTTGAATCCCAAGGACAGGTAGGTAGAATACTCTGGAAGATTGTCTACATCTTGTGATAGAAACAGTCCTGAATGTTTTGCTAGCAAGTTCCTGATTGATGTTCATATATAAAATGGTGGTGGTTAGTGTATTCAGTGAAACACAACAGGTATTGTTTGTCACAGTAAAATGCATACCGTATAGGGCAAGAAATTTTCATGGTATTAAATTTTCGTGGATTGCTAAAATATATGTAATTTTCATGGAATAAATTTCCATGGTTTAAACATCAATCTCCATACATGCAACTAGTACAGGAGCTAATGTTTAATTTCGCAGATAAGACACCTGCAAAATCCATGAAAATTTGTATCCCACAAAATTTTCTTACCCTACGGTAATAAGATCTTTATATGTATAGATTGTTAATTGAATCAAATATGAACCTTGGTTAGAGATTGCCTTGTCTACAACTTGTGAAAGAAATAGTGCTGAATCTTTCTCTGAGAAATATCCAGTTGATACTCATAACCAGATGCTGTGGATTGCATCTGTTGTAGCTTCAAATTCACCCACTCCACAACCAACGTACACTGTTCTAAATGTTAAATAGTACCAAAGTGTTGGAAATTCTGTAAGTAATTTATTATTCCTTATAGTGTTTTTATAAGTGCTTGATTGTAGAGAACAGGTGGAGTTGCTGCAGTTGTTTCCCATTTATTAGCCATTGTTGCTATGTATGTTGGCTATCAGTTTCATTTTGTAAATGAAAAGTTGTAGATGTGACACGTATTTTTTTCCCTTTGTGTGAATTCCCATTGCTAGCTAGCTACATGTACAAGTGTATAATATATATATAAATTTTAGAAATAATTTCATTTTAAGATCATTTCAATTACCATACTATTAACACTAAGCTAAAATCTTGACTGCCATACTAATATTAAACACTTTTGTACCCAACTAGCTCGCATACCCCTGCAGGCTGCTCTTTTCCTTTTGCATGTAATTCCCACAAGAAAGTCTGCACTTCAGTTTTTAAAGCTATGTACCAGTGTACTGTGCTGAGCTATTTTATAATGGAAGCTGGCCATGTACATCAGCTTGAAATGGTGTAACATTAAGCTGACCGTTTTATTACAAACAATGCAAGGGTTACTGCATGCAATGTTAAGTTAGTTAATCTCCCATCTTTATCACAAGGAAGAGATAACATGGAACTTGTAACCTTTTATAAAATTGTCAACTAACTATTTCAGATATCCAACAACGAATTAATCCCTCCATCCATACCACAACTAAAGGCCATGCATCCTTACCGCTCGCTATATGAGACCCTATAAAAAATTGACTAATCAGCAATAAAGTTATTGAAGTAATGGAAAAACAACAACCTACCTCCTGATGAATGCAGCAGGAACAATACATTTAGACAGTTGATAAACGTTATAATCATCCCATCTACGTATATTGTAATTTTCCTGTTCCTTATACTCCCTGCATGGTGGAGGGAAAGCTTGTATTCAATGTTTATGCAGCCCACTATGCAGACTTCAAAACAGGTTCACAGATAACTATTATGGAGTTTAACAATTCCTCTCCCACAATCTTCGTGTAAGATAATACCTCCTATTCTTTGCATGGATTGCTGATGTAGTTAAACAGAAAGTTCAGTAACTATACTTAGCTATTATAGAATTGGTTTGAACTTCAAGCATATCAATATTATACAGGACAGTGTGGCTTTACTTCTTATGTAAATACATATGCATTAGATTGGCAACTCATCCATAGATTTTTTCCTGATTCTACCATGCAGAATTATAGAGATCGTAAGTGTAGCTCTCAATATATGTAGATGTGTAGTATAGCTATTTCTATCATATAATTCCTTGTATTTTATTATAAAAGCTACTTGCTGCTTGCTGTTTGCTGTTACTGCTGCAGTTTGCTGCTGCTCAGTCGAGGCTCTGAAAGATAAATATCACTAGAACATTGTAGCTACCATGGAGGACTGTTCTGCCTTTTGGTTGTGGAGACTTTTGGAATTATGGACTCAACTTGCTGTCAGTGTAGAAATGCTACATGCAAGATATACTAGGATTTCCTAGGAAGGTGCTTGATTTTGTTGTTTCTGAAGATTTTCACACAGATTTATCTGTAAGATAAAGCAAACAAGTGCTAATTTGTTATTGGAATGTTTGCAGCAGCTGCTATCAGCACAATTTTAACATATGTAAATATCCAAAAAGTGGTCACGTGACCAAAAATCCCTTCATATAAGATTTACACTATAAAATAAGATGATGCTCAGTCTTTTTTATTGTTTCTGATGATTTTCATACAGGCTTACCTTTAGATAACACAAATACGAGCACAAATAAGTGCTAATATATCATTAAATTGTTCAATATCAGTGCAGTTTTAACTGTACACAAGGTAAAGGAAAAATTAGAAATTTTAAGTTCGATTAGGGATCAAATTTAAAGTTCGATCCAGTGTCAGGTCGTATTCTTTACGACCTGACACTGGCGACACCGAGACAAACTGGCGCCTTCATGTCATGCATGTCAGTCGAACTGAGCTGGCTCAGTACCGATATGACACGGCCCAGTCAGTATATACGATCTATCTGAAATGTATGTATGTAAAGGTCGTAGTTACCATATGGTAAAAGGTGACGTTCACGGGAGTGTATAGCCCGTATGTTGCAGACCTTTCATGATTTTTTAAAGTCAACTATATAGAGCCCGAGGCTACATGCATGCCATTTCTAGTCAAGTTATCATCCCAAGGCTGGGTTAATTGTATCAGCAAAATTAGATGATGCAAGTTGTTATGTGTCAAGTTTGCTGTGCATGTGTTGTTGTTACAAGGTCATGTACATTCGGTTGTTTACTGATTGACATGTCTTTGATGTTAGCTACAGGAAGGAGAAAAATTTTACCTGTTCAGTGATTACCATCTCAACGAAAACCCGTCTAGTTTGCACAATTTCTGACTTTTTAAAATTTTCTTAGCACCACTCTAGCTATAGTACCAAAAGCGAACGTGCATGAGAATAAAAGTCATGAGTGAATGAGGCATTGAACCCTGACCATTAATTCACATATTAAAACATGCATGCTCACTATGACATAACAATCAACTACATGGTGCTACATTAAACCATAGTTTTCGTGATCATCGTACATAATTGCGCATGCGCAGCCTTATTGCGTAATCTTGCACCTCACGTGCTGATCTGAGCCCTATAAATTCGCCACCTTGGCTCGATCCGCCACCAGAATACGGTAAGGTCGCTGATTCCACTTTGAGTGTAATTGGTAGCAACCGTACGCATATTGGAAAGGACCGCGCCAGGTTTGACGTTGAGTGAATCCGTTTCATCCGGCTGAGTGCGACGTTTCCAAGTATTAGACTCGTCTGTGGCCAGTGGGTGAGTATCTATCTTAACTGTTGTATGTACGCGGCATGTGCAGTCCTTAAGGCCAGAATGGCTTAACAAAACCCGGCTTCTATGTCTTGTAGTCAGTCTACTGTCGATATGACATGGCTCAAACGCTGGACTAGCCGCACTTCATGTCAGAATCGTTAAGGTCGGCGTAGAACCATGCTAGAAGGTGCATGCATGTTCACGGCTAGATAAAATAGTAGTCAATGCCGTCTGCCTCATGATTCAAGGTGTCTTCAGTGCCATTTATAGCAGCTCACAGCCAGTGTCATTCGGCTACTATAAGCTCAGTAGAATGTTGTATTAGCTTAAGCGGACTGCGCTCTGTGTACGAGCTATCATTGAAAAATTAGCTGATGTATGCATGTTGTTTATGAAAACGTGAAAGGTCACTGTTGTTTGTTGTGACAATTGGAACGTGTTGGTTATCAACAACAATCCTTAGACATTAAGAATACTTTAGACGACTCCAAATAAATTCTCTGTTTCCCGTCCACCGCCCGCATCTGGTTACTGTCAGCCCATTATTCCGTATTCTTCCATTATTTTCCGGTTATTCTTGCATACTGACAGGCTCAGAAAAGCCATCTTGAAACAGTGTCAGCAGTGCTATCGAGTTGACGCAAACTTCACGTTTGTACTATTTTTGCAACTTGAAAAGGAAGGAACAAGCTTAAGCATGCTCTTATGTAGCTTTCATGGTTGTGCCAGGTAAATAATGGCTTTAAAAGCTGCAAAACTTATAATGAAATAATGGAAATGGACCGCCCGCCCACATGCAAATATGCTTGACTCCAGGACGGGAAACAGAGAATTTATTTGGAATGGCATTAGGGTACCCCACATCAACTCGTCAGTCATTTGTGAACCATCATGACTATCTAGAGGTTACTACAGTACTACGTACATATTATAATGTGATTATATTGTTTATAGGAATGTCCAGATCCCCATCGCCCACAGGAACTGGTGCAGACGGCAGTAGCCGTGCACCTGATCCCACTGGTGAGTTAAATCTAATGTGTGTGTGTGTGTGTGTGTGTGTGATAGTTAATTGTATTGTGGGACAAGCATATCAAGAAGTTTGCGGACATTTGCTACACTTTTGTTGATGGCAAAAATGCCAGCTGGAACAGGCATGTCCAATGCATTTCGATTGAAGAACCGTTAAGAATTAAATTTATTATCGTGTACCACCTACCTCAAGTCTGTTAGTAACTTTCCTAGCTTAATCCGTGTAGAGCAACTCACTGCAAGTACAATAATGCCAAAGAAGTCCGTTTCACAGAAATTTGGCACGTAAAAATGGCCTAAACTGACCCAGTGTAGCAAATTTCCCCATAAATTTTGTGTTGGGCGTTTCGGGAGCATGCAATAAAGGGCTTAATAACCTGCGACACATGATAGATACCTCAGATTCTAAACCAGATTTAGAAAGAGCAGTGAACAGTGATTAAGATGAACTATAGCAAAAGAAATTCAGAGGAAATTTAAGCGTGTCATGTTAAGGTTAATTGAAAAGAACTCACTTTTTCTATGGCAAATTGTATGGCAGATATTTGGAAGGGAATGTTCTGAGCTATTTCAATGTCTTGAAAGCCATTGAAATAGCTTGCAGTCTTCACTACATAGTATTACAATGAAACAAAAGCACTGTGAATTAGTTCTGCAGGTTGGTTTGTGAAAATTACAGTGTTTTGTGATTAAGCAAAATAGTGTCCGTGCCATGTGGCAAACTTCTTTATATGTAATTTTTTGAACCACATTTAAATCAGAGGCAACTAGGTGGGATTAATCTCTACATGTTAATACAGACAGAATATGGCTTTTAAAGTTGTGCTCAAAGTTAAGTTGTGTTCAAATTTCTTATAATATTAATCGTCATCTTTGTTAATATACGTATGTACTGTTTTACTATGTAGCCCCCACCGTGACATGTAGTGCCACCAGTGGTAAGTTGATAAGCTTTACCTATAATGTACTGTAAGGATATAATTTCACCATCATAGGATCGATGACGTCGTCATCAGGCAGTGGGATCCATGGTATGTTTAAATGTTTTCTCTGTCCTGTATTTGTTGTGTGTACATGTACATGTGTTTGTGTATGCATGTGTGTGTGTCCTTCCTTATATGTGTATGTTTATTTATAATGTGTTGCTTTACTATGTTGTACTTTGAATGGGAAAGTGTCAAAGTGTGCTATTATTACACTTTGGGTTATAGACATGTCCAAAGTTTAGGAATAGGGATTGCTGAATAAATCCACAAATCAAAAAGAGATGGCTGGAAAGATCAACAAGTATTGTGGTTATATCAAATAAACCCAATATTTAACTTTGCCAGCGTATGTACTTTGGTACTTATGATGACACATGATCCTTGTTGGTTTATGAATTTTTCAGTTTCATAATTGTTACCTGCTGAGCAAAACCAGCCGTTTTCTTTTATTGCTTCTCTGTTAGCTATAGTAACAAAAGAGTGGACAACCAAAGTTTCAGCTTTTAGTGATGAATAGTTTTGCGAGTTATATTGCTAGACAGTTGGAATAGGAATAGGCTCGATTTGTACAACACAGTATGGCAAATAAATTGCAGGAACTTATTTAATTGATCATAATTAACTCAAGACTGAAACAAGCTACAAAAATGGTGTTTGGCTTGGTATGTTTTCCATGAACTGGCACATCAATCAAGGTATAGTGTTTTTCCTGTACATTTACGTGGAGACAAAGAAGAAGGCCTTTTCAACAAGTAAATAATGATGGTAAACTTTTTACTACCACATCATAAACAAGCACCCATAACTCACACGCTGTGCACTGTGTACGAGCAAGAATTAAAAATAAATATTTTCTTACTCTCAACAAACGGGATTCTGGTGGCATGTAGGTTTTATTCATTTGAGCTTTGTTTCAGTGCATATAACGAAGCTATTGAAACGTGAGTAAAATTTTATGTAGCATACGTATTTTTACCCAGTTTATTTCAATGCTTTTTAATAGCAAAATAGTATTTTGCAAAAACGGCAGTTTTTGCTCAGTGGTTCATATTTTCTAATATATATGACCAGATTTGTGAAAAGGGGTCTTCCACACACATACACTTCTATGAGCTTCAAAAATCATAACTTAGTGTTTAATAAACATATAAACCTGAAATTTATCCCATTCACAAAGCAGTGTTGGAGCTTACCACTGATCAAATTTTAAGTTAATAGCAGCTTTCAGTCTGAAGGTTTAAGTTGTCAAAGTTGGCATATTGGATGTGTGTGGAATACCCCTTTTCACAAATCCAGTCACATATGTCTATTTTGTTTGCATTAATGTTAGACACTTAGCTTAGTATAGACTTCAATTTCTAATGAAAACATTAGGTTGAAGATGTGCAATTATACAAGTGCAAGAAAAAATTTGGGATTAAAGTAGGGATTAAAATGTGATCATTCAGTTGTGTTTTGTCTCAGCGGCTTGTTTCAGTGCTTTTTATTGCTGCAGTCCCTACTCATATGGAAAATTCCTATTTTTTTTCTTGTACTTGTTTGTGTACTTTTTTGTAAATTTTTATTGAATAACCGTATTTAGTAATTCCCCCCCCCCCCCCCCTGCAATTCTCGAAATACACAGCTAAACATTCCTAAGGATGCGGATTTTTAACAAACCGCTTTAAACAACACATTACCCACAGAAGTATCTTTTCAACTGTTTTATAGTGTGTCTACAGTATTATTTTCCACTAATTCTCTCAGCAAAGCCTCAGGGCTGTTCTTACTTTTAGTTCACGTAAGTACGGGTCACGCCCACTTTCTAGATGACGAGATACACTATACTACGGTGTTTTTCAGTTGTAGTACGCCTGAAAAGTGCTCTGGGAAAGCTACCCATAGAGTCTGTAGAGAGGCACCATATACAACCTGTTTTTAAACTCAGAAAAGAAACCACCTTCAAGCTAAAGCAAACTCTAATCCTTACGTGTGTAATGGCAATGTTGAACAGGCAGCAGCATATCCCGAGGTGTATCCCAACATTAAATCACGTGCTTGCTACATTATACTACACGTTTATTCCAATATGTTGGGGCGCTGTGGTGTGCGTGTTTTGATGGAAGCCGTACCCATGAGAGATGGCCACGATAAAGAAGGATCAAAGATAAAACAGTAAGACAGTAGCGCACGCATCGTAGGTATTTAATATTGTGAAAGGTTTTTCTCCACAAAATTTGAAGTGTTTCCGCCAAAGAAGCAAGGCTGTAGCTGTGGGTTAACAATTTACATACCAAACTTGTCTGGTTTGCTTTTGGTAGATGGTTTTTTCAGATGGCCTGTATAACCACGTAAGACTTCTGTGTAGGTCTGGGATGTGGTGTCAAGGGCTCAAACACACTGAAAAATGAGCAGGTAGCTTGAGTGTGCTTTGTGAGAGATTTCAGCTTATGGTATCTACCTCTTGACTGGGTGTTTTGTGGTCAGGTGGTGCCTTCAATTATCATGTTGTAGTCAATCTGTTGCCCATCTTGCCCCTTATTGAGCACTCGTGATACAGCAGCACTGGTGAAAAGCTGGCTCATAAACTCCAGTATGTACACATCATTTGCTGGTCCTCAGTAAACTCAGAGCAACAATTGCATACTATCAACATTATGTCTGGATCATGTGATCTCACACAAGACCTATCTTGTCTATTGTATGTTAGCAAAATCATGCAACCATATCCCAAACTGAGATGACACCAGCATGAAGTTGTTGCATTATCAGGCTAATAATTCACATCAAACTTGCCTTCTGGTCTGCTTTTCTGTGTAACCACTCCAAATGTTTGTGCAAGACTATGAACACCAGGAATATGGTGTAGAGGATTCCAACACTCTGGAAGATGAACAAGTAGCTGAACAACCTATTTCCTGTTTCTGACAGGCTGTTTTGTGGTATGGTGCCTTCAATTATCATCCTTGTCCATTATGTACGTAGTCTAGCTATCTTTTGTCCACCCCCTTGAGGAGCAATTAACGCTCTACAAGGATAAACTCGCTTCATCGATACATGTAGCTACCAGGACTGGTGAGTTAAAACATTAAAATACCTTTTTCTATGAATCAGCACTGCAAACATGGGAAATTTTCCAAAATTAGCATCCCTGTTGTGAAATAATAGTGCAAATGTGGTGGCGTGTCAATGATTTATAGTGTACTGTCAAAATTATACATTTAATTATTTTCTGCCTAATTGTTGTATTATTGTGCTTCTATCATACAGTACAGTGGGTCCTCAGTTATCCAAACAGCATTGTTGTTATAGTTAGCCAAAAGTGTTAAGATAAGTGGAATTGTTTGGATAACTGAAGCAAGTGAAATTGTTCAAATGTTCACTGTGTTGCATTAAAATTATGATAACACATTTACTTAATCAACTATTAATTATTTAGATTAATGATTATGATGTGTGTTGTGTATGTACAGCCACCACCTCAGCTATACCAGTCCACTTTGTAACATCTAGTAGGGCTGGTGAGCACCGTCTTGCAGGTACGTTCAATATTACTTTAGTAATTTTACAAGTATTGTTTGACCTATGCAAGTACAATTACATATGCATGGATTATTATATTTGTATTTATCATAACAGACTGCTTCATGTCGACTAGACAGCTGCATAGAACACCACCTGGTACGTTTATTTACTCTTGTTAGTATGTACACAAAAGTAGGGATTTTCAACTAAAGTAGGGACCTGGAACTTTGATTTTAAAAAAAGTACTCAAGCTGGAGTGGTGCACGATATTGAATCACAGTAAGAAGTGTTATTTCCCTACTGTGCTCAATAAATGCACAGTGGAGACATAACACTTCTTATTGTTTTACTGCTTTTTTCAGTACTTTTTATCAATGTACTATGGTTTCTACCAAGAGTTAATAATAAGAGAGGAGAATGTCTAATGCTGTATAGTGCTGTAATAGATGATTGTGCAGAAGTTAAATGGCTTCGTTTCCGTGTATCGTATAGGCTTCTAGTATTTGTTCGTTTCCTTACCGCGATTAGTTTAGCCACACCGTGATGAATCCTTGAGAATATTCGAAGACTGAACTAAAGACTGAGCTGTATGTACAGGGAACAGTGCTCCTTCTATTGAAGAATGCTCAAAGGTAGGGTAACATGGCGACGCAGTGAAAATCCAAAGTGATACTCCACTTTTGGTTCAGTGTTTATTGGTTCTCAGACGCTCTCCCCCAGAGTTATCTTCGAGGTTAACAACCACACTTCTTTACGCAACAGAGCAATGCTCTTCGTGGTGAACTGGAACATCCGAGTTGAACACACGCCCTTGTGTCTGGGATAGCCTTTGTGGTTAAATGCGATAGTATACTAGCCAGTCTGTACGTTACGTGGAAAAGAAGCCGTTTAACTTCTGCGCAATCATCTATTACAAGACCATACAGCATTAGACACTCTCCTCTCTTATTATTAACTCTTGTTTCTACTTTAGTTGAAAATTCCTATTTTTGTGTACTTGTTTATTAACTTTTTTTTGTAAAATAGAATTATTGTGACCGGTGAACCCATGCTTACTCATCAAAAGAAAAGTGTTGCGTGTCCTTGCTACCAATTATTGTCAGAAAAGTGAAGCATCTATTACGCTTCGCTGTCAGCCATGTTCAACCTGTTACACAGCATTAAAAATCAAGAACTGTTAGAAAAGCACCTCTGCAAATCAATGGAAAAAAATACTAATCATCCTTTGTGCGCCTCATTCATCTTTGCTGGCAGTGAAAAGTATAGATTTGGCAGTAGCACTTGATGGCTTTCCTTTGTAATAGAAATCATCCGACATGGGATATATGAAGATGACATTACATGTACTGTGGTATGCCAAAATGCACCTCTCGAGCCGAAGCGATGTCGAACAATGAAAGTTACATTTGTCTGAAGGCATTGGTCAGTTACTCAGTCAGTCAGTCACTCGGTCAGTAGAAAATCCATTTAATATCTATTCTTAAATTCTGTAGCAACTAGTTGAAAGTATTTTGGGTTAATCTGAAAGCTTGTTTGGGCTTAGTTTTACCTAACCAATACTGCCTCACTGTCGTCAGGGAAAGTTGAGGCTGGCTTTTGGATGATGTTTTTCATGGGTCATGCTTACTTCTTTGTGGCCCCTACCATACAGTACGATATACTATACAGTACTATCATACTGTATGATATCCATTTTTATTGCACAAGCATTATCACCAAATTTTTAAGGCTTTTTGACAATTTGGGATATGTACCATTGTAGTGTAGACAGCATTACAAAACATTCCTTTTAATATTCTATGTCAATTCGCCATTGCACAATGTAATGTCTATATGTGGGAGGTTTGGATTTTTCTGGCCACTAAAATCACCCTACAACCGGTCTCATGCACCTTCATGGTGCCTTAGCAGTATTGGTTCGATATAACCATAGATATACGACTCCGGTGTCACACACCCAGTATATCACCTGTACAATTGATGTCACTCTTTACTGTAGACTATCAGTGTAGGTTTAGCAGAATATGAAAGGTTGAGCGATACAGGTTGCTTTGGTGGAAGTCATTGAATCGCCTTTCCCACAAAAGAACTCATCATATCGTGCCATTTGGTATTGCTTTGTACACCAAGATATGTTTCTGTTCCTATAGCAGCTGTGTACACCTTCTGGTATCAATGATACGTGGCTTTTTAGTACCTCTTTATTGTCATTAGAGTTGAACAGTATGGTTTGTAAGCCACGCCTTTATTTTAAATGCTGCATATTTCCTTGGTTACAACTTAACTAGGTCTTTCGTGTTTCTGTTCTCCTAACTCTGCACAGCTGCTGTCTAGCGTAACCGTTTGTCTTTCAAGCTTTAATCTAATGCCAAATCTGTGGAACAAAGCTAGCAGGATGGTAGCACACTTCGCTCTTAGATTCTAAATCACTCTCGCAAAACCTTTAAAACTTTATTAGGAGCTAATTAAATTAGTATATGATACAAATTATGGAAACCGCCTGTAACATTCGAAACAAGCCTATTTCTGATGCACGACGCCATTTCCAATCCCTACTAGGAGTCGTATATCTATGACATAACCAAGCACAAAAGTACTTTCAGTATGACCTGAAATGTTTCCAATCAATTTTTTAAAGAATGACTCAGTGCATAGAACCTTTAGATAAACAAAACCATAATTTGATAACAGCTAAGGCTATGGGCTTGATTTTTCCACTCTTCGGTGTCACTTCACCCTGATTTGTGACTGAGTCTGAGAAAACTGGTTTTATTGCCTATTTAAATGTATTGAGAAATGCCAGTTTTAGGTATCTAGTGTGCTGTAGCTCGCCAATGGTTGAAGCTATGTATACCAAAGTTTCACACGTTTTACACCAATTCCTTACTTTCCAGAACATCCACTGTGCAAGTAGCCAACAACTAAATTTCCAGCCATTTTAGATAGTTTTTGAACTGAGGTTGACTGTAGCAGAAGAGCTCCAAAAGGGGAGAGAGGTGGGGGCCCGGCCGGAAGGCAAGAGGCTGTTCAATGAATTGAGAAAAGGAAGGCGTAGGGATGAACTAGGTCAAGTTATGGGCCATTCAGGTCTCAAAACTGGCTAAAATAAAAGGAAATTCACAGCGAGGTATTTATTCAACACCACGGATCTATACAGCCATCCCCAGGCTGACCAGAGCTCCACTAAGGTCCTATACCACACGTACTGATCACCACTGGACTTGGGAAAAGCAGCCAGCAAAACCAGACCACTTACATCTAGCTGATTTTGATTGAAATTAGATAGTTTGTTCATGTAGCTCTGTGTTCTGAGTGAAAAATCGAATCTGCTGACATGGGTGATAAGACCGGTTTCCCAGGCTGGGCCACATTTATGGGTTTACTCAATGTAGCCACAATCCTTCTTGGTTTACTCTAGTGATCCCTTAATTTTATTTTATTTTATTTTACTTACATTTTAGAGCCCATTAAGGATAAACTTGCTCACTTAGCTTAGTAGTTGTCTATAGACTTTAATTTCTATTGAAGTCATCTACAAGATGTTATAGATACAAGCCATGCAATTACATAATGGTGTTCAAGCAGGCATGCAGTCAGCTGTTTACCACCATATACTAGCTCTTCAAACCAACTAAGTGATGTTTTCTGACTAGTGTAACTTTTTTATGGATGATACTAGGGGCTTGCTTTAATTGTCCTAAAATTTCTTTTTGCAAGGTGCATGCATGTTAACAGCTAGATAAGATAGTCAATGCCATCTGCTTGATGATTCAAGGATTTATAGCAGCTCAGCCAATGTCATCCTGCTACAAAGCTCACTTAGACTACTGTATCAGTGAATAATTAGCTGATGCTTGCATATTGTTTATGAAAACATGAAAGGTCACCTCAGTGTTTGTGACAATTTGAACATATTGGTTAACAACAACAACAACAACTGAGCAATCCTTTGACATTACGAACTTTAGGGGAAAATTTTACCTTGCATCAATCAACTCCTCAGTTTGTTGTGAACCAACATGGCCATCTAGAGGTTACTACAGTAGCTACTACATATTATAATGTGATATATTGTTTATAGGAGCCACCACTGGTGCAGACGGCAGGAGCCATGCACCTGATCCCACTGGTGAGTTAAATCTAATGTGTGTAGTAGTTAATTGTATTATAATTTTTTGAACCACATTTATACAATCAGTAGCAACATACTTTTAAACTTGTGCCCAAAGCTAAGTTGTGTTCAGATTTCTTTTGTTATAGCCGTACTATTGTACTTATAATGTTAATTATTATTTATGTACTGTTTTACTATGTAGCCCCCACCGTGACATGTAGTGCCTTTGCCTATAATGTACTGTTAATATATTTTCACCATCATAGGATCGATGACGTCGTCATCAGGCAGTGGGATCCGTGGTATGTTTAAATGTTTTCTCTGTCCTGTATTTGTTGTGTGTACATGTACATGTGTTTGTGAATGCATGTGTGTGTGTCCTTCCTTATATGTGGATGTTTATATATAATGTGTTGTACTATGTTGTACTTTAAATGGGAAAAGTCCCAAAGTGTGCTATTACAGTGGCGGAGGAAGATGCTCCAGTGAGGGGGGGCTGACAAGGAACAGAACCTCTCAGAACAGCAGACTTTTGCCATGCTCAGGCACTCAGCTATACAACACACATACGCATGCCCATCTTCATATGGACATCAATATAGCAATTTTAAAATGTGTAATGCATCACTACGTAGAACTATATTATACTGACTACCTACACTACCGTATGCAAACATTCCTCGATGAGAACGCTAGCTAACTATTGGTCTTCTAATCTTATTCCATGCATACAATACATTTACATACGTCTTAATACCCGGCTACTACTAGTAGAAACTTGGGGATTAAAGCACGAGGCGCTTATAGTGTTTTATCACGTGATGAATGCACTGGCTAGAGTTGTTGGCCTACAAAAAAACAAAAGCAAACAATTGCTGACTGAACAAATACTCCATACCGTTTCATCACTGTTGTATCTACGTGGATAAACGGATCCTCATGTATCTGACACTTCCATAGACTGCCTCTCCTCTGATTCTCTGATCCGAGTTACGCTAAAATACGTAGCTTAAACTCAAATACGAACTGTCCACTCCGCTATTGGAAGAATTAATGTCAATCCTTTGTCCAACACTCATCGTAACAATACTGCGTGGTTTTAATCATCACATGATCTCACTTCTATTTAATGCTTCCTACCACAAATCGCCAAACTCGTAGGGAAATCCCTTGGAATTCCCAACTCTGTTTACAAAGAAAAGATTAGCGAAAATTACACGGTTGCCAAGTTTGTCACTGTTGTGTGAGTTGTGCTATTTCTACAATCATGGATGTTGTGTTATTAGCTACTTTATATTTTATTACTGTGCTGCAAGACCTCACTAAAAAAACACTGTAGATTCCACTGTCACTCAGTGGATTCAGCCCACGTCTTTAATTGCTCTGGGAGCTGATGATGGGGCAAATAAACTGATCTGATACTTGGACCTGCTACACCACTGTGCACTCCCAGCAAATGCTGTAACCTTTTTTGCTTTCAGACTGATTGTATGGTAAATTACACCAGAAATACATATATTAAACCATTGTAGCTACAAAGCAAAAGATTTTTCACTTGATATTACAAATCACACCAGATGAATGGACAAAAAAAAAAAAGATGATAATACAATATTGACATAAGTGATAAATTATCCTCAGTGCTCTGAATAGTTCAGTTTGAAAATGATCCAAAATAATTTCTTCGTCTTTTATTACGGCCAGCAAAGTTTGTTGCTATTTCTTGAAGATTCAGACTATCGGTTCGCTGTTTATGTGCATGTAAAAGCATCACATTGTTTAAACGCTCCTGGGTCATGGTAGTTCTTAAATAGTTTTTAACTCTTCGAAGTGTAGAAAAAGTTCTTTCAGCGGTAGCAGATGTCATTGGCACAGTCAAGTAAATCCGCAGCAGCTGATGGACATTTGATAGCATTACTTTAGCAAAGGTGCACGAATTGAAAACATCACACACAGTGGAAATTGAAGTAACCTTCTTTATTGTAAAATTATGCTGCTGATTGGCTGTCTTTATTACATCTGGCAACAGTAGCAATTGTGTAGCAAGTAAATCCACATCCACATCACCTTCACATGCTTTCTGAAAGGTTTCTGACAATTCAACATGCACTCCATTACAAGAATGAATTATTGCCTTTTCAGCCTCTTGGAGAAAAGAGAACGATGCTTGAGAAAACCTTCTGATAAGTTCGGCAATCATTGTGTCTAAAACCTCAAAGTACTGTTGCCTGAAGTATTCATCTGGTGTAGTATGGTGGTGATTTTCAGCACCTTGGTTATGCCTCCTAGGAATTCTCTTTTGTCGAGGCAAAGCTGGTTTGTCAGTCAGATCCTTAGCAGCTTCAACAACAGACTTGTAAAAGTTGTCATAAGATGAATGAGATCTTAACCTATGAAAATACTGAGCTGCAGCATTGACAGCTGAAATAGCTTGTTGTGCATTGATATCATGGCTTTGTAAAGTAACTGAAAGTTGCTCTGTAGCACTAAACACTACCTCTGAAAATTTCAAACCAAAAAAAACCCCAAACTTAGTCATTAATGCTCGTAATCCTAGTGCTTTTGCTGCTGGCTCACCGCGTGTATCTGCACCTATTTCATCTAGAGTTTCACAAAGGGTGCCGTAATTTAGCAAAACTGAATTTATGGCTCCAGTACGAACAGTCCACCTAGTAGGACACAACGGTTTTATATTTGGTGCCTGAGAAGATGGGTGGTGTTGTATATTCTTAAAAAGAGCTAAACGTTTTGGCGATGCACGTACCATTGTAGAAAGCTCAGTTACTAAAAGCAAAGATTCCTTAATTATTGGGCATGAAGATGTACAAGCTTGTAAGCAAAGATTCAAGGAATGTGCTAAACAGTGTACATAGTGTGCCTTTGGTGCTTCCTTAAGTATACGTGCTGCTACTCCATTTAAGTGACCGGCCATGTTGGATGCACCATCATATGCTTGGCCACGGCAATTATCCAGGGAAAGAACCATTCTCCTACAGGACTCTCTCAAAGCTGAAACCAAAGTTACTGCATCAGTTTGCTCCACCTCAATTAACTCAATAATGTCCTCATATACTGTGTATTCTGAATCAACCCAGCGCAATGACAATGCAAATTGTTCAATACCACCTTCATCCCGTGTTTCATCACCAATTATGCCAAACCACTCTGCTTCACGTACTTCAGACAGAATATCACTGCGAACTTTGTGGGCCATCATTCCAATCAACTCATCAGTTATTTCATGTGAGAGATATTGGCCATCTCTTAACCAATTAGACAATCCTGGAACATCATCACTTCGACATTTCATAAGCTGATGAAGATTTCCTTCCTCTTCTTTGTGTCCCCTGACTGCAAGGCCTTGTCGCATAAGATACTTTAACGATGAAAGCTCAGTCATCAGAAAATCTCTGTAGCACTTGTTGCCTGAGAACTTGGTTGGACAACTGTGCAGTGACAGGAGGCTGTTTATGTGCTCTGTGTGCGAACAAGGCATCACGGTGAATTTGGCTTTTTTCGTGTGTTCTGAACTTATCTTTTGCTTTTTTCCAGTTGTCAAAGCCTATAGCTATTAGCGTACTATCAGTTCTAGAACCTGAGGGTAATAAACCATCACAAGCAGCTTTGCGGCAATAAAAACAAAAAACCTTTCCTTGGGATGTACAAAAGGAGAGCCATTTATGATCTCTGTACCACCTAGTATTAAATGACCTGTTCTGTTTGCCTTGTCTCTTCTTTGTATGCAGCATAGCTCTAGGCTGAAAAGGGAATTCGCGATCTTTGCAACACTGAGATGCACACTGAGGATTAGCAGAGTTATCATGAGACTTGGAGCTACTAGCTTCAGCAGGGTGACAACCACTATCTGATTCACTATCAAGGCTTCTAGTGCTAGAATTACAATATATGCATGACTGTAATGTGAATGGACTTAAACAATAATGTGTGAGAGTGTGTTGTCTAGTGTGTATAAGTGCTAATGGCTGATGTTCCCCATGCTGTTCTAATAATTGCAGTTTAACATGGTAACTAAAAACAGTGCATTTTATTATACCTATTCTACGTATAAAGTTTAGAGCTGAAAGTGTGGCTGTCGCAGTGTAATGGTTATACATCTAGCTGGCTATACCAGTAATAGCTAGGCTTACCTCAACAAATCTTCATCACAGAAGCTTTCTAGTTCACTTAACTCTTCACAACTACTTCCATCACAATCATCACTTTCTTGGCCACAGCTGTAACTACACACAAGCCCATCATCAAGCCCAGTTGTATCATCAAATTTTGGATTGCTTTCACACTCGAGTTCGCTATCAGTTGCATCAATGTTTATCACTTCTATTTCCTTCACTACTTTAGCTGCAGTCACTTGTTGTAAACGCTTGGACCTGCTGAACAACTCTAGGATACTCATTTCCTCACTTTTAACATTTTGCCGCGGGTCATTTTTGCCGCGTACAGTCACGTGCGCGGTAGACCAATGATGTTGCCGCCCGGACGTGGCTGCGCATGGTAAGGCGGAGCGTAAAGAAGGTAAAACAATCACGGCGAGGTTATGACTCGTTGATCATCACATCATGTTAGAGTTGGTGACCGCTCTTTTAAGTATATCCACATATAGCTAGATCGCGCAGAAGTGTTTATAAACTCATTTCTGAGGGGGGGCTAAGCCCCCTAGCCCCCCCCTTTCCGCCGCCTATGTGCTATTATAACACTTTAGGTTATAGATATGTCAAAAGTTTGATCTGACAAGTGTGACTTATGATTTATTTGCGACTTCATGAATTTTGAAAAATCTCCCATATGTTTACATCATTGATTCATAGAAAAAATTAATGTTTTAACTCACCAGTCCTGATGATCCGCCTTGCATTAATACATTATTTACATCAACTATTAATCATTTAGATTAATGATCATGTATAGGAAACACATCGTGATGTGATCATGATGTGACTTGTGACAATTTGAACATGTTGGTTAACAACAACAACAACAACTGAGTAATGTGACCAGATTTTACAGAACCGAACCAAATCGTACATCAGGCAAAATCAAACTAACACCACCAGTGGATAGCTACACTATCGTACTACAAGTTGTGACCCTCAGCACTACTCAAACTACATGAGGCTGGTTTTAGTAGACGTCTTTTCTGGGTAGTGTGGAGTGCCCAAATGGCGGTTTCAGGCCTTGTGAAGGACCTGGCTTGGCAAGAATCAGTGGTGTACTGGTGGACAGCCTAATAATGTTGGCCAGACATGTTCTCTGTAGATTTTGCTACATATCAGCCACTAAGGAGCCAGCACAGCCCTGTAATCTCGTGTCTGGACTCCAATCGTGGTCTGCCTCCATTTTGAGGCCTATCTTTTGCCCTCCCCGCCACCCCCCAGCCTCCACCCCTTTGTGAGCACTCGTGATACTACTTCGCTCGTCCAACTGCTCAAATTTTCTATCTTATTTGGTGGGAAACTGTACAAGCAGCTACAAGTACTGGAAGTAGCTTGAAAGGTAACAGATTGATGCATCTTTTGTGTAAATTTCATACGCGTGCTTGCTATCCTTGGAGAGTTATGCTGGCTTCAATTCTTTAAAACTGTTTATCTCGAAACTTCTAATGTGCGATTTGGATCGTTTTTCCAAAATCCAGTCACAAATACTTTAGGGAAAATTTTTACCTTGCATCAATCAACTCAGTTTGTTGTGAACCAACATGGCCATCTAGAGGTTACTACAGTAGCTACTACATATTATAATGTGATATATTGTTTATAGGAGCCACCACTGGTGCAGATGGCAGGAGCCATGCACCTGATCCCACTGGTGAGTTAAATATAATGTGTGTAGTAGTTAATTGTATTATAATTTTTTGAACCACATTTATACAATCAGTAGCAACATACTTTTAAACTTGTGCCCAAAGCTAAGTTGTGTTCAGATTTCTTTTGTTATAGCCGTACTATTGTACTTATAATGTTAATTATTATTTATGTACTGTTTTACTATGTAGCCCCCACCGTGACATGTGGTGTCACAAGTGGTAAGTTGATAAACTTTGCCTGTAATTTACTGTAAATATATTTTCACCATCATAGGATCGATGACGTCGTCATCAGGCAGTGGGATCCGTGGTATGTTTAAATGTTTTCTCTGTCCTGTATTTGTTGTGTGTACATGTACATGTGTTTGTGTATGCATGTGTGTGTGTCCTTCCTTATATGTGAATGTTTATATATAATGTGTTGTACTATGTTGTACTTTAAATGGGAAAAGTCCCAAAGTGTGCTATTATAACACTTTAGGTTATAGACATGTCAAAAGTTTGATCTGACAAGTGTGACTTATGATTTATTTGCGACTTCATGAATTTTGAAAAATCTCCCATATGTTTACATCATTGATTCATAGAAAAATTAATGTTTTAACTCACCAGTCCTGTTTGATCCGCCTTGCATTAATACATTATTTACATCAACTATTAATCATTTAGATTAATGATCATGATGTGTTTCCTATAGGTATACCAATGATTCAAGCAGCCAGGTTCATTTATACTGGTGGGAGCCGTTTGGCAGGTACGTTTAGTATTACTTTTTTATATAGTAGTTGCACAATGAGTACCGCATTGGGTAAAAAGCTGTTCATATGGGTAGAAAAGATTATTAATGACTTGGTCAAAGGGTGATTTCCCTATTACAATCTCTTGTGAATCTTCAGGCCTGAATTAGGTGTCGTTATAATTACATGTACTACAAAGGTGGCCTTAATGGTAGCTATAAGCCATGCAAAAGATACTTGTTTATGTGGAGCAGTAATTTTATATTGGCCTTTGCAAGTACAATTACATATTATATTGTACTTTGCGTGGGAGGATCAAAGCAATGCCGCATATCGTATTGTCCATATGGTACTAATCAACTGCATAACTGTACTGTATGAGTCATACAGTACAGTTATGCAACTAATTGGGAAAATACAGCACACTTTGGCAAATACAGTACAGCTATGCAGAGAATTTATTTAAGGAATTTTATGTAAACAACACACCGTAAATCGCAAAAACCAGGCAAACTAATCCTATGAGTTCGTTCTATGGCTAGGAATAGATTGTATAAACACTTACTGATCGTCTGATCATGAAGCTTTTTAAACACTAAGACAGCATGATTGATCACGTGCATGATGTTGTAAATTACTAAAACTAGCCAAATTAATCCTATTAGTTTGTTCTACAGCTAAAATTTCAGCTGTTTGAGTACTAGAGAAAGTCACTCCAAGCCAGATGACCAGGAAGTACAACATAGCAGTTAAAGCACCGCCTAAACTTGTGTGCAAGAAAAATACAACACTTGGGGGTGCAAATACAGCACTTGGGGATGCAAATACAGCACTTGGGGGTGCAAGTACAGCACTCGGCTTCGCCTCGTGCTGTATTAGCCTCTCAACTAGCCCTCTCGTGCTGTAATTTCCATACACTTATGTGGCGGTTCTTTGACTATAAGTATCAATCTTTGTATTTGTATTTTTCATGACAGATTGCTTTATCTCACAACACGAGCTGCAAAGGACACCTGTTACAGGTATGTTAGTATGTATATACAATTATGCAATATCCGTTAGTACTAGTATGTATGTAACAGTTGTATCATGTACCGGAGTGATCTGCCTGATGGCCCTTGAGCTTGGGTGTACATATTAGGCAAATCACGAGGGGACGTGATACAACTGATATGTACCATGCCAATGCAGGCGCCTGCAGGCGACCCAAACCAATATGAAACCATTAGACCAACTTGTGAAATTGTATTATGGGACAGCAGAAGCTAACGTTGTGACTACATTTGTTAACATGAAGGGAAAAGTCATATATAACAGTATCACCAAAATTTTCAATTAAGCGATTTTACAAGTATTTTAAACTCACTGCATGATTTTACAGATTACTACATTTACTAGGGGTAAGCTTTGCTGTAGAGTGTTTATCTCGTGTTACTTGAAAAGTGGGCCTCTCTGTATTCAAAATGTGGCAAATCACTTATGAATATGCTAAAGTACTAGTTCTCACCTTAAACCAACGTTTTTCAACTCATAGGATGGCAAGTGTAACAAATCGCTTCCATTTGATGCAAAATCAAAGCATAGTTTTCATCACATGACCAATAATAAATTCCTACAATTAATTTCGGCTTGAGTTCACAAAGAATTTGGTGGTACTGCTCAAGGCCATGGTACATGTAAAATATACCATCGCCAGCCATGGTTTACAAGAGATGTATCCTGAAATTTGCCTTTGAAGGTAGGTGGCTTCATGGTACATAGCAATGATAAGAGTTGTACACACTAGTTTAACAATAGCCTTTTGTGCTTCAATATATCATTGTTTTTACATATGTCTAGGTGTTGCAACAACCGTTCCAACAACCTATGCTGATGCAGTGAGAGGCATATCCGGTAAGTATACATGTATTGTTATAAATTTATTGATTACATGTGAAATATATGAGTACATACACCCCTGCACAGGGAGTGTATAAGACTAATCATGCATGCATACATTGTACAGGAGTATAATCATATAATATTTACAAGGTATACTGTATACCTGTAGTACTAAAATAGTAGGAATTGCAAAGATTTATGTTTCTCTCCCCACAAAAAAAAGAAAAGGAGCCAACTTCATGGCATGTAGAGCATATCCAGCTAAGGTGGTTTCCAGACTGTGTAGTGAGTGCAGGTTTGTAGTAGGGATGCCACGATAGTCGTGACATACAGCATGTCATGACATAAAGTTCCATGGTGTGATAGGACATTGGCTTCTTTATTTTGTGGCACAATTGTCTCCTAATAATACACACTTTCCCATTCATTTTGATCAAATTTGATGCAATAAATATGAGGAAATTTGACAAATAAATATGAGCAATTGTTGGTTGTTGATGTCATATCATACTTAATATTACTGATGTTTAAATTCATATTTTTGCATGTTTAATAAAAATAAATTATATAAGTAACAGCTTCAGTTTTGAAACTTAAGAAATACTTATGTCGTGACATACGACATGTGACATAAACATTTCTATGTCATGGCATCCCTAGTGTGTAGCCGGGGCATCCACAGCAGTTAAGATAGTAAAATTTGAGAGGGTTCTGGAACTGGCACAGTATCATGAATTGAATACAATAAATCCAAACACATCTCAATGAGATATTTTATAGATGTAGTTGTAACATGGGAACGACTGATTTGCTTGATACGTGTGCCCAAATCCCAAGGGCTGTGGGTATACATATCAGGCAAATCAGGAGTGTCCATGATTCAGCTATCATGAACCACGATAGTGGGTTCATAATAGGAATCGCAGAAGAATTTTGGAAATCCTAATAGAGCAGTCACCTAAAACCAGCCTTAGAAAGCAGACTCGGGCATAAAACAACACTCAGATGGCTTATTATCAAACACTGAACTCAGACAAATGGTGATATAGCAGTAAAAATGGCCTAGACGAAATTTGGAGACATTCAAAAATTGCGAATTTTACGTGAATTGTTCATATTATTATTCATAATATTATTATTATTATTCCTAGGACCGTGTCACATACAACCAAGTACATACCCCAACACGACAGCCCCCCGGTGAGGCTATTAGGTGGTGAAGGCACGATCCCCAAATCATTTCAATACGTATGTCACAGTAGTGACAGATATAACACAATAGTGGCATCGTAACTAAAGGCCACCAGTAGCTAAGTGCCAGTACATCATTGGTGTGGTAATGGCACAGTGATGTGTACACAGTATATGTATACATAACATACAGGAGAGTACTATACATTATTGCAGTATTGTATGCAGCAATGCATTATAGGCAACATCACCAGATCAGTAAAAATTATTAGCCAATATACAGCACAGTATATCAAAATCAACTAGAGCTACATAGGGTTCATCAGTGGTATAGCAATGGCACAGTGATGGGTGACACACTATAATTATGCATACACAACTTGCAGGAGATAGCTACACAATACTGTAGGAGTATGCAAGCCAGATGAACCAGATAAAGGAAGACAGCCAAGACAGCCATAACCTAGTAGCTAAGCCAGGTGAAGGCAAAAAGGATTAAAGGGACAATGTGCTGTTTACAACATCTGATTATTTTGGGGCCCAATAAAATCATGTGATGCTTGTACTTTACCACCTGCAACATGAACTTGACAAGATAACAATGCAACCAGCTGGTCTTGGACAAGGGTTGAGTGGCTTAGCTTCCACACATCAAAACATAATAGGCATGTAAACAGCTCATTGCCCCTTTAAGCATGTATTTAATTGCCTGACACCAACACAAAGGAAGTTTGCCATGCCAGCTGCACAAGACAAGATTGTTTACTTGTATTTCATACTGTAAAGAACATGGCATGAGTTTTAATGTTTTTTAATGTTTTCTTGTATTGTTAATTAATTAGCTAAATATTTTATGTGACTGGCAGTTGGCATAAAGACTTGAGATGTTACAAACAGAAAAACTTACTTGTAATCTTCTTGTTTATGTGTAAAGTGGCCTCACCCTCTCCTGAAATCGTTTCATAGACATTCGCTAATCTTCTCCTTTGGCATTCTGTAATTGTGACTGTCTCTGGGAAAACCGGTCTTATCGCCCATTTAAAAGTATCCAGAAACGTCGGTTTTAAATATTCTGTGTGTTGTAGCTGGCCAATGGTGGTAGCTACGCATACCAAATTTTCACACGTTTCACAACAACTTCTTACCTTCCTGATCATCCACTGAAGAAGTAGTCAACAGCTAAGTTTCCCGCCATTTTAGATAGTTTTTAAACCGAGGTTGTCTGTATCAGGCGAGCTCCAGAAGGGTGGGAGGCGGGGGGCCCTGGAAGGCGGGCAAGATGGTGTTCAAAAATTGAAAAGAGACGTGCTGGGATGAATTAGGCCAAGTTATAGGCCATTCAGGGCTCAGAACTGGCTAAAATGAAAGGAAATTTACAGCACAGGTCATTGTCCAACACCACAGAGCTGTACAGCCACACACAGCCATCTCCTGGTTGGCCAGGGCTCCATCAAGACCCCAGACCACTCGTACGGCTCGCCACTGTGCTCTAGAAAAGCAGCCAGCAAAAGCAGACCACTTTACTCTGGTGGACTGTGGCAGTGAAACTAGATAGTGCATTCATTAAGCTTTGTGTTTGTGTGAAAAAATCAAACTTCCTGTCTTGGGCGATAAGAACGGTTTTCGTAGATCCAGTCACAATTAAGCAAGGGTGTAGTACTGGGCGTTATATAGAATTACACGTATAGTCAAGTCATCAGCACGAACAGGTGCAATAATTATACGTTTGTGCCTTCATTCACAGGCGAATCAATCCCCAGTTAGTTCATGTCTCTAGGCCTCGTAGTTTTCTCAAACATTAATTATTTATTTATTTAGGACGTAATTTTAACCGCGTTTCATATTATTCTTAATACTTGGTTGTATAATTATTTTGTTTCACTCGTGTACAGCCCAAGGCTTCCATTTTTCGCAATAAAAACTACACAGCCTTACTCACTGAGTCCTTCCGTGTGTCCATGACCCATTAATTAACCCCCGTACTCCACAGATCGCTAACCGGCCTCCACCTCGATAAATTTCTAAGTTCTTTGCCATTGCCTGCTGTTCCATATACGGAAGAAGCCATAGAAGAACAAAATTACAGGATCTTGTGTGCTCTGGGATGCATATTGTTCAACTACCGTACGGAGGGAAATTTTGGAGGGGGAAAAATTTGGCGAATCAAGCAAAATATCACTGTTGGCGAAATAAAATTTAATTTGGCGAATTGTTAGCAAAGCGCACGCCCTATTTAATTAATTAGATTACTAATTGCTGTGCCTGGCCCTGAAGCGAGAACTGGCAGAGTGCCACGCCTCTCAGCGGCGCCTGGAGTCAGCTACCAACTAAAAGGTAATACTCGAGGTAATACTATATAGACAGTAGATCTACACCCTCTGGAATAGTGAATATCGTACTTAATATGGTATAGGACTCGCTTGTCACGCCCATTTGGAGTTTTGTTACATCACATATGCTTTTAATTATTGAAAATATCTTTGTGTCATTTCGAGGTGAAGTTTGAGGATACCACGTGTACAGTAGCTAGCTACCTAGTGAGGTAGTTGAGGTAGGCTTGGCTTCATGCCTGGTCCACTATCCCTTGGTCGAGTAGAAAATTGATTAGTTTGAGGCTTGGTTTGCTATTTTCTTCGCCACCAAAATATTTGGATGGAAAAAATTTGGCGAATTCATGGTCATTCGCCAAATTCGCCAAATTTTAACGGCGCCAAAGTTTCCCTCCATACGGTATAGTCTTTATAATGTTAATTGATGTCAGATCGAAGTTGTGCAGCACTCTTTTACCTTACAAGATTGCCATAATAGGGTCTCTAGTGAGCTGCCCGTCTTCGCTATGAGAAGCCGTTCAAGTATGCATGCAAGGCATCCAGTTTATTCTTCTTCCTGGCCATCACAGTGAGTGCTTTGTTTGTCCTTTATAGGTGGAAGATAAATGGTAGTGCTGATATCATGGCTACTTTTCACACGCAAAAAAGGTTGGGTGGGGTATTTATTACAACCCTACCACTTAAAAATATTTTGTGGTCTAACCACATATCATCAACAACCCTCCCATATGGTACCGTATAGCCTAAATATTTTGAGGGGGAAAATTTTCAATGATTTCGCGGTTTTGGGGGTTATCAGCAAAAATTTTAGCCTTGAAATATTTAGACCTCCATATAGTCTAATACATTTTGGGAGCATTTGCAAATCCATGAAAATTTTATTCTTAGCAACACTGCTCAACCTCGAAATATTTGCCCCTTGAAATATTTAGGCTATATATACAGTATCCATGTCAAACAACTTACAGTGTGCTTATGTCACTGTAACTAGCTACCGTGTACTTATTCTAGCACATTCTCCGATCAGCTAGTGACATTGACAGTTGCAAACATTTAGCTATGACCACATGCTAACCAGACTTTGCTGACTATACCTATGGTGTTCCACTTTTTGACACACTGTTGTTAGCAGGCTACACCTAGGCTTTCCAGGGCTAGAGCCCAGTCTACGTCCCTGCAATTGGAACTCAATATGCCAGTTTAAAGTACTCCTGCATGCATGGGTAATGACTGCCAAATCCCTGGTAATCATGCATGTAAGACTGGCTATGCCACTGGCCACTAGTAGTGACGTGATTTGTACATGCAGACACCGGCATAGGAAGACTTTTCGACCAAGCCTAGCCATCTCCTATTTAGCTTGATTAATACCAACTCACACGGTTGCTGCTGCATTCAGCGTTGTTCACACATGCATTTATACAAAGGTGTTGTAAAGCGTCATCGCTACAATAATAGCACTACAGCTACAATGTATAGCTATCTCTTCACTACCTATTCTGCTAGACAACTCTACACCTATAATGCAGGTGCTTGATGTATGCATTGTTATATCACGTGAAAATTTATCTTCTCTTTTGAAAAAAAAATTGAATTCTACAGGAATTATAACACTAACAGTTACCATTCTTAAAACATGTATCACAGAGTTTCATTCTTGTCCTTCTGTTAGAATAAACACCTAAGACATCTTGTTCTTCTTCAAGTCTCCTGTGCTGTCATCAACACTGTCTCCTGTATGATAGGTGCACAATCAGTAATTCTTCTGACAGGTAGATAGCTCATATAGCAGTGTGTTTTCAGCAATGGCACCAAGTGTGACGATGATGGCTCAAACACTGAGTGTAGACTAGGAATTAATGTATCATGCCTTATATTTTGTGTATGTACAAATCAGGATGAAAATATAGTCTTTATCATAGATTACAAAATTAATATTGTATTGAGATATCTAATGAGTCAGCCTTTTAAACTAAGGAATCTCTGTTAGCTTACTACAATATAATGTGTCAATTAACTTATAATCCGTAAATGGATTTGGAATAAAGTACACAAACTAGACATATTAAAAATTTTGTTGGGATGGTAATGTAAACCACAAATCTCTATTTTGACTCCCTATAAATACAAAATTAATAATGCATTAAGATATCTAGTTATTAGTGTTGCACCGATGATCGGTTGAATTATCGGTAACAGCCGATATTAGCTAATTTTACAAAAAAAGTATTGGTATCGGTTACGAAGCGGAAATAATTTGCCAATTAACCCACAATCAATCGTTAAATTTACGGCAATGAATAGGTGAAAGTAAAGAAGGTGGTGAATGTAGCAGTAAGTGGTTTGCTGTAACTGGTTTGTAACTGTTTTGGCTTGTTTGTTTGCACAGGTATGGTTGCAAGGCTATAGTAGGCTGTGTATATTTATCGGCCGCCCACGCAATTAGTCGATCACTCTTCACAAAGGGTCTGCAGTCCCACTAAAAACACTGTTTGATAAGCTGGCTTAACTGTTTTATAACTACTTGGCTTCCTTTTCCATGAAAGGAGATAGCAGCAAAACTGTAGAAAACATTGTAAAAGTTGGCTTCCCACGCAATTAATTACATTATCATTACAAATGCAGTTTATACACATAAACTTTAGGTGATTTTCTGCTCCTCCTCCACTGTTCTGAAGAATTGAAGAATATCGGTAAATATCGGCATATTGGTTACAGGAATAGGCAAATAATTGGTATCAGTAAATGCGAAAAAATGCATATCGGTGTAACACTACTAGTTATTGAGTTAACCTTTTTAACTGGCTTTTGCAATTGAATTCGTCCTGTTTGCAATTGAATTTGTCCCGTTTGCAATTGAATTCGTCGGTTTTGCAATTGAATTCGTCCCGTTTGCAATTGAATTCGTCTGTTTTGCAATTGAATTCGTCGGTTTTGCAGTTAAATTCGTCCGTAACAAGAATGGCAGCTGGAACAAACATGAAAACATGATGTCACAGCTGCTACAAGAACTTGTTCAAGTACAACAGTAGTAAACAACTCTTTATAAGGCAATAATTCTTCCTCTACAGCCTCTCCAGCAACATTCCAAACTCTACTACGCCATTCGCGATGGGTGTGTGGTCACTCGCGAGCAAGCTAATTAACTTGTCAGACAGCCATCAGCTTCGCGCACTACCAGCTTCAATTACCTTCTAGTGTCTCAAGTGTAACTCTCCAAGGCATAAATAGTTCATCTCTTAATGAATGAATTGGTTTCTTGGAGCCGTTTTGTTTATGACGAAATGTAATGCAAACGCGACGAATTCTATTGCAAAACTGACTAATTCAACTGCAAAACCGACGAATTCAATTGCAAACGGGACGAATTCAATTGCAAACGGGACGAATTCAATTGCAAACGGGACGAATTCAATTGCAAAGGCGACGAATTCAACTGCAAAAACCTGTAAAAGAGCAGAGTCAAAATAGGGATTTGTGGTATACATTACCACCCCAGCAATCCCTTCTTGTTTCGTGGCTTTTTTCAGTGATCCCTATTTCTTATTTTAAATTTTTAATATGTCTAGTTATATAACACTTAAATTCAGACTGATAGCCTTTATGCCAATATGAGTGTAACCACTGGATTGTTTTATCTGCATGTCTGAAAGATTCCATTATGGTTAGGTGGCAAGTAACATTGTAGCTAGGATTGTTATAACAAACACATGAGTCCTATAGATATCATGGAAAAGTCAAGTAGGGCAAATTTCAGGGAATTTACAAGTGTTTTAATGCTTTCATGTTGTTTAAAGGCCAATCACAATGCGTATATACTAAAGATCTAAAGGGGTAAGCTTTGTTAAAGTGGTTAACTCGTGTCATCCGTATTGTGGGTGTGTCTGTATTAAAAAACATGTGGAAATGCTTGTGAATGCACTGAAATCACTTTTAAGTAATGTTTCCCAACTTGTAATATGACAAGGATACTGAAAGACCTTCATTTTAGTGCTTCCTGTGGCTACACTTCAATTTGTGGTAAAAGTCATGAGAGCATTAATTTATTCCCACAATTGATTTCAGTCTGAGCTTGTATAAAGTGAACAGAGGGCAGTACCATTACCTCATCCACATCAGGACCATACTTGTTTTGATGAAGTGGCTTGCTCTTTAGAACTGCAACCACTTTCTGGGATACATGTTGATGTACACTGGTTTAGCTACATTTAGATGTCTCCGGTATCCTCTGGAATTCTTTTGATCTGAGATGTCTACATTTACCTGTGGATAACTAGTGTGTGACTAATGAAGTACTGTATGACACACAGAGGATCTTATATTTGAATTGTATTTACAGTATACATATCTTACTGTACATAGGTCGTAGTCCACCACCAATCCCATCGTTAATGACCGGTGCCTCTAGTGGTAAGTGTATGTATCACTTGACGGGTACATGCAATATAATATTTTGTGATTGTAAAGTAAAACATCTTATAAATTTTATGTATGATTTATGTATGTTTTTTATTTGTCCCAACCGATGAACCGACTGTGCCCAGTATGTTGGTGCCATGCAATATAGCTGTATACACACAGTTATATGCATTTTCTACCTAACCAGAAGCCTTGGTTCTAGTGGTTCCCCCTGCTGTTGGAATGGGGGCATTTCGAACCTCTAGCATTACCGAATTATGTATGTATGTTTCAGATGGCTTGGTCTCGCACACTGTGTGTCAATGGGGTATGCCTTCTCAAACAGGTAAACTGTAGCTTTCATGCACCTCTATTGCATAACAAAATTCCACCGTCATACCCATAACTCAGCCCTTTTCTTAGCTTGAGCATGTATCACAAAATTGATCAATTTCATCAGGAGAAATTGAAGAAGGATAACTTAATACATGAGGTGACTATTACCAAGAGTATATAATAGAGCCAAGAGTGTCGAACGGTGTATTAATGATTGCGTAAAGTGACATGGATATTTCAGTAATTGTTTGTTTACGCGAAATGGTAATTTGAACTCAACGGGTCTTTTGTATGCTAGTTTTCCATGTTATTCAACCAAGAGTTATTATACAAGGAAAGTGTAGAAGGACCCAAGATAACCCCAGCTCACTAAAACAACGATTGCACAAACGAGCATGTTGCCAGGCCTTCAGGGATCAGCTTGGCAGTGCCAGAACTTTGACATTAGCCAATTCCCTTTTATGCTGTCATGTTTAATACAGCTACCCATAGTGGCAATAGAAACTGTGTTACTTTACGCAGTCATTAATCACAGGGTATTACATCCATTCGATACTCTTGGTTACCATTATATACTCTTGCTATTACTCACTGTCATTTTTGAAGCAGCACAACTAACCATCACTTAAAGCAAAGGAGCTTGTAAATACTGTAGGACCACAACGAATGTCAAGTTTAGCATCCAGATATTTGGATGTCTTAGCCAAACTATGCCAAAGTGCTAGAATTCAGCCACATACGTACATGTCCACTTTCTCTCTGAAATATATGCAAAGTGGTTGTCCTGATAATCAATTTTAAATGGCAAAGCAGTCCATCTCGTAGAAGAATAGCTGCATGGTCACCAACACCATTTCAACTGTAAACACTTATAATTAACAAATAAACGTAAAATTGGATAAATCGAATAATACAGTACTTGTTGCAGCACTACTTGTACAGTAGTTTAACTCAGTGGGTAATTAAAACTTCCATTTTAAAACAAGTACCAATTAAGCTTTTATGCATGCTTTGTGCTTTTCATTCAGTAGTTCCGCTGACCGCAAGTGCAATTGCTCCATCAACATTGCCTGATATGTTGGTTTTATGAAATGTACAGTAGATATATTTGTAAAATTGATTTTTTTATTAATTTAGTCCCATTATATATACGTATACCTGTATACTAAGAACAAGTTTAATATTTTGCTGGCCAGAATCCCAAGTGTTAGCATCAAGTTTAGGAAGCAGTTTGACATCTCCTAGTCAAAGATTGTTCTCTTCAGCCAACTACCTTACTGATTTGGTAACCTGTAAATTATTAAATATGTTCTTGGACCTCATTATTTTGTACACTGTAGTTTGTGCCATGTTTCTGTTTGATTTACATAATTTTGATGTTTCCCGAAATCTTTCCCTTGTAGTAATTTCATAGAATAGACATACATTCACTACCGACTTTCAGGTTTATTTACTTACATTTATTTTACAGGTCTGCCATTGTTACCATCATTGACTGTACACAGCTCTCCTGGTAAGTTTAAAAACTGTGTATTGGAATCACAAAGGTTAACCAAACAAGAAACCGACCCCTATCATGGGATGGAGTTTAAAACTTCCAATTAGTGTAGATATTTTCACTGTAGATTACTTATAATTCACTAACCAGCTTATATACTATTGTATTTGTGACCCACTGAGCAACCCAACTAGATTGCACTTACTTGAACTTCATTCCATTGGGCTGGTAAAGCCTGGTGAGTACTGTTTTGGAGTTGTAACAATAGACAAAAAAGCAAAATAATTGACTTGTACAGTGCCTATATGAAAATTAATCATACATACTGTATGACACTAATGCAACAGTCTATGGAGTTAAGACTTGTCCACTCGTGTCACAACCACTTGTAGCCATAGCCATTTATAAGTTAAAGATCAGCCTCACCAATAGTAAAATTTGTAATTGTAGCTACAGCCAGGTACTGCTGAGGCCATGGTGGTACCATAATTACTTTTTAAAATCTCAATAGGGCTATATGTAATCACATGTTTAAAAGCTTGTGGACATTTACAATAACTGTTATGTTTTCGATACCATCTGTAGCTGCTATGCCACCAGCAGCATTAACAACGACAACAACAGCAACAAGGACATCATCCAGGGTGTCACCTAGGACGTTGCCGAGATCCACCAGGGGTTCTCCTTATAGTGGTAAGCTAATCTGTAGTAACTGTAACATGAACCAGGGTGATTTATATGATGCAAGGTGATTTATATGAATGCCAGTCTAGTGGTGGGCAACTAAGATACGTACCTTGGAATTAACAAAGTTATCCACATAATACTCTTATACTGTAATTTACACTTTGAAATACTAAACATCTGCTAGTCAATACCTAAGCCATTCCACTTCCATGAATCAGCACTTTGGGCTGTCAGCAAAAAGGAGTGGGACACAAAAGAGAATACATGCATTGTACATATTGCGGCATATCTCAGGATGAAGCAATGCCAAATAGTGAAAAATCAAACCCATAGCCGTAGAGTTTATTGAGTTATGCTTGTCTGCAGGCATCAGTCAGAAAATCCATCAGTCAGGCAGTAGAATATTACACCGATTAATTGTGGTTGCTGTTTTTTTTCTAAATTCCGTAGCAAGTTTTGGAAGCATTTCAGGTCATACTGAAGGCACTTCTTGGCTTGGTTATGCCTACCAAGGCACCATGAAGCTGGTTTTAGGGTGATACTTTTGGTCAGAAAAGCCCAAACCTTTATGATCCCTAGTATACAGTACACTGTAGATTGGCTTTCTATATTGTACAGTGTTTACTATTGTATTTATCTCTAGGCGGTAGTCCACTGAGGACATCTGATGGTGTTCCAAGGAGTTCCCCTGGTAAGTACAACGAATCATGGTTGCAAGCTCAAGTACCCAACTGCAAAATAAAATACCCAATTTGACCTTTGAGTAGCTTGAGCATATGTTATTAATGCACATAACTTCACCTTCTTCATACAGTATAGTTCTAATTAAATAGCCTATAATAATTTAGTCTTCTGATGGTGTAATTGTGCTGACTCTGATTTGGCTGCTTACAGAGTTTGGATTAAACTGATTCCCATACCCTTTGTCTCATACTTCTCTACTTGTATAGTTGCCAATAGGACATAAGCTTCTGATCTTTTAACTGTTATATATTTTTTGCATTAGGTGGTGTGCCATCTGCGGCAACGCCTAGGTCCTCAAGGAGGCTTCCTAGTGGTAAGTAACTGTGTAGTACAATGGAACCCCCTTTAAGAGGATATCCCCTGGATTGTAGACAACCTTTTTATAATTGACATTTTTTTTGTCCAGGTACCAAATAAACAGTACTAGTAATTTGTACATGGACACTTCTTTATAAAGATCAGAAATTATTCCTTATAGAGGTCAGATGTTAATTCCCTAATAATGTCCATCTTAGAGGGGTTCCACTGTAATTGTAATATGGGCCAGGGTGCACACTGTATGTGCTATGCACCCTGTATGTATATGTAATATGCAGCGTTCTATTGCTGGCTAATAGCCAGTGTTGAGTGACCAATCACCTAATGCAACTGTAACCATTGCATAAGGACATGTCTTAAATATTCCTAATAAATGTTCAGTTTAGTGATTTCACAAGTACCTGTACATGTTTTAACAACAGGTTGGTCTGCCCTTTTGTGAAGGGTATGTGCCTCTTTGAAGTCAACTAGTAATAATAGCTTAATTTCACCACTTTTAAAAACTTTTTTTGATATGTGTATTCTAATAGATTTGTACTACCATTACAGCTACATAATGCAGTTAGATTACTACAATTGATTGTGTATGCATTATACAAGTAGTTTAATTCAGTTTCCTACAATGTCCATGTTACCAATTTTTGTCTATGCAAATTTTTAACCTTCTAAGTTGTTAAGAAAACTACTGAAGCTTCATGCTTAACCTTCTCACTGCCACTTAGATTGTGAACGCCTGTAGCATTACATTCTAAACACTCTGTAACTTTAGTTGAGCATTTTAGTAGCCACTGTCCTTATCCTGTAGTGGGCACGCCCTTAAGTGAACGGGAACAGGGATAACCAGTCTCTTGTGCACTGTCACGCGGTTAGATGATGCAATCGCATACTTTCGGAATGTCAATAACAAGCATTGTAGAGAATTCTCCAAAGACTACTAATAAAGAGAAACAGTAAGGAGAGGGATTATATAGGTTGGAGTGGCGTGTTAAACAGCGTTAGCCTGTAAAGGTGTGAAAATTCATGTTTGGTTTCACTTAGATCAATTTTTGCATTCAATAGTTATATAATGGCTTTGTGGTTGCTCCTGTGTAATTAGCAACGCAATAAATGAATTCCTTGTTCTATAGCAAGTAATTTGATATATAGGTTTATAGGATTATATGATATGGTAAGTTACAGCAGTTTAGAAGCAGTAGATTGGAGCCTCTACAAAGTTGATGGTGAGGGGTTTTAATTAATTATGTTATGTGTTAGTAATTACTTTGATACAACCGTAGTACTGGCTGTAGTAGCACAACTGCATACATGAATGAATCAAAATTTACCAAGGTTAGTTGCATGCTTCCAGGAAGCACGTGATCTCCCTACTGATATATACACCTGTAACAACGCTATAGAGTGTAGCCATCAAATAATAGTCAGTGTTGAAAAGTCGTGTACCTCTCCTTCAGTCGGCAAAACATTGTATGCATGGTGGATGTTCATGGGTTTAAATATTTGTACAAAATTCTCGTGAGTGTGTAATATTGTTTCTTTTTACTATATAGCTACCGTAACAACAACAGTATCATCCCCTGCTGGTATGTTCATGTATGTGTATATTTTAAAATGTTTACATGCTACTAAATGATTTCATACAAATTCATGTGTGATATTGTTTGTTTACACTACTATAGGTGACCAAGTACCACCACAACTACCACCACAACCACCACCACAACCACCACCAACATCATTGGTCACCAGCAGTGGTACGTGTATATTTTAGTACTTGATCATATGGCCTTTATAGTCCTCTTATTATGTTTCTTATGTGACCTGCTAAGCAAAACCCCGACTAGTTTGCGTAATTCTGTTTTTGAGAAAAACCGCGTTGAAATACATGGGTAAAAAACGTGTACTAGTAAAACAATTTTACGTGCATTTTAATTGCTTCAGTAAACAGTGAAACAGGGCTCAAATCAAGATAACCAAGTGACCAACGGGTTCACCTATTAATAGTGAGTAAAAATATCTTTGTTTCGTTTTAGTGACACAAAGTAAACATGAGTTGGTTTACGTTGCAGTAAAATTTAAACAGCCTTTTTGATTAAATGCATGGGTGTATATAAGGCAAAACTGTACCTTGCTGAATGTCCCAATTCATTGTAAAGACAATGAGCCAAGTCCCATCTCCATAACTATGAGTTATGATTGATTAAACAAGCACCTGTAATTTTTCCCTCATATAGTCACTGTACAAATTGATTGTTTTGTACTTTCTGATATCTATCACTAAAACTCCACAACTATTTACCAGATAAGGCTAAAACTTTTACAGCCCATTGGTTTTTATTGCTCTGGATAACAAAGAAGTTATAAAAAGAAGTTTGATAAAAATGCAAACTAGTCAGGTTAATGCAAACTAGTCAGATTTCTCTCAGTGGGTCACATATATGTACTTAAACAATGACAGTATATTACCAACTCTTGATATTACCTTTTAATATTATATCAAGACACATGGTAATGTCATGTGGCCCAAAAAGCTGGCACGCAACACCATGAGTATATTGATAGGAAAAAGAAAACATGACATTCACGCATTATAAAGTACCTAGTAAAGGCAGAGCCTGTAAACCAGAAGGCCTTATAAAAGCCTAAGATGTTTATATTAACTGTACTAAGTATGGCATGTGTAGCTCCGTGATCTCTTATGCAATTGGTTGCTACAAGAAGTGCCTGTAAAGTAAGGGAGCCTACTTATGAAATTTGAAGAATATTGCTGCAGCCATTTCTGAGATACCATTGGCCAAGGTTTTGTTTCTTCTACTTCTTTTTGCACACTTCGCAAAATCTGCCATAAAATACAAATGCATACTCTGATCAAGCTAAAAATTAGCACACTTAAATGGCTCATTAAAACAGTACCAAGTTTGGAGGGAACCCCATAAAGAATCACGGAGTTATGACTGATTATTTGTGTAAAATAGGATCGGACTTATGAGGAATGAGCTAATGGCACTTTGTTAACTTATAATATGCAGCAGTTGAAGTGGTAACAACAAATTCATACAGCTTCACAAGCAACTACAGTAACCCTCAGTGCTCCAAGGGTTAATTTATTAGGAATTTAGGGATCAAATAAGTAAAAAGTAGTGAAAAAAGGCAGCAGGTTTCCTTCACCTGAAGGACATTTAATCCAGAGCACTTTTGTTTATACACAGTGGAACGGACTGAAATGGGAGGTGAAAGTATAGAGTAGTTGGGGCTCTTGAATCATCCATATTTTTTGTGATGACTGGATTGATTGTGCAGGTGCTTTTCCTACTGTTCTTTGTTTATACGTATAACAGGGTGAACATAGCTGATAGCAAAGCATAATGGTTATTTCACTTTTCAGGTCAATAGTTGATACCTGGGGTACACATTCAGATGAAATTAACTGTGATTCTTTGATGCTGTATGTGTGTGTTCCCCAGTCATAATAATGTTATATAACAATGTTACAAAAAAGCAAACAAACAAGTACAGTATATGGAAAATTAGAAATTTTAAGTTTGATTAGGGATTATAGGAATAAAATGTAGTGAAGCAATGAAGATCAGCTACACCTGCAGATATACTAGTGGACATTTATTCCACAGTTTGGTCAAATTATACTAGTGGATGTTGTTAACCCCTACTTTAGCCTATACCCATGACTAAATTAGGAATTAAATGTCCACTAGTACTGTATATCTTCAGGTGTAGGCAACCTCCCTTGTTTCTATTAGGCTTGCGTACATTATGCCGGAATAATTTTTGGAATAATCGGTGATAAAAAGAATCAGGAATAATTCCGGAATAATAGGATGATCAGTAGTATTGCAGAAAAATTCTCATAAGTGTGTAATATGGTTTGTTTTCACTATTGTAGATCAATCCTCAACACCACCAGCAGCTGGTACGTATGTACATGTATGTGTATACTTGAAAGTGTTTGTATCCTACTGTACAAAACTCACAAGTGTAATATTCTTTTGTTTTCAACTACTATAGGTGACCATGACCAAGTACCACCACTACCACCACCACTATCGGTCACCAGCAATGGTACGTGACATAGCAATGTTCAGCTCATTCCTTCAAGGGGTTTACCTTTATTTTACACAAATAACCAGTCATAACTCTGTGATTCTTTATTGGGTTCCCACCAAACATGGTACCATTGTAATGAGACCTTAAAGTGTGCCAAGTTTTAGCTTGATCAGGATATGCATTTGTATCTTATTGCAGATTTTGCAAAGTGTGCGAAAAGAAGTAGAAGGAAAAACTGAAAAAAAACCAAAATTTTGGCCACTCGTATCACGGAAATGGCTGGGGAAATTTTCTTATGTATACTCCCCTACTGCACAGGCACTTGTTGTAGTAAATATAACTGTAGATGGAGTAGACATCATAGGAGTTAAATTTTAGAGTAAATTTTAATGAAAGTTAGAGCACAATTTACTATGTAGCCTAGCCAGTCTGTTTTAAAGTTACTTTTGTATCTTATACTAATGCAAAATTCTCACAAGTGTGTAATATAGTTTGTTTTCACCACTGTAGATCAACCACCATCACCAGCCAACTCCACAGGTATGTGCATACTGTAGTTTAATAATTTTACATCCTACTGATTGAGAGATTTTGCCCACAATTTACAAGTATGCATACAAACCAAAAGGATCATGAACTTTTCTGGCTAAAAATATCACCCTAAAACCAGCCTCACAATACCTGCATGGAACCTTAGCAGTATTAAAACAAGAAAAAATATTCAGTGAAATTTTCTACTGACCAACTGCCTGACTGATTGATGCCTTCAGACAAGTGTAAGTTGATATCGGTTAAGACTATGGGCTTGATTTTTTTCACTATATGACGTTGCTTCAGCCTGTTGATATACCGCAGAACATACACCTGTACAATGCAATGCTTCATGGACTTACCTGTGTCCTCCAGCCTTTATGTCCCAATTATCTTTGCTGATAGCACAAGTTGTCAATTTGCAGTAGTACTGCAGGATTGTTTCCCCACACACTTGTAACAGAATTTGTCCGAGTTTTCTGTTGTGACTGGATTGATTACAGATGTCTTTCTCGTAGTGTTCTTAATTTGTTTGTAACACTGTGTAATGGGCTGAACATAGCTAAAAACAAAAAAAACGAACTCAGACAATGTGCGCCATTCTCCTAATGCAACACATGCATGTTTACCAGTTATAATAATGTGACAAAAAGTAAACAACAAGTACAAGTAAAAATTAAGATCAAGGAAAACAAGGGAAGTCACCTACATGTACCTGAAGATATACTAATGGACATTTAATCATTTCAAACCGAATTAGAGATTAAATGTCCACTAGTATATATCTTCAGGTGTATGCAACCTCCCTGACTGAAATAGGATTAAATGTCCATTAGTATATCTTCATACAACTTGATTTTGCGTTTGTTTTAGTACCACCAACTACGTCATCACAACAACATGTAATTTGCTTGGATGAAATCAATTAAATTCTTTGTAATGTGTGCAGCTTAATATATTTTTTCTTTTGTGCAGCTGTCTATTGAAATTTGAATATTAAATGTGTACAATTGTTTTACTAGGTGTGTTAAAGACACTTAAATCACAAATAGCAGGGGTGAAATGTATTTCGCGAAGTGGACTCATAGACTGGACTCACGGACTGGACTTATGGACTGATAGCTTTTAACCAATAATCTAGGTATTATCCATCTCTTGCAACACTGGGGACACCGCTATCAAGTTACAACTGCTGGTACTGCTCTTCCTTACAAGTCATGGCACTAGCGTGTGCACTAATTAATTAAAACATACTTACGATACACATGTACTAGCAGTGATAAAGTGTGATAGAGGTTATTGTTGTAGCGTACATGTTTTCCTTTCTTGCTAGCACTAGTGTCAGGGCTGTAGTGATGAGCCAGTTTATTTGTATAGCCCCATCACCTCGCCTACACAGTGGGCCACCTATAGCTACCTGCTAAGAATAATTATTGCTTCATCTTGACCTACAGCCCTAACATTAGTGCTAAAGCAACAAAAGAAAACATCTACGCTACAACAATAGCCTCTATCACACTTTATCATTGCTGGTATACTATGCAGAGATGCCTAGGTTCACAATCACTTGGCAGTGAGATTGCCCTGCATGACCAGATGTAAATTTACAATTAATGTACCACAGAACATTGTTATCTTAGGAAGGCTCTGTACAAAACTTACTATGCACAAAGCAACATACAAGTTAATAGAGTATAATTGTCATTTACAGGATATAATGGTGTAATGCGTATTAACTGGTAGTTTCTCATAGTGCATAAACTTAATGTATCTATTATATTAGTGCAGTTGGATAGCTAAACTAGCTTCATTTACTTTCCCTCAAATTCAGCTGCGGTCACTTCATGTCAGTCTCATTAGTAGCTGTCAACTTCAGATAGAACCCATCACACAATGAATGGTAGTAATGCCACACACTCCATCCTTGTAAGCTAGCCTGTATAATGCCTACATAGCTACTTTTTAGTGCTATTTATTGTTTTAAAATAGAAGTAAGCGTAATTACTGTATTCAGTTATAAGCACAATTAGTTGAACTTGGAACTTGTGATTGATGGCAAATGTTGAGAAGAGTATAGCCACTCTGCAATGCCTGAGATTAGCAGTTTTGTGCATGTGAGCATGAGATTGCATGCAGATGAGTGAGACTCATGCCCACTGTGTGAGACCTTGTATGGTAAGCGTAGTCTAATTAATTAGTACATGTACTAGTGCCATGACTTGTAAGGAAGAGCAGTACCAGCAGTTGTAGCTCGATAGTAGTGTCTTCAGTGTTGCAAAAGATGGATAATGCCTGGATTATTGTTTAAAAGCTGTTCCCAGCTCAGTCCATGAGTCCAGTTCATGAGTCCAGTCTGTGAAATACATTACGCCCAAGGAATACACTCTATAATAGAGCTGGGATGAATATTGAAATTTACCTTCAAACATTCGCTAATAAAATGTTTGAACATTCGAAGCTTTGGTATTGGCTTTCAAGTTACAGGTTTTCTTGTATTTATACACATCCTTCTTAAATTTTATTTTTCTAAACCTGTCTAATAAGTTTGTAAGCATTTGGAAAGTGCATAGTAGCAGTACTGAATGATGCAATCAATCAATTGCAAATGGGCATGTCCGCTATACTGCAATCATGCGTAGATAAACACCAAGAAATAGCTAAAAGGACGTTTTCCATGCATTAACTATCACATTACAAGGTGTTAAGGCTGCAACTATGGTAGCAAGCTGAACTGTGATGGTTTAAAAGTGGGCATGGCACACGAAGATCGATCGCGAAGAGATGAACGTTGATCACACAAGAGGAATAAGCAGCTGCAATAAAGATAACGATGTTTATTTGTAATTCTTTCGTAGACTATGAGTGCATTACGAAGCTATGAAGGATACTTCTATAGTTTGAAGTTTACTTAACCTTCAAACCCATGAAACATTCGAAGCTTCATCCCAGCCCTACTATCAAGTATTATTCAGTGGTTGTTAATTGTTAAAATATTTGTACAATATTCTCATGAGTGTGTAATATGGTTTGTATAGATCGATCACCAACACTACCACCATCAGCAGTTGGTACGTGTGTACATGTATGTGTATATATACTTCATTTAAAGTGTTTGTATCCTACTGTACAAAACTCACAAGTGTAATACTGTTTTGTTTTCAACTACTATAGGTGACCAAGTACCACCAACAACACCATCGGTCACCAGCACTGGTATGTGTTTAGTACCTGATTATGTCCTTTATAGTCCTCTTAGAGTATTTCTTATAATATATGCTTAAACAATGACATATGTGACCTGGTCTGACAAAACTGGGCTTATCGCCTATTTATAAGTATTGCAGTATGCTGGTTTTAAGTTTTCAAAGTGTTGTAGCTCGCCAATGGCTTTAATTATGTGTACAAATTTTTTCACCCATTGCTTACCTTTAGTACCATCCAGTGAACAAGTAGCCGGCCAACAGGCAAGTTTTCCACCATTTTAGATAGATAAGAGGTTGACCATGGCTCAGCTGTATCAGGCAAGCATTGCAATGGGCGGTGGCAGGGGCGGTGGGTGGATAAGGGGTTAATGAAAGAAAATGGAAGAGGAAGGCGAAGGGATGAATAAGACCAAGTTATAGGCCATTCAGGGCTCAAACCTTACTAAAATGAAAGTAAATGAACAGTACTAGTCTTCATTCAACACCACAGAGTTGTACGGCCACACACAGCCATCTACTTGTTAGCCAGAGCTCCATTTAGGCCCAAGACTGCTCGTACAGCTCACCACTGGGCTTGGAAAAAGCAGCCACATAAGCAGACCAGTTTATACCCAAGCTGGTTGTGATAGTGAAATCTGATAATGTGTTCATGGTAGCTTTGTGTTTGTGACAAAAAAATCTAACCCGTTATTGTGGGCGATAAGGCAGACTGAGTCACATATATTACCCCGTATAAGACACATGGTATTATATGATGTGGCCCAAGAAGCTGGCACACGACACTGTGAATATATTGACAAGATTAATGCAGACTCAACAGTGGCATAGCTAAGGTGGGTACTGGCAGGGCACTGGCCCAACCAATCAGTTCCAGTACCATACCAACTCAGGTACTCAACTTACGTAGCTAGTTAGCTATAGCTAAATTGTGAGATATGACTGAGGTACAATATGCATGAAGCTACATAATTATTATGTAAACAAAACGTACGTACAGCTAGTGTCCTACTAGAGATGACAAATTTTAACTGTAAAATGCCACCAAATTGAATCTCAGCATGTAATTTTCAAAAGTTTTCCTGGGGGGGCATGCCCCCAGACCTCCCTAGCTGCATTGGCATGCTGGTTGCTGCAGGTTGTACATATACAATGGTGCCCAACCAATCCTTCTGGGCTAGCTATGCCACTGAGACTCAACTTCCTTAGTAATAGTAAACATTTAATGGAAGTTAGAGCACAATTTACTTGGTAGCCCAGCCCGTCTGTTTTAAAGCTACTTTTGTATCTTATATTACTAATACAAAGTTCTTACAAGTGTTTGTTTTCACCACTGTAGATCAACCACCATCAACAGCCAACTCCACAGGTATGTGCATATAGTTTAATAATTTTACATCCTATTGAAAGATTTTGTACACAATTTACAAATGTGCGATTATACAGATCGATAGAATCATGAATCGTTCTGGCTAAAAATATCACCCTAAAACCACCTGCATGAGACTTTTGCAGTATTGGATTGGTATAACACAACAATATTATTCAGTGGAATTTTCTTCTGACTGACTGATGCATTCAGATAAGTATAACGTGATATTGCATGGCTAAAATTACAGGCTTGGTTGTTTCACTGCTTAATGTTGCTTCAGCCTGTTGACATACTACAATACATACAATGCAAGTTTCATGGACTTGCCTGTGTCCTCCTTTGTGTCCCAATTATATTTGCATAAGGTGTTTATCTCACTTTAGTCAAAGCAGACTAGCTATTGATATAGCCATGACTTTGAGTATCTTTTTATGATGGTATCTGCAACACAAGCACATCACCATTGGTGGTGGCCAGGAAATTGGTAATGAATGGTAAATGGCTGAGTAGGTCATATGGTGTCTCCAGCATTGGCTCTCAAGATCACTTGTGCTACTGACAATGAAATAAATTTATGCAAAAAAAGACATTCGGGTACTGTCCATGTCATAGGTGGAGGAAGAGGGGGTACTGAGGGTGCTCCAACACCCCCTCCCCCCACTATATTACTGGGGGTGCTCCAACACCCCCCTACCCCCCAACTATATTACTGGGGTGCTGAACACCCCCAACTCAAAGCTGTATTGTGCAACAGTTGTCACTTGAACTTCCAGAAACTTGTCAATCACAATCGAAATACTCTAATAGAGCAGTCACCCTAATACAACAGTCAAGCATGTATTAAAAATGAAAGTAATAATACTAGCAAGAGTGCATATTAAAAATAGGGAGGGAGAGTCTCTAACTACCAATGCAGCCTGTACAAAATCACTGTGCATTATTGAATAGACAATGATCTTTGAACAAATGAACACCTTTACTGACGATAGAGATCTGTTGATAGGTGTTGAGTTCTGTTGATAGGTGTTGAATAAGGTAAAGCTTTTGTTCTACCAATGTGTGGATGCTCTATACTACACAGTGATTTTGGCTGAAAGTGTTTAATTAGACACTCTCCCTCTTGGTACTAGTGTTTGATTAACAACTAAAACCACCAAAAATGCCTCCAAATATTCAATCTCCTGACATCTAATTTTCAAAATTTTCCTGGGGGCTATGCCCCCCCCCCCTAGAATTAGCATGCTTGGTGTGCAAAGCACACCTACTACTACTACCACCATATATAAATTTTGGGCACCCCCAAACTGTAACATCCTCCTCCTATGCATGTGTCTAGGTTCTGGCCAGTGACATTTTAATGTACTAGAGTATTCCCAGTGGCTGGCACATGTCTCTAGAAGTCCACTGCAAATCAGTGACATGGCTGTGGGGCATAAACGTGTTACTACTGTAGTGTATTGATGGTGAACTAGCTTCACTGTGTGTATAAATTGATTAAAGATTATCAAAAATTTGTTTGTTCTAAATAGGGGTACAAGCATCACAGCCACCATCATCTCCCCAACATATTGGTGAGTTTCTGATTGGCTAATATTCATTCATTGAATGTTTTGCACATTTTAAATTCCTATTGTTTTTTTAAAAATAGGACTGGTACTAATGCTGTGCATATGTATATAACAACCTACTGAGTTGCAATAATAGATATTGCAGGCCTTCAAAATGAAGTGTAGGTTAGAGACCTAGCTACTGTACATCTTCATGGATTTTAAAAACCGGGCAAAGCAAGGTTTTTAAAATGCACAAAGATCTGAGGGTGTGGTACCTCTCACAGACTTAGAAAATGTATGCATTTTATATGGGCATGTAAAATGGAGTTGTTGTGGGATTGGGTATATGTTGTACTGAAATTTAAAATAATCACGGAAGACTGAATGTGCTGTTGTTGAAATGTTAAAATAATCGAATCTCGCACTGCTTCCTTTCACAAGGTAGACTTGAATCTGGCACAGTTGGGAAATGGCAGTGATCGATAATGTCGAGCTGCCAGTGCCTATGATGTCACAGCAGTCTAAAGAAAGCGTGTGTTGAAGATGTGGATTTATACAATTGGAACAAGTTTATTGTCACAAGGTGTGCCTTCAGTGGTGCCATAGTAGACTGAATAGTACGAAGGTTTTGAGTGTGGATTGCACCTACATTACACGTAGTGTAAAATAAAGTTTCTACAAGGAAGCTTACCCATTTAGGTCGTAGTAAGGTTCATTCATAGTTCAATAGGAGACCAAAACAGCCTTAAAACACTCTAAAAACAGATGGGCACTACACAGAATTTTTATGATATTTCTGGACTTCTCTTTTCATCGTAACAAACGTACGTACAGCGTTAGATTATACTTCTCGTATTTGAATTCTTTTAGGCATATGCTTACAAAATGAATGAAGTGGTTAACCACATTTTAGCCTGGATGACTGGCCACCCACTGCAGGGAACCTGCTAGCAGATCTCCTAGTGGATTTTAAAGCATCATGCTCCAAAAATCAAATGCGTACCATTTTCTAATAGTACCGGGTCTACATAGCTACTCAGTGCTTGATAGTCGGACAACTGCCATAATTTATTACTCTAGGGCTCTACAATTTATACACTTGAATGTGCATAATTCAACAAAATTTGTGCTTGAAAAGCTACACAGTACACATGTCACAAGTCAAAGCTACCAATCAGACAGGTAGGCTTGTGCTTCAACCATCACTGTTTGTCTAGGATTTACTCGTGGTCACCACAAGCCATAAACAAATTACCTACATGCCAGAGCCTTTGACACCAGCCCTAGCTGAATAGCTAGCCACAGGTCATTACTACTGATCAGTACTTTTATCGATGTGTTATGGTCCCTACTCTAGTTGAATAAAATTAAATTTTTTTGTGTACTTGTATCAAATAACTTTGTTACAGTTACTCACTCTTCTGTTAAGGTAATTATATCGTACTCATGCATTTTGACGACCATAGAGTGACAGTTTTCTCTCCTTAAGCTATGTTGTATTACAGTCTGAAGTGTATTTATTTGGAAGCAATACATGAATGCTGTAGAGAGTCATGACTCCTGTATTTCAAGCAGCCTCAGTGCAAAGCTTACAGTAGGGGCCATTAAAAAGTTTACGCTCTGTTTGATTTTAACAATAGTCAAAACAATAGTGAAACATTGTCGATTTTAACAAAACACTTATGTAATTTACCATAACAGTCTGTATTTGCTAATAATGATTTGAACTATTTAACTCTTACAACTGTTAAAACAATAATTTTAACAAATCCTATTGTTAAAACAATTAGTTAAAACAATATTTTTAACAATCTGTATAGTTAAACCAATCATTTTAACAAATATTGTTAAAACAATAATTTTAACAATTCGTGATGTGTTATTTACTGCATATCTGTGGCTTTGTTAAAAAGATAGTTCCATTAAACTAACTGTTCTTTTATAACCATTCAAATGGTTTAACTACTGTTAAAACCAAATTAATGTTTAGTTACGTTACCACTCACCTATTTACGTGCTCTGTTCCTCGGATCTTCATTCTTCACCTCCAGCAATCCATTGATTGAGGAGGGGGTGTGGTAAGTGCCAGGGGGCCTCATCTGCCATGGTATATGGCCTAGGCAAGGTTATGTAATTCCAGCGGGGCCAAAGTAGGAAGTACTTTTGGTTTATTGATGCTTGGGTAATGAAAGAGTTTAGAGCAGAGAAGCGTCTCTGTCCTAAACTCTTTACAATAGAGGCAAACGGGAGAACCTAGTGGATAAGGCAGATATCCTAAGTGAGGCCCCCTGGCTGTCTCAGACTCCTCTACGGAGAATGGACGAACTGCTTATAGCAGCAGTAGGTGATGTATTGACCTGCGGGTCACCACTAATTTGTGTCACGTGGCTTTAGCCAGATTGTGACAGCATCAACACCTGTGCGCAGGTGCCAGATTGTGATGACAGCATCAAACACCTGTGCGCAGGTGCCAGATTGTGATGACAGCATCAACACCTATGTGTAGGTGCCAGATTGTGATGACAGCATCAACACCTGTGCGCAGGTGGTACAATGGTCAGGACGTGACAGTTTTTTCCAGAGTTGTCAATATCCACTGTTGAGAGTGGCACTGTGTGAAATAGCATTGACACGTGATGGTAGCACTGAGGTCTCTCTATGGTGGTTAGCTGGTTGGTACTCTATAGCTGGGAAATGTTTGATAGCGCTCGTGACAGAGAGTGTCTTCTTGTGGATGGGAGAGTGTCTCCTAATACTGATCTGGATGGGAAAGCGTCTCCAGCTAGCAATCTGGTTGGGAGTGCATCTCTAGTTAGCAATTTGAATGAGAGAGCTTCTCCTAATACTGATCTGGATGGGAGAGCATCTTCAGCTAGTGATCTGGTTGGGAGAGAGTCTCTAGTTGGCGATTTGAATGGGAGAGTGTCTCCTAATAATGATCTGGATGGGAGAGCATCTTCAGCTAGTGATCTTGTTGGGAGAGCATCTCCTGGTAGTGATCTGGATTGGAGAGCGTCTCCGGCTAGCAATCTGGTTGAGAGAGCATCTCTAGTTGGCAGTTTGAATGGGAGAGCGTCTCCTAATAATGATCTGGATGGGAGAGCATCTTCAGCTAGTAATCTGGTTGGGAGAGCGTCTCCTCATACTGATCTGGATGGGAGAGGCAAGCAGCTGTTAGCAACCCAATTTCCTGATGGCACTCTGAACTGGAGGGGCTTGTCTGTGACTGCAGGCAGGATAAAAGAGCATCTCTCCTGACAAAGATTTGAACTGCGAGCATCCCTCAATAGCAATTTCTACTTGTGGTAGCAGCTGGCACGGTGAAGGAATCCAGGCTGGCACAGTGAAGGAATCCAGTCAGACCTACAGCTGAAGAACTCACAACAAAATGCGTATGATAGTACAGTCTTTCATGTAAATGTTTAGAGTACAACAACAACAACATTATGTGTCTACTTAGCTTGCTCCACTGCTTACACTACATATGTATGTAAGTACCACTATTGACAATGGGATACTGACTAGAATTTTTAACTGCCAGCATACCATGCCAATTAACATAGAGTACCTGTGTGTAGTGAAGTTTGTGAACTGTTCAGTGGGTAGGGACAGGGTGGGAAGTTTTGTTACAACAGGTATGAATTACTGCCAACGTGTTCTGCTCACTTTGTTGCACATGCGTTGTTCTTATTAGAGCCCACTGTTGCATGCTAATATTTTGGGTATTTGCACAGCCTACGCTTCACAACATTAACTGTGTTTAATACTTAAACTTTATTTAATGTTTAGTTACGCTACCACTCACCTATTTACGTGCTCTGTTCCTCGGATCTTCATTCTTCACCTCCAGCAATCCATTGATTGAGGAGGGGGTGTGGTAAGTGCCAGGGGGCCTCATCTGCCATGGTATATGGCCTAGGCAAGGTTATGTAATTCCAGCGGGGCCAAAGTAGGAAGTACTTTTGGTTTATTGATGCTTGGGTAATGAAAGAGTTTAGAGCAGAGAAGCGTCTCTGTCCTAAACTCTTTACAATAGAGGCCATAGGTAGGTCATGATATGTATTATGTATATCGTGATCTACCCCCCCAAGCATCAAGGTTATTTATTTAGACCATGCATTGTGCAGAAATGATGATGGTGGCAACATCTAGTAATATGCAAGATAAGCTATGCTTGCAGCATACAGAAGATGATGATGATGATGTGCAAGCTGAGCAATGGTGACATACAAAACAAGCAGTGGCAGTGACATACGTTGGTATACGGACAAGCAATGGTGACGACATACATATCAAGCAAGTGTGACAACATAAACATTAGGAAGACATAACGTACATGCAAACTAACATGCAACTAACAATCCAATGGTGTGCCCCATACCAATTGCCTGGCAAAGTTGTGGAACAGATCCTAACCATAGAGCTACAGATATATGACGAAGACACTGTATCGTGTACACATTAGAGCAAGCACTGTGTTTTGAAACAATTCCTGTTGAAGATGTATAGGTTGAAGTTTCCTTTAATGACAATAAAATGGACTTTTCTTTGGGACTATTATAAGACTCAAGGGGTATGGTGTGCAAGAAGCTGGCACAACACTGTGAAACTACTATGCAAAGTTCTAACATGTACTTGGCTGCTTTTCAACATACAATTTATGATAACCATGTGTTTGTGTTGTTGTTTATACAAAGCAACTCTTATTATTTCATCTTTTTACTGGAGGTGTACCAATAGAGAAATTTCAATATAAAGCGATATACTGAGTCAGAACACCGATACCGACCCAATATAATAAAGATTTAGATTAGAGGAAACTGAGAAACTTTAACTTGCCATAAGATACACTTAGTAAGTAGTTCCAAGTCCTAACAATCACTGCCAATGGTTGATTGCCTGTGGTGGTGTGGCCTCAATTAACAGCCCAGACCGTGAGGCACCCACAAGTTAATTTTTTTATTATTATTTAGTACGTGCTCCCACCAAGATAAGTCCAAATCACTCCGTATTTTTAATGGCTTGTAGAGATGGCTGGTTGTTTCAAGCTGTGTTTCTAGTTTATTCATCCCATGGTTGCTTTTTTTTTTTAATTATTATTATTATTATTTTTTATAGCTCTCCACTATGATCATTTTTGTATGGTTATAACAAAGAATGTTTGCTATGCGCATATTTCTATGGCTTCTCGTAGCGTAGCACTTCTTTTCAAGAATAAAACTACTGTTTCCCCAGCTATGTTTGCTAGATAACAGATGGTATAATGCGGCTTTACCATGGCAAAGACTATTTCGGTATATTATATTGATTTTGGCTGCTATATTGAGACCAACCGATATTGGCAAAAAAAAACAAAATCGCCATATTGGCCACTGATACGATGTACCGGTACATCCCCACTGATTGCATGCAAATATATACAGTGTGTGTGTGGGGACGGTGTGCAAGATTATACTAGTACACCAATTGGTATTATACTGTTGCTTACCCGATGCAGCATCTTGTTTGAGGCCGTTTCGTGATAGTCGTGGTGTTTGGGAGAGCATCTTCAGCTAGTGATCTGGTTGGGAGAGCGTCTCCTGGTAGTGATCTGGATGGGAGAGCGTCTCCGGCTAGCAATCTGGTTGGGAGAGCATCGGCAGTTTGAATGGGAGAGCGTCTCCTAATAATGATCTGGATGGGAGAGCATCTTCAGCTAGTAATCTGGTTGGGAGAGCGTCTCCTCATACTGATCTGGATGGGAGAGGCAAGCAGCTGTTAGCAACCCAATTTCCTGATGGCACTCTGAACTGGAGGGGCTTGTCTGTGACTGCAGGCAGGATAAAAGAGCATCTCTCCTGACAAAGATTTGAACTGCGAGCATCCCTCAATAGAAATCTCTACTTGTGGTAGCAGCTGGCACGGTGAAGGGATCCAGGCTGGCACAGTGAAGGAATCCAGTCAGAACTACAGCCGATGCAGCATCTTGACTGAGGCCGTTTCGTGAAAGTCATGGTGTTTGTTCTCGAAGATTCTGATTGATGTTCACCACGTGATTTCCCTACATTTTTGTTGATTAGGTGGCGTCCGACGAACTGGCTTTGGTATGAGGTGGAGCTGTAGTTACTGTTGTTATTGAGTCCAGCGGCGTCGGAGCTGTTCCAGGCGACAGTGACACCGTGCTTGGGCCAAGGTAAGCAACTTGTAGAAACGACCCTGAAGGCGGCTACTAGCATTGTAGTATCGCATCTTGTCGCATCGTCATCCTGTCCGGAATACTTGTTCCTTTAGGCGGCCCTTCCTCCGGCGTGACAAAGCTCTTCGCTTGCTCAATCCAGCAGTCGACCTTCCCAAGGACGACGACCCTCCCTTTCCTCAGCCGGCGAGCACTACGAGTATTCATCTTGAAGATTTAAAGCCACTGTAACTGGCAAGTTTTGTTACAACAGGTATGAATTACTGCCAACGTGTTCTGCTCACTTTGTTGCGCATGCGTTGTTCTTATTAGAGCCCACTGTTGCATGCTAATATTTTGGGTATTTGCACAGCCTACGCTTCACAACATTAACTGTGTTTAATACTTAAACTTTATCAAAGTGTAAACTTTTTAATGGCCCCTACTGTACCTTTGTGAAAGTTTACTACAGGCTTAGCACAATTTCTATATATGTGACCCGCTGAACAAAATCCCAACTAGTTTGCATAGCTAATTCTGTTTTTGAGAAATACCTCATTGAAATACATTGGGTAAAAAACGTGTACTACAAAAATAATTTAGTGTGCATTCTAATCACTTCAGCAAACAGTGAAACAAGGCTTGAATCGAGACAACTAAGTGACCAACGGATTCGTCTGTTAATGGCGAGTAAGAATATCTTTCATGTCAGTGCCATGAAGCAAACATGAGTTATGGGCATTTGTTCACGTTGCAGTAAAATATTATGTAAACATTGCCATTTTAAAGTTTAAACAGCCTTTTAGCTTAAATGCATGAGTGTATGTAGGGAAAAAACGCACCTTGCTGAATAGACAATGAGCCAAGTCCCATCTCCATAGCTTGTTTTCTTCATGAGTTATGATAGATTAAATGAGCGCCTGTAATGTTTCCCCGTATAGTCACTGTACAAATCAATTGTTTTGCACTTCCTGTTGTCTATCGCTAGAACTCCACAACTATTCACCAGTTTTTGACAGCCCATTGGTTTTTCCCTCTGGATAACAAAGAAGTTATAAAAAGAAGTTTGATAAAAACGCAGGTTTTTGCTCAGTGGGTCACATATTTCTCATATACTGTTTGTTTAATGTTTCTGCTCATACCGATGTATGCTGACAAGCATACATAAAGTACACACGTGGACACATGTTTTAGGAAGAAGAATTTTGGAAGGTTGTGATTTACAACTGCAATAGAATAGGGTACAAAATTTACTTCAAAATGTTATGATTGCCTGCAGACTTTTTAGCAGACACCAAGCATTACAAGGTGGTGGCACTCCAATATATCCTGTACTCTGATCTTCGTCCTCGGTCAAAACGAAAGTCAAAAGTCAAGCAAGAAATTTGCAATACAGTGTAGGTCAAAAGACAAGTTTGATTGTAAAGTGAATGCCACAATTAATACTTAACATAACTATAATTTTTTTTTTACGAAAATGTACAAAAATTTGGTCAAGAGTCGAGCATGGATTTTAATGTAAGTCAAAGATCAAGGCTTATTTTTCAAGTTTGACCACATTGACCGAGGATGAAGGTGGGAGTACAGGATATATTGGAGTGCCACCCCTTACACTACACCATCAAAATATTCCTGTAATGAGTGCAGCATAATATCTTTATTATTCATTTTCTTTTTTAAGTTTGAACATACATAATGTTAAGTGTGTGCAATTATTTTATTAGGGGAGGCTGATGAGGCACCTGCAGGTTCTTCTAGTTCCACTGCTGGTATGTTTAGTTATATAAATATATCTAATAAAATGATCATAGTTTGTTTACTAGGTGGCCAGCCACCACTTGTTGCCACCAACATCCCAACTACCGGTATGTAATGAATACTAAATAGTGGTAGACCTCTCTATTTGAGTAGTGATTGTTCTATTTATGTTAACTTCTTTGTGTAATTATTGAGTGTACCTTTTTACTAGGCTCACCAGAGAGAACTGGGGCGCCAGCCAATTCTGATGCAGGTATGTCACATGTAGTTATAAAATATATCTAATAAAATGATCATGGTTTGTTTACTAGGTGGACAGCCACCACTTGTTGCCACCAACATCCCAACTACCGGTATGTAATGAATACTAAATAGTGGTAGACCTCTCTAGTGATTGTTCTATTTATGTTAACTTCTTTGTGTAATTATTGAGTGTACCTTTTTACTAGGCTCACCAGAGAGAACTGGGGCGCCAGCCAATTCTGATGCAGGTATGTCACATGTAGTTATAAAATATATCTAATAAAATGATCATGGTTTGTGTACTAGGTGGCCAGCCACCACTTGTTGCCACTAACATCCCAACTACCGGTATGTAATGAATACTAAATAGTGATAGACCTCTCTATTTGAGTAGTGATTGTTCTATTTATGTTAACTTCTTTGTGTAATTATTGAGTGTACCTTTTTACTAGGCTCACCAGAGAGAACTGGGGCGCCAGCCAATTCTGATGCAGGTATGTCACATGTAGTTATAAAATATATCTAATAAAATGATCATGGTTTGTGTACTAGGTGGCCAGCCACCACTTGTTGCCACCAACATCCCAACTACCGGTATGTAATGAATACTAAATAGTGGTAGACCTCTCTAGTGATTGTTCTATTTATGTTAACTTCTTTGTGTAATTATTGAGTGTACCTTTTTACTAGGCTCACCAGATAGAACTGGGGCGCCAGCCAATTCTGATGCAGGTATGTCACATGTAGTTATAAAATATATCTAATAAAATGATCGTGGTTTGTTTACTAGGTGGCCAGCCACCACTTGTTGCCACCAACATCCCAACTACCGGTATGTAATGAATACTAAATAGTGGTAGACCTCTCTAGTGATTGTTCTATTTATGTTAACTTCTTTGTGTAATTATTGAGTGTACCTTTTTACTAGGCTCACCAGATAGAACTGGGGCGCCAGCCAATTCTGATGCAGGTATGTCACATGTAGTTATAAAATATATCTAGTAAAATGATCATGGTTTGTTTACTAGGTGGCCAGCCACCACTTGTTGCCACCAACATCCCAACTACTGGTATGTAATGAATACTAAATAGTGGTAGACCTCTCTAGTGATTGTTCTATTTATGTTAACTTCTTTGTGTAATTATTGAGTGTACCTTTTTACTAGGCTCACCAGAGAGAACTGGGGCGCCAGCCAATTCTGATGCAGGTATGTCACATGTAGTTATAAAATATATCTAATAAAATGATCATGGTTTGTTTACTAGGTGGCCAGCCACCACTTGTTGCCACCAACATCCCAACTACCGGTATGTAATGAATACTAAATGTGACCGGATTTGCGAAAAGGTACCTTTTCCACAGATGTGACATACCAGCAAACAAAATGTCATAACTGTTGACTCCTTGAACTGATTGACTTTCTTTTTGTATCAAAATGTAGCCACATAATGTAGGCATACTCATGGAAAATTACAGATACGTGTTTGGAGTGATACAAAAGTTACAAAGTTTGAAAATTGAAAAAATGTGTCAAATTTTATGTGTGAAAAAGGTACCTTTTCGCAAATCCGGTCACAAATAGTGGTAGACCTCTCTATTAGAGTAGTGATTGTTCTATTTATGTTAACTTCTTTGTGTAATTATTGAGTGTACCTTTTAAACAGCGTTAGCCTGTAAAGGTGTGAAAAGTCATGTTTGGTTTCACTTAGATCAATTTTTGCATTCAATAGTTATATAATGGCTTTGTGGTTGCTCCTGTGTAATTAGCAACTCAATAATTGAATTCCTTGTTCTATAGCAAGTAATTTGATATATAGGTTTATAGGATTATATGATATGGTAAGTTACAGCAGTTTAGAAGCAGTAGATTGGAGCCTCTGCAAATTTGATGGTGAGGGGTTTTAATTAATTATGTTATGTGTTAGTAATTACTTTGATGCAACCGTATTACTGGCTGTAGTAGCACAACTGCATACATGAATGAATCAAAATTTACCAAGGTTAGTTGCATGCTTCCAGGAAGCACGTGATCTCCCTACTGATATATACACCTGTAACAACGCTATAGAGTGTAGCCATCAAATAATAGTCAGTGTTGAAGTCGTGTACCTCTCCTTCAGTCGGCAAAACATTGTATGCATGGTGGATGTTCATGGGTTTAAATATTTGTACAAAATTCTCGTGAGTGTGTAATATTGTTTCTTTTTACTATATAGCTACCGTAACAACAACAGTATCATCCCCTGCTGGTATGTTCATGTATGTGTATATTTTAAAATGTTTACATGCTACTAAATGATTTCATACAAATTCATGTGTGATATTGTTTGTTTACACTACTATAGGTGACCAAGTACCACCTACGGTACGGTCACCAGCCACAATTCTCAAGCTGGTATGTGTGTCAGAAGTGTCTTCTTAACTGTATAGTTTGTCTATCGTGTTTCATATGCAAATTCTCTACACAATGCTTCATGGCTGCTCTACATCTTTGCTCACATAGAAAAGGGATATGCCCCCTTTTACCACGAGATGATACACCAGTTCAGTCATTATATACCTGTTGCAGCATTTAGACTAGCCTCTAGTGAACTGTTTCAAATTGCTGGCTATAACCACCACTTACTACACACTATTACAACATTGCATTATAACTATGGGCTTAATAGCATGTTTAGCCATAACTCAGTAAGGAATTTACTTAACCCATTAAACCTATAGTTATAATGCGGTGTTGTCAAACAGGAAAAGTACAACATTTCATTGGTTGCTACAGCTAAAAATTTACAGTAAAAAGGTAAACAGTGGTGGCAGAAGAAAAGTGTATTTTGAGCTATAGAAAATAAACCTTCATTCAATGAATGAAGGACTGTATTAAAGTTTAACTTTTTGTTTTCATGGTGTTTTCTCAAAGGGGATGTAGCTGGTAACTGAAACCAGTTCAACAAGCCATGCATTCCGCTACAATTTACGGAGAACAATACATGGCTTCCCTACAGTATGTTATTTTCCGTAGTCCTGGAGAGGCAATTCTAACACTGAATTCTTCATTTGTAATGCTGTGTAACGAGCTGAACATTGCTCAAAGTGAAACGTAATGGCTGCTGCTCTTCAAGGCAGTAATTGATAGTGAACAATACTGTATTTATAATGTGTCAATGTTTACGAAATAAGAAACGTAACAAAAAATCTACACATACATGTACTGGTAGGAATGGTGCATGCTAGTGACCGATGGTGGTGGCTGTTCTTGGTCACCTATAGTAGTCTAAAGCAAAACAGTATCATACTTGTTAATTTTGTACAGTACGATACAAACATTTAAAACATACACATACATGTGCAAAATTCTCACGAGTGTGTAATATGATTTGTTTTCACTACTGTAGACCAATCATCAACTCAACCACAGCCATCCAATCCTGCTGGTATGTACATGTATATGTATATTTTTAAACTGATTGCATCTTACTGTACAAAATTTGCAAGTGTGATATTGTGTTGTTTTCAATTACTATAGGTGACCAAGTACCACCACAACTACCACCACAACCACCACCACAACCACCACTGACACCATTGGTCACCAGCAGTGGTACGTGTATATTTTAGTACTTGATCATATGGCCTTTATAGTCCTCTTATTATGTTTCTTATGTGACCTGCTAAGCAAAACCCCGACTAGTTTGCGTAATTCTGTTTTTGAGAAAAACCGCATTGAAATACATTGGGTAAAAAACGTGTACTAGTAAAACAATTTACGTGCATTTTAATTGCTTCAGTAAACAGTGAAACAGGGCTCAAATCAAGATAACCAAGTGACCAACAGGCTCACCTATTAATGGTGAGTAAGAATATCTTTAATGACACGAAGTAAACATGAGTTGGTTATGGTAATATGTCATGTGGCCCAAAAAGCTGGCACGCAACACCATGAGTACATGTATATTTACAGGAAAAAGAAAACATGACATTCACACATTATAAAGTACCTAGTAAAGGCAGAGCCTGTAAACCAGAAGGCCTTATAAAGGCCTAAGATGTTTATATTAACTGCACTAAGTATGGCATGCGTAGCTCCGTGATCTCTTATGCAATTGGTTGCTACAAGAAGTGCCTGTAAAGTAAGGGAGCCTACTTATGAAATTTGAAGAAAATTGCTGCAGCCATTTCTGAGATACCATTGGCCAAGGTTTTGTTTCTTCTACTTCTTTTTGCACACTTTGCAAAATCTGCCATAAAATACAAATGCATACTCTGATCAAGCTAAAAATTAGCACACTTAAATGGCTCATTAAAACAGTACCAAGTTTGGAGGGAACCCCATAAAGAATCACGGAGTTATGACTGATTATTTGTGTAAAATAGGATCGGACTTATGAGGAATGAGCTAATGGCACTTTGTTAACTTATAATATGCAGCAGTTGAAGTGGTAACAACAAATTCATACAGCTTCACAAGCAACTACAGTAACCCTCAGTGCTCCAAGGGTTAATTTATGGGATCAAATAAGTAAAAAGTAGTGAAAAAAGGCAGCAGGTTTCCTTCACCTGAAGGACATTTAATCCAGAGCACTTTTGTTTATACACAGTGGAACGGACTGAAATGGGAGGTGAAAGTATAGAGTAGTTGGGGCTCTTGAATCATCCATATTTTTTGTGATGACTGGATTGATTGTGCAGGTGCTTTTCCTACTATTCTTTGTTTATACGTTTATATCACTGTATAACAGGGTGAACATAGCTGATAGCAAAGCATAATGGTTATTTCACTTTCAAGTCCATAGTTTATACTTGGGGGTATGCATTCAGACTAACTCAATTGTGACTGCTCTATTAGAGTATCTCAATCTTTGGGTATAGTTTTTATGGCTGCAAGTGGTTATATTTTCAGCTGTAGAAGATTATCCATTTGAGTTTTACAATTCCAGGAATTACTCCAGGAAAAATTTGGGAATGGTTTTGGGAATAATTGGTGAATAATAAAAGAATTGCCACAAAGAATAATATGTAATTTTAAAAGCATAATGTACTTGTTTCTCTGCTTTTTATTTCTATGATCCCTAAATTGAACTTTAAATTCCTAATTTCCTTATACTTGTAATAGATTAGCTTCTTCCTGTGTTTGTTCCCTTTGATAGTCAAAAGTATTGAATGATCCCAAGCTATGCAATAACTGATCTTGCAAACTAATATGCTTTTATGGCTATAACTTATGGCTTCTTGCCACATTGCTGCAGTGGTGGCTACAGGACTCTTCGTTTGAGTAAAAGCCTCAAAGTTTTAAATTTGAGTGACTGAAGTTAGTGAAGCAAATACAGTTAATCACGGGAACCTTGTAATGTTTGTTCTAACTTAATTATCCTTATAGCGAAAATTAAAATACCCCTATTAAGATTAATCCAAAATATTTCCTTTGGAGGGATTTTTTCTTGCATGTGCATAATTTACTGACCAGACGTTTAGAGCATTAAAATTGATTAAATGCAGTATGCTGAAATTTTAATGTATAAAGCCGTAGTGCTAAGTGCATTTTTAGTTCTTGTGGTTGCTGTGTTGTGTATCAATATGTTCCTGTATACACAATTAGTATGAAGGTACCTTTTCATGCACTAATGGTCACTGACCAGCCTAGGAAGCTTGTATATTTTCTGTTTGCATTTACTATACTGTTATTTTTCATTCCCAGATTCTGAACACAACATCATCATCGCATATCCCAGGGAGCCCACACTCCATTGCCCAATCTGCGGGATAGATTACCCAGGGCAGCAGATACAACCATTCATCAATCATGTTGAATCACATGAGGAATCTTGTGAATGGTTGTATCTGTGCTGTCTCTGCGGTTACCATGTCACAACTGAGAATGGCATGATTGCACACTTCGCGGAAGAGCATTTGGCAGAGTTGGTGGAACTGCCAAGAGGCTTTTTCATACAGGGCACCGTTTTAAGCCTCCTTGATCCAGGTAAATCAACATATTCACCAGCCGCTAGCTGTGCTGGTATGTGCATATTATAAATGTGCTCGGGTTTGCCTGATATGGATGTATACCCTTGCCTCAGGCATTGTGCCCCCTTGGGCATTCAGTGTACATAAAAGGCAAATCCGCAGCCACCATGTATTATACTAGTATATTAAAAATTATAAATTTAAAAATGAAGAAATTATAAATTTAAAAATGAAGTAGGGTTTCAAGCTATAAAAAGTAGTGAAACAAGAGATGACCAATGGTAGCTATTACAGCACAGCTCGGTGTTAAATCCCTTCTTTGGCATGGTATAACAATTATTTTGTGTTCAATGCCAAAGTAGGGATTTCCCACTGAGCTATGCTGTAATAGCTACCATTGTTCATCTCTTGTTTCACTACTTTTTATAAACCCTACTTCATTTTTTAATTTATAATATTAAACTAGTTTATTTAGTTTTTTTGTTAAAGCATACAGCTAGCTATAAACATGTGACTGTTTTATTAGGGTGACTGCTGTATTAGAGTATATCTAGTCAGCCTGCGAAGAAATGCTTGCCCCAAAAGCGGTGTGGTCATCGTGGTTTCGATTGATTATTAGACTAGAGTATCTCGAATCAGCCTACCAAGTTGAGGGTGTGTAGTCACAAATACAGCTAGCGTAAAAGGGGCGTGGTCATCATGGTGTCGATCGATAGATCGATAATACGTAGAATAAAGAATGGCGTGATCTTGTTACCTATCATGGAGTACTGGTACCTTCATACAGTCAGGGGCCGTACAGTAGCGTAGTCTAAGCGCCTTAAATAATTTTGTGGCGTCTATTATGCTGCTTAAAGAAAGTGTTGATATGGAAAATTAACGCCTCGGTATGGTTTCGTTGGATGAAGAATACAAGCAGCCTGATTGAAGATAAAAGAAAAGACAAGACGCACACGGTGCACACTTGTCAGAACCCCAAAAGGCACATCCCACCGGTGAGTTTGCTGTTGTGGCGTAAAATGGTGACCGTGCGTTGCTTCTTTTGGGCTCTAGGCTTGCGACTGTGGTCAGTGAGTGAGTGAGTGAGTGGGTTAGCGAGACGAAATTTCGAGTTTTGACGATTTTAAAAAAATTCTATATCCGGCCGCCAGTAAGTGTTTTCTTGTTTTTAACATGTTAGATGGACTAATATTATTCCGTAAAGGTGATTTTCGTCGCGTAAGAAGTTTCTAAGCTGGTTTTTAAGTGCGTTATTTTTGGCGGCGCAAGTCACTTTTGATGCAAACCCTACTTAAACAGTACTACCGTACTGTTTGATATGTGTATATATGAATTGTGTGAATTACATGTCACAAGCAGTATGCGAGTTATCAAAACACCAATGTTTTGAAGTGAAGTATATAGTCAGCACGGAAGCTCTATAATATCAAAGATTACTGGCTTAAGACAATAATATGCAGTGACAAGCTTGTCATATTTGCAATTCATTAATATGTTGCTAAGCACTGCTAAAGAAATTTGAACCGCAAATAATACACTCGTTTCAATGCTACTCTTCATTTTTAAGATTGATGAGTATACACCCATAATTATATGATCTTATACTATGTTATGGCTGTAGTACTGGCTGTAGTACAACTGCAGATATCATAAATAAATCAAAATTTACCGAGGTTAGTTGTATGCTTCTATGAAGCACATAACTGTTTTTGATTGATTAGACACGCCAGTATATGGTTACAAAGCTTTAGGGGAAAACCACCTTCGCAAGCTGCAAAATCTTAAAGTTCTGAATCTTTGTGTCAGCACTACTTTGCAAGTGATACAATATGTTTGGCCATAACACAGTGAATAATGTGCTTGACCTCTCCTTTGATCTTGCTGCTGATATATAACAACAGTAAAAAGTGCAGCCATCAACTTGTAGTCATGTGTTGAAGCCATGTGATGTAATTGTTAATGGGTTAAAAATATTTGTGACCAGCTGAGCAAAAACTGGCCATTTTTGCATATTCCTCTAATTTCATTTTATTACATCTCTGTAATCTATGGTAACAAAAGAGTGCACAGCCAAAGTTTCAGCCTTTTGTGATGAATGGTGTTGGAGTTTTAGCGTTTGACAGTTGGAGCAGTGATAGATTTGATTTGTACAGCAGTAATACTGGAATGAATAACAGGTTCTTAGATAATCCATCATAACCTACAATTGAAACAAACTATGAAGATGAGACTTGGCTCACTCTGTTCACCATAAACTGGTAAATCAGTGATGGTATAGTGCTTTCCCCGTACTTCTACAAGTTAACAATGAAGAAGGCCATTCCAACTAAGAAATAATGACTGTGAATGCTGTTTTTACTGCATTGTAAATAAACGCCCATAACTCACTTATCCTTTGCTGTGCCAACACGAAACTTAGACTTCCTTACTCTCCATGAACAAGCAAATCCAGTGGTATATAGGTTTTATTGATTGGAGCTTAATTTCAATGCATACGAATGTGATTAAGGCGTGTGTGAATTTTTAATGTAGCACGCATATTTTTTACCCATTGCATTTCAATACAGGAAAAATTGAATTTTGCAAAAAACATCCAGTTTTCGCTCAGTGGGTCACATTTGTACAAAATTCTTGTGAATGTGTAATACAGGTGTGTTTGTTCGTCAACAGCTGGTATGTATGTACATGCATGTGTATATTTTAAAGAGTCTGTATCCTACTGTACAAAATTCACAAGCGTGATATTGTTTTGTTTTCAACTACTATAGGTGTCCAACTACCACCATCACCACCACCACCACCATCACCACCATTACCACCATCACCACGATCAATGACACAGTCACCAGGTATGTGTATGTTTTAGTTCCTGATTATGTACTTTATAGTCCTCTTAGTGTATATATATACACCGTAAACTCTGGTTATTGAGTACATGCACTTATAATTTCGGAGGAATTATTTGAGAAATACACTACGCTTGTTAAGCATATGCGCTTAATAAGTGATTGTAACAGGTTTCTGTTAGGAGAGTATTACACATGCCCACCACATTTTTCTAGCAATTTAGGTATTAGTGTTCAGTATATTAGCTTACTACAGTCAAGAAAACAACAGTCCTGAAAAGTCAGGTGCAGCTATCGTTAATACAGGTGCAGCGTTAATGTAGGTGGTAGTATCTGCTAGACACTTGCCTGGCAAAGTATCGAGTGTACTGTAACACTTCTGGCTTGTTCTTTCTATATAGTACTAGCTTGCAGAAGCAATTTCAACTATATGCGCTTAACAGGAAGTGTTTAGCACAAATATTCCATATACACTTAACAAGCAATATGCGCTTAACAGCTGTATGCGCTTAATAACCGGAATTTGCGGTATATGCTTAAACAATGGCATATACCCTTTATATATCAAGACACACAGTAGTATGTCATATGGCCCAAGAAGCTGGCCCATGCAACACCATGAGTATAATGCAAGAACTGTATATGCTGTGTAGCATTAAGAGTATCAAGGTAACCATCTATTCAAATGGTACTTCTAAATTTCTTGGTAATGAAAAATTGATGCAGACTCATAGCAGCTCATCCAGTCTGTTTTACCTTTGTACAGTATCTTATCATACAGTATGATAGTGCTGTATAGTAGGGAGTCTAGGGACCACAAAGGAGTAGGTGTGACCCATGAAAAAAATCACCCAAAATCCAGCCTCATTTTCCCCACATGACAATGAGGCAGTATTGGTTGGGAAAAACTAAGCCCTAACAAGCCTTGAGATCGACCTGAAATGCTTTCAACAAATTGCTACAATTAAAAAATAAAATAAATAATTTAACAGAATTTTCTAGTGACTGACTGACTAAGCAATTGACTGATTCCTTCAGACAAGCGTAACTCGATAATGGCTAAAGCTATGGGCTTGATGTTTTCACTGTTCGATGTCACTTCGGCTTGACAGGTGCCTTTCGGCATGCTGCAGTATGTACAATGTATTCTTCGTGGACTTACCAGTGTCCTCCTTTGTGTCCCATTCATCTTTGCTGACAACAGACAGTGTCAATTTGGCAGTAGCATGTAATGGCTTAACACTTCTTATTGTTTTACTGTGATTTATTGTCACACACTATTCCAGCTTGTTTCAGTACTTTTTATCGATGTACTATGGTCCCTACTTTAGTTGAACATTCCAGGTAGGAAGCTGGACATAACTGAAAATTCCAAAAAATTTTGTGTACTTGTACTAATACAAACTTCTCACAAGTATGTAATTTAGTTTGTTTTCACATCCAACACCATCAACAATCAACTCATGATCCACAGGTATGTGCATATTTTAATAACTTTGCATACTCAGTGGAATTTTCTTGTGACTTACTGACTGATGCCTTCAGGCAAGTGTAACTCCATAAAGGCTAATACTACAGGCTTGATTGTTTGACACTTCTAATCAGTGGATTTCTTGTGATTTACTGACTAATGCCTTCAGACAAATGTATCTCTATAACGGCTAAGACTATGGACTTGATTGTTTTACTATTTGATGTTTCCTCAGCCTGTTGACATACTTCAGTACATACAATACATACTTCATGAACTTACCTGTGTCTCCTTTGTGTCCCATTTATCTTTGCTGATAGCACAAGGTGTCTATTTGCAGTAGTGCTGCGGATGGTTTCCCTCTACAGAATTTGTCCGAGTTTTCTGTTGTAACTGGATTGATTGCAGATAACTATATCGTATGTGTTCTGTTTGTGTAACACTGTGTAATGGGCTGAACATAGCTGAAAACAAAGTGCAAAAACCACCTATAATAATGTGACAAAAGTAAATAAACAAGTACACTAGGATCAGGGAAATAAGCAGCGAGGTAATGGAGGTGATGCACCTATACCTGAGGATATACTAGTGGACACTTCATCCCTATTTCAGACTGAATTAGGAATTAGATGTCCACTACTATATCTTATGGTATAGGAGGTGGCCTTCCTTATTTACCGTGACTAGAATAGAGGCTTAATGTCCATTAGTACTGTATATCTTTATACAGCTTGAATTTACTGTTGGAACATAATGTTTATTGTTTGTTTTAGTATCACCAACTACTCAACAACCACAGTCACTCAGTGCTACTGGTAAGTTTCTGAAATGTTATGCAAAGCAAAGAGCGCATTTGAAAAATTAATACACCTGGACATTCACTTAGTACAAAAGCTAACTTGGAAAATCAGGGCACCTTGATAATCAGGACACCTTGATAATCAGGACACTTTGATAATCAGGACACTTTGGTCAGTTCAAACGTGCCCTTAATACACAGGTCTCATTGTATGTCATTTAAAATTGTCATCACATGCTCCATATGTTTGAGCATTAATTGACATATGTATTATGCTTAAACTAATGCCCCATAATCAAAAGGTATCTTGTACAAAACAAATACCAATTGACTAGTCAAATTTTCTAGACACAAAGCACATCCAACCAAGTACAATCACCAATGAGAGGACCTATCAACCAGCACAGTGTGTGGTTGGACACAATTTTAGGGAAATTGGCTAGTGCATAAACATGGTGATATAATAGTATATAGTCAGTTTGTGTGTTCATGTGAGCCCCACCAAATACCGTAATATCAAAGGAGTGAATGTGATGGATGTCTGTATCATAAATAACACACACCATCAAGTTCCGGCAGAGATGACACCTACCATTTATCACTTTGTATCAAAAGTGCTCTAGTGTTTTGTAAATCAAAGGGGTGAATGTGATCTTTGAATGGATGTCTGTATCATAATTAACACACACCATCAAGTTCTGGCGGAGATGACGTCTATCATTTATCACTTTGTATCAAAAGTGCTCTAGTGTTGTGAAAATGATTGTAGTGCATGAAATAAAGTTTGATTTCAAGTATAAGAGTAACCAAGCATAGTAACAGAAAGCTGGTGATCTGCCTCTAATATGCATTGCATGTAGTTTCACGTTCAGAAGTAATTAAGAGTTATATAATTATTAATTAGAATTACCATTGCTTGTCTATTTATAATCTAATGTTGATTTTCCATTAGACAACCAAGCACTGAGTGAAGAAATATCCCCAGTAATTGGTGAGTAATTTCCTTGTACTATATAACAATAAATTTTGGCACAGAACTAAATTTGGTGTAATGGCAAATTGTCACCAAACCACCAAGTTTAAAATTACTTATACCTTGTAGTGAAGAAGTTATTGATGTCAGTTTTGACAAGCCAAGTGTGGCTTTATGGACACTTACATACAGGTGTATTTAAGTGCACCTTACTAATCAATTAGCACGGTTCCATGTATGTAAGTGGGTGTGGCTCAAAGCAGAAACTTCCTTCTGCAAAACTAGACTAGATCTCGTTCTCCGTTAGTGGACATGGCTCCAAATAAGCTTGCAAGCAACAGTAGTGGACAGAAACACGTGATCCCGATAAGTGGGCATGGCTCACAAAAGAGATTGTGCTGCAGCTGGACTTCCACACAAACTAGTTGATCTGTTACACACACGATCCGCAGACCCAAATGACCCAACCCATAATTTCAACTGTGAAAATGACTAAGTATGCTGATGCATGTATTGTGACAGATATTTTAACACAAGAGGGATTTGTGCAGCATTCATGCTCCATCTTTCTGTCAGCTTACAACTCCTAAAACCTTTTGTGTAACTAACTGTGGAGTGCTGATTTATGATATCAAAGACAGTGAGAATTTCATCAATTTAAAATCTCGCCAACTGCATTCTTTATATGTGACCGGATTTCACACACACAAAAATTCAAACTTAACAACATTTTTACCAGAAATGGATTGCTGGTCTAATACACTATCATATTCCACTCTGCATTTCCTTCAGGACTGCCAAGTCTGGTTTCTGCAGCAGCTTTCATCTGACCCTGTCAAAGCCATGAGTGGAAGACTGGCATCATTAAATGGCCACGGCTTTGTTGTAATGGTGTGTAGTGAGCTGGGACTTCACAGAGAGCTCGCCATTGGTGTTCTCAATCAATTTGGAGTGATTTGAGGGCCGTGGAGGGCTATGGAGGGTCCAAAAGTAGCCTCTGGATTCCATTCGTCTTCTTGTTTCATTTTATACTCCTATATTAAGCCCACCCTCCACCCCTATTACTATCACCTGTGATATTATTACCCACTCAAAAAAAGCCGTCCAAAACAGGGCATATTTTGGGTATCAGAAACTTATACACCCACACAGTGATAACTATTAAATAGATGAATAATTGGTGCAAATTTTATTCACACAGCTCTAGACACTGGGATGTTACTACACAATGACTACTTAAAATCGCCACATCTCCTAACAAAGCTTTGTGCGTGGAAGCCGGGTTTTGTCAAACCCTGTCACATATAGCAAATAGCAAAAATATTAATTTCACTAATATTTGTTATTGTACAGTAGTTCAGTAATTTGTGCATATTTTTTTACGTGTAATCATGTTTTATTTAACTAGAATATCCTCTACAAGATCCAAGCAACTCTGGTATGTTACTCATTAATTTGTATGCATACAATACTAGTGTGTACGTTTTAATGGACAACAGAGTGATGCACCTTGTGTACATGTTCTTGCTATTATGCTGCTTTGAATTCTTTATAACTGTTTATCTCAAAACTTATAATATGTTATTTGGAACATTTCCCAAATCCAGTCACATAGTAATACAAGCTTGAGATCTTTGAGACTTTTTTAGCGGGCACCAAACACTACAGCATGCACTCTTTCTGTAATGGGAGAGTGCACCATCAAAATATTCTGTTTGCTATTGTACTTGATGAGATCAATCAACAATGGGCACGAGTGCGTTTATACAGGCAGAGCACAAGTGCACGTTGTATAACTGTTATGTACCACTCACCTAATAGGTAGAAAAATCCGACGCTCCAGCTACATTTCTTTTATAAGGTAGAATACCAATATCAATTGTGGCACTCTAAAACTAACAAATTATTACGTATCAAGCATGGCCTTGACCATACAATCACATGGCAATGCCACATTCGATTGTTATGGTGAGTTTCAATTAGAATAACATTATTTTAAAAAGCGATTTGTCAAGGTGAAAGTTTCGATCAAACTAATAAGGTATGTAACTACATTTAAATATTTGTAAATAGAGTTTTACCTGCCGTGTTTGCCTCTTTGATTGCCATTGGCTGCTTTTAAATCGCATGTATAGGGTAGTAGTGACGTTTCCTGTATGGCCTCACAATCGAATTACGCATGTTAGGTTATATAAGAATTTGATTAAACAGTGTAGCATCTTGCCACCTATTAGGTGAGGTGTTGTAGCAGCCTAGGCTGCCAGCACTTGTGCAATGTAGCACAAAACCGCAGCCAGTGCAATATAAATATATTGCACTGCAGTCAGTGCATTATAAGTTATAATGCACTCGCTGCAGTTAGTGCAGCAGTGCTATATACGAATTATAGCACTCGCGGTGCCTTTGAACTGCACTTCCCATGCACAGTGGTACATTTAGTTATAAATGTATTTAATAAAATGATCATGGTTTGTTTACTAGGTGGTCAGTCACCATCTGTGGCCACCAGCATCCCAACTACTGGTATGTAATTCTTTGTAATGCAGTGTATACCTAGAACAACTGCTCTATTAGAGTAGTGACTGTACTATTTCTTTATGCTATTTGTTATTGTTATGTAAAGGCATTTTTCAGTGCAACAAGATACAATGTAAGAAGGTGTTAATGTCTTACAATAACAAATAATTGATATGAAAATGCACTGATGCCAGTGCCAAAAAACAAAAGTAGTTATTCTTGCTGTTTACCATTAGAGGTTCTATGTGACTGCTTTATTAAAGGTGTGACTGTTCTATTAGAATTGTTTACTGGTCTGTTAGAGTAGCTCAATATGCAGATTGTAGATATTCTTATTGTTATAATTGCTACAAAATAGATTCCTAATTATGTCAATGTAATTGCCACATCACTAGTCATAAAACTGTTTATAAGATGTTTTATGTACTGTCTATTAATTATTGTATCATACCTTTGTGTAGAGTCCACCAGCCAACCACAAACATCAACCTCAAGTACGTATGTGTAAATGTGTCTATATAAAAAGTTACATGCACACACCTTGTCTAAAAAAAATACTGTAATTATTTTGTATCATCTATTCTTTCTATTTCATAGGAAGCAGAAAGAGATGTAGGGGGGCAAGGATCGTCGATTCCACTGATGAAGAGGATGATGGTTAGTAATACATGGTGTACATGCTTATCTTGTGCTGCATTGTTAGTAAGCATGCTAGTTTGCAGTACTACTGTATGTGATGAACACACAGAATGAAGCATAACAACCACTTCACTTTTTAGTAACTGATGGTCAGGGCATGCATTTTGATGCAGAGCCGGAGCCCAAGGTGCGGCCAGTCCGGCATTGGCTAAACCATTTTTCAGTTACTTGAATTTGTAAAAAGATCAAGATACTCTAATAGAACAGTCATCACAGTACTCTAACAGAGCATTCGGTATAGAATATAGCCACTGTTCTACTTAGTCTAAGCCATTACATCTATCACTCAAAAGTTCCAGTGAGTCATCTGCATGGTACTACATTGGGGCTAATTGATCTTACAATCTCAATGGCTTCTGTATCTCAACTAAGCTTTCACTGAAATTTGAACTAAAATTAGATAAAAAATTGAATTCATTGGTACTGTAATACAAAATTACCGGCATATATTCTTGATATTAACAAAGGAGAAGAGAAGAGGCTTTAAAATAGCTTTCTGATGCCATTTCAGGTCATCTTATTTTCAAAATTTCCCTGGGGCAGCACGTCCCCAGACCTCTTAGCTTGGCATTCTGTGTGTGCTTATCACATTCAGTTGAGTATCACATGATCTGAATATCACATCAGCTCAATAAAAGGCACTACTGCAGTCCATGGATGGCTTGACCACTCAAAATCTCTGGATTCCAGCCTTATTTTGACATCCTTCGTTTCATTACTCTTCATTGTTCTATGATCCCTATTTCAAATTGAAATTTGTAAAAGTTAAACCAGGCACATGCTGATGGGCAGCAGTGGGCATGCACCTGGTTTATTGAAATTGTTTTGCAAAAACCATGTCTGCATGTCTCCATATATGAACTTGTATACCGCTACATCTTCTAAATTATACGTGATATTCTTGTTAATCATACAGTACAATAAGAGGTTTGGGTTTTCTGGCCAAAGCTGTCAGCTTTACAATACCATCCTGGTGCCTTGGCAGTATTGGTTAGGTCTAACCAAGCCCAAAAGTGTCTTCAGTTCAGCCCTAAATGCTTCCAATAGATTGTATTGAATGGAATTTTCTTCTGACTGACTAACTGCCTGCCTGCCTGATGCCTTCAGACGGGTGTAACCAGATAACGGCTGAGACAGCTAAATAACAGTCCCAAGATGTGCCTTTTGCATATTTCCGTATGTACAATGCATGCATCTTAGGCTTACCTTTGTCCTCCTTTCTTTTTTCTGACAGCCAAAGGTGTTGATTGATAGTAGAATGATGGTTTCCTTATAATGATCATCCGTATTTCCATGGTGACTGGATTGATTTCAGGTTGAATCGTTTCTCCTACCTGTGCTTCGTTTGTAGTGCTGTGTAACAGGCTGAACATAGCGGAAAATGAAGCATAATAGTCACTTCACTTTGGAGTCAGTAATTGATATTTGGGACATGCATTCGGTCAAAAATCTTCCTTTCTTTTGATGCAGTATGTGCGGGTTCACTAGTCATAATAATTGTACGAATATAAGGGAAAGGTAGACTGAATTAGTGTCCACTAGAGTATCTGCAAGTGTGGCGACCTCCCTTGTTTCCCTACCTTTTTTGCTACGATGCCTGATTGAATTTAAATTCTTAATTTTCCTTGTCACATGAGAACAAGTTGACAATTACAATGGATAAGGCACATACAAAAATAATTATACAAGAAAACAACAGAGCGAAATACAAGGTGATTTGACAACTGGAGAATATAGATTGAACAGTGGCCATTACACTTTGCCGTCACCTATTTCAGTCCAAACCACAATGTTACAAATAAAGAACAGTGCGTATGAAAAGCATCTCTGCAAACAGTCTAATTGCTATGGAAAATACGATCAAGATACCAACACAGCCACAGGAAAACCACACCAATACCATACGTGGTCAGCAAAAAGAACTGGAACACAAAGGAGGACAAAGGCAAGTCCATCATGCAGGTATTGTACGTACTGCGGTTGAAGAATAGGTGCTTCTTGGGACGAAGCAACATTGAATAGTAAAGAAATCAAGCCTATAACTATATCCATTGTTGGCTGAAGGCATCAGTTAGTTAGTAAAGTAGTTGGTTAGTCAGAATAAAATTCTGTTAAATATAAATTTTTTTAAATTTCATAGAAACTTTTAGGAAGGGTTTTGGGTTTGTCTGAAGATATTGTGGGCTTGACTGTACCTAACCAATACTGCCAAGTTGTCATGAAGAGAAATTGAGGCTGGTTTTAGGATGATATTTTTGGCTGGAAAACCCAGTTCTGAATGATCCCTGATATACAGTACTACCTACTGTACTGTATGATACTACCGTACTGTATGATGGCAACCAAAATGTGGATGTCAGTTGAAAGCACAAATGACAATGGACATCATGTGGAAGGAACTATTTGCAATTGTTGTAGCAGTGCACACCTGGGGATCATATTGGTGCAAGCAAAAGATCTTGTTTCACTGCGATAACCAAGCTGTAGTCAGTATATGGAAATCAGGTACCACCGGTGCAAGCGAGACCATGGATTTGGTTCATTTACTGTATTTTTGTGCTGCTAAATACAACATCAATGTCTGCATCACTTACATACCAGGTAATAATAATGACATTGATGACTGTCTATCTCGTTATAAACAAGACAAATTTCAAATGCTAGCCCCAAAAGCGAACTATGCACAGGACATTACACCTGCATGGCCTACCAACTCCTTCACTGAAGCCTCATGTAATACCAGTCTCATGGAGTTGCCGCATCCACCACTCATAAGGTAACCAGCAAGAGCTTACCATCTCACTCCTCTTCAGTCCGCATTGCAAAACACACCCTACCTTAAAATCATCTGGCTCACATCAAAACATAACACTTTAACCTCCATCGCACCCTGTTTTCATGCACAGTTAACCTTAATTATTATTATTAATTGTAATAGTATCCTGTGTCACAACTAATACAATACATATAAGTAAGTACATAAAAAATAAAATAAGATAAATAAAAATATTATTTATCTATATTATTATTATATAATAATAATGAAGATAATAATGAAGTGTGCAAAAACACTAGATTATAATACATATGTTATTGTACTGTATGTAGTGTTATATCATCACTGCCAGTCCTGTCATCTTACAGCTGGGTGGCTGAGGAATTTGGGCTGGAAATTGGGCGCAGAAACTGCAAAGCTCATTGTTCTATGGAACAACGAATTATTACTTAACTTACAAAAACTAAGGTGTCACCTAATTGAATAACATCATCGGATTGCATTTTGTTGTTCACAAGCCATAGCATTGCTTAGAAATTTACTTAACAGTAACATTATGTAAACAGTTTATGATTTCAATTATGCATGGTAAGCTTTCATAGTCTACTACATGTAACTACAGCCCAATGACATCCTCAGCTGCCCAGCTTTCACCCAATTCAATGAAGCAACAGAATCTTGTTATCACGTTTGTTTGATCAGTGTGGTGCCTCATACTATGTTGTTACGGTGGAGTACGGTGGGAGGAAGGGAGGCGATAGGAGGCTTCACACACTGAGAATTCTGAGGGTGCTAGTACTCACTTAGTATGTTAAGAATGATATTTTTGGCTGGAAAACCCAGTTCTGAATGATCCCTGATATACAGTACTACCTACTGTACTGTATGATACCACCGTACTGTATGATGGCAACCAAAATGTGGATGTCAGTAAAGAAGAACACAACATTCTCACAGTCTACCTATAAGAAGTACTGTACCACTACATTAACTTGTTTTATGCTCTTTCTATTTTTGTTCTAGGAAAAAAAAAGAAGTCACCAGCGAAAAAGTCAGGTAAGGAGGAGAATTAGTAATTATAATCAAATGGAAACCTGTGCTGTATTTTTGTAAAAAATTGATACAATGAAGAAATTGTCTGTGATTTTTGTACCATAATATTGTTCTTTATTTGTATGGCAATGTGGCAGGCAGAACATACCTAAAAACCAAGTGAAATAGCTACTTGCTTTACTTATACTTACCGTAGTTCAAGACGTGTGTTAAGTGGTGACATTAAATTGTTTTAGAAACAACTAAGCTGTATATTCAAACTTTTTCATAATTTTTACAGAATGTATGTGCTGTTTTCTTTCTATTTTATTCTAGGAAAAAAGAAGTCATCACCAAAAACGTCAGGTAAGGAATGGAATTAGTAATTACTTTATACAGAATTATTGCAACTGAACAGTGTATGAAGTAGCATAGTTTTATATACTTGTACACTGTTCTTTCCATAGGTAAAAAGAAGAGGCAACAGAAAAAGACACCAGGTAAGGAAGAGGATTTTTAATTATATATGCTAATCTTTACACAATAATATTGTATTTCTATCAGGGCCGCCCACAGGGGGGGGCAACTGGGGCATTTTGCCCCAGGCCCCAGCCTGAAAGGGCCCCCCTGAATACCTGTTTAAAAGATCGATATACTCTAATAGAGCAGTCAGATCTAAATACTCTAATAGAGCAGTCACAGTATTCTTCAGAGGAGCAGTGTAGCAAGCTTATAGATGGTTGGTGATGGGTAGTTATTGTCATTGCCAGCAGGTTGTGACCTTTTTTTAATTTTTTTTATGGTCTTCACTTCACATTACAACTTGGGTCAAGGGCCCCACTTTAACTCTTTGCCCTGGGCCCCTTAATTTCTCTGGGCGGCCCTGATTCCTATGATTTCATAGCAGTAATATATTTTACTGATGTACTTGTACTGTCTACAAATTAACTTATCCATGTACTTCTGTGTAGGGGCCACTACACCTGGATCATCGTCTTCAAGTACCTCAAGTACGTATGCGTAAATGTAGCTGTATGTGATACCATGGCCATGAAGGATTTGGTTGATCTCAAGTGGCTGTGGTATAAGTAATAAATACCACACAAGTGTGCACATGAAAAGACAAACCTACATTCACCACACTTCTTTAGTTTTGTACAAAAGTACCTAAACATTGACTGTGGATTTAAAGCATGTTCACAAATGTTAATTATGATTGTGTGGTATTGCTATATAGTTTTAGTGGTACCAATTTCTAGTCATATAATCCCATTGAGGACCGGGACAGATACAGGGTTTGGCAAGGAAGGTGCACTAGGTTGGAGGTCTGTAGGGCACAGCTCTCATAGTTCTAGTGAATTGCTGACTCGTTGCCAGTTTCAAAATAGAAGAGCATTTGCTTTACCCACACTTGCAGCATACAAGATCATTTGGGCAGGATGATGTGATAACAGTAGATCTTAAACCAAACTAGCCAGCAATGTGTAAAAGTCAACCCACAACATTGTTACTTGTTGTACAGTTAAATCAACCTTTCCAAGCCTTTGCAGAAGGATTTGAAGGTTGGGTACTATAGGTCACTTTACATTATACTGTACAACAAGTCTCTTTGTGATTTTGGCTTTGGGTGACTGTTCTTTCAATCCTCTCAATTAAAAAAAAACACTCTTTTGGAAACCAGTGAACTCCCCCTAGAACTGTTGGTACCTTACATGCACACACTGTGGCTAAGGAATGTATCCATTTAATACTATTCTTTCCATTTTGTAGAAGCAAAAAAGAGGCCACGTAAGGATGATGACGATGATGATGATGATGATGATGTTGGTTAGTACTATAGTCATGTTGCATACTTGCTGAGCATGTGACTCTACTGAATGAATAATTACCTTTAGGATTTAAAATCTTATTCAGTTTTTGAACACAAGCAACAAAACAAGTGTAGAACAATATAATGTGACTTCATATATGATTAGAAAATGGTATGCATAATATGCTTTGATCCCTGGAGGATAATGAGGTATTTAAAATCCACTAAGAGACCTGCTGGCAGGTTCTTAAAATGGTTAGAGACCTGCTAGCAGAAAGACTTCAATGCATCACAAATCTCACTTTCAATCATTGATTTGCAATGCTCCCTCCAAGCATATTCCGGCTGATAGCCTACAATGGGTGAACAGGTGATTAACCACTCTATTCATTTTGTAGGCATGCCTAAAACAATTCGATTATGGAATAACAGTGTACATATATTTGTTACGATGTGCGGAGAAGTCCAGAAATATCATGGAAAATTCTGTTTAGTGTCTATCTGTTTCTATGGTGTTTTAAGGCTGTTTTCGTCTTCTATTGAACAATACTAAAGACCTAAATGGGTAGGCTTCCTTGTAGAAACGTTATTTTACACCATGTAATGTAGATGGGGTCCGTATTCAAAACCGTGCCTTCTGTTCTTCATACTACTGTGGCGCCACTGAAGACACAACTTGTGGCAAATCATTCCCATCATATAAATCCACACACACTGCTTCTTTGACTCACATGTTCTTTACACTGCTGTGAGCACTGGCTACTGCTAATCCGAGTACTAATCCACGTTAAGTCTTATTGATCACTGCCTTTTCAGCCCAGCTGTGTAGGATCCCAAGTCTAAGGTTTGTGAACTTGTGAAAGAAAGCAGTGCAAGCTTCAATTTTTCAGAGCTTTGTCAAAGTACGTTTAGTCTTTTGAAATTATTTAACAGTGTGTGATGATTTCAGAACGACATACAGTATAACCCAGTCCCACAATGACTCCACCTATATGCCCATATAAAGTGCATACATTTTCTAAGTTAGAGACGACACCCTCAGATCTTCGTGCTAGATCTCTAACCTACACATATTTGGCACTAATTTTAATCAATAGACATAGTTCAGCTACGCCTTTATTATCACAGGGTAGTAAACTGAGAATAAACTGTTCTACGGTACCTAAGTAAATTCTTATTATTGAGATTTCCATCATTCAAATACCTGTGTGCAGGTATAATTAGTTTGAAAGCCCAATTTATTGGTTAAATATATAGTAAATCCATTAACCCAATTATACCACTATTTGTTTCTAAAATTGTGGTAATAATAATTGTAAGGATTGTTATGCATATTATATGATATCTCTGTTATCATTAGTAACTACGTGGTATGTTTCAGGAAGCAAAGATAAGGGAGGCCATAGCAATGGACCAAAAGCACCAAAAAGACCAAATGTGGGACCAAAAGCACCAAAAAGACCAAATGTGGACGATGCTGGTATGGAATTTATCGTTGTATTATGTTTGTATTATAAAAGTTTGTTGTGCAGTCAATGATGTACGTGTTATAATGACTTTACTATTGTATGTTTATAGAACTGTGCATGAAGGTATCACACAGTAGATACTACTGTATAGTGAGTTAACCACTGAATATTAATGGGATGCTGCTATTAAAAACAATATTACATCCATTATAGAGTGCATCTAACTTCTATTCCAGTTTTAAAAACAAGAAGACTTTTACAGAAAGTAGAGAATTGCCAAAGCCAAATATTGTCTGCCTCCAAGCCTGCCAGCAAGGCTAAAGACAGCACAGCATAACACTAGTCTCACATGTGGCTCTGGCTCTGACGACCGTCTACCTTCTATGCTTTCATGTTCATATTTTCATGAAATGAAGAGCCATTAATTTTTCTTATCAATATTTTTTATTTGAAATGTTTACAACTACTGTACATAAATAGGAGTAGCTAGCTGTAGATACATATAATGATTGCTACTGAAAACAGAACAAAGTAATCATGGCTTGAAATCATATCGAGTGCAGCTGATCAGAGCTTGACAACCATTCTCTGAAACAATCAGAGCACAGTGGCTATGTCCTAGCTAGAACATGCTGCTCAGTTGTCTAAGTTAGATTGACAATGCCGAATGGTTGTGTTTAGGGCTGGGACGAATATTGAAATTTACCTTCGAATATTTGCTAATAAAATGTTGGAACATTCGAAGCTTCGGTGTCAGCTTTCAAGTTACAGGTTATCTTGTATTTTATATGCGCATCTTTCTTAGGTTTTATGTTTCTAAAAAGTTTGTAAGAATTTGGAAAGTGCATGGCAGCAGTACTGACTGATGTGATCGATCGATTGCAAATGGGCGTGCCCACTACACTGCAACCATGCATAGGTAAACACCAAGTAATGGCTAAAACTTCGATGGTTTAAAAGTGGGCATGGCACACGAAGATCAATCACGAAGAGACAAACATTGATCACACAAGAGGAATAAGCAGCTGCAATAAAGATAACGACATTAATTTGTAATTCTATGAGTGCATTACGAAGCTTTGAATGATACTTTTATAATTTGAAGTTTACTTAGCCTTCGAACCTATGAAGCATTCAAAGCTTCGTCCCAGCCCTAGTTGTGTTGCACACAATTTGCACCTCTTGCAAGATGTCATCATGGTGTAGCTATTGGCGTATTATGAGATGAGTTATGTCGTGAACATCCTGCAGATTTCATCCATCATTTCAGTCTTCTATTACACTGCCATGGAGATCTCAACAAAGGCTTACAGTAGACATGCATCACTACAAGTACACCAAAAATCAGCCAGTCACTTACTGTACTTACTCAGTCGGTAGAGAATTCTGTTAAAGATTTTTTGTTAAAATTCCATAGCAACTTTCTAAAGTGTTTCAGGTAGATCTGAAAGCTTGTTTGGGCTTAGTTTTACCTAACCAATGCTGCCTCATCATCGTCTGGGAAAATTGAGGCTAATTTTGGGTGATGCTATTTTGTGGGCCACGCCTACTCCTTTGTAGTCCCTACTATACAGTACTATCATACTGTTTGATATAGCTACTTGTATGTATAAATAGCATTATCAGGATTCTTTTTTATATATGTATGGATATAGGTCCAAGTGAAGATGCACAGAGAGAGTAAGTTGAGTTTGTTTGTTGTACTTTGTGTATTTTTTTAGATGACAATAGAACATTTGACTTACTGTAGCACATGTCATGTTGTACTGGTTAATAGTCATAGCTACTATAACTTTCTGGAAGGAAAGCATGTGGGTACTGTGTGAAGGTAGATACTATCCAAGGGTGGCTACTATGAGCTTATCGGACACTACCCCACTGTGCCTATGTGAATGTTTGAGTGAATGACCTCAAGTAACCATTCCTTTACCCTTTAAGGACTACAGTAATTTACACACTGCCTATCCTGAAAACCCGCAAGTTTTATGAAATTTGCATATTCTATTACTTAGCAAGTTTGTAGTGTTATCAAAACTAACTGCAGGAAGTACATGTAGTAAGGGCTAATACAAACTGTAGTACAGATTCACCTATCAATAATAAGCAGAACTATCAAAGTTATAAGTGTGCAGAACTTACCATCTTCAAATAGCAAAGTAATTTGTTAACACCGGTGACAACCTGTCTTCTTCGTGATGAAATCTATTACAAACCATTGCTTTACTCCTTTTAAAGAGCGCCAACACGTGATCTTGTATATCATTAGATGCATCTCTAAATGAAGCGTGCCGTGAAATTCATTGTAGCTTAATACTAGCTACAGGCGAAAGTTGTGGACTGATTTGTACAAGGTTAGTTTTGTTGTTGTGTAAATATAATATACTAAAAATTAGAAGGCTGGCATAGTTTCACGTAATATATTGGCATTGTGTATCAAAACAATCGTCTACTAATGGCGAACAAAATCGTCTTTGTTTAAAGCCCATAGCTTCTAATACTGCGAAGATATAGCTCTTTGTTATCTGCTACTTACGTGTACGATGCTTGGCTTTCGCGTGAGGCTATATTTGGACGTACATGTACAACGGTGGTCCTTAAAGGGTTAATGCTGTTATCCACTTGGCTCCTCTCGAAAATATAGTTAATGCTGTTATCCACTTGGCTCCTCTCGAAAATATAATTTCCTTGCTTAAAACAACTCCTTTGCTTACTTCAAACTTGTGTTAGCAACACTTGCATCAACATATTCAGGTACTAGTCGCAGCTCTTATCTGAGGGCTACTTTTATGACAGCAATTCAAATTTGTGCTGTAGCTACTGTCTGTTTATGTGAGCCATGGCTATTAACCAGTAAAACATGGTAACTGTGTATAAAAATATAAATATAACTCTTTACCTCACTAAGTGAATTGTCTGACAGTTGATGTATCCATCTAATAGTGATATAGATCTTTTTTTTTGTAATCATCCTTGCTAGCTTTTAAAATTTCTTACACTTGTGTATTTGTGAAATAAGTAATGATGAACTGCAAAAGTGGAAAATAGTTATGTATTTAGTACATAAACAATCATGCAATACAATAGTATATTAACAATTATGAATTTAAAAATGAAGTGGGATCCAGCGATAGAAGTAGTGAAACAAGAGATAAACAATGGTAGCTATTATAGCATAGCCCAGTGGGAAATCCCTACGTTGGCATGGTATAGCAATTGTTTTGTGTTCAATACCAAAGTAGGGATTTAATGACTGGTGCCTTTTGACATACCGCAGTACGTAGAATGCATTCTTCATGGATGTACCAGAGTTCTCATTTTGTTCCATTCATCTTTGCTGACAGTGAGCAGTTCTTGATTCGTACTGCTGTGTAATGGGTTGAACATAGCCAACAATGAAGCATAATGGATACTTCACTTTTCAGACAATAATTGACATAACTGGGACGTGTGGCATCATTTCGGTATGTGTGGATTGCAGAGGTGCTTTTTGAACAGTTCTTGATTCAAAATGCTGCATAAAAAAATGGGGTGAACATAGCTGACAATGAAGTGTAATGGATACTTCACTTTTCAGACGATAATTGGGGTGTGCGGTGCCATTTCAGATGTGGTATGCATGGGTTCACAAGTCGTAATAATTATTTACAAATAAAGTTAACAAACAAGTACACAGAAAAATTTGGAATTTTCAACAAGAGTAGGGACCATAGCACATCAATAAAAAGTACTGGAACAAGAAGCTGGAGTAGTGCACAATATTAATTCACTGTAAAACAATAAGATGTGTTATATCCCATTATGTGCTCAAGATACCATAATGGAAATGCACAGTAGGGATATAACACTTCTTATTATTTTACAATATCATGCACTACTCCAGCTTGTTTCAGTACTTTTTATCGATGTGCTATGGTCCGTACTCTAGTTGAAAATTCCAAATTCTGTGTACCTGTATATACATAGGCAGTATGCAAATAATGATATTATAAGTTGAGCATTTAACTATTGTTTGTTTGTCTTTACATGTATTCTACAGTGCTGTTGAAATATTGGAAGAGGATACTAAGACAGCCATTACATTGTAAGATATTATAATTGGATTTAATTAAGTATAGATTAGAGACCTAACACAAAGATCTTCAAGGTTTTAAAGCTGAGGTTTTTCTAACACAACTCCCAAGGGCATGATCTCTAACTGACTTAGATAATGATGATTTATGAGTATAATATTTTAGGTTGAGTCATCGTCATTTTAAAATCATCACACAATGTTAGAAATAAGTGCGGCAGATTGAACGTGTTTTGTGAGCTTCCCTTCCTAAATAACAGGATGTGGTAATTAATGAACTAAAAATAATTAACAAATTATGAACTCAATAGAATTGTATTTTAACTGTATCAATTGATGTAACATGCTAGCAGTTATACTCTTGTGTGACTGCTGAACCGACTGAGTGAAGCTAACGTACCGCACATGTGTTATTATTCTTATTAATTCATATTTCTTTTTAATGCTGTCCCATAGCTTGCGTGAAATGGCTCAGTGTTCTACCCCCCCCCCCCCCCCCCCCATTAACTATGTGTAAATTATATTATTATTAAAAAATTTGGTAAATCATCATAAAGATAGTGTACAATTGCCACCAATGCTGCCACACTAATAAGGCATTGAGGCTGAATATAATTTATAAGTACTGCATAATGTGTATGTATTGATATGATAGGCTGATTGGGGAAGATGATGAAGAACGCAGCAGGGGTGGTCTGCATGTCTACACAAATGTAGAAACATTTACAAGATATGAGTTAAAGCAGCTGTCAAGTGCAGTAGAGGTGGCACTTACAGTAAGTATTTGTAAGTATTTTTGTCTGTTTTTACTGTGGTTCAACATCCACAGTTGTGCAATGAGAATGTGAAGCTTGATATGACCAGGCTACAGGAATTGATTGCTTACCATTTATTAGTTACCCACTCAGTAAGTACACCCACTATGCATTCTCATGCACGCACCATGCACACCACATCAACAGACACTGCTGCACCACATGCAAGCAGCACCCCATCACATACAAGCAGCACTGCATATGAAGAACTGCTTGCAAAAATGGAGCGCCTTAATGCATACTGCCAGTCATTACGAGAAGAGAATGACAGATTGAAATCCAAACTTAATGGAACAACCGAAACTGTAGTTACTTCCAAAAGGTGGCAAGAGTACGCTAATAGTGTGATTGGAGCAGAGAGTAGTAGGGCAACTCCTAAATATGAATACAACTGTGCCCATAGTCTAAATCCGGAGTGGACCGAAGGCTCGTGCAATTGGTCAAAAAAAAGAACAACGCTTCTAGCTTACATAAAGCATTTAAAGGAAAAACATGGCGAAGATATTAGAAAAAAAGCTGAAAAAGATCTGCTACCTGTTCGCTCTACAATTCAACCAGCAGAAAGTGCCCGTCGAGCCCAAGATGTGGCTAAAGAGCAACGCAAAGCTCAACGTGTAGGCGAGAACGAACGGGTAGCCAGAAGGCTAATCATTGTAGATAGAAGGGAAAGTAGCGAAAGTAGTCGGTGTGATTGGCTTTCCAGGAATGCAAATGGGTCCGTTGCACTTAGAAGATCTGCACGGCTAAGGGCTCTTCCTAGACCCAACTATGCAGAATATGACACAGATTCAGACATAGAGTAGTGCTGTGTGATAATCATTATCATTATTGTAAAAATTTCATTATGGCTTTATTATGGTAATAGTAGATTTTTGGATAATACTGTAAACCACACAGGCCAACCTGAAATGAGGTAATGTTACTGTACATTCTAAGAAAAATTCAAACAAGATACTTGGATTTTTTTTGTTTGTTGTGGTACTGACTTCCACTTATAATATAAAACTGTGTAATGAGTGACGTAATGAGACATATACATTATTTTGTTTAGTGTTTGTGTGTGTTAAATCAATTATCATGATATTGCGATAATGAGGTGCATTATTGCAATAATAAAACTTTTCAATATCACACATCCTTAAATACTGAGTGATCTAGCTGCATTGCTATACACATCTTCCCTTTGCTTCTGTATCTGAATATTGCATCAATGCAGCTGGGTCATGGTGCTACATTAAATTTTAGGAACTTAGTCGACAAATTTTGTTCACTATTTTACTTGTTTGTGCATGTTTTGTAAATTAACTAATGTGTGTGTTATTAATTAAGAATGCCTCCAATTTTTTGCTGTGGAATATATAGAAAGGTAATAACTACAGGTGGACCAAGAAAAGCATCTTTGTAATTATATTGTAGCTTATAAAAGTGTTTTTTTTTAATGTAATTTCTTTGGACAAATCACTAGTTGGTTATTACACAATTGATAATAATGTCCCTGGCAGTCCTGTAAGTAGTTATCATGTCAGTAGGATGTATCCTGAATTGCTTTTCTACCTCACTGCTATATACTGTACTGTAGTGGTTATGTTGTCTAATAGTTAATTAAATGGGGTTAGTAGGGATCATGGGAACAGAAAGAGGGAAGTCTCTTACACCTGGCTGTACTTTAACTTTTGTATTAGTTAGCTGTAGGGTAAGCAATTTCACTATATTCATACTTGATTTTTAAATCAGGCATATGAGTGCATGCTTGGTTTATGTGTGTGTACTTGATATGGAAAAGTAACGTGGGCTTTAAAAGCAGATGTTCACTTAATGTGTGTAGCCATCTATACACTCACCACACTCTGTACTTCTCTCATGATGAACAGGTCGGCTTGTTTATACAGCTCACAACTTGCTACACATGTTTACAGTTGGCAAGATTTGTCACAAAAGTTTCCCTCAGATTGACTGCCACAAAACTTGCTTAGCATTCAAACACTTATATTGAAGATCTTCCAAATGGTTACAACTACTCAACAAGTATTTGATATTTTTCATGATGCCACTTATCTATAAGAAAATATGTCAATGTTTTACCAAAATGATAATGGCTGCAGGAAGAGCAATCAATCCTACTTGTGGTCTCCATGTTTCAACCCTCAAGGTTATGTGATGTAATCTTGGATGTTGACATGTGACCTGCCACAATCAACAAACATTCCAATTGTAGTAAATATCAAAGTCCCATATCTCAACTATTGTAAAGATTATCATATGCATAATCTTGATAGTTGTTTTGTGGTTAGCCTATTATTTTAGCTATGCTTTCAGTATTAGCAATGCATTTAATAGTAAAAGTAGATAATTAAACTCTATGCTATGATACACTTCAGCATAGGTATAATAAGCTTTGTATTGAAGTGGTTGCTTTATGCCAGTTTGAAATACAGGTAGTGACTTACATTGTGAACGGCATTCCCATAAGGGCTCTTCAGAAGGGCAGCCATGAGGCTTTGTCAATGGTTTTGTCAAGAGAATTTGTGGGAAGGACACAATTGACAAGCTACAGTATAAAACAATTTAAACCGTAAAAACTTTAGAGTGGGCTTTCCTATGCATTGTACAAGTAAGAGTGTAAACTATGGTTTTATGGTGAAGCCCATGTACATCATACAGTACAATCATACACTACGATAGTAGTGTATAGTAGGGACCACAAAGGAGTAGGCATGTCCCACGGAATAAAATCATCCAAAAAGCAACCTCAATTTTCCCTGATGACGATGAGGCAGTATTGGTTAGGTAAAACTAAGCCCAAACAAGCTTTCAGATCAACCCGAAATGCTTTCAACAAGTTGCTAGTGAATTTTTAAAATTTTTAAATTTTCTAGTGAGTGAGTGAGTGACTGCCTGCCTATGGCTTCAGACAAGCGTAACTCAATAATGGCTAAGGCTATGGGCTTGATTTTTTCACTGTTTGATGTCACTTCAGCTCAACAGGTGCCTTTTGGCATACCGCAGTACAATGCATTCTTCATGGACTTACCAGCATTCTCCTTTGTGTCCCATTCATCTTTGCTGACAGTGAAAAGTGTTGATTTGGTGATTGCATGTAATTGCTTCCCTTGTAATGGAAAATGTCCCAGCTTATTTGTCATAGTGGCTATTTTGAGAGCAGAGGTGCCTTTCAAACAGCTCTTAATTCGTACTGCTGTGTAACGGGTTGAATATAGCGACAACGAAGTGTAATGGTTACTTCACTTTTTAGACAATAATCGATATAACTGTTGCATGTGGCACCATTTCTTTTGGTATGCATGGATTGCAGAGGTGCTTTTCATGATTCAAAATGCTACGTAACGGGTTGAACATAGCTGACAATGAAACGTAATGGATACTTCACTTTTCAGACAATAATTGGGGCGCGTGGCACTATTTCAGATGTGGTATGCATGGGTTCACCAGTCATAATAATTATTTACGAAAAAAGTTAACAAACAAGTACACAGAAAAGTTTGGAATTTTCAGCTAGAGTAGGGACCATAACACATCTATAAAAAGTACTGAAACAAGCTGGAGTAGTGCATGATATTAAATCACAATAAAACAATAAGAGGTGTTATATCCCTACTATGCTCAAGATACCATAATGGAAATGCACAGTAGGGATATAACACATCTTATTGTTTTACTGTGAATTAATATCATGCACTACTCCAGCTTGTTCCAGTACTTTTTATCGATGTGCTATGGTCCATACTTTAAAAATTCCAAATTTTTCTATGTATAGGCCTAATTTTAAGCACTTTTCAGTGCACTATGTCTTCACAATTCATTGCAAAAAGTATACTGAATCTGGATTAAGATGGGTCTACCAGGGGAGGTTTTACTTTGGGTAGGGAGTGTTATTCTCAAGTGTGTAGACCTTACTCAAAAGTCTGATTGGTTTGTAAACTATTTGTCATCATGATGTACAGTGTCTGTTACATACAGGTGGTATTCATATTGCAAGTGTATCTAGAATTGGCCTGAACTTTATACAAGTGTAGTATAAGAAGTAGGAAAGAAATTTAGGAAAACTGAATGAATTGACTTTAATAGGAATACACAGGGCAGGCAGACAGACAGACAGACAGACAGACAGACGGATGGACAGCTGTCACAAAATACATTTAGATTATCTTTTTGATTATAGTGAAGCTTACAAATTACTACTTCTTACTGCTAACAATTTGAGGCTACCACCATTTTTACTTGCAATATGAATATGGCCTGTAGAGTACACACACTTCACCTGATAGTGACATACAGCTTACAGATCAATGTTTGATATTCAGAACTATGCAAAGCTATCTAAATAATGTATACTATTCATTTTATTTCTGTAACATTTTGTTTTAGTGCTTGAATTTGTAGACAACCAGCAGTAGTAAATGTTGAGTGTGCTTTTATGTATTGCTGAATTCTAGCTTAGTGAACCTTAATGTGACATTTGCTATCCAAATACATTCTTCCTGTCAATGTGTTACACGTTTACACATATCATACAGTACAGTAGTACTGTATATTAGGTATCATGAAGGTTTGGGCTTTTCTGATCAAAAATATCACCCTAAAGTAAGCCTCACAATACCTTCATGTTGTCTTGGCAGTATTGGGTACAATCAAGCCCTAAAGTGCCTTCAGTACAACATGAAATGCTTCCAAAAAGTTGCTAAAAATATATTTAGTAGAATTTTCTTCTGACTAACTGACTAATGCCTTCAGACAAAAAGTGTAACTTGATAATGGCTATGGATACGGAGTTGATTTTTTCACTGTTTGATATTGCTTCAGCCTGGCAGGAGCCTTTTGGCATACCGCAGTATGTAGAATACACATATCGTGGACTTACCTTTGTCCTCCTTTGTGTCCAGACTGGATTGATTACAGGAGCACTTCTCTTACTGTTCTCATGTAATGTTGTGTAACAGGTTGGACATAGTTGAAAGTGAAACCACTTCCACTTTTAAGTCGGTATTTGATACTTGGGGTGCATAAATCACTTGTATTTTTTGTAGTGACTGAATTGATTGCAGAGGCATTTCTTCTACTATCCTTCCTTTGTATCACTGTGTAACAGGCTGAACATGGTTAAAAACGAAGCATATTGGCTACTTCATATTCGAGTCAGTAATTGATATTTGGAGTGCATGTCCAGATGAAACATTAACTCTGGGGCCATTCTTTCTTTGCACAGGTTCACAAGTCATAATAATTTTATTCTTTATTAGCTATAATTGCTTATACAACTTCACTACGAACAGGAACTCAAACAGAATCCCACTCACTAGAATATATTCTTTGTGCTCAGTTGATGTCGTCCTCATAATAGGATATAGTTTATTGGTGCTCTGTGTATCATATCCATACTGCTGGTTATCAACAAAACAATAGTTTTTGTCCAATAGAGTACATTCAGTGCCCTCAAACACAAAAACAAAAACAGAAGTACAACAAGTAGTATATATCATGTTTAGATGGCTTTGCATTGCTTTGGATTTCATAGAGTTTTGCGTTTAAGGCAACCTTAGGGTTTTTCCAAAGAAATTATGTGGAAGAAAAGAACAATATTAAGCTACAATGGTTGCTTAGATGCTTCTCTGTGGGAAACTTTGGCTATACCTTTCATTGTAGATTCCACAGTAATAAATTGTTGTGTATTTGTAATTAATAACACATACAAAAAAATAAAATTACAAAACATGTATAATATAGAAAATATAGTTATCAAATAAATGTACTAGGTTCCTGATATGTAGCACATTTCTGACTAAGGATGTATGAATAATGAAAATTTTTATTATTGAGTTATCACAATAACTGGTTAAACACACAAGTACCAGTGTGTTGGAGTGTCAAATGCTGCGCTGGGTGGAGTGGCTCTGTTATTATGTTATAATGTGGCAAGTTATCCTCCAGTAGTAACTGAAATTATCACTTAGATTGGTTCATGACACCATAACAACCAAATGGTATTGTTTACTAATGGATCAAATGGATATGTTAGTACAAAAGCACACCGTGTCATGGGTTGGTGGAGTGGCATCGCATGGCAAACAAGGGCTAAAACCTGGAGGAGATTAATATGGCGATTGACCTGTTTTAAATAAATGTCCAGTCTGTGTTCATTTTTCAGTTGTTTCAGTGATCAGTCCCAGCAGTGTATAGTGAAGAATCAACCTCCTTCAATAACTTCTGGCTCCATTGTTCTAGCATACAGGATCTGCAAAGGAATTCAAACAGGAACTTTAATATCCATAAACTGCTATACACTCCCACACACTGGGATATAAAATAGTTATACTCATTATACTTGGATGATATCATTGTTATTATTTACGCTCATCCTCAACTTGACCTCAGAATTGTAAAATAACAATGATATCATCCTCGTAACAGGATATAGCCATAAGTATATGTCTCAGTAAATTTATCACTGTGTCACTCATTATGTAATTGTGTTTACTTTATAGCTAGAAAGCTAGTATCACGACAAAGAATTAAAAGCATTTCTGTTAGAATTTTATCTGGAGTTGTAATATTAACTCATTTAATGTTGGCCACCTATAGTTTACAGTGAGATCCAAAAGTTTACTATTATCACAGTAGTGCAATAATGAAATTTTCACATTAATGATGATAATTTTTCATGATTGTTGAGTTTCGCACAGCACTATTTCTGATTTCTGTGTCATGTTGACTTTTGCACAGCACCATCTGAATTCTGTGTCGTAACAACACCGACTACTTGAACTTCCCATATATTTGTTCTTCCCATGTATGCGTCCATGCACTTGCCCGGTCTTGTGTCTTTGTTTTAACTACTTGCAAGTTGTAAATGTTTAGGTAGTTTTCATGTCTGGCTCGCTCCTTCATTATTAGCTTATTTAATTGTTTCACTAATGGAATTGATCCACAGATTCTGTTGTTCAGATGAATTATAGGTACCCATAGTTCTTTTATTTTAAGTGTTCTTTTCTTTGCAATGAAAGGCAGCATGCATACTGTGTTTATCTGTTTAGACTCAGGTTGAGATGCCCAGCCATTTATTGACATTGCTTTACAAATTAAGCTATTATTATAATTTTGTGCAATCCTTATATTAAAGCAGCACCCCCTGGCTTTGACCTGATGTTTATTTTAATCTGGCTTTAATACAGATAAATACAGTTATGATATCAGTACACTGTTCACATGTCATACACATGGCATATGTTGTGTATTGATATTGTACAACACAGACACAATCATGTTCATATTTACACACACAAAAAGCACATTTGTAGCTACATCAGAAGTTCTTTTGCAAGGTACATCAAGAGTTAATGTTTTGAGATAACGATACTTCAACTCATTAGCTCTTGAATACAATGCACGCACTGCTGCTATATAATGCAAGTCTTCCTTGGTAAAAGACTTTTGCAGCTTGTTAATGTCCATGTTTATGCAGTTAAAATAAGATAGTAGGTTTCCTTAAAATTTAAAAGCAATGCAAGTTTTTTACAGAATTGTAATATACGGTATGCTTCTGCAAACATACACACATAGTGAATTGCTAGAAACTTTTGTAGGAAAATTGTGTGTAGTGTTTGTTTATGGATTTATAGGACTGAAAATGGACAATTACAGTCTTCTCAACTTCTGTTTGAACACTTGTGTATAGTGTGTAGCTCACGATAGGCTGTTTATATTCCTATCTTGTGATATCCATGACACATAAGTGTTTTAATTGGAAGTTGAAAAGTGCATTCCTTTTGCTTTTATTAAATTTGTTCCATACTTTGTCCATTGATATTTTTAGCAATACAGTATTGTGTGTATACACATTATGCATGCACACCACAAAAAGCATCGTGCACACGACTATGCATGCACCCACACCAAAGCTTAGGGGTGTACTTTTGCTGAATGGGTCACAGATAGACTTGTGCAATCACTACGCAAGTTTGGCATACAAGCTCCATATACAAGCTCCATATACTTCCTGAACAAGTGACAGCTGCTACATCTCTGGCTCTCAAAATAAGTCTTGCTGATTGACCACCCCTATCAAGTAAGTTGTATGTTTATTGAAGTACTGTGATTGTGTCTATTTTATGACTGGATCTGCAAGAACCCCACTTGAGTTTAATAGAATACATTTAATGCAATGGGTATGTTTCAATTACTGGAATTCCTGTTTTTATGAACTATAGTGCTATTAGGGTCTCATCGTGTTTGTCGCTTAACTTTTTTATTGATGCTTTAAATGAGATGTACCATTCTCCCTTTTTTTGTTGTACAATTCTGTTGCTACTATTTTGTAATGTTGTACAAATGTGGGTACTAAACTAGCTTCCTGGTTCCTATTGTTAAAATTTCTGTTAATTATATCCAAATATAGTCAAAAATTCTGAAATTCTTGTGCAAATAGTTACATCAGTGTAATACTACTAATTAGCAGACATTTTGTATATTTTCTTTGTAGAATTTACCAACTTCCCCAGTGTTAGCTTAGAAGCTCTTAGTCTGTGCATCAATTGGCAAGGCCAGGCCTCCCACATCCAACATTCCTGACTATGGTGACTCGTGATATTGGATGATCTAAAAGTATGTTATCAATGTAACTAATACACATGATCTACAATTATATTCTCCATTACAAAACTTACGTGGATCTTAGTGTTGCTTTGTGTGGTGCATTTGAAATTCGATGACGGTGTATCTAGTAATGGGCTCAAAGATGCCACTGTGGGTCCTACTAAAGAACATACCATATATGCAAGAAAATTTTGACATCAAAAAAATTTGACGAATCGGTTTAATTCGTCAAATGTAAATTCGTCAATTGTTTATAAGTGCCCTTAAAAGTACAGGTTTTGCCTACAATTTCTTCATTTTCGTCAACATTTTATTTGTCAATCCTGCTGAAGTCTGAACTCGTCAAATTTTTTGACGTCAAATTTCCTTGCGTACGGTACCAGAAGTAGTATAATACTAATGCTGTCATATAGGGGTACAGCATATACTGGATTATATGGCCTGGGTGAATTTATTCTTTCAAGTGACCTTCAATCCTGTCTTCTACTAAACAAGACCAGCAACCAGTGTTTATATATGTGATCAACTTCATCTTTCAGTGTTGTACTCTCCTCTCAGCATATTTACATATTCAAGCTTCTATAAAAGATTGTCTATAAAACATACTTCATCATTTATAACGCTGCACAGATTGTTACTAGCTAGGTGTTCATTTGAGACTTGGCTTTAATTTTATGACCAAGGCCATTGACACCGATCGTCAGTGTCAAGAAGTGCCATCTAAAACTTTATGGTAATAAGAATAGTGGAGAACTCTTGGTAATAACTCTTTAAATAGCCTTTACTCACCTGGAAAATGTCATTCTAGAGCTCAAGCTGAAAGCCCACTGAAATTGTACTGTACCATGCATTCTTGTGTTATAGCTTTGCATTCTTATCCTCGTTGGTAAGTTTAACACCATCAACTGCACCAAGTTACAGCAAGCTTGAACACATTGGATGTGATTCTGTATGCACAGCTTTTCTCCAGTTTGGTGGTCCCCATCCAGCTCCTTCATTACAGCATAGATCACCTGGCCTTTAATTTGCAATAAATTATTACAACCTAAAAATTACTTCTAGAACTCAAGGGTATCCTGTAACCTTAATGGCAATATAGTACTGTATATAGTATGAATTGTTACAGCTTGAGTGTGTTTATCTATTTCTCTAGTACTGACAAATTGAACAGTTAGCCACTGAAGGCCACCACAGTCAATTAGCTCCCACTCTTAAGGTAATTTAAAGGTAATTTGTATTTTACTTGCATTTTATTAATTTTATAGGTGGTGGTTTCCATAGTGACAGTGTAGCCACCTGTATGATGTAAGTCAACTAGGTGTTGTAATATTAATATTATTTACAGCAGTTTCCTCTAATAGCCCACTTAGAATATTATGTATACTTTCTTCTAGAACAAACTGATTACCATGGTTTACCATGGTTCGTTAGATGCCACCACCACCATCAGTGCTACTGGCTACCATTAAGTGATCAACATCACTACTGCCACCGTCAGTAAGCCAGTTATTAAGGTAGTACATTGAATTGTTTTAATGTGAATTCATTCATCTAGGATTATGCAATGGTATTTGTGCTATTAAACCATGGGTAAAACGTAAGTTGAAGTACACACATGCACGCAAACACACACATGCAAAAGCAAACCAAAGTTTGTGACAGTCGTACAAGACATGGCTATTGTAACCCAGTGGGATGCCTGTGCACCACTCTGGCACCTGAGCTTTGTGCAGGCAAATCCTCCGAGGCAGGGATAGAAGCCCGCAGGAGAACTATCCAGATTTCATGGAGAGAGATTGCTGAAGCTGAAGTTCCACAACAACTCCAACACTGCTAAATGAGCCAAGGATAGTTGGTCCCATCATGTACTCATTGTTGACATTACAACTGGGCGGGCTGCTTCCCTTTCAAATGCAAACAATTTGGTAAACAATTTTTATACATAAATTATTACAACTCAAAAATTATTTCTGGAACTCAAGCGTATCCCATAACCTCAATGGCACTATTTTGTTTGTGGGATCACTCTACTATAGTACCGTATAGTGTTAATTGTTACAGCTTGAGTGTGTTTATCTATTTTCTCTAGTACTGACTAATTGAACAGTTAGCTACTGAAGGCCACCACAGTCAATTAGCTCCAACTCCTAAGGTAATTTAAAGGTATAATTTGTATTTTACTTCCATTTTATTAACTTTCCAGGCTAATAAAATGGTGGTTCCATATTAACAGTATAGCCACCAGTATGATGTAAGTCAATTAGGTGTTGTAATATTAATATTACTTGCAGTAGTTTCCTAGTAGCCTAGTTAGAATAGTATGTATACTGATGTTTGTTTCTTCTAGGACAAATTTACTACCATGGTTCATATGCCACTACCATTATATGATCAGCACCACCACTGCCACTGCCAGTAAGCCAATTATTAAGTTAGTGCATTTGTAATGTAAATTAATTTTTGTCACTCATCACAATGGCAAAGAATGTTGTATTCATATAGCCAGTTGATCAGGTTTTGAGTGCCTATTGTACATTGCTTAGTTACCAATAGTGGACTTTTGATGGCTCTTACCCTTCCAACCCACCCATATATTATACGCCATTTTTAATTTCTTTTTGGGTACAGAAAAGGTTGTGACTAGGTTACTTATTTATTGTAGTTTGTTTATCAAGGCTTAATAGCACAAGTGCTGAAAGTTGAGTCTGTAGGACACATGGTCCTACAGCCTGATTAAAATGTTATATTCAGTAGGTTTGAAAAGTTGCTAAAAAGTGTTAGGACTCCTATATTCACTCCCAAACAGGCTGGGCTGATGGTACAGAATCAATACAGTGTATTATAAGTTTTGTAAAATGTAAAACCTTGTGATTTTCTTTTGTCCGCCAACCTGTTTTGCATGCTGATTTGCCGAACTTAATCTCACCAAACTTTCATTGTTTACAATATTATTGATTGTAATGGTTGGACAGTATCACAACAGCTGGTACAGATCTGCCACTGTTGGGAACTGATGCTGTGTGCTGCAATGGACAAATTTCATAATAATGAAAAATCGATTGTTGCCCCTAGCAATCTAAATTTTACATTATTTATAGGTGTCAATGTCTTAAGTCACCTCTCCAAGTTTTAAAAGGATAGCATATACAAGTCATGAGATATGACATTTTGAAGTTGCAATTTTCCCATACATTGTCAATGAGAGGGGCAACAGTTGCCCCTTCTTGGTAATCACAGAAATCATGGGATTCAAAGAATGTCATATCTTATGACCTATATACACTATCCATTTATAACTTGGAGAAATTATTGTTGATATTCACACTTACAAATTATGTAAAATTGAGATATACATACTTTTGAATTTTTGGTTTTTGCATACGTTGAAGTACCTCATTTTTGTGATTACCCAGAAGGGGCAACTGTAGCCCTCTCCCATAGATATGTATGGGAAAACCATAAATTTCAAAATGTCATATCTTATGACATATATATGCTATCATTTAAAAATTTGGAAAAGTTACTTTAGACATTATCACCTAAAAATAATGGGAAATTCAGGTTGCTAGGGGCAACGGTTATTTCTATATGCTATAAAGCCTTATTATGGAATTTGTCTATTCTAGCGTACATGATCCAGCCAGTAGCATGGAATATAACTACAGTTATGGTTTCGTAGCTTGTGCAAGTTCACATGCTTTCTGAGAAGGCCATAAAACCAGTCCTGTAGGTTGAAAAGTTTAAACAAAACATAAAGCCCTTCATGTTTAATATTCTTGTGTGACTGCATTATAGACACAGGTAAGCCAGCTCACCATACATTGCTCACATAATGCTACCATGTTTTCCACTGCACTATACAGCAAATGCTGTAGGCTCTCTGTGCACTTCTGGAACATAGCAATATTGTACACTAAATTCATAAGGTCCTGTAGAAACATTTTAATGTATTTCCTCTCAGTGATAATTGCTTTGATAAAACATTTTCACTTGAAGAAAGTACTAGAATTTCAATAAAATTTCTTCATGAATGGTAACAGAGAACTTCTACCATTAGGGTTAACTTTTTAAATGAATCTTGATAGAGAATCCAATAGAGAAGACATTCAAAAATCTCAGAACAAAGCTCAAGTATGTAAGCTTTAAAACTACCTTGTGGGAATCTTACCTGTGCGCAATTTCCTGCAAGATGTTTTCCAGTCATGCAATACTTTTGCCTAGCATTTTTATGTGTTGGTTTAAGGGTATACTGCTGAATTCTACATCATTTTTTACGAACTTTTATTCTGTTACAGATCACATCTACTGATACAGTATAGTCAAGAGTCCATAATATTATGGACTCTTGGTATAGTGGAGAGTTAGTCCCGGCCACTATTATTCAACCTGCCACCATGCAGAGAGTGTAGCCACTATACCACATGATAGATTATTTAAAGGGGATGCTACCAATATAATGTTCATCTACTACACAAGGTATTGTATAAGCCTGCCATTACATGAGCTATATATTTGTCTTGACAATGTGGAAGTAGCATTACTGTAATGGTGCTTGTCGTGTCGTGGCAACGATGGCAGTCCATTTTCTAGCAAAGTATAAAGCACCAATACCTGGCCTTGGCACTCCACCCAAGTTAACTCACTAGTATAGGTGGTGAAGGACATGTACTTAGTCTTTAATCTAGCAAGGAACTAGTTCATAGTGATAACTGATCAACTAGCACATGATCAACCACCGAGTTTCTTAGCATTTAGTACTAAGAGACTTGTGTTGGAGTCTCTTTGTGATATAGAAGCTTCTATTTTAATTGAACTTCAAAGCATTGCTAACATACCACCATTTTCTAAGCAATATTAATACTGGGACCCCCCAAAAATGACGTGCGCCTATAATATCTTACTTGTGTGCAATTTCCTGCAAGATGTTCCAGTCTTGCAATGCTTTTTCCTTCAGTGGTGTGTACCAACTTTTATTCTGTTACAGGTCACATCTACTGATACAGTGTAGTGCCAGCCAAGGAATTGGCCACTACTGCATAAAAGATTGCAGGGCCAGACCAGAGAGTGCAGCCACTATTCCAAATAACAGATTGGAATTGCAATGTTTATCTACTACACAAGGTATAGTATAGGCCTGCCTTCACATGAGCCATATATGTATCCTAAATATGTTAGACAAATATATGCCAAAGGGCAGAAGAATATAATGCCACTACCTTCACATTTAAATCACACCCTAGATACATGTGTTTATTGTTTAATTATGTATATACTTGGAAATTTTAAGTTGGATTACGGATCAAAGAATAGTCCATAAGTTGTGTATCTGCAGGTATAGACAACTTCTCTTGTTTTGATATTCCTAGTTTCACTTTTTTTTTATTCTTTGATCCCTATTCCAACTTAAAAATTTTACTTCTTCCTGTTTGTTTACTTTTTATAACTGACTAATGAACCTGTGCATACCACATCAAAAGAAAGAATGGCTCCAGGCATGCTGTAATTGTGCATCTGAACACATACCCCAGTGTGATATCTATGTTTTTCCCATCAGACAATGATACAAATAATGAACAGTACAAGAAGTGTCTCTGCAATCACTACAGAAAATATGAGTGATATGAGTAATAGCTACCACCACAGCCACAGCAAAGCTGTATTACAATACTGCGAATTGACATTGTCAGCAAAAGAATTGAAATACAAAGGAGGACTAAGGTAAGTACACAATACATGTTCAGTTAGAAAAAGCACACATCTCGGGACAAAACAACATCAAACAGTGAAAAGCTCAAGCCCGTAGCTTTATGCGTTGTCAAGTTATGCTTGGGTGAAGTTAAATACTAAGAAAAGAGACTTCTGAAGTACTTGTTGGAAGGTTGCTCTGAATGCATTTTTGGACTTAATTATGTTTGACCAAAAGTGCTGCCAAGCTGTTTTGAAGGAAAACTGAGGCTGTTATTCAGGTGAATTTGAAGGGAAAGAAAGCCCAAGACTGCATGATAATACAGTACTACCATACTATATGATGTTGACATTTTAAAGATTCCGTCATTTGTTAATTCAATAGGGGCGGTGGACAGGGATGGAGGGAAGTGTGAGAGATTATCTACTAAATGAAAGAGAAAGCTTAGGGATAAAATATGCCAAATTGTGGGCTATTTAGGTCTCAAAGCTAGCTAAATGAAAAGACATTTATAGTACAGGTCTTTATTCAACACCACGGAGCTGTCCAGCTACATGCATACAGCCATCTCCAGGTTGGCCAGAGCTCCATCAAGGTCCCAGACCATTCAAATCTGTTAACAGTAAAAGTTGATAAGCATCATTGGCTCTTTACCATTCACACAGCCCTGTCTGTCTCTTCATTTGATCAGGGAAGTTTGGATTACTTGTTACATGATGAGAAGAAACCCATGCATATTGGCTAGCTGTTTGGGGTAGTGCTAAAAGCTGGAACATATATGGAACAGAATGGAACCAATTGGGATGAACAGATTTTGTACCTTTTCAAACTGCCACATAGCAACTAGAACTATGCTATAGTTTGTTTCCTTCTATGTATAGGCGTGCTAGAGATCGTGCTATTGGAGTTTCTATTTAATGTTCACCATGTGACATTGTGTTCTTACCAATCCATCAAATTCTGTAATCCTGATGTGGAATTACAAGTATCATTCTAAAAGGTAAACTACTGTAGCACTTTCATGTTATAGTTGTGTCCAAGTCTTTAGTAATTAACAGTGAGTATGGTTTTCTGATGTCTGCTAGCATTGGCAACAATTTATGAGAGACTGTGAGTCATATGCTTGCAGTACGTGCTTACAAAATAATAGTTTAGTAGGTTAAATGATAGTTTTTCAGTGTAGGTGATTGCAGGGAATTAAATAAAAACTTCAAACAAGCGATTTCTAGCATGCCTATACAGTAGAAGAAAATAACTCCAGTTCACTTTGTGATAGTAATTAAGAAACAGTGTACAATCTGCAAAAAATGATTTATTAACTTGGCATGTGTCTTGTTCCATTCCGTTCCAGCTTTTAGCACTTCCCAACAGTTGGGTTTGGATTCTAATGAATCATAATGCATTCTAATGATTGACACTGTCATGCCTGACAAAATAGATGTGGTATGTTGGATCGCTGTTGATGATGGAGGTAAGTTAGTTTAAGTTACATTATTCATCATAACTCTGGTTCTGAAGGTGGTATCAAAATTGTTCGACCACCATTACACACGCACAACACTCCTCAATCGATGATAACAAAATATAGTCGAAGCTAAAGTGTTTACAGGTTGCAAATTTACAACAAACGATGCAACTTACACAATACAAAATCCATTGGAGAGCAAATCACGAATTTCGCATTCTAATTAAATCGTGGCATCATGTCGTTACCATGGTGATTACAAATTTTGTTTGGGAGGAATCAGATAGAGCAATTCAGTTGTATTTGATCATGTCTAGTGCTTGCGATTATTGAAAATACAGAATGATGTAAAATGTAGGGAGTTTGTATTGGAGAAATTGAAAAAGTGATCAATCCATCCTGAGACCTTTCAGTCCATTTCATGACCTAAGGGCAGAAAACAAACAAAGGACACTGGTAATGTACAATATTGCTGATAAAATGATTACTGGCTGTAAATTTGATTTTGCAAATCCCAATAGCATGTTTTGATATGTCTCTAACTCAGAAGAATCTGAAGAGAAGTTTTGGCTGATACCTGGGAATTTGATCATTGTAACACACAAGTTACCTCACCTGCAATAAGTTTTGATTATATATCTTTACACCTAATTTTCTGGAAGCTTCAAAACCATCAGATATCTACTGCCACAAATACAATCCTTCAGAATGAACTCCAGCTTCTTTACCAAGCATTGTTAATGTTGCTAGTAAACTGATGGCTAAACTGCCTTTTTTCAGATCTACAGATGAATCAGAATAGTCATTCCAGCATCCTTTGGATGTCCTTGATTAATTACACAGTGCCCACTAATTTATGGGACACAGAAGTTTGTCAGAGAGCTCAGGAGTCAGTATAGTATCATCAATTGGCAGACAATATAGTGCACAACTGTGCCAAATGTTGTAAAAACAGATACCAACCTCTAGAGGCACTGAGCGTGTAATTACTACTTTAGCTGTCTGTTAATTAAGACTTGAATCTCCTAAGCTAACAGATAATTGCTTTCAATGGTGTCAGCAGAATTAGGGGTGAACTTGCCAAAGTGATTAGCCATTCCTAGGATGTATTTGTTAAAAGTGGTGATTGTATACAATAGTGTATTTGTGACTGAATTTTGGAAAACCGTATAATAGTACTTTAATGTTTTGTACTCAACTAACCTTGAACATATCTTGGGCAGAAACATTAGCTCCTTCGGTACTTGCCTCCCGGTGGTTTGGTAAATGTACCCAGTCCCGGTTGCCACACTGGGTCAAAATATTTTGTTCTGTCCTAATAAAACTATTTTAGTTTGCTTATTGGCCTACAGGGGTCTTATATTATTTCTCTATTTCCAGTGAGCCGATACTTGGGTAGAGAAGGAATTTGGTGCTCGAGGTATTCTATGCTCCAAATGCCTTCCAGCAATAAACAGATCCTGACTTAACACTGGTGGCAACCATCCTAGAGACCAGGTACAATCACATTCCTTCTATCAGGAATGGAGATGCTGCATAAGCAACCAGAGTTAATTTTTTTTATTGCTCTGCTTCAAAGATGAGGGGCAACAGTTGCTGGAGAGCAGCATGTTACATTCCTCGAAACAAGGAGCTGACACTAACTAGTCTATGACTGAGCAGTGTGTCTCCACTCCTCTTGAGGGAGTTGGCATGGAAACCAGGCACTCCCGTATGCTGGAGGAGTTAACATCGACCCATGACCGAGTCAACTGCCAGGCACTCCCATGTTCTGGAGGAGTTGACATTGACCCATGACAGAGTCGAATGTCAGGCACTCCCACGTCTATTGAGGAGTTGACATTGACCCATGGCAGGGTTGAATGCCAGGCACTCCCACGTTTTTGAGGAGTTGACATTGACCCATGACAGAGTCGAATGCCAGGCACTCCCATGTCTATTGAGGAGTTGACATTGACCCATGACAGGGTTGAATGCCAGGCATTCCCACGTTTTTGAGGAGTCGATATTGACCCATGACAGAGCTGAATTCCGGGCACTCCCATGTCTCTGGGGAGCTGACAAAGGCCAATAGAAGTATTGCCTGTCAACGTTCCCATGTAGAATAACAGCATAATTTGATTCGCCTGCCTTGGACTAATGATACGATACAACAACAGCAACTGATAATAAAAATGCAGCATACATCATTAAAATTATATGCCTTAACAGTGCACTGTGACTATACGTGCAAGCAATAAAGTACTGCAGCAATTAATGTCACCTCAATATCTGGTGCACGTTTATTTATTTGTTAGTATGTGGTAATATTATCAGTGAAACTACAGATAGTGGTGAGCATCAGTGACCACTAGGTCAGCATTTGTATATTGGGGAATGGGAGAGGAGGGTTGCACTTGATTGCCACTCAAAATACAACTGACTGTTGTCACGTGTTACTGCACATGCGCTAGTGTTCTTAACCCTATTACTCCAAATATTGTCTCGCGTCCTTGGTGGCAGCTGTCGACTTCAACATTAACTTTGTCTAAAGGTATTTAAACTACATTTTGTAATAAAACACATTTAAAAACTATGGGTAAAAAATGCAAGCTCCAGAAAAAAATTATGCAAGTTTTTATTGCCTTGCTGGTGGGCGAATTAAGCCTCCAATGGATGGCATCATCATGTTCGCCTGTTCATAGGGAGTACAAAAATCTTTGTTTGATCTCCATACACGAAAGGATTTCAAAGTTACAGACGTTTGTTTACATTGCGGTGATGAAAGAATTTACCAACAATTGTTTTTCAGTGAATTTTCCTTCCTTCTCGAACACAGAAGCATGCCTGGGAAAAAACTATACCTTGGTGGATGCACAAATTCATGGTGAACACAATGACCAAAGATCCAATTCCATACATCGTTTTATCATTAAGTTATGATGGTTTATGTAAGCACCTGTAGATTCTTTTCTCGATAGCTTCTGTACATATCAATTTATCTGCTCGTCCAGCTGCCTAGTGCTGTATTTCTACCGCTGCTTAACTTGTGAAGCTGAAACTTAGCTAGTCCATTCCTCTGTCCCTGTAGAAAACATGGAACAAATAAGTCCATTTTGAAAATTGTGCGGATATCAACGGATTTCTAAAATTAGGTCACATTTTGTTATTGACGCTATATAACCCGAGTGGTTTCAGTCAAACATTTACAGCCATTCATAATAGCTGTATTCCATGGTACAGCGCAAGTCATAGCTATCCTCTTAGTATATAACACTCCAATAGTTGGCGTATATACCAGTTTATTTTGCAGTTACACACATAATCTTAACCTGTTTATACCAGTGATGCAGCACTACTAGTATTGTGGTTATTTCAGCAGACTTTGAAGTTTGCGGTGGCAAAAAATCTAGTTGTGTTGTTTATTTATGTAACCATTTTAATGCTGAACACTTCAGTAATTTACATTTTGTGGTTAACACCTGCTAAATACAAAGTGCTTTGACACATTATACAACTCTTCCATGATGGCATGTTTTGATGTACAATGTTTAGTGACAGCCATTATATTATTGCGTAATACTAAATGTTACAGTTTATTTTTATCTATTTCTAGAACTGTAAAATATTTGGAATTTCCCTGAGAACCACCATGATAATTCATTACCTCTAACTATACTAAGGTAATTTAAACTACACTTTACACTTTACATTTTGTATTTTATCAACTTTCTAGGTTAATTATGAATGTGAAACAATGGCCGGACAGTGTAGCCACTTCAACAATGTAAGTCAATTAGGTGTTGTAATATGAATACTACTTGCTGCAGTTTCCAAGTGAACTACTTAGAATAGTAGCAGTGTATACTGTTGTTTGTTTCTTTTTTTCTTCTAGATTACCATGGATGATATAAATACAGCATGCCACCATTATGTGATCAGTTGCAATTGTTAAGGTAAAATATAAAGCGTGAATTATTTCTGTCACCTACCCACATTATTCACAAAACTAAAGCCCATTTTGCACATCTCTGCCTGTCAGCATGCAGAGATGAGCAAAATTTCATCAAAGGAATCTGGTGATTTCTGGGAAGTCTGAAATGCATTGACAAGAAATGGAGGTAGAATATCAAAATATATCCTAGGAGAGCATATGTTTAATACTCTATCTCTGTTTCTCATTAATGCATTCCTGAGCTCTGTTAGCAGTGCTACTGTATTGATATTTATATGCTAAACCTGTGGTGATCAAAGTGGTACCGTATAGCTGGTTATTTATTTTCATAGGAGCAGTAAAATCTGAATTTGGAAGGTTTTAATTTCGAAGAATGCATATTTCGAAGTACAGGTGGATTTCAAGCAAATAGAAATTCATGTCACAAATTACAAAATCACGTAGAGTCTGCATGTGCTCGCCTTACTGGTGGAACCGAGGATGGAGTAATCCCCACTTACACACTGGAAGAAGACTGAGTTATAAGTGGAGTGGTTTGCAGCCACTAGAGAGGCAATTGGATCAATCAGGGTACAGCAGCAGACGGCATGGATTTCCAACAATGGCCATTCTAGATAGTTTGCTGGCTATTGATGCAATAATGATACTGTTCAACTACTATTAATAATACTGAGTTTAAACTTGTAACAAGCGAATACACGTTGTTTGATCATGTGAAAGCACGTTATTTTTACTTGAGGAAATTTATTTTCGAAAAACAACAGGACTTGAGTGTTTATTTTCAAAGAGAAGGGCCTCTTTGAAACATTCAAAAATAAAAAACCCTTCGAAATTAACCAGCTATACAGTATATATACCACACTTTTGTCTATGCATACCATATTACAGTGGAATTTCATGCATTTCACGAAATTCTTACCTAAACAGTGAGCAGGTCTCTAATAACAATCATATAAATCGACCAACATTTATTCACCGCTGCTAAAAGGAATTTTCGGTGAACTCTTGTCTGCTTTGTGAATTACTCATGAGTGTGGTACCACTAAAGACTCTGAAATGTCTGATCCTCAATGATTTCTTTCTCTATCAGGTATAAATCTACAATTGTTTCATCTACTGGGTGTAAAATATACCAGTTATAACACAATTACTCAGGATATGGCTAAAATAATTAGGTGCACAACTCTCTGAAGTATACACACTCTTCCTCGAGCACACATATCCCTCATAAGCATATATAATTAATAACTTTCTCTTTGCTTTGAAGTTAGTTGTTGAACTTTGTATTTGAATGCACGTCTGGTCTACTAGAGCATTTGTGTGTTATCTAATCCAAAACAGCTGCAAATCTTGACTATAATTCTTGTGTAGCTAGTTATTGTTGTGATGGGTACAAAAAGTACTGTATAGTGTAATATTCTTTGTAGTAATGTATAATGTACATTATTTGTGTTACAGTTAGCATACTACATGCCATAAAATATTAAATGTAGTTGTACTTGTTTCTCTTTACAGCAGTTACTGATATTCTCCTCAAACACCAAACTAGTCTCTGGAGGCTTCAATGTACTGTGATTAGTTATCCATAGCCACCAAGGTGATTAAAAAGAGACCATGCACTCTAATGTAAATTTTACATTTTTGTCTAGGTACTATAACAAATTCCATATTGATAGAGAAGGTACAGTACTTTGGCAAATCCCACATTGATAGCGAAGCCACTTTTGCAATGTAAGTAAATGTTTGTAGTATAAACTATGTGTTTAAAAATTGTTAAGCTAGTAGTAGGGATCCATTTGACACATGTTAAGTGTTTTGTATGTGGAGTTGTTGATGTACAATAGTTGGGATACCAACTGCTATCCAGTTGTATCAATTTGTTTAGCACATATCTTGTAATCATACAGTATGATAGTAACTGTATAGTAGGGACCACAAAGGAGTAGGCGTGGACCACGAAATAGTATCACCCAAAATCCAGCCTCAATTTTCCCTGACGACGATGAGGCAGTATTGGTTAGGTAAAACTAAGCCCAAACAAGCTTTCAGATTGACCCGAAATGCTTTCAACAAGTTGCTACGGAATTTAAAAAAACATTATTTGGCAGAATTTTCTACTAACTGAGTAAGCAAGTAACTGACTGATGCCTTCAGACAAGCATAACTCGATAACGGCTAAGGCTACAGGTTTGATTTTTTCACTGTTCGACGTCGCTTCGGCCCGACAGGTGCCTTTTAGCATACCGCAGTACGTACAGTACATTCTTCATGGACTTACCAGTATCCTTCTTTGTGTCCCGTTCATCTTTGCTGACAGTGAAAGGTGTCAATTTGGTGGTAGCACGTGATGACTTCCCTTCATAACAGAAATCGTCCATATTTTTCATAGTGGCTATTTTGATTGCAGAGGTGCTTTTCATACAGTTCTTGATTCGTACTGCTGTGTAACAGGTTGAACATAGCCAACAGCGAAGCGTAATGGATTCTTCACTTTTCAGATGATCATACGGTACGATAGTAACTGTATAGTAGGGACCACAAAGCAGTAGGCATGGCCCACAAAATACAATCACCCAAAAACCAGCCTCAATTTTCCCTGACGACGACAAGGCAGTATTGGTGAGGTAAAACTAAGCCCAAACAAGCTTTCAGATCGACCCGAAACGCTTTCAACAAGTTGCTATGGAATTTTAAAAAAATTTATTCGATGGAATTTTCTACTGACTGAGTAAGTAAGTAGCTGACTGATGCCTTCATACAAACTTAACTCGATAACGGCTAAAGCTACGGGCTTGAATTTTTCACTGTTTGACGTCGCTTCAGCCTGACAGGTGCCTTTTGGCATACCGCAGTACGTACAATGCATTCTTCATGGACTTACCAGTGTCCTCCTTTGTGTCACATTCATCTTTGCTGACAGGGAAAGGTGTCGATTTGGCATGAGCACGTGATGGCTTCCCTTCGAAATGGAAATCGTCCGTATTTTTCATAGTGGCTATTTTGATTGCAAAGGCGCTTTTCAAGCAGTTCTTGATTCATATTGCTGTGTAATGGGTTGAACATAGCCGACAGCGAAGCATAATGGATACTTCACTTTTCAGACAATAATTAATAAAATTGGGGTGTGGCACCATTTCTTTTGGTATGCGTAGATTGTAGAGGTTCTTCCGGAAAAGTTCTTGATTCGTATTGCTGTGTAATGAGTTGAACATAGCTGACAACGAAGCATAATGGATACTTCACTTTTCAAATGATAATTGATATAGCTGGGGCGTGTGGCGCCAATTTCAGATGTGGTATGCGTGGGTTCACCAGTCATAATAAAATTATTTGCAAAAAAAGTTAACAAACAAGTAAACGAAAAAATTTGGAATTTTCAACTAGAGTAGGGACAATAGCATATTGATAAAAGTACTGAAACAAGTTGAAGTAGTCCATGATATTAAATCACAGAAAACAATAAGTAATAGTTGTATCATGTACCCGAGTGATTTGCCTGATATGTACACCCACGCTCTCGGGCCTAACGGCCCGAGAGCATGGGTGTACATATCAGACAAATCACAAGGGCACGTGATACAACTGATATGTACCATGTAGGCTAATAGCCTACTGTGGTGGCCGACTGATCACTCAAGCCAATACGAGGCAACCCGCTGGATTTATTATATAGAGAGTCTTGTAAAATTCGATTATGGGTCAGCAGCAAGTAACATTGCAGTTACGTTTGTTAACATAAACGGACAAATCCTATGAATATCACAGAAACACTCAATTTTGCGATTTAACAAGTGTTTCAAAGTTGCTACATTGTTTAACCACTGTTTACAATGTTTTCTAAACATCCAGAGGGGTAAGCGTCGCTGTAGAGTAGTTACCTCATGATATACGAAAGTGGGCATGGTATGTAATCAAACACGCGGACATGCGATTGTAAATTAACCATGACACTAGTTCTCACCTTAAACTTTCGTTTGTCAACTCATAGGGTGGTAAGGTGTCGAATCGCCTTCATATGAATGCTGTAGAATGCAAAATTGGGTTCATGGTTTTCATCACGTGAGTAATAATAAACTCCCACAATCGAATACTGCCAGGATTCTTATAAAAACAAACAACGTTACCTCATCAGATATCAAGGCCATGGTACATTTACATGTACCATGGCCAGCCATGGTTTATTTTAAATGTACCATAGCCAGCCATGGTTTAACTTAAATGTACCATAGCCAGCCATGGTTTAACTTAAATGTACCATGGCCAGCCAGGGTTTATAAGATATGTAACTTGGAATTTGCCTTTGAAGTTAGGTGGTTTCATGGTACATGAAGTGTTATATCCTTACTGTGCATTTCCGTTATGGTATCTTGAGCACAGTAGGATATAACACTTCTTACATCCCAGTGCGTGGGAGTATCAAAGCGCCGCGCTGGGTTATAACTACCATACAACTAGACAGAGCGGCGCTGCTACTGTACGATATATTAGTTATCACCCAGTGATAACTAACTTATCACCCTGTTGCAGAGCCACTCAGTCTCTTTCGTGACATCATAATAACCGCGAATGGCATTGTTTACCAATGGAACAAAGAGCCAAATAAGGAAATATTGATACAAAACACACCAATACAGCACTTAAAACTAGCTAAATTTTACAAGAAAACTGTTAATCCTTTACACAATAACACTACAAGTTACCAATACGATAGTTTAACAAATGTCAAGAATAGTCCGTGATGATTTTTGCTCCAACAATCACTCCCAACGGTCACTATGGTGAAGAACTAACTTCCTCTAGCTTCATCGTTCTATCTCGGACTATGGTAGCCACTTGTTGATCTTTATTTTTCTCTTGCACACCACGCGACACCACCATACCCACTTCTGACGAAGGCGAATCATACCTGGAACTGCTGCTTCATAACACCGCCTTTCGCTACAGTTTGTAGGCAGTATGTAAGGTCTCTCTTGTAGCTACGAAGTAGAATCTCCACACAATTCGGACGAAATCTTGAGCACAGTAACAGGAACTCAAACCGGAACTTAATTTACTATCCGTAAACTTCTGCGCACTCCCGCGCACTGAGATATAAAATAGTTATATCCCGTATACTCGGATGATATCATTGTTATTACACTCGTCCTCGGCTCCACCTCGGACTCGTGTATTAACAATGATATCACCCTCGTACCTATAACTTATTGTTTTACTGTGATTTAATATCGTGCACTACTCCAGCTTGTTTCAGTACCTTTTATCGATGTGCTATGGTCCCTACTCTAGTTGAAAATTCTCGTGTACTTGTAATTACTATAGTTGGGGCGCGTGCCACTATTTCTTTCTTTTGGTGTGCATGGATTGTAGAGGTGCTATTTCGAACAGTTCTTGATTCGAAATGCTGTGCAATGGGTTGAACATAGCTGACAACGAAGCGTAATGGATACTTCACTTTTCAGACGATAATTGATATAGCTGGGACGCACGGTGCATTTCAGATGTGGTATGCATGGGTTCACCAGTCTTAAATAAAACTATTTACAAAAAAGTTAACAAACAAGTACACGAAAAAATTAGGAATTTTCAGCTAGAGTAGGGACCATAGCACATCAATAAAAGTACTGAAACAAGTTGGAGTAGTCCATGATATTAAATCACCGTAAAACAATAAGAAGTGTTATATCCCTACTGTGCTCAAGATACCATAACGGAAATGCACAGTAGAGATATAACACTTATTGTTTTACTGTGATTTAATATCATGCACTACTCCAA